>NC_087133.1:2504000-3130000 GCF_030705265.1 Helicoverpa armigera | reverse complement strand
TTTCCTATTATTGTGTCGGGGTGCGAGGTCTGTGAAGGACAGCTGTAGGCCTGCAGACAGCTTGGGCTTCATGACGGCGAAGAGCTGCGCGGCGCGGCGGTTGAGCACGCGCTCCTCGAACTGCTCGTCCGTCTCGCCCGCCTCACGCTCGCCCTCGTCCGCCTGGTAATAGAATTCGTATGAACATTAAATCTAACACTATTATTATAATTACAAAGCTGAAAGAATTACTTTGCTTGACCGACTTGAATCTAAGGAACTGCTGTTCCGATTTGAAAATGCTTGCTTGAAAGCAGCTATCTCATAGACTCTCGTTTTGAAAATTACATTATTTCAGTGTTAGATACTCCATTTATGTAGAAGACTTTATTCGGGTGCACCAAATTGTTCCCAGGTAAGCTCTGACACTAGGTCTCCTTAGGTGATTGAACCTACATCACTCGATAAGAGAACAATATTTTATTTAATCTTCTACTTACATTGTCTGGCGTTAAAGGGAGATCGTAGTCGTGCTGTGGACTGTTGTGGCCGTGCTGGTCGTCGTAACCGAAGTTTGTCATTTGCATTCCATTCTGGAAACAATAGGAAAACAATAAGCAAGAGAAAAAAATAAACAAATAGCAACATGATTTTACTGGGAAGTTGTCCAGCTCAAATATTTCAAAAATTCTTTCACTAGAAAGCTACTTTCTTCTCGAGGAAACTAGGCTATATTTTATATCGGTACGGGCCCACTGGCCGCGGGTTGAACCGCGGGAAAACGACTGCTACATACCTTTTTTTTACCTACCAATGGCAAAACTCATGAAATGACTCCTCCCGCCGCCGTGGGTTACCAGCGGTGAGGGAGTGTCAGTCTTTTACTGATAAAAATTCATCGTGTACCTTCGCAGGCCTTTAATGTACCAGGGCCGCGGTAACTTTTTCGAACGATCCCGCAAAAGCTACGTACCTGATAGTCTCCATGGTCATCAAGGCCGTGCAGCAAGGGTTCCATGGGCAGCGTGTGCGGCAGCTCGTGGGCGGCGGGCGGCAGCGCGGCGCCCGGCAGCGACGAGCGCAGCAGCGATGACACCTGCTCGCCGCCCAGCTGCGGCATCATGGGCAGCTGCTCCATGCCGTGCTGCAGCATGGCGCCGTGTTGGACGCCTGGAACACGGAAATTAACTTGTGATTAATACAAAGTATAAATAAGTCTTAGGTCGAAAATTGTATTGCGGTCCAGATTGAGCAGCATTCAGAGGAAAACCATTTTCTGCAACCAAGGTAAAACTAGCTTGTGTCCATTTTTGGTGGATATGGCATGAGAGCGTGATAGATAGTTACTTATTCATTTATGGTATTTAGTAAGGATTACCATGTTATAATACCATATGACACATGAAATAAAACCATATATATACTCTGAATAAATATGATTTCCTGTCAATTTAATAAAATTTCCATATTGCTATAACTTCTGGTCAAAATAAAGCAATCTATCAACCAGTTACAATTTACTTTTTGCTTCAATTTCCTTCGAGCTAGTGACTTACCGCCAGGAGTCATGCCACCATGTTGCAAGCCGGCGGGAGTCATACCGCCGTGTTGCAAGCCAGCGGGAGTCATGCCGCTGTGCTGTAATCCTGCTGGCGTCATACCGCCGTGCTGAAGGCCTGCCGGCGTCATACCGCCGTGGTCGAGACCGCCTGGGGGCAAATAAAAACATTAAGTTTATTCATATTTATAGGCATATCATCAAAGACGCACGTAATTTGCCTAATATAAACCGATTATTTCCATGCGTTAAAGGGTTTGAATCAATGTTACAGCGGATGGTAAGCTTTGTAAATAAATAAATGTAAGATGTAAATATCTTAATAATTTTAATCACATTCATAACCCTCCTGTTCTTATCCCAATTTAATTTGAGGTGGCCAAACCATGTTTCCATACTGCAATGTGATTTGTCCCAAAAACACCCACATTTTGACTATCTATAATCTTGGTCCAGTTGTTCTAATCGAGGATCTACTGCACAATTAAGTTGCCTGTTGTTATTTAACTTACCTGGCGTCATGCCACCATGATGTAACCCTGCTGGCGTGAGTCCTCCGTGCACCAAGCCCGCCGGTGTCATGCCGCTCTCTAGTAGACCCGGGGTCATGCCTGCAAATGTTATAAAATAATAACTTATTTTTTGTAGCTGGGTACAGAGAAGTTGCGACTATTTACGATTTAAAATACTCCATATTTGTCAACGAAATTGCTCTTGGAATATGTCTGACAAAATAATATTGTGTGCTGTTTATTAGTATTTAGTGTTGTAAATTTGAGAATATTTAATTTAGCTATGTATTTTTATAAATAACATTCATAAAAAATTATGACAGCTCTATGCAAAACATTTTTTTATATTTTAAAATATATTTATTCTTGAAGAGGTTAGAATCATAAGTTACCTCCATGGTGCAAGCCAGCCGGAGTCATGCCACCGGCGGAAAGTCCTAAGTCTACGTGCTGGCTGTCTCCGTGATGAAGACCTACCGGCGTCATGCCGCCGTGTTGAAGACCACCTACAAACGTTATGATTTTATTTAGTTGCGATGAAAGAATGACCATTGATGTTATGACGATTTATATTGAGCTCTCGTTCGTCGGATATCATCTCGATTCTCAGTCAGGTATATAACGTGACAGCAAACGGTTTGATGCTTGTTTATATAGTTTTTTTTGTATTACTTTGTGTGGGTATGTTACTTTTTAAAATTAAATACGCTCTTGACGATGTCCCATTTTATCCTCAAAAACCAGTTGCGACGGCGTCACGACTTAATCTTTTTGGAAATCACTGATATATTACTTCAAATATAACGGTTTTGGTGTCGAGTAGGAAGTTAGTTGTTTTCGTAATTGTTACCGCGGTAACAAGAACTTCTGCTTATCAAACAGCTTCCAGTCAGTATAACTTATAGCAGAAACACATACCGGGCGTCATGGCGGGGTGCTGCAGCGCTGGTGTGAGGCCAGCCTGCAGCAGTGTCCCCGGCGTGAGGGCGCCCAGCCCCGGCGTCATCGATCCGCCCAGCGCGCTCAGCATGCCTGCTACACACCAATTAATATTATGCTACACATTTTTGTCATATCCTTCCACACATACGAGTTTAAATAACCTTAGCACGTTCATGTTTTTGATCTCTAACAACATTTCTTATTTGCGCGCACGACTGACGGCAAATGTGAATGCAAAATAGCTACGTTTCGCGCCCGTTCCGACTTTAACAGGTACTACACAAGTTACAAACTTGTCGCTAAATACATAGTAAATAAGAGGAGTTAAAAAAAAATGTAATTATAAACTATTTGTAACCGATTTTTAAATATAGTTAGCAGAAACATACGAATCCATGTTTATTTTTCTTATATTCATTAGACAACTATTCGATTCAAATATAGCTCGTAAACCCTATGAAATTCTCAATGCAAAAAAAATGAACTCATATATTTTTATAACTCTTACTAAATTAGTTCTTACTCACCCCAAATTAAATATTATTAAAAAAAATATGTAATTATTATGAAAATACCTGGCGTCTGAGGAGGTTCCACGTCGGGTTCGGAGGGCGGCGTCTGAGGGAAGGCGTTGTCGGCCGCCGAGTCCGACTCTACCCGTGCACCAGACAGTTGTTAGTGTGCGTTATGTAGCAATGTATCGAAATGTTTACTATGATAGGTAATTTAGATCTTATACAGAAGGTGTAAGATTTGAAATCGTTGGGTATTTGACTGTATTTTTCTCAAGGGGGTATAGATATTGAATGAAGTTTCTTATAGGATGGCTTAGTTGTAAGCGTTTTAGAGTTTAGGCTAGAATATGATACTTTGAATAAAATTTGCTCCTTATTCTAAAAAAAAACTGAATATGCTTTAATTCTTCATTGCTTTCTATAATTTATATTACTTTGTCTTGCGATTGGGGATTAAAATTCGACATTATGTCAGAATTCAATCACTAATCGCATATCAACGAATTGGGTCAAATAAGCCACTAGCCAACGTTTTATGGTAATTTATAAGATTAGTTAATGTACAGTCAAATACTTACATATCAATAATTCTGAGCTTCTAGATTCATAGTAAACATTTCTCATGAGGTTATTGCGAAAATAATGATCATAGACATTTTTACAGTTAAATCAAGATGATGATGGCACTTTCAAAGTACTATTAACTCATCATCAATTCAGTTAATGATGCAAGCTTCAATGGCAATATTAATAGAAGAATGGGCAGACGCAACAGTGCTGATTGCATTTTAAGAGCCGATTTTTAAATCACCAGATAACGTTTGAAGAATATACCTACATTTTATTATTTTCTTCTCTGTGACGTTATGACAGCTTTTGTATAGAAAATATGTCAAACCGCCATAGTTATTTATTCCTAGTATATCTATTGACCGGGTAACTGGATTGCGGAGGTCAGATAAGCAGTCGCTTCTTGTAAAACACTGGTACTCAGCTGCATGCGGTTAGACTGGAAGCCGACCCCAACATTGTTTGAGAAAGGCTCGGGATTAGACGGCGATGCGCCATATTTATTCTTCAGATAAAAGTTAAGTGATGATTGAAAAATCAGCCTTTTATGAAATTAGATTTATGGTACAGATCCATGCGTAGTTGAATGTATTTCTGAGGGCTTTGCAAACCATATCCCAGTGAGATGAAGCGTAATGAGAGGGTAGACTTACCGACTGAAGGTTCGTATTCCTGAGGTACGGGAGTAGGAGGTTCGAGTTCTGGTGCTGGGGCTGGTGCTGGAGTTTCTGGTGGCTGCATCGACTGGAAATTATGTTGGTTTGATATAGTTTTGTATAGATAAGCTGTAATTTATAGTCTTAATTCTAAATAGTATAAGACACGATAACATATAGAAAACACAATCAAATTAAAATTTGGCGTGATTTTAGATGAGGTAATCAAGTTTAATCAACTAAATAAGACCCAAGATCCAGCGTTTACTAACGAAACTTTGCGCGGAAATATCATAGTTCAGTAAACTCTAATTTATATTTTTATATTTTTGCCTTCTGCTACAATGATGACAGATGTGGTGTCTGATGGCAGATAGAAGACAGGAAGAAGAATATATGGTGTGTGGACCCGCCTCCGCCTCCTCCGCCTCGCTGCGCAGCGTCATGTTGCGCTGGTACTGCTGTATATAAGCATTACGTTACCTCCTCGTGCCTGCGCTTGCGGGTGCGGCGGGCGGGCTCGGCGGGGTCGGGCGAGCGCCCCGCCTCCGCCTCCTCCGCCTCGCTGCGCAGCGTCATGTTGCGCTGGTACTGCTGTATATAAGCATTACGTTACCTCCTCGTGCCTGCGCTTGCGGGTGCGGCGGGCGGGCGGCGGTCGGGCGAGCGCCCCGCCTCCGCCTCCTCCGCCTCGCTGCGCAGCGTCATGTTGCGCTGGTACTGCTGTATATAAGCATTACGTTACCTCCTCGTGCCTGCGCTTGCGGGTGCGGCGGGCGGGCTCGGCGGGGTCGGGCGAGCGCCCCGCCTCCGCCTCCTCCGCCTCGCTGCGCAGCGTCATGTTGCGCTGGTACTGCTGTATATAAGCATTACGTTACCTCCTCGTGCCTGCGCTTGCGGGTGCGGCGGGCGGGCTCGGCGGGGTCGGGCGAGCGCCCCGCCTCCGCCTCCTCCGCCTCGCTGCGCAGCGTCATGTTGCGCTGGTACTTCTGCACACACAAATGGAAAATATTTAATAATGAATAGATACCCAAATACTACAAAAAATACGGGTATGTGGGTAAAACCGCGGGCGGTAGCTAGTGGACCATACTTGAAACATGTCCTATTTATTTTAGGGAACTATATTTTTTGTCACCAAAATTTATATTTGTCATCAAGTTGTATTTATTTTATCCGCCTATCCTGTTTTATGCATAAAAAAATGAAAATCCTTTTTGTGATACTACTTTTACGTAAAGAATAAAAGACTCCCGATGCGACTTTTTTAGTAGTTTTGTTAAATCCTGCGAAAAAAACGTCGAAAAAAAAAACACTTTCACGTCGATAAATGCCTACCAAAGCAATCGAATTCTACCATAAAATTAACAAAACTAATCCTACCATCAAATAAAAGTACAAATTCACGACATACCTTGAACAACACTCTAGAAGGAATCGGCCTAGCCGGCAATGTGAACAGTTTCTCCACTCCCCCAGTTTCCTTCCAATGCATCAGTCTTCGTGTAGGCGGCGCCAAGTCCAGTGTCGTCACAATATCCGACGTGTTACTAAGCTGATTCTTCATCTCTTCTCCAGATATATTCTTCACTTCATCGACGATCAGTTTGCGCTTGCGTTTTGTTTTTGTAATTCCTAGAAGAATTTTGGTGTGTTAGAAAGGTTGTACTGGAATCGCAGGTTATTTTATGTCCTGTTTGATGTTTCAGTATCAGTAATAGAACACGTATACTCCTATACTAATATAATAGAGAGGAATCATTTTTTGTTTGTACCCTAAAAGCTCCGAAAGTCCTGAACCGATTTAAAGAATTCTTTCACTCTTGGAATTCTCACTATTTCCGATAAACATAAGCTATATTTTATCTAGGTACAGGAAGAAATTCCCCCAGAACGCGGTAGAAACCGCGAGAAAACGTTTTTTATAATGTACGGGAAAATGAAAAACCGGCCAAGTGCGAGTCGGACTCGTGCACGAAGGGTTCCGTAAATTACAGTTAAATCAACCTATCTCAAAAACTATAAGAGATACTTTGATCAAACCAAAAATCGTTGAAAGAGTTAATTAGCATGCATCACCTCTATTTTTTTTAGAATTTTATACCCCGTAGTTATAAAAATAAAGGGGGGGGGACATACTTTTTACGACTTTGAGAGCTGATATCTCAAAAACCGTTCACTTTAAGAAAAATGTTTTTTAGAAAACTTTATATCATTTTAAAAGACCTTTCCATTGATACCCCACACGGGTATGTACATCGAAAAAAAAAATTTCATCCCTCAGTTACATGTATGGGGGGCCCCACCCCAATTCTTTTTTTTACTATTTAGTGTCATATTTTTGTAGCGGTTCATACAACACATATTCCCATCAAATTTCATCACTGTAGTACTTATAGTTTCCGAGTAAATCGGCTGTGACAGACGGACAGACGGACATGACGAAACTATAAGGGTTCCGTTTTTGCCATTTTGGCTACGGAACCCTAAAAATGAAAAGTTTATTACTAAAAACAAAAACTTTAGCATAACTTATTTTTTATTGGAGCCCCCTTTTAAGCATACAGAGCCTGTGTTAGGCGACTCCGCTCTTTCGTATCAATATGTTTCATAACATTGAAAAACAAGACGTTAGAATAATTAATCTTAATCTAGGTATCTACTTAATTGTGTAAATAAGACTGACTGTGTGTAATGTGTATGTATGTGTGTGTCGTGTGTGGGAGCAGCTTACAAATGTAAATACGAGGTTAGTAAGTTACCTTTAAGCACAGTAGCATCAACAGGGGCCAATGCAAAAGACTCTTCATCATTATGTAACAGTGTCGTGTTGTCAGCCACGCGTTCCGACGCTCCGCCCGCCGGCGGCTCCGCGCTGGCGGGGCGAGGACCTGGCTCGGGTACCACGTCCACGTCCTAGGGAAATAAATAGGGTATTTAGAGTAACACACACATACCAATTTATAAAGAATAAGGTTGAAAACTTTGAAAGGCTTGGTTGAGCAGCGCCGCTGCTTGACTGATTCATATAGTCAAATGACAGACTCTAGAAGAGACAAGTTGCTTGATGAGAACTGCTCAACTCGTAAGTCATTAGTTTAACAATACGATCGATAAAGTTCGCGTTTACGTAAGATAAAAGAACATGGAAGAAGTAGACTTACTGCGCCGACTCATAATAGTTACCTGTAAGAAAAACCAAAATAACATCTTGCCTTTCAGACTCAGAAATCTATTTCGGAAATAATGAATTCGGTAGGTATTAGGTATGTATGTATTTAAGAAGATAATAAAGTATATTGTTTAATCTTACCATAGGAACATGTGGGCTAGGAGAAGGCGGTGCGGGCGCGGGCGGCGGCGCCATGCTGTCGGGGACCGGTGAACCGCCCCAACTGGAACAACGTACATCATGAATATTTTAAACAACTATAATAGAGGTATACAACATTAGTCATAGTACATAGTATGTAGTATATTGTTCTGCCAGTGCCCACTAGGTGAACCAACTTAATTTTTTTATTTGTTTCAGGCAGCAAAGGCTGTATAGTAATTTTGTAATAATAATAATGTACACTAATTTTGTAAAGCTCAATAGTTTATTCGCTTGATCTATAGGAACCATTTGAAAAACGGTGTTTAGATGGCCCATTTATCGAAGAAATCTATAAGATACTTTTCTTGTCATCCTGGTGCGCTGTGTAATGCCCACAAGCCGGGGGTAAAACCACTGGCAGAAGCTAGAAATACATTTATGTTTGATGTCATACTAGCCGATTATCGGCAACGGCAGCAGCTCCCATGTAAGAAGGTTAATCAATATATATTTCTATAATCATTATAAAACATAATGTGGCAACACTGACCTATGCTGCGGCGAGTTGCCAGCATCGTAGTGGTCGCCCATATCGTCGTCGGAGTCGGGCGCGTCGGCGGCCGCCTCGTCGCCGCCCGTGTCGCCGCCGCTCACACCTGCCGCGTCTATTTCAGCCTATAACACGGAAAAAAAATCTATTTCCCAAACTTCGCACCAGGTTAGGCTTCTAAAATATTCATCGGGAGGAACTCAGTCATACTCTCAGATGCTGGGATGAAGAACTATGTATACTTCGTAATAAAAAAAAATAACATCCTAACTAATATTATAAATGTGAAAGTAACTCTGTCTGTCTGTCTGTCTTTTCTTCACGCTTAAACTACTGAACCGATTTGTGTGAAATTTGGTACAGACATAGTTTGGAACTTGAGAAAGGACATAGGATAGTTTTTATTAAAAAAAAAAATATTCCGGACATATAGCGCCATCTATTGGTCAAACCAAAAATATGCCGGAAGTCACTATTCCATGCGAACGAAGTCGCGGGCAAAAGCTAGTTTTTAATAAGTTTAAGGGTGCGCCCTACGTCGGTGAGTCAACTCGAGAGCGAATGGGAAGCTTTCGACTATTTGTTATTCTCGCATTCCCATCCGGATAGCTCACATAAGATGCGCTGTAGGAAAAAGTACAAAAAATCTAAATAAAGTTGTCAAATCTTTCTCATTATCTAAGTAAAGTTACCTGTAGCGACTGCGGTTGTGCAGAAGTGCCGGGCATGCCGGACGCCGCGGCTGCCGAGCTGCTGCCGCCAGTCACCTCGCCGAACAGATCGCCCTCGAACAAACCGCCAGCGTCTAAGGAACGTCAGTGAAATGTTAGCTGGAGGTTCTAAAAGGATTTTGATAATTGCAACATATTATACGTATGGATTGTTAAGAAAGTATTGACATGAGCAGATTACTTATTTTTGTAAGAAATACTTCACATTAGAATTTATAGTATGTATGTGAGACGGTACGGATGTCTGACATACTACAATTTTATTAATTTCATGTATCATATTTTTAACAGACTCTCCAATAAGCAGGTAATTCAAATGTTAATATTTTTTTATGGCATCATTGGTTAACTAAGGGACACAACAAATTATAAAGCTGAAGAGTTTTTTGTTTGTTTGTTGAACATGCTAATCTCAGGAAGTACTGGTTCAATTTGAAATAGGAAGCGGACCCCAACTTAGTTGGGAAAAAGTCAGGTAGGATATTTCAGTGTTAGACAACTCATTTATTGAAGAAGGCTAATTTTTAGCCCCAGCACTCGAAGTACCTACCATGGAACACACTTGAAGCCACTTGTGGAAGTAATCAGACTGTAAATATTCCTCGACAAACACAGACTCACGTCCGAAATCGGCGACGTCTCCAATAGTGCCTCCGAAGCCATCGTCCATGGGCGCGTGGGGCGCAGCCTCCATGCGGCGCGGGTGCTCCGCCGCCAGCGCGGGGACGCCGCCCGCCAGCGACGTGCCACCCTCCTTGCCGCCCAGCTCCAGAGATGACCCGTCCGCGAAGAGAAGGTTACTCTGCAAGATTGGTATGGGTTATAGAAACTGCTTCTACGTTTGCAGAACAAAAAATAGCAAGCCACCCTAGGTTTGAAAATGTGGGTTGGGTTTTTTACATGTGAAGTCAACTCAGTAAAGAAATAAACTGGTTGATAGAAAATAGACCGTTGCTAAATAAATGTACAAATTGCGTTGAAGAAGTCACTTGTGGCAAAACTGATGGAAACCAACATTATCTATACCATTTAAACATAATGTCTGATGAATACTATTTGTGTCTATAAAGGGAGATTTCAAATCAAATATATTTGTAAGTAAACAGTCTACTTTCTTATGTGACAAATGGCAATTTAGGTATGTAGAATCAAAAAATATAAAATCAATATCAAGTGATACCTGTTCCAGTCCTCCTTCATTGCCAATAGCCTCACGCATAATATCTGGGTTGTCTGTATCGAACCCCATATCGCCAAAGCCATCATCATGAGTGACCAGGTTCAGGGAGCCATAGTCCTCGCGCATGGTGATCTCCTCGGCTCTTGACTGGTTCAGCGAGAATTGGGCTTCAATGTCCACCTCGCTGGAATGGAAAGTTTGTTTTAGCATTGTTGTAAAGTGGAGAAACAATATTTTCAGTTTCAACGGAGGCCCCCATGAGGAATGAACTCAATTCTAATTGGATGAAGCAAAGTATTAGTGATGTAGATTCAGCAACTTCTGGTCTTCTTTTTCTATTCTCCACAAAGTAACAACAAGTAATTGAAAATTTTAACAGTGACGCACGCAGTCAATCGAAACATTAAAGTTGTTATTGGGAGAATTTTTACATTTGACGTTATAGCAAGTTACTTAAGAGTACATTAAAGCTGATATCAGATGCTTAATTTTTCAGTCATTTTCGTGAATAATTTCATTAGTGAACCAATCTAGGGATGTTAGATATTGGTTGTATCTTTCATTCCGGTTCGAGTGAACACAGAGTGAAAGAAAATGAACAACTTAAGTCAGAAAAGGCTAGGCAGAACCTTGCCTTTCCCTAACAATCACTATATATTGAATTTGAATCATTGATGGCAAGGTAGGAAAGAAAATTATGAAGCGGTCACTGATGAATGATAATGGGTGAATGATGATGGGTGAATGATGATAGAACTTTATAAAACCGATCAAAGTGCGAGTCGGAATCGCGCCCGAAGGGTTCCATACCATTATTTAGAAAATGAGCAAAAAATCACTTTTGTTGTATGGGAGCCCCCCAAAATATTTATTTTATTTTAGTATTTCTTGTTATAGCGGCAACAAAAATACATCATCTGTGAAAATTTCAACTCTACAACTGTCACGGTTGATGAGATACAGCCTGGTGACAGACGGACGGACAGAGGAGCGAAAACAATAGGGTCCCGTTTTACCCTTTGGGTACGGAACCCTAATAAATGGAATAAATTCTACACTAATCTCAAATACTCTGGGATAAAGGCTTCAAAAATGATAAGTTTATATAAAACTAGTGGCCTGCAGCTCCTGCTTTGCTACATACACAAGTCCACCATTCTGTTATAAAAAATGTGATAAATGAAGAACTGATTTCGTGCAAACTTCACATAAACCATTTACTAAACAGTCCAAACAAAGCCTAAACTAATGGTTTGGATAGGCGAGACCTTTCTTGAGTAATAAAATTACTACAAAAAGTGGTGACGAAGAGTTGCTTTACATAATTATGTCTTATTTAAAAAGCATTTTAAGTATAAAATAACTACTAATCTGCAAATTCATATATTTTTCTCCCTACTCCACTAGAAGGGTCATTTAAGGAAACATTGGCCCAGTCTAACTGTTTATGTCAATAACTACACAATTACTAACATTCTGTAATAATCATGTGTTAATTGTTTGTATCATTTTTACAAGAATTAGTGGACCAGTGTTTCCTCACAAACTCCTGCAAAAAATACACTTAAACAGAACAAAGTTAAGCATCTCTTTTGAACTCCAGGCATCACATACAATGTATGAAGTACAGCTTGTCTAATAACTTTGCCGCTACAAAGTGAGCTACTAGTAACTTAGCAATAGGCATGATTTACGACTTCAAATGGTAGTCTTCAGATGGGAACAAATATTTGACAACAACTGTTCAAGTCTGTTTTAGGTTATAATTTGACTTACAATACTAACAAAAGACTTATTTTGTAGACATCCAACAAAATGCAAAAGATAATGATACCAATGGTAGGTATTGGACGATATTTGAATTTAACACATTCATATTTTAAAGAGGAATTAAAACTAAAAAACTCACTTCAATTCAGGCATAGCTGTGTCGAAGTCATGGAAAACCTCTGGCAGTGTAATGGCATTCATGGCGGCCTCCCTGTGTTCCTCGGGCAAATCCACCATGCCAGGCCTGAAGGCCATCTGCAAGAAACAACATGATTTACCTTATTTCATAGTTAATAAGAATTGGGTATTGATATTGCTTGTGTAGTAACATACTATTGTTTTGAGACGAGTTAACAGTATAGCATTACTATAAGTTACAAATAATAGTTTAACAGCTTGAATCTAGTTATTAAGTTGCAAGGAAATGTGAGAAGATATCATTATTGTGAAAGGCACATCAAGTTTACAAACAAGACAATTCAATGAAACAAAATACACAAAAAATAAACTGACCTTAATTTTGACAAAAGCTTCATTACAATCCTGCAGCAAGTATTTGGCTTTCCTGGAGTAAATCCTTACAACACCAAGCAACAGATGGCCAGATGTACGCAGGGCCATCTTCACTTTGGGCTTCAGGATACCATCAACAGACTTTTCGATATTTGTCTCAAACACATGAGCTTTTGTGAGCTTCTTGTCCCAATGGGCCGCCAACCAAATCTTGGCCAGGGGGCCCTTTTTGGCCAGCACGAAATGTGCGTAAAACATTGTGAAGTCTTACTGTTTCCGGCTTGCACTTACATCAACCTTGTTCTGAAATATAAATCACGTATTAAATATGCCCAATTGAGTCCGCTGCTTGCCGACATACCGCAACTTCTCAGGGCAGTCTCATAGGGGCAGTTTATTAAAATAATTGGAGACCACTATGAGCAATTTGGCGCCTAATCTTCAAGCACTTTTTATGGAGTTCCGTATGTTCCCCAGGCGCATAATAACTATTTTCAATCAATAACAAATCAATTAGCATATGTTTATTACTAAATTCATTGAGTTTTACCGGATTATTATATCAAATATCATAAATTTCACCTTTCACACACAACGTAAACATGACAACAATTACGCTTTCAAGATGGCGGCGTAACATTACGACGAACCGTTGTTTTCGTTTAGAAATGGTATGACCAACGACTAAGACAAACTATAGACTGTTGACCACTACAAAAGTCGTTTATCATTAGTCGTAAATAAATTATCATTTTTGAGTTAAATCTTTAAGATAATATGATATTGATATTAAAATAAAAATTTACAAATCAATAAAAGTTCTCCAATTTTTGTTTAAAGGACTTGCCCTGTTTATTGTTGCAAATAAAGTCGGGTGGATGTGTGTGTATTAATTTTCAATAATTGGGAATTATTCACATCGCTACGTTATACCGAAGCAACCGTTCGTGGCGATAAACCCGGTGTAATATAAATTTATAAATTACTAAGCACGGACGGGCTCCGCACCGGCCCCGCCCCGGCCTAATATAAATCATCCCTAACCTTTTTTATGGACTTGATCCGCCCTTAATAAATAAAATAGGCCAATCTACTTGACTATGATCATTATCTTTTATCAAATGTAACAATTAAAAATTATATTTTCATTCGATACGTGGCTTCGCGTACTAGAATTTGCGGCTATGCTAAGCCGGAATGGCTTTTCAAATTCGACTGTCGTGCAGCAGTGAAGGCACAGGTTACAGCAGGCTTACCATATAAACCAAGATTGAGACTATCGTTATCGCAGGATTATAATAAAAATAATAAATGTTCTGTTGCATTGCAGTTATTAAAATAGTTACTTTCGTTATAAATTCACAATAATTGTTTTGTGCAATATCCATTGCACTCGTAATTAAATACGGTAACATTTACAATTCAATACAACCATCTGAATCGAAAACCTCCTCCTTTTTGGGAAGTCGGATAAAAATATTGAAGACTTGCTCAAAATCTTGTTTATATGTAGCCAGAACAAAAAACTATTCATAGATATGATATAGCAGATTGTCTTTGACTCGCGTCAACCATTTGGAATCGTTTCTGTCAAATTCAGTAATTCTTTTCCGGTTTACCTGTGGAGCGTGCGAGACGTACGTTGCTATTCTATCGTTAAATATTTAAGTTATCATTCATTATTTTCAATTTATATTTACTGCTAATGTGAAATAATAGTGCTGAGTGTGTGTTCCTCAGTGTATTTATTATTCGATTCGTATATTTCAGTGTTTTCGAGATGGCATACGTGATGCGTATAGATTCGCTCCATTTGTGGCCAGACCGATGATGTGACTTCTGATCAATATGTATTGATTTTGTTGCTAGGTCTGCCACAGGCACCTGTCCAAGATGGGCGCGTACAGATATATCCAAGAGTTGTACAGAAAAAAGTTGAGCGATGTTATGCGATTCCTCTTGCGTGTGAGGGTATGGCAGTACCGTCAGTTGACTCGTATGCATCGCGCCCCTAGGCCTACAAGGCCCGACAAGGCGAGGAGGCTGGGATACCGCGCTAAGCAGGGTAAGTTTCTCGTCAAATAAAAGAAGTTGATTGGTATTTACCACGTGGTGTAACATGGCCGGTACTGATTATAATTTCGTTTCCAGGATTCGTTATCTTCAGAATCCGTGTACGCCGTGGTGGCCGCAAGCGCCCCGTGCCCAAGGGTGCTACCTATGGTAAGCCCAAGAGCCAGGGTGTGAACCAGCTGAAGCCTACCCGCAACCTACAGTCCATTGCTGAGGTGAGTTTCTTTACTCAATTATTTTGTGTTAAGATGGTACCGGTTTGAGGTTAGGATATTCTCTCAGAGCATTCTGGGCTGAATACAAAAGAACACATGTTTGTTGTAACAAATGATTTGACTGGTTGCATTAAGGCCGGTTTACACTTTGCGAAGTGTGAAGTGATAAGTGTTAAGCGTTACCTTTACGCGATAAGTCTCAAGTGTTAAGTAGTCTTTTCCATCTCCGTTTACACAGTGTTTAGGAAGAAGCTCATAGTGGTACTGTCCGTTGTGCATAGTGTCTCTAGAAATGGAAGATGAACAGAGCCTAATATTGAGACAAATAATTAAGGAGATTGTATCTATTGTGGTATCTGATATAGAAAATGAACTCAATTTTGAAATCGGGAATTCCCATCGCTTCACTCAGTTTCAATAGGGCCGCATCTCTCAACTGTTTGTTTTTAAATTCTGCGCACTTTACATTGCATAGGCATTCAAACTTTATGTATTCTTGTACGAATTTTAAAGTATGTTGTTCCGTCCACTTCATTTTCGCTTTGAACTTGACACTGCGCAACACACTGCGCGGCAAATTGCGAGAGAGGGTAGTAGAAAAGTTGAGAGGGGGTAGTCACTTAACAACAAAAATAGACCTTGATTCTATTCACTCGCACTAATCAATAAGTACTAATCGCACGTATCACTAAACACTAATCACTTTACGCTTCCGTTCACACCTTGATTACTAAACACCTGCACTAATCACCTGCAGTGTTAACTTAACAAAGTGTAAACCGGGCAT
The DNA here is from genome assembly GCF_030705265.1 of Helicoverpa armigera. Taxonomy (NCBI): domain Eukaryota; kingdom Metazoa; phylum Arthropoda; class Insecta; order Lepidoptera; family Noctuidae; genus Helicoverpa; species Helicoverpa armigera. Next base: position 3,114,133 of record NC_087133.1, on the reverse strand, counting down.
TAGTTCTACTTTCTAAACAGTTTTTGTGATGATATTTACAAAATAATGAAAGCATGTGGGATATTTCCTCATTGAAACTACATTCATTTCTAATGTATCTCAGACAAAGCATGTTTCTATTAGGTTAGGTAAAACTGTATGAAAAATGTATCTTTTCGCCCCTTTCTTCTTTTTCTATGTATTGAATTTATGCATTTTATTCACAGGAGCGTGTTGGTCGCCGTTGTGGTGGTCTGCGTGTGCTTAACTCATACTGGGTGGCCCAAGACTCTTCCTACAAATACTTTGAAGTCATCCTGGTTGACCCCTCACACAAGGTAAATATTGACACCTCTTTCACAGAGCAATCTTTGGTTAAAACTAAAATGATGAACTTTATGTCATGCACCAATCTGAAAGGTTTTGCTGAATACTCACCTACCGGTATATCTGATTCAAACAAAATCTTAATAATTCTACAAGAGTTTCTTTACTATTATACTTACTAGAATCGTTTTATTTGCAGGCTATCCGCAGGGATCCCAAGATCAACTGGATAGTGAACGCTGTCCACAAGCATCGCGAGATGCGTGGTCTCACATCCGCTGGCCGCAGCTCCCGTGGTCTCGGCAAGGGTCACCGCTTCTCACAGACCAAGGGAGGCTCCCGCCGCGCTTCCTGGATCCGCCGCAACACACTGCAGCTCCACCGCAAGCGATAAATGTTGCGTTAGACAAGTCATTGACTTTCTATTTGATTTTTTCTTATTCTCAGATGGAAAGCCAGTGTCAAATAAAACCTTACTTTACAATTTCCTTTTTTTATTTTTAATGAAATCAATTACCACAAATAATAATAATATGATGTAAGTATAAATTTTATTGATTTCTTTGTTAAATTATTCTTTAAATGTGGAAACTAATTGAGTTTTTTTGTCACAGATATGATATGCCTTGAAATACATCAAATCTCTTGGGACTTCAATCTACTTTTTAAAAGGTGAATATCGCACAGTTATTAACATTTTTCGATTGAACCCCCCTTGTGTAGTTTTGTTTGACCCCATTTTTGCTCAAAACCTGAGCCGAATTTATGCATGGTTTTGGAATGAGACCCCATGTTATTACAACCATAATACATATATTTTTGTCACAAATTATTATGTTTATAAAATAATTGTATATCCCTGTTATGCTACTTTATGCATACCTGAATGTCTCAAGTTTATTCAATAATTGGTCAAACATATTTTATCGAAATTTGAATGATGATACAATGCTTTATGAATGCGCAACCCTGATTACCACGCATTTTAAACTTCCTTGGATGGCTGAACATGTTTAAAATACATGCTGTAATTTGTCACTGAATCAAAGAGGTATTTTAACCAGTTCTTTCTTTCATAGGTTCCTGATCAATGCCCAGCAGTCACTCAAAAAATATCTAGGTAATTGTGATGCTTATTTTTGTAGTACATCAGTTTTTTTAAGTATCCAAAGTCGTATGAGATAGCTTGTTAAAGTAACTTGTGTTAACGAGAAAACGAATTTGGACAGATCAAATCTTGTCTAGGTGAGGTTACCGCTATTTAAATTTCCGGTTAACCTCAATCCGGCGAGAAACAATCATCCTAATTTACAATTCATCAAATTGATGTTTATGGATTAAAACTAAAAGTTTTGTTTTCTTTTCCAGGTATTCATCAATCTGAATGCAACTTCTCTGTGATATCAAGATCTGTCACAATTTAATGTTATTTTTTTTAATAAATCATGAAAATAATTTTGTCTATTATTCACTCCTGCTATTTACAAATACCTCAATAACAAGAGCCAGCTACTATTACTACTAAAGCCTTGTCTAGCAGCTGAGCACGAGATCTCTGGTTTGAATCCGGGTCGGGCCGCTTTGTGGATTTTACAGACTCACAAATCAGTCTGGAGCCTGGAAGGGTGATTGAAACACCCGTGCAACGGAGAACTCGTAAGGGTCAATCCCCACTGAAAGAGCAGCGGCCGTAAATGCAAGCGATTGAGCGCGAGCGCGGCGGGCCGCGCCGCGCCGCGCTCTTACATTGTCCGTGCTCTTACGGCCGCTGCTCTTTCAGTGGGAATTGACCCTAAATGTGGGTCCTGCGCCTGAACTCCAGTCGTGTGGGTTTAGCATCCCCTCGGGCTGGGAGTGAAGGAATAGTTAGTGCACTTGCGTAAATGTCTGTGCACTTTAATTATATGTCCTGGGGCCCAACTAATTATTGCCATAACATTCAGTTCATATATCCAATCCAGTGGCCAAATAACAACGCGCGCATCAAGACCGTGCTCGTGAAGAACTGAATATCATCATAACTTGTTAAATACTTACAGGATACTAATGAAACTTCACATACATTTGAAGGCAGTTACAAGCTTTAAAATAACGTTTAAAGTAAGTCTTTAGACTTCTTATTGAGAGTGCTGGGACAATTGAAATGTTTTTTCATTTAATGAAATAACCTTTAAGATATGCATTATTTTGGTTTTATTAATGCCGAACAAATTTAAAGTAAGTCCTAGGAAGTCATATACAAAATATGATAAGAATCCGCTTAACTATTTCAGAGATCTAGCAAAACCAAAAACGTTACCCCAGCAAAATCTCGAATAACTTCGCAACCGAAGAAAGAACAAATCTATACTTATAATAAATCTGTATAGAGGTCAATTCTGTACATTGAATATATTTGCAAAAAAAACGAACTAAAAAATAGAAAATAAATTTTAATGAATTTAAATTAAGAAAACAGTGTTAAAAAATTAAATGAATATAAATAAATTAACAATGGTGTGAATACAAAAAAAAAATATTTAAATAAAGCGTGGGGTGCATGGTGTGTGTGTCAATAGTGGGATGTCAATAGTTATAAATATTTTATTGACAGATATGAGTACAGTGATTTTCATTTCGATATAATATCTTAAAAAGCACCCCACGCTTTTTTTAAATATTTTTTTTTTGTATTCACACTATTATTAATTTATATTCATTGAAATTTTTAACACTGTTTTCTTAATTTAAATTCATTAAAATTTATTTTCTATTTTTTAGTTCGTTTTCTATAAAAAGCGTGTTTTTTAGTTTTTTTAAACTATTATTTATTTTCTACTTTTTAGTTTGTTTTAGAACTATTATTTGTTTTGTAGAATTACAATTCTCTTTAGTATACAAAAAATTGTCAATATTAGAGAAAACGGCTAAAGATAATTATTGGAAATAAAAATTAACATCGAGTCCTGCCTTATCGACTAGAGAAAAATTCTAGAAAATTTTAATTAATTTTCTTACCTTATCGACTATAGATGAAAATTATATAAATTAACAAAAATCATATTTTGCAAATTGAAAAGCCTAGAAGTCGGTGTCTAATGGATGTTACTAAGTTAATTTTGCCACCGACTTCTAGGCCGATGCACCTAAAATTAGTTTTTTTGCTTTTAGTGTTTTGGGAAGTCGGTTTAATTTTTTTGTAAAAAGGTTATTTATTTAAAGCTTTTCAGTGATACGAATAGTTGTCACTATCCATACAAGTGGGAAGTTCTCATCAATACAAAGAATATAAGTCCAAACGAGGTATTTTACATATTCAGTTGTCGAGTTCCCTCGACTTTCTCTGGTCTCCATCATCAGGTCAGCTCCAAACCTTCACTGTTGCATAGGTCTTGTCAATACGAATAATTTAAGCCCAAACACGAGGTAGATTACATATTCAGTTGTCGTGTTCCCTCGACTTTCTCTGGTCTCCATCATCAGGTCAGCTCCAAACCTTCACTGTTGCAAAGGTCTTGTCAATACAAATAATTTAAGCCCAAACACGAGGTAGTTTACATATTCAGTTGTCGAGTTCCCTCGACCCTCTCTGGTCTCCATCATCAGGTCAGCTCCAAATCTTCACAGTTGAATAGTGCTTTTAGGCGTACACCTGAGTGTCAAGTTTTTACCCTATGTATGCCTACAACTTTTGAAGGTTGCCGTCGATTTCTCAGGGTTTCCATCATCAGATCCTGACCTGATGACTATGGGACCAACTGGCAGCTATTCCGAGTCGAACAAAAAAAGAATCACGTAAATCGGTCTATAAACCTCGGAGTAATCGATGTGTATGTGTAACCTCCTCCTTTTCGGGAAGTCGGTTAAAAATGGAATAATTTTATCAAATTAGTGTATTGTCATCGGTCCTCAATAAATCTACAAAGTTTGAACGAAATCTGGCCGTTAAAAGTGGGTCAAAATCGCGCCCAAAGAAGTCGGTTACAAACAAACATACAAACATACAGGTGAAGCTAATAAAAAGCGTGTAAAAACTATCGGGGGGTGATTAGTGATCGATACTGATGCCAAAAATGTAATCAGTAAAATTTTTGTCTCTGTTTGTATGTTCGTTATGGAAACAAAAACTACTCGACGGATTTTAATGAAACTTGGCACAAATATTCTTCAAAATCCTGGGCAGGTTATAGGATACTATTCATCACGCTACGATTAATAGGAGCAGCGTAGTGATGGAAAATGTTGGGAAAACGGGAGTATTTACTCAATTTTTTAAGCTTCCATCGCGTGTGCAGCTATAGTGGTTAAAGCTAAGTAGTAATAGGCTAGGTACTCATAGATTGAGATAATTGGATAGGCTGGTGATTATTATTTCTTCCCCACTTTGCACAAAGTCCGAATCTAACGCGGACGAAGTCGCTGGCAGAAGCTAGTACAAAATATGGCAGTATTGTCTATAAGATTAAAATGACCATTTTCGACAACATCTGGCCTGGGTAACGCATACTATTTCACATACCTACGTAAGTTATTGGGATTGGGACCTTATTCTAATAATGCTGATGCAATAAAAGTCAAAATGGATTTCAATTAAAATTTACTTTTAATATATATCAATGTCCTTAAAAGTAAATAACAATAAAACGTTTATTAGCGTAGAAAACGATAAGGTACCCGAATATAGTTAGAATTTTTGTATGTAAGCTGTTTATATACTAAATGTATTGATAAATGAATGGAAATATACGTTAGAAAAATAGATACATACCATCTGAGATGATGGAAAAGATGATATGAAAGAACTAAAAGTCCGAACTTACGTCTAAATAAATATAAAAAAAATGTCTACCACTATTTACAATTTTTTTTGAGACCAGTACATCTGATGTCTAACACAGATTGTTTTTGACTGAGACAAGTTTTCTAATAAATAATTTATGCTATGATTATAATCAGTGGCATTTTTTTGGCTGAGATTTCTTGTGAAATGCAATTAGGAAATTCAAAGTCTGAAATCTTATTTGATTTTTTGATAAATTTTTACGTACTTGTTTGAATCGACAATAGGAAAAGATTTCTGCACACTTTTTATCTTTGTGCCGTACATTAAAATGATTATGTATTAGATCTGTGAGTCATTATTACAAAAATCTTAACTAGTTTCAGTTTATTGTATTTACAATGTAAAAATGGAAAATTTTGATTTTAATATTCACTATTCCACACTATTATCATTAAATAGGTTTACAAGAAGGTATATTTTCGTATTAATATGTGAACATACGTTTATGTTTTCGTTCAACAAAAACTGGAGATGATTTTGTATACATTCACAGATAAATATGTTTGACTATTACTATGTTTATGCAATATTTATTTATATACATGACTGCTTTGCTAAGCCAATTAATGATTATCATTTTAACTAAAAGTATAAGCGCTTGGTAGTAATTTCAAAGGATAATACAGCAATATGACCTGCATATAGAGCTTTAACTTTGCTGTGAGTAGCTTAGCGACATTCACTCAAGTAAATAATTATGTAAGCCATTGGGTCTTATACACATGTGTTTAAACTGATAGCATTATGACTAAATAATCATCTTTTAAATATAAAGGACACCTAATATACTTCTACGATAAATGCTTATCGTGAATTAAATAGAATCACGAACAAAAGGAAAAGAAAATGCTCTTCTTTGCCCTGGCTTACACAAAATCACGTTACGCCGCCAAATACGTTCGTCGTCATATTTGAAAAAAAAAAAGATTTATTTATCAACGCGAAATGAGGATTCTCGTTCCATAGACAATATACGTCAGCCGAGCTACTCACGAGTCGTGATCCAAACGCTACCTTTTTAACACAGTAGAAAAGGCGGCATATCTATAATTTACAAACCTTAGTATAACTTCACTAGCGGCCGTTCCCAACTACCTCTATCCGTGGATTTGCTTACTAAAGATAGAAGTTTGACGTTACTAGTATGGGGCTAATGACAAAATACTATCTTTAGTAAGCAGGTCGATCTATAGATGGAATATTGGGATCGGCCGCATGATGTTCGTCTAGTTATCGGGCACGGGTTGCGGAGGCCGCCTGTCGAACTGGAATGTGTCGGAGAGGTAGAGGCCGAATATCGCCACGCTGTAGAATACTGTCAGCCCGAACAGTGCTAAGCTCGCGCTCGCCGTGAACAAGTTTGAATATTCGCATCTGAAAAGAATATTTTTAAAATTAGAACCAAAAAAAATCATGAGGTATTTTTTATCACGACTATATATACATACAAAAATGTGCCTGATAAATCAGCTATAAGAAACAATATTTTATGAAAGGGGGCATCACAAGTGAGGGGCAGCGGCCCAAGGACGTGACGTGATCCAAGGTGAAGAAATTCGTATCAACACCCAGCTTGGATGCTTTCTTCCCACCCACCTGAAGAACCAGACGACAGTGAGCGCGACGGAGACGAGCGTCATGAGGATGTTCTCCAGGTCCCACGCGCGCTCCGGCGCCGCCCGCTCCGACACCAGCTCGGGGGCTGCGCCCGCGCCTTCCTCCGCGGAGCCTCGCTGCTGGATAAAACATAAACATTTAAAAAAAACAGGCCAAATCATATCCAGGATAAAAAAATCATATAGTCATAGCGGCAAAAGAAACACATCATCTGTCAAAATTTCAACTGTCTAACTATCACATGGAGAAATAGTCTCCCATATTCTCCTTTGGGCCCATCATCTCCCGAGCCTTATCTCAACTATGTTGGGGTCGGCTACTGATTAGATACGGCTACTGATAGCCGCATCTGATTAGATTGGAATCTAATCAGATGCGGCTGAGTACCAGTGTTTTACAAGGAGCGATTACCCGGGCAACCCAATACCCAGTTTCCTTTTGGGCCCAGTTCCCTAAACTTTTTCTTCTAAAGATTTTAGCCCTAAACTTTCAAAATCAATTTTGCTGAAAAGCTAGTATAATAGTAAGTCTAAATCTCTTATAGTAAACTAATCATGCACATATGCTCACCGGATTAACAGTACGTTTAGGGTGCACAAGACAATGTACGACGGCGCGGTCGTGCAGGCCACAGGCGCGTAACGTGGCCGCGTCGTCCAGTAGCACGCGACCGTTGAAGATGAGCCGCACGCGACATTCCGCTGTCAGCTCCGTCGAGAAGTGACGCCTGATGTAAGCAAAAGTTGATATTGGATGACAAAAATAATATAAGACTCAATGAAATGATCCGCGATGTAGGTGATTTGTTAGTAGTAAAAAAAGAAAAAAGTTTTTATTTTTTTATCAAGAATATTTTGTTATTATTCGATAAATTTTTTGGGTGTTACTATTTCTGGCAATTTTAGTTTAATTATCATAAAGCAGCAGTTCAATGTTGTTCAATTATTTTCGCACTTTGCATTGCACTTGTTCAAGTACCAATATTCCTAATCAACATCAAAACTCGATAAACTCGAATAGAAACACTCGATTACAAACACTCATAAATATCAGCATTCTATCACAAAACTAACCATTTAAAATCCTTCAGCAACTCATCAAGGCTGCCTTCAACCTCTTTCAATGTGTCGTTCAAGTACTTGAGCTTGATCAATATCCTTCTACTCTCTTGTTCTTCCGCGGTGACGTCACCAGAGCCCTCTGTGGGGATTACATTGTCTGTGGTTGCAGTTTCTGATGATTTCTCTACGTTAGCTGTGGAGGGGGCACTGGTCTCTTTATCGTTCTCTTTTTTCGTATCTGTCGGTATCACTGTGGCTGGATTTGGTTCTGCAAAAAAAACCCAATGGCTGTGTAATTTCCGATTTGAACAATGCATTTGGCAAAAAAACACAATCAACCAAATTGGCGTTACGATAACGTCCCAATTAGCACAAGGTCATCATTCCGGGGGTTAGGGGGAAACTCGCCTCTGGGCCGCGGCCCAGATTACACGGTATAATAACAGTCGGGAAATCTGGTCCGAATGTGCGGGCCAGATTACTATGTGAAAAAAGTGACGGAGGTAAGTCGACCCATTGGGACTTAATTTCATAAAATCCGATAGTTGTGAAATTTTTCACAGCTCAAAATCGTCAGGAGGCAAAAAGACTTAGATCTTTTTCATAATTTTCATCATAAATATAATACTTTGTCTAGAATACTGGACTCCTAGTAGCTAATATAAACTTAGTTAAATAATGAAGTTACTATAGATATTTGATACATAGTTTTTATTTTTCCTTTTTTTTAATATCTAGATTAGGTGGGATATTTACATATGTAGAATATTTGTGTATAAGTAGGATATAATATTTATTTTTATTTACTTACAGCATGTTAAAAACCCCAATAAAGTTTTTGTTGCATATTTAGTTCCTATACCTATATAATGATCGCAAAATCGTCAGGAGCTAAAAAAATAAAGATCTTTTTCATAATTTTATCGAAAATATCGATGTCAATATATCCAATGTCAACATAAATGAGTGTTGTTGGATTTGTTTTTTCTTGTAACACTCGAACAAAATTTTGATAAAAAGAAACAATGTTTCTATATTTACGTTTTACTTATAAATTGAGATTATTAATTAAGTATCTATAGAAGCTCCATTATTTAACGAAGTTTATATTAGCTACTAGGAGTCCAGTATTCTAGACAAAGTATTATATTTGTGATGAAAATTATGAAAAAGATCTAAGTCTTTTTGCCTCCTGACGATTTTGAGCTGTGAAAAATTTCACAACTATCGGATTTTATGAAATTAAGTCCCAATGGGTCGACTTACCTCCGTCACTTTTTTCACATAGTAATCTGGCCCGCACATTCGGACCAGATTTCCCGACTGTTATTATACCGTGTAATCTGGGCCGCGGCCCAGAGGCGAGTTTCCCCCTAACCCCATTCCGGGACCAATCCAAACTCTGAAAACTGCCACCTTCACAGAATAACTTAAAATCACATTGTACTTCGCTCTCGTCACTCTGTGGGTTGTATGCGAGGCAGTCTGATAGACACTTACCACCAGCTCGAGTGAACAGGTCGCAGCCGGCAGTGACGTCAGCCTCCATGGCGCTGACGATGCTGTCCATCTCCCGGATCTGTGCGTTACTGGCGGGCTCCACCTCCTCGTGCACTTCGCTCTCGTCGCTCGTCGACTCGGGCGCGGTTTGTGTATTGTTTGCTAAAAAAAAATAAAAAATATTTTTCAAAACCGGAGCTTTTACCTTGGGCAAGGACAAAGGGCTAGCTAGACTCTGCCAAATCGGAGACAAGAAAAAATAAATAAGAATAAAAATAAATTGTTTATTGTAATAATGATTGTCTTGCTGTCTCCGCTTTGAACGTTTTAACCGGATTTGTGAAGTAGTTTGTATGAACTGCGGAAACAGCCACTACGAAAGGGACAATTTTATGGCTTTATCATTTTGACTCAGTCAATTTCAATATAAAAAATTCTATTGATTTTGTAGCCCAATTCGTCTCTTTTATATTTTTTTTCTCCCTTAAAAAGAGGGGAGGAAGAAAAAAGTGAATAAAAGTTACTTATGCAAAAACACAGATGTAGTGATCTTAGATCACAGATTTCTAAGAAAAAGAAAGGGAAAAAATGTACACGTAAAACTGCATAACTAATGACGTAATACTAGAAAACCCAAAACATACATAAGCCAAAACAAAACTGGAAAACAAGTCTAGACAAGTATTGTCTGCATATTTGTGAGATGCATGACGATATTACGTGGTATGTTGAGTAACCCAATCATATGTAAACAAAAAACATCGCTATATAAAAACACTAACTTAAAGGTGTTCTTATTTATATTTTTATGGCACTTAGATATAAACCGGTTTTCATCACAGGTACTTAATATTAATTTAAATGTTCATCTTATTATCAAGTTTTGAACATACAAGGTATATTTTAATTATAGACATACATATCAAACATGCCCATATTTGCCATCACAACTTCCAATAATGAGGTGGCCTACCTCAATATTATGCTAAAATGATACCGACTATAAATAGGAACCGAGAACCTTAAAAACATCGTAGAATTGTTAAAAGCGACTTTTATAGGTTAATTTATATGATTGGTCAACATCCACGTCAGTAAGTGGTTGTCTTCCAATTATTTCCTGTAGTCAAATCACTGCCTAGGTATATACTTAAATAAGGTAACGTCAACATTTTGAGTAAATGAGGACACTTAATATACAGTTAATTAATGACAAATGGATATTTTTCCGAGTATTTTGTAACTTACATTTTAAAACGTTTGAATAGCGCTTTAAGAAAGAAAGGCAACATCGACTTGTTTTTCTATTAATTTGCCAGCTGACCAAAAATAAAGTGTGAACTCAAATAATGTTTATTTTGGAATCAAGAACATTTTTATTTTTAGCCCATGCTGTCCCACTGCTGGGCAAAGGCCTCCCCTATAGCCTTCCATCTTTCTCTATCCATCGCTGTTTGCGGCTAGTCCGCGAGGAAGCTGTCCAAGTCTTTTCTCCAGCGTTTGGTCTCCCTCTCGATCGCCTTCCAATACAAGAACAATATTAACTTTAAAAAGCAGTAACAACTTACAATCAACTCTTCTATAGAAATGCAGGCGATTATTGTCCAGCATGGCCATGTCTGCGTCCACTATGCTGTCCATCTCCTGAAGAGGTATCACCCTCGAGGTGTCTTCATTTGCTGCTTCGGCTGCTGTCGGCACTGCACAGTTATTGATTCCAATATTAAATCGTATGTTTGTTCATAGTACTTTCCAAGGTAAAAAAAATCTATTATCAACATGATTTTAATACTCTACACTTCATTATATCGAAATGAAGGTTTGTGAGTGAGTTCTCACACTCGAAAGAATGGAACAATTTTGATGAAATTTATTTATTGAAGTAGAATAAGGCCCCGATTAACACATTGGTGGGAAGTGGGGAACGGCTAGTTGTAGTATAAATACGTATTTTTACACATTATAGTGTTGCAATGCATTTAGCGGATGTGAGTAAACCTGACCTTTTTGGTGGGCAATGCCAATATGGTCAGTGTTTCCTTTGAGTTTTATTACTTTACATTTCCTTAAGTAATTGTGTTTTTATTGAGAATAAGAGTACGTATTATTATTATTTTTGGTAATCGCTCAAGCCAAGCAAATGTGCGGTTTGTTTAAATTAGATCAAAACTACTGATAATTGCGAGGTAGGTATGCAGCTTTGCCAACATTTTACCTAGGTTTCCTTTCGATTCGTCAATAGCCCAAAAATAATAACAACGATGAATCAAGATTTCAAGGCAAACTTGTATTATAATGAGAACAAAAAGGAATATAAGGATAAATATTTTCTAAAATGAGCCTTATAAAAAATCCGGCTTGATGATGATGACGCTAGTTTCTTTTTCTGGGTACGTTTTAAATCATGTTACGCTTTGCAAATGCGATAATACACCTACATTAGAGACGGCATGAAAAAAAATGCGAACACAATACAATGAATTCAACGATGACTAAGTTCATTGAAAAATAATTTACGCAATTGGTAATCATCAACATGCGACCTTGCAGTATAATAAGATTGTATTTAAAGTTATTCGAGTATATTCACACAATAGTAGGGTTCTAGATAAAATTTATATAATCAATTTCGGGTTAATAAATTGGCAGAGCAATTTATGATCACTGCTTAGCCCTAGTTTTATCAATATGTATGTTATGGACCAAGTGATAAATTGGGCAGTATACATAATGCCCGGTCATTATGAAAAATGCCCAATATGAGAGTGCAATTTGATAATAATTATTCAAATAATCAAATTGACCGGGCACTATACATATTACATATTGCCCGTGACCTTTTGGGCAAAGTAATACAAACATATTTAATTTCATTTTTTTAACATAACACATCCCATATTAATTGACCCAGCATGTAAGTAAGCATGCAACATGCAGCAAGCATCGCTTCTGTCACGGCTCCGGCGCTGCGGGGCTCGCCCCTTCGCGCCTACGCGGTTTTGAATTGCACTCTAGGGGTAGGGCAGACAAGACTACGTGGAGTCGGTTTTGCAGCGATTCGTTTTCGTCACTAAGTTCAATTTTTAATACAATGTTTTGAATCCAAATTAAATTCGACCATAAAAAAAACGAGCCAAGAAAAATGAGATGAAAAAAGAGAATGAGAGAAGTAAATCAGATGACAATTGTCCAATTAATAATTTTGTGGCTAGACTTGTAATTTTCCATTAAAATAGAACATATAATTTAAAACAATAATCATAAAATATGTAGCAAGTAACAGGATTTATTTACTAGAACAACTGCCACCCTCGCACCGCATAAAATATAGCTTTATTATCAAATTGCTCAACTATCATGTAGCAATATAATAATGCCCGTACAATGTGATAAATAATGAAGTTAAGATAGTTATTAATCACTTGGCCCGATAAAGCTAGACATTATGCATAATGCTCGGGCATTATAAATAATGCCCGAATTAATCACATTTTCCATAACATGTATAAGGGGCTAATCCTACTACATTCTTTTTTTTAAATGGAGGGCTTCAACCAGACATCATAAGTCATTCATTAGTAGATCCTCTTTTTGATATCTTTCCTAAAATGTATTTACGATGAGATAGCTCAATTGTTACGATCAAATCGCCGAGGAGGTGCTTAGGCGATTGGCGCCCTATTCACATAGTGATTAGGTTATTACGTAATGCCAATTAGGTAATTCAAGTTTTTTTTCCGGAAAAAGCAGACCGAATTCTGATGAGTCAAGCTGTAGACCGGGCCATGGCACACAGTATTAAGGGTGGCCTATATGGTGGTCGATGATAGTGATAACTTGATGTATAATTTGCAACTTACTTGGACCGTCTGATAAGGCAGCTTGTATTGAAGGCGCCGGTTCAGCCGTTATCATCAAATTCGATCCTGCAAACAATGCAAGTTATAGGACCTTTAAGTACAAACTAAATTTAGCATAACTTGCTTTTGTATTGACGTCATAGGGGAACAGGTTAAGGCTGTTGTACTGCATTCATACAGGTTTTATAGTTACAATTTACGTAGATAATTTTATTTATTTTATTTTATAGATAAATGCAGGATATAATGAGAGGGAAGGTTCAAAGTAGTAATGTGAATGGAAAGCCACTATGAACTATGTCCTCTAAAGAGCGACGATTAGATTATGTTTACAATATTTTTTTCGAATCAGGACACGGCAGAGAATTTTGGTTAGCGTACACTGGGCACTTTGTTATTGTGGTAGTCTGATCTTCCTGCAAGAGATTTACTAAACCAGATATTCCTCAACGCGGCGCGATATCCCGCCCTTCCCACTTCTGCATGTTGCAGAAGCATTTTGGTACTACTTTACTTATTAAATCTTATTCATCAGTAATACCCGGCGTGCGTGAGCCGGTAAGCAGGTATATTATTTTCAACTTTGGCATGTAAAGAGGACTGTTTATTTTCGATAAAATTGGCAAATTATCAAAATACGGGGCATCCCTAACATGTACTGTTTATAGATAGAGCATGACACATATCCAATCCCCATAATATTATAAATACGAAGTGTCTATCTGTTACGCTATAATATTAAAATTGTTCAACTGATTTTAATCACATTCTACTTGGAGATACGTGATATGCTAGAAGCGACAGTAAAAGCCTGTTTTATCAAAAAGAGGTTCCTCGGAACAGTAAAATGAATAAAGAATTAAATGCTAAAGTGGAAAACATTAGTCTACTCACTAGTTCGAATGCTGACGGTGACAGGATGATTTGTCCTGGAACGCATCACCAGCACAGCTCGGTATCGATCTGGCTGAGCGTTGGTGGACCACCAGGCCACAGCTGCTATAACTATCACCAGCACCACAGCTACGAATTGTACAACTTCATCCCCTATACCTTCGATCAACGGCATCCTGAGCTGACCTGCACAACATGATAATATAATTTTGATTTTGAGTCTTTTAAATCTCATTTACCTTAGAAGTAAGATGGATAAATAATACGGTAATTGTCAAAACACTGACCTCTCCTTCTACTTGGCCTATAAAAGAATTCGTTTCATATTCCAATAACAAAATGACAGCCTAATTTAAAATCTGAGTAAAGCATCTAGGTCCAAGATATTAAATACTAATTAAGCTTATTCCTCGACTATTAAGTTATTTCATAACATGTTGCAAAATTTATAAGATAGTAATTATAGTCCTATTACATACGTGAAAATGTCATCAGATAAGAAACCTATCTTGTATATTCCATTTAAAATGTTGTAATAGAGCTCTATTTCTCTGTATTGTAAAGTGAGTATCAAAATGTGTTTATAAATTACCACAAATTAATCAGCAAGGGCATGAACCCAATTAAGATTAGAGTTTTACAAATTATTTCAGGTTTACAGACCCTATTAGAGATACTAGTTACTAGACTTACAGTATTAATAAATTTAGGGTAGATTTTCAATACAGTTAACTTCTATCAGAGGAATAAATATAGCGCCCTGGTATATTTACATATACAAAAGATGTCAACATTTTTCACATATTCTTTAGATAAAAGTTCTCTGGCTCAACTGAAAAATCAGCCCTTAATTTCATAAATACATACTGTGTCTGATTCTTTGCTTACCAATAATATAAAATCATGCACCAATCAAATTAATGTAAAAAGTTATGTATTTATTTATTTTTATATATAATTGAAATAAGATTCAGGAGAAGAAACTTCATAAATATGTATTGTTATTGTTCTGTAGTGGAAATTGTAGAGAACCAAACCAAGTTGGAAGTCACACATAGATTTGTAATGTTTATACTTTCTGTCAATATTTGGTGACAGCTGGGCCTAATTTATTATTACACAACACTATTATGTTTTTGTGAATGTGGATCTGAAGTGCAACTGAGTTACAGCATTTTGATAGTCTACAAGCTATTGACATATACTATTTACTATCCATATAAAAGGAGTGAGATTTTGAAGGACTCTAGACCATGTAAGATGTTACTGTTGTTTGAACATCAAACTCCACGAATCAATAGGAGCAACCATCAGTACTAGATTAATTACCAGCAGCTATTTATTATACCTACATTATACAGATTGTTATGTTACTCTCTGCGTCAGACGATACACGGCCAAGTTTTATAGACTACACTTATATGCCTCGCCTTTCTAGATCGGACCAGATTCAAGGTCAGGTGTCTTTAAAAAAACAATAATCTTTACCTCGCACTACTTCAGTATTAGCTTCACACCCAGCAAATAGCAGAATTGGCAAATATTTACAATTATTGCGACTCAATGTCTCCGTGGTAATAAAACATCTCGAAATTAGCAAAGCCACACCGCCACTTGATGCAGTAACCACTGGGAATATTTAACTACAACTTCACTTGAAATCTTTAACAATCTGAGTGCAATATTGTCTGTTTTACGTGTATAAATTTGTTTTATTTTTTATTCCGACATTTAAGACGACTCTCGAGATCACAAAATTGAAGGATCAAGAAAATTTGTTCAACAGATTATAAAATATTTTACATCTGTATAAAACTTTTTTTATCTGTATTAAATCGCTCTTGTAAAGCAGCCGCCACACTACTCCCGAAGTCGATCGAGGTTTGATGGATACGAGAAGTGTGGAAGGGTCTTTGGCTTAGTTCGGCTACCTTTACCTTAATAGTCTACACTCCTTTCCAAGGGTTCCAGCCCTTAAAAAAAGTTGTGGGCCCATCCAAAATGGCAAAATTCCCATACACAACATAACTAAATTCAGGTTGATGGGGGAGTACATAAGTTAGTGTAAGTGAGTATACAAGCGAGTAGTTCAGCGAGTAAATCGGGGGAGTACAAAAGGGGAACATAACGACTACACTACACCACATATAATTCCCAGTACAAATACCTAGCTTTGGATTATGTCTCCAGCTGTAAGAAGTAGTACACGTTTTTCGTATGTGACGATTGCATAATGAAGTAAGAAGACTCGCTACTATCAGAGTCTTGAATAGCAAGGAACTGTCTTCACTTTTCTCTCAAGAAGTTTCCACTACATTATCTGTGGTATGTAGATTTCAGTTTTCGCGCTGAAAAAAAGGCGGGAAACTCGAAGAGCGCGGTTCTTTTAAAAGTATCCTCCAAAATTTTAATTAAATTAATTTGTTATTTGTGCTTAAACATTGTGGAAAACTATTGTAAAATAGTAGAATAGCAGTCTTTAGATGGATGGTGACGTGGATGGGGGTCCAGATGGACCCCATTCCAGGAAGGCGGCTAAGCGGCAAATAGATCCAGAGCCAGAGCAGCAGCAACAGCGGCAACAGGAAAGTAGTAATTTTGCTCCTTTTTTGAAGCCTAATTATATAAGGCAATACCCAGAACATTCAACCAATACTGAATTTAAAGTTTATGTTGAGTCTCAGGATAAAAAGGAGCGAATTGGAAACAAGAGCCCAATTTACCTGAACCACATATTCACATCGGAAATAAAGGGTGTGGTGACTCTGCAGAGAGTCAACGCAAATAAGGTGGTTGTCGTATTTAAACTGGCGAACACGGCTAACAACTTCATAGCCAACTCTGTTTTTTTGAAAAAGTATAATTTAAAAGCATTTATACCGGCAGCCCAAATAGAGAAAACAGGAGTAATCCGTTTTGTTCCTACCAATATCTCCACCAAGGAATTATACTCCAAGCTTTCCTCTCACTTCGAAATTATTGCGATACGACGCTTTACAAAGAAGGTTGGGCAGCAGCGAGTTCCTCTACAAACTGTTAGTTTGACCTTTCTGTCTAATAATCTCCCTGACAGTGTACAGTACGATCTATTCTCGTATAGGGTATTTGATTATGTTCCGCCTCTGCAGCAATGTTACCGCTGTTTTAAATTTAATCACTCGGCTAGAGTATGTAATGGTAAGCAACGCTGTAGTTGTTGTGCTGGAGAGCACTTATACACCGAATGTGACAAGCCTAATGAGCTCTGCTGTGCCAACTGCAGGGGAGCCCATTTGGCTGTATCCAGATCTTGTCCCATTAAAATTCAAAAAATGTTAGAAAAACGCAATAAAATTACTTATTCAAGTGTTCTTGATACAAAGAAATATGAGCAGAATTTTCCATCTTTAACTGAAAATGTAAATAAAAATACAAAATATGTTGTAGATAATAATATAATTAAAACCACACCTGAAAATAAAATTGTACAAAATGTAAATAAACCTGCAGCTTCATCTGCACATAAGGTAGATAGTAGCTCTACTTCTAAGATTAATAAATTACCTGTAGTTCCCACTACACAAGCTCCTCAAATTAATTTAAAAGAGCAATTAATAAATAATAAAGATTTAAACTCAGCAATTATTCGCACTATACTTGAAATTAGCAATAAGGGTGATGGGACTCCAATTAATAGTAAAACGGTTAACGATATGTTACATAAATACCTTTCCTAAGCTTATGGATATAAATAGCACCTTATCACAGTCACAGTTAAGAATAGCACAGTTCAATATACAAAGCGCATATAATAAAAAGCCCTTATTAATAGATTTTTTAGCAAATGAAAATATTGATATCTGTCTTCTAAATGAAACATGGTTTAAAAACAATAGATTATTTAATATTCCTGGATACAATTTACATTTCCGTAATGCAATTAATAACCATGGGGGTGTAGCAATACTAATCCGTCCTTTTTTAAAGTATACACAGTTAGATACTCAATTTTATGAAGATTTACAAAGCATAGCTATATTGTTAACTACAGAACATGGTACACTTTCCATTTTGTGTGTTTATTCCCCTCCTACAAGTGGGCACATTAGAATTAACAGATTACGAAATATAATTAATTCATTACCTTCTCCTGTTTTTATTAGTGGTGATTTTAATGCACATCATATTGCCTTTGGCTGTGTATCTACAAAAGGTCGTGGACAGCAACTTTATGACATTATTGATGACTCTAATTTATGTATACTTAATGATGGTAATTATACAACTATTCAATATCCAAATCGTAATCCATCTGCTATAGATGTTACTTTTGTCAGTCCTTGTATTGCTCCACTTTGTGAATGGTCGGTTTATGATAATAATATGGGTAGTTACCATTTTCCAACAATTACTTCTTTATTACTGAGTGTAGATAAATACAAAGTAAATCCTCCCACAGAAAAATATCTATATCATAAGACAGATTGGAAGCAGTATTGTGAGCTTTCAAAAGACTTTTTTAGTAATGTAAATATGGTTGATAAAGACCCTTTACAAGTATATAATCTTTTCTGTGATAAACTTAACTTGTTAAAAGATACATGCATTCCTAAGTTTGTTCGAACATCTAATTATAAAAGTAAACTTCCTGTACCATGGTGGAATGATAAGTGTAAACAAAGTGTTATTAATTCCTATGAGGCACTAAAATATTATAGGAAGAATCCTGCTATTGAAAATTTCATTAATTACAAGAGGTTAGATGCAGTAAAGAAAAAGACAATTGCTGAGGAAAGGAAAAATGGATGGAATAATTTATGTAATAGTTTCAATAGGACAACTCCCATTAGCAAAATTTGGAATCAAATTAAAATGTTTAAACACAGTAGAAAGATTAATAATAAGTCATATTCTGATACATTCATTAATTCCTTTTAGATAAATTGTCAGATAAGGGCTTAGAGGTCCCTAACTTAGAAAAATATTTCAATATTCATAACGATAATGAAAATACGAAATTTCTCTTAGAAAAGTTTTCATTTCAGGAATTTTCTGCATCTTTAAATTCACGTAAAGATACAACTCCTGGATTAGATGGTTTTCCTTATATTTTAATTAAAAAACTTCATCAGTCAGTCCAAAAGCTTTTCTTAGACATTCTTAATAACTTATGGATTGAACAGATTATTCCTGAGTCTTGGAAAACTCAATGTGTAATACCTATTTTAAAGACAGATAAGCCTCCTGATAATGCTAATTCCTATCGACCTATTTCATTATCTTCTTGTCTAGGTAAAATATTTGAGAACATGATAAAACTCGGCTTGACTGGTTTGTTGAACACAATGGCATACTGCCAAATGTTCAATATGGCTTCAGACGAGGGCGAAGTTGTGCAGACAGCTTTGTTTCACTTGTCTCCGATCTGAAACATGCGAAAAATAGTAAGTCAAGTGTAATATGTGTGTTTTTAGATGTTCAAGGAGCCTTTGATAGTGTACAACCAGGAATTTTAGTTAAAATTCTATCAAAACTTGGTATACCTGGTCTTATATGTAAATGGATCTTTAATTTTTTAAATAATAGAACTCTATATGTTAGACATAATAATATTATTCATGGACCTAGAACTGCGTCAAAAGGCACAATGCAAGGGGCAGTATTATCCCCTTTACTTTTTAATCTTTACTGTAGTGAAATTTGTAAATATGTAAATAATCCTGATGTAAATATACTGCAATTTGCAGATGATCTTATTTTTTACTGTAAAAATAGACATTTAGAACAAGCCGCATGTACCTTAAATGATGCTCTATCGAAATTACATATATATTATAATAATTTGGACCTCAAAATTAATACTTCTAAAAGTAGAGTTATAGTTTTTGGCCAGGATTCACCTAGAACTAATATAACATTTAACAATGAAATTATTCCTCAAACAGATAAATATAAGTTTTTAGGCATAATTGTAGATAAGAAACTTTCTTTCGAGTATCATTTAAGATACATTGCCCAAAATTCCCTAAAGGGTCTCAACATACTGCGATGTTTAGCCGGTGTTTCATGGGGTGCAGACCCTAAAACCCTTACAATTTTGTACAAATCTATTGTGCGAAGTCACTTTGACTATAGTTGCCTTGCTTATATTAATATTAACAGTAAGTTTGTAGATAGATTAGATGTAATACAAAATAAGGGTCTTAGGATCATATCAGGTGCTATGTGTTCTACACCTATTAGAGCTATGGAAGTAGAAACAGCAATAATGCCATTACCACTTCGCAGATTACTTTTAGCTCAACGCTTTTGTTTAAAATTATTATCCTCTGACAATCAACTAGTAATGAAGAAAATTTTGCCTTACCCTGTTCAATCTAGTGCTCCTGAGATAACCGGTGAGGATCTTCTTTGCCATCAATATCCAGAACTTTCCCAAATACTCCTGAGAATAAAAAACAACTTTAGTAAAGTATTTTCTGATTCTTTATGGCCATGCTATTCAACACAATTTCATATTTTATTCCAACTACCGAGATCTATTGATGCTTCAGTTTGCACCAATCAAGACCTTCTTAATTTTTTAGATCACAATAGAGAATATTATAAAATATATACTGATGGGAGCAAAGGAGAGTCTCATGTTCATAGTGCTGTTTATGACCCTCAGATTAATTTTGTACAAAGTTTTGTGTTAGATAATAGTTCTAGTATATTTACTGCTGAGGCATATGCAGTTTTAGAAGCATTAAAGCACATTAAGTCTTTAGAAAAATGTAAATATTTCTTAATCCTTACTGATTCTCTAAGCTTAATTAATAGTTTAAAAGGTTTAAATATTAACTTTAAATCAAATTACTTGCTTTTTAAAATTAAAACTCTTATAAATAGTCTAAGTAGTATAGGAAAAGAAGTGTTTTTTATGTGGATTCCTTCGCATAGAGGCATCAGTGGAAATGAAATTGCTGATAAAGCTGCATATAATGGAACTAATTCAATAGATATAAGTATTGTGGTTAAGACTCCTTTTACTGATTGTTATACTGACATCAATAAGGATATAAATGAAGTATGGAGAAGATTTTGGAAAAAAGACCAAGAACAGAAAGGAAAATGGTATGGAAGCATACAAACGGACTTACCTAGAAAACCCTGGTATTATCAGCTAAAGATTGCGAGTAGAGACTTCATTACAACACTGAACAGACTCAGGTTTGGGCATAACACCGCACCCGCTCATTTGAGTAGATTCAACATAATTGAAGATGCGACATGCACTGCTTGTCGAAAGTTTCCAGGAACACCAGAACATATTATATTTACTTGTGAAGAATATAACTTCCAAAGGCTAATACTTGCAAGCGAGCTTTGTGACATAAATGATGAAATGTCAACAAATATTGAATCCCGCCGCCTTAACGTATTGCTGCAAAGAAAAGACTGCTTTATGCCGCTATATAAATATATTAAAAATACAATTGGAAAAATATGAGAAAAACAGAAGATATGATAATAAATAAACAAAGGAAAAAATATATATATATATATCAAAATGAAGATTTGGCACAAAGGCTAGAACGCCATGCCATTAAAAATTAAAAAAAAAAAAAAGTTTTCGCGCTTCGTTACAAAAATAAAATGACAAACGAAATTATAATAATGTACTGGGGTATTTGAATCGGTAAATCAAATTTTTTTTTTATGATCTAATCCTTTTGGTGAGTTCAGATTTTTGTACATGCTTAAATTGCTTTATGCCTCTATTGCTCTTGCGGTTTTCGCATACTTTTTTGCTAGTTTTACCAAGTTTGGTGTACTTACACCCTTTTGTTAGAAAGATGGTATGACTCACTTTTATGTGATTAACAGTGATTATTTTATATAAATACTGGACGTATCTCTTATTTTGTTAGTATGCTTCAGCTTGTATAGCATCCATTACCTAGCTGGTCCACTAAATCAGACAATCAGACCGAAGATAGCAACAAAGAACTGTTGACAATTTTCTGAAGAATCTCAAACATGTAGGTAAGTAGTAAGGATAAAATATGCTATATTTAGAAAAATAAAATAACAGTAGGAAGAAAGAGATATGTTACTTTAGGTAATAATTTTCTGATTTACTAAATTGTGCATGGCAGAAAATCATAAAAATAAAATAGGTATTGAAAACATAAAATTAAGGTAGCTAAGTATATAGCAACTTTTTCTCAATATTATTATTGAGACTGTTTATAATCTTATCTATATATCAATCAAAACATAGCCTGAGAAGCTCTTTTTCTTAAAGTTTTACTTACCCAATTAAAATTAAATCACCAGCCTGAGGGTCATACTAGTTTTTTTTCATGCCAACAATAATTATTATTAAGCAGAATTTGTTATTGGTATCCCATTATAAGTGATGTATTTGGTCTATGCAATAAAGGAGAAGTAGAAACAATAACTATACTTTTGTGTCATAGCCATAGCCATCATTAGTGTCCTTGTTGGCTTCGGCCCCAGATTCATTTTCAAAAAAATCTGGGACTTTGTAGTCCTGTGGTCTGGTAGAGAGTATGTGTGGTCTGGTAGAGAGTATGCCTAAAAATATTTATCTATTTCCTGGGTATGCCCAGGTAGTTTAACATTATTTTATTATTTTAGAAACCAATAAGGTGATAATTTAAATAAAATTACCTATAACAATTCTTTTTTAATTGTTCAATCACCTCTTTTGTGTGTACAGAAGAGAACTAGAAGCACATAATAACTTAAGAAAATTTGCGCTAACAGGAGCTTAAAAATAATAACAGAATGTAGCGTTGTATCAACTTACTACTTACAACACTACAACGAGCTCTCTTACAACGAGACAAAATTATCTAGCTCTAATTCAGTTTAAAACTGATAGGTCAGTTACCTACCTAACCCTCATACAAATCTCACTTAATGTTTCCTAGAATTGCATCATACTATCACATTGTCTCTTATTGTAATTTAATGGCAAACACATTGCATCAGATGTATCATAAGTTATTTTTAGGTGACACTTACATGTTTAAAGCAGTTTTAATAAATGAAAAAGTAAAACTGCAATGTAAACAATTAGAAAACAATATTTTTAAGGCGACAGAGACAGGTATATTATTTGCTTCCTGCATGATAAAGATAGAAGATCATAACAGAGGTTGTGACGTCAAGAAGTTGTCTTCGGTTTGGTTTCATGCAGAACAATTTAGAAAACGTGGTTATTTTCAGGTCCTAAACAAGTCATTTTAGCCTTAGGAATGTAGGTGCCAATAGTTTTAAAATTAATCATATTAAAAATAACTTAATCTAGTCACGCATGTTACAATACAAATTGTTTAGAATGATAACATAATACACACTGGTACAATTCAATGAAACGGAACGTAGTTATTGCGTCAGACGATTTCAAAGCATGTAGAGTTGCAGAAATCCTGTTGGCGCCAGATGACTTCATTCCTACTTAAATCCCTGAGAGAATAATACGTATCACAAGTTTTTAGTCGCTTCCTTGTTTTCAAGTAAAGATAGACGTCGTAAAGTTATGTGTATTGTAGTGTTACACTAAAACGTGTTATTGTGACTTTAGTAACTCATTTTGTTTGAGTTTATTTTTGGTCTTAAGTTGAGACCTCCGACCGTATTATTTTTTGTTTTATATTCTTATAGACGTTGATAGCTATAAGGTTGAAGAAAAGTTTTATTTAATTTAACATGATCAACGAGTACTGCCCAGAATCCAACAATCTGTTAAACACGATTTATTACGGGCCAGTTAATAGCTTTAATAACAAGCAGGTCGCTTTGCGCCGCATTAATTATTGTTGTCAGAGAAAGGATAAGATTAAGAAGTTTAGAACAGTGCATTTTACAAGACACACCATGATGTAAGTACCTATTACTTTTAAGTTGCTTTGTTTACTACTAGATAAATCGTTTGATTTGCAGCCTTTTTATATTGAGTATATCGCTTGTTATCTGTGAATCATCAACAAGTGTTTATAGTAGGTACCTAAGTACTAGTTAGATTAGCTTTGGTACTTTACCTAAATATTTTTTCCCTTGATACCTATTTACATTTCAGATTGTTCATGACCCGTTGTATTTTAAAATATAACACTATTGTCTTTCGTTAGCACCTAATTTACGCAAATGAATTTGTTAAACATCGCAACTAAACATACCTTTGATTCCTTGGTCGCCGATTATTATGTCTACGAAAAATTTCCCTACGGTTTTTCATGTGAAACCTCCATTAGCTATAAAATTCAATTGTCCGTCCAACATAGTTTTACTTGCTTATCAGGCTTGAGAGTTCGTTTTTGAATAACCGTATTATAATGTGTTGAATGCATGTAGTGAATGCAATGAAACTATAGATTAAAAGATCACATTATTAGAAATGTTGATTAAATGAAAGCCCCAATAATTCAGACAGAATGTTTATTAGCGTTATACTTATTTTACTGCACATTATAATGATCTACTACGCACGCCATTATCAAAGCTCACCGGAAGAAGGGAGGATGACAGATACTTCCTGTCATAGTGACGGTGACGACCACAGATAAAATAGTAACTTAATCTATGGTAGTATTCCAATACCCCCGCTCAAGATCAAGTCTAATTTTTTTTCTTACAATCTTATACAAAACAATAAAAATTTACTTGATATTGAACACATCCTTATTTTATAAAAGTGGCAACATTACAATCTGTCATTATGACGTTTGACATTTAAAATGGTTAACTTGACATTGACAGAAAAATATAACCTCTCTATATCTTACATACATATTTAAAGAAAATGTTTACTAAAACATGTTACAAATATCCAAGTAATACAAAACATGCTAAATTAACAACAAATACAAACAATGTTTGAACATCTTATAATCTACGTTTCGTACAAACCAAGTGTTTCACAAAAATAGTTATGTTTAACTTGAGACAATGATTTGGTAAGTATATCAGCTTTATTTTCATTAGTACACACATATTTCAATGTAATTAAACCTTTGTTTACTATGTCTTTTATAAAATGAACTTTTATATCAATATGTTTGGATCTTTTACTGTTTTCATAGCTTTCTATCATTTTAATTGTACTTTGATTGTCAATAAACAAAGAACAGGTTAAGTCTTTATCACAATGTAAGTCTTTTAACACTTCTCTAATGTAGACAATTTCACTTACAGATAGAGCTGCTGCAATATATTCGGATTCTGCTGTTGACAATGCGACTGAAGTCTGCTTCTTGAAGTCCAGCTGACCAGGCTGCCTCGATGAAATATTGCAACTCCACTGACGCTCTTACGATCCATTTGTTCACTTCCCAATCAGAATCTGAAAAGGCTAGTAATGTATTATTAGTTTCTCTTCTGTATACTAATCCTTTGTGCTTTGTTTGTTTCAGGTATCTCAAGATTCTCTTGGCTGTCCACAGTGTTGAAGTTGGATGATTCATATATCTACTAAGGAATCCTGTTGCATAGGCTATGTCAGGACGACTAATTGTAGCCAAATACATGAGTGACCGATGAGTTCTCTATATGGAATGTTATTCAGTACTTCTTCATTTTGATTTATTTTTAAGTTAACTTCCATAGGTGTATTACATCCTTTACAGTCTTGCATATGAAACTTCAATAAAATTTTCTCTATAATTTGTGTTTGTTTTATTTTTATTCCATCTTTGGTTTTAGTCATTTCCATTCCCAAGAATTTATTTATATTTCCCATATGCTTAGCTTGGAATTGTTCTTTTAGCTTCTGTATAATATTTTGTCCATTTCCAATTATTAATATATCGTCCACAAATATAAGTATATAAACATCTTGTCCTGTATATAAGCAGAAATCACTCCGAGATTGTTTTAGTCCATTTTGTGTTAAGAACTTGCTTAATTTTTCATTCCAACAACGTGGAGCTTCTTTCAGTCCATATAAAGCTTTCTTTAACTTTAAAACTTTTCCTTCTGTTTTATTCTGTAGTCCTTCAGGGTACTTTATATATATGTTTGAGTTTAATTCTCCATTTAAAAACGCTGTAGGTATGTCAAGCTGTTTGATAGGTAATTCCTCCTGAACTGCTTTATTTAAGAATAACCTTACTGTAGTCATTCTTGCTACTGGTGCGTATACATTTTGAGTAGTTTCCTCCTGAAAACCTTTTGCGACTAATCTGGCTTTCTTGGTGTTGTCTGCTTTAGTCCGAAATACCCATTTTGTGTCGATAGCCTTGTGTCCTTCTGGTAGATCACTTTCTTCCCATGTCTTTAATTTTTATGTGCTTCTAACTCTTTTGTATTGCTTCTTTCCATTCTTCTTGTTTAATGGCCTCATTGTAGCTGACTGGGTCTTCAGACATTAGCGCATATGCTATGTTTGACATATCATAGTCATCATACTTTGCCGGTAATTTCACATGTCTTCTTGTGTGTCTGATTTCCTCTGTATTCTGATCAGTTTCTGTCTCTTGAGTGTTTTCCATAGTTTGTTCAGTACTTTCCCTGATCTCCTCTGCATTCTGATCAGTTTCTGTCTCTTGATTGTTTTCCTTATCTGTTGATTCTTCATCATCTATATAATGGTAAGTATTTGTCTCATTTTCTTCATATTTGTAGTTTGATTCATCAAAACGTACATCTCGTGATTCAATTATATCATTTGTTTTTGGGTCCCATAATCTATATCCTGAACCACAGTATCCTATCATTCTCACTGATTTTGCCCTGGGTTCCAACTTGTTGGGTCTTGGTAATATGGTACACCATGCTTTTGCACCAAACACTCTTAGTTTATCCAAATTGTTTTTGCCATACCACAATTTAGCTGGTGTGTCTCCTTTGAGAGCTTTTGTAGGTGACCTATTTATAGTATAAGCCGCACATCTTATAGCTTCACCCCATAGGTATTTAGGTAAGTTTGTTTCCAAAGCATTGCTCTCACCTTATCTGCCAGTGTCCTATTCATGCGTTCACATACTGAAACTTGTTGTGGGGTATATGCACATGATGTTTCTTGTTTAATGCCATATTCCTCATAAAATGACTTGAGTTCCTCATTTACAAATTCTGTTCCTCTGTCAGTCCTTATTCTCTGTACATTATTTCCATTGTTCTTCATAACTTTTATATAATTCATAATGTAGTATTTTGCTTCATCTTTGGAATGTAGTAAATGAACTTCAAGAAAATGAGAGTAGTCATCTATGATTGTTAAGTAATATCTTTCTTCTTTATGAGTGATGGGAGTGACAGGTCCTCCTATATCACAGTATATTAGCTGACCAATTTTTCTAGTTCTTGGCAAAGGAATTGGCTTGAATGGACATCTTGTAGCTTTAGCTTCCATGCAAATGCTGCATCGTACCTTGGATAGTGGTAGATCAAGGACTCTCAACCCTCCATAGTTTAAATGTCCTAATCTTCTGTGCCAAAGATTCTCGTCTTCTGATATCAATGCATGTGTCTTTCTTACATTTAAATCTAATTTCATTGTATATAATTTTCCATTGCTTTGCCCTTGCACATGTATGTTACCTTTGCTTATTAATGCTGTTTCTTTTCTAAATGTCACTTGTAAACCTTTTTCATTAAGTTTTCTCACTGACAATAGGTTGTGAGACAATTTCTCCAAAATAAGGCAATCTGGAATTGATATTTCTAGTCCTTCTTTTGAAGTTCCTTTTAATTTTCCTTTTAGAGTTGTTCCTATTGTATTTCCATCTGCTACTTTAATATTTATGCGAGGAATCTTCTGTATATCTGTCATGTATTTCTGGAAGTTGTGAGATATCATATGGTGTGATGCACCAGAGTCTATCACAAATTCTATTTCTTCTTTTATGTGATTTTGTGTGTTTTCTGCCGAGTTGGCCTGCGCTGCTACAAATGATACTTTCTTGTTAGTGGTATGCTCTTCTCCAATATTTGCAGTTTGTTTTCTAGTCTGCCTCATGCCTCTGCCTCGTGATCTGAAGCTTCCGCGGCCTCTCTGATGAAAATTTCTTTTTGGGCAATTTCGAGCAAAATGGTTGGGTTCTCCACAACTATAGCATTTTATTTGAGAAGTGCTTTCAAAAACATACTCATTGGTTTTCTCGTAACACCTTGATTAGATTTCTCTTTCATTTCCGCGTCCAGTAATTTGCTTTTTACAAAATCTAAAGTCAATTCACTGTTTGACATTTCAAGAGCTGTGACTAAGGGTTGATAAGCTTGTTCGATACTTAATAGAAATTGACATACTTTCTCTTTCTCATCTATGACGATTCCATGACTGGCGATATCTTGAACTAGTTTTTCGAATTTATTTATATGATCCTGAACACTTTGATTCTTACTGCATTTCAAGTTTATCAGTTGTTTTTTGAGACATAAGCTGCTGAGTGTAGATTTTCTTTGAAACGTACTCTTGAGCTTGGTAATCATGTCATATGCGGTTGATGCATTTTTAACATAGTCTAGATACTTATCTGGTATTCCTTGTATTATTATATTGCGTGCTTTCGAGTCTTGTTTGATGAACTCTTCCTCTTTTGCTTTCTTCTCGTTCCCGCTTTCTATTACCTTTCTCAATCCCTTTTCATCTAGTAGAATCTCGATTCTAAAGAGCCAATTCTCAAAATTGTCTTCCAGTTTCGGTATATGGGAACACGACGCTGTCATTATTTTGGCTTTCTTCTTTTCGTTTCTGGCTGAAAAATAAGCCTACCCCTTTTACCCTTTTACACGTGTTTGACCGTAACCTTACTTGTTGATTAGGTACTTTCCTACGCTATCCTGTGTCATCTGACTGAATTATGGGCCTGGGCCCATAACCTATTAGAAATGTTGATTAAATGAAAGCCCCAATAATTCAGACAGAATGTTTATTAGCGTTATACTTATTTTACTGCACATTATAATGATCTACTACGCACGCCATTATCAAAGCTCACCGGAAGAAGGGAGGATGACAGATACTTCCTGTCATAGTGACGGTGACGACCACAGATAAAATAGTAACTTAATCTATGGTAGTATTCCAATACACATTTTATTAAAACGCCATCCCGTGATGGTTTTTTTAATAGTGCAGAATCAATATAAACTTAGTAGGTATTGGCTTTGTATTGGTTTTGTATTATCGGGAGCTATAGGACTCGACGCAGGTACCTACTAAGAGCGCCCATAGCGTGTTTGTAGTCAGTCAGTACAAACTTTAAAAAATCCAAACCCTCCGCGAATGCACCGGTGACGCAGTAATCTTTCGAACAATCTCGAAACCCAGGCACAGCTTCTAAAGTATTTTAAACT
Organism: Helicoverpa armigera; assembly: GCF_030705265.1. Taxonomy (NCBI): domain Eukaryota; kingdom Metazoa; phylum Arthropoda; class Insecta; order Lepidoptera; family Noctuidae; genus Helicoverpa; species Helicoverpa armigera. Next base: position 3,084,782 of record NC_087133.1, on the reverse strand, counting down.
CCCAAGATGCGTTCCGATAAAAGTAATTCGGGTATTATTTTGAAATGTCCATTGTACCTAAATAATTTTTATTCAGTCTGCAAACCACAGGTATATTACCCTATGCATCTTTTTCTACTGTTCTTTGTTTCAAAGGAATGCTCTTCGATCCTACATATAATTACAAGTTTCATTAAACAATTATAAACCTCCAAGTTTAACTTAATCGACTTCACAAACAGGAGGAGGTTATCAATACGTATATTCTTCATGCAATATTCTACTTTAATTATTTGTCTTCATCTCCTTGTATTTAATTCTAAAAACGTTAGTACAGTTCGATTGCAAATACCTACACATTTGCTCTTTCACTTCTGTGCCTGGGTGTTTACAATTTGTCGAAAAAATAAATGAAGGGTCCTTACCCCTCAAAAATTCCTGTCCCTCGACAGAATTAGGGGATTTTGAAAAAAAAAAATTGATAACTACTGAATTGGTATGAATAATGTAGATGTGTATGCTTGAAAAAATTGTGGAAAAATCTTGTCAAATGAACATAAAAACATTGCACGGTCATCAACATACACTTTTTGCGAACCGTATCAAGGCTACACTTGTACATAAATTAGAATATTATTATGCTTGTATTTTTCTTTAACTATGTCTGTAGTTATTCCACCATTTGGTATTAATACTTAAGCAATAAAAAGTTGGAACATATTCAAGCACTCATGTAGGACTTTGACAGTGAAAGTCGTGAGATCACCAACATCGCGAATACTGAGAAATAAGAATAAATTAACGAAGTTTTGGAACAGGAAAATGCTGTAGTTTTTTGGTTCAAACAAAAGTGATAATCATATTGTGACTCTAATCTTAAAGCAAATACAACATAGGTAGGTACGTCTACTGATAGCGCACAGTTCGTGCGCAAAATATTTTGCTGTGTTAACAGCCATTTATTCAGTAAACATTTAGGTAGATTTTTACGTCGCAGTTTCCTAAACTATCAAAGTATAACAGCCCTGCGTCCATTTTGTATAATTTATTCAACTAAATTCTGAATGTCATCTTATGTAAGACAAATACATACATTTATAAATTTTTGCAAATCATTCTCATCGTCAAGTTATCTAAACCATTCATTTATGATGACGTAGATCGGGCTACAGAGAGGCCCAAACGGGCGAGAAACATGTCTGCCGTCGGCGGCGCTTGTTTGTTCAAAGTCTATTCATTCATATGTCGATATCCACAGGTAACTTCTGGCGGTGGTAGTTTTTCTCTGTAGGGGTCGTACCTATTGATGTCATAAAATACTGCTCACAGTTCTTATGATCTTTGGGTTGTTACTTATCTGACTTTGGTTATAGATGTTCGCAAGTTTTTTACTTTACAATTTTGCAGCCTTCTCCAATCATTAGATTGTTTTTGATAATGTCAACGCTATATTATTGTATTTGAGGTTGAATACAAAAGCGTAAAAAAACAAAAGGAAGAGCCTGATTTACCTAAATTGTCTCGTTTCTATGAGGACAATAGAATGGTACATAACAGCAAAAAAGAGGTTATTCAACCTGGTTCAATGCCAGGGGAGAATTGGTGAGTCATTTCGTTCAAAGTGCGAATAAAGCTTACCTACTCGTACATACCTCAGGATATTGCGTTTTAATCTGACTTGTAGCGACTTGCTGCGAATTCATGGCAACAACACTGACAATGGGAACAGGAAAATAATAATAGCGTTATTCAAGTACATTTTAATCTTCCCATAGACTTACACCTCGAAAAATATTTAGGGTCTATAAAGAAGCATGGCTTTGTTTGTTTGAGACTTTTGTATCTAATCAGTCGAATTTTGAATTTGGTAGATAGCTGTTGTCTGGATTATAATCTAAGGATCGCATTACACAGGATGATTTGAAGTGGTTCCATCAACTCTCAAGACAAGACCTGCTTGCGAATCCTCGAATACGGGTCATATTTTCCTTAATTGACTGTTATGTAATTCTCTACCGCATTTGCATTTATAGGTACAGAGTGACTTTGTTGCAGTTTTCAAGTGGCACATTGCTCTCTCTTATAATGGAATTGCTATTGCGATCTGCTGATTGATAGTCCTGCTTGTTTTTTATTTCTTCTATATAAAGCTACATCATAAGAATTGCTTCTGAATATCTAAACATATTAATGGATTTCTATTGATCTCTTGACTGGTGACGTGTCACCACTTTCCAAGCAAAAAAGTAACATTCCTGCGTTGACGTTATAGGTAGGATTACCTTAACATCATAGCTGATGTCTATTAACCTTATGCCATTACCGTAACAAAAATTAGGTGATTCATTGTGAATAGATGTCGTTAGCTTTAGTAGGTAGGGTACAAAAATGATGACATAAACCTATATTATTGGTTTTATCTTCCTTAGTGTGATTACATTACGTCGTAAGTTATTCATTATAACATAATCCCTTATCTACTTGGTCGTGGTCATTGGATAACCACATTTTTAGGAACAGCTATGTAGGCTATGATGCCAAATTCATTTCTTGGCTAATAACATGAATTTTCTGATTATAAAAATGTACTTGTTTTGCTTTCGTTCTGTGATGACTCACGCTGAAAACAGTATTCCTCATGTTTTGAGCGGTGTGATTCCCCAACAATCTACATACATATAAATACAACAGAGTATAAACGCTATATTTCTTCAGTACAATAGCGTAGCGCTTCGGTCTCGTGACCGTGGTAATTGCGCGATCCGATTGGCCCAACGAGTTGACGTCATTTTGGGCGACCAATAGCGTGGCAAGCAAGATATTTTTAGAACGCAAATGCGGAGTAGTGGGGATTTAGGAAAACTGTATGGGCCGCCACAGCCGTGAACATTGCACAATATTTTCTGTGTTCGCACGCAGTGCACGTGTCGCTTGTTGCGATTGTACGTTTTACTAGTCCACTAAAGTTCATCAACAAAACTTAGGTTTTGACGCGCTAAAAAAGCTTTCGCTCATTATCCTCTTCATTTGTTGTGAGGATAGCGCATTCTATTTACATTACTGGAGGCGTTACAATATTTGTTCGTAACGAGGTGAGTGATAGAAAATAATACTTATTTAACTTTTAGTTCCAACTTGAACTATTTTCTCTAAGTTATTTTATAAGGGTCTGGAAGATTTCAGAGCAGTGAGAATGTGGTTGTGGCTTACAGCGAGTATTCGTCTGAGAATCTCAGTGTAATTTTGGTCGAAAAATGATAGTGTCATAAAATTAAATCTTGTGCAATAATTTCGTATGTAGGGTTTTTTTTATGTGTGTGTGCTTTTAAAGTGTTTATATTGGTCTAAAGAAGTTATGGTCGATGCCATGTTTGTCTACAACAATTTTCCCGGATATTAATTATTGCGCAATAATATTACCAAAGTGTTCATGTTCCAACCTGTCGGGAAGCCCCCGATCACGTTGCTTTGTCGATCGGCTCGCACGTCGTATCATCGTTCTAGAAAATGCGCGACAATTTTATTGAAGCAATAGAGTGTCGTCTCTAATGTTTTATTAATGACCTTATAAAATTCCATTCATAACCTTGGTACCCATAATTGGTACAACTTCTGGACTTGTTTTGTGACCCTGAAATGAACAAATTGAATATCCATGGATTTAAAGTACAAATTTAACTTCCTGACCTCAGAAACTTTTACGGATTTGCTCATTCAACGACTGACTTTCTAATCTGGTTAGTTAATTGGAAATTCCGAACTTGTTCTAAAAGTTTCTGGCGATGAAATGCCGCTTTTAAAGCTTAGTAAAAATGTTAGTTTAAGACAAATTATCCTTATTAACAAGGTGGTTTGGATAAGTACGCCTACTACGTAGTTAGGTGGGTGTCATGCTCTTATGCTGTTCTACTTCCCGGTACATTTTCGTTCTGTCTTGAATACTATTCTAATAATTTCGGTTTCTATCTGAAGAGCATTTTAGGACAGCCCCATGTCAGTTTTTGTCGTAAGTAGAATAGATGACGTAGACGTCTAGTATGTAAAATTGTCCGAATTAGTTTAATTTGTAAGATGTTAAATAAGTTGGAGATATGCCAACCTCGACATTTAGACGTATTTAGTGGACACAAACAAGTTTTTTCAATTGTATATTTTTAACTAATTCTGAATACAAGGTGACCAATTTTGTAAGTAGTTAGGTACTTGTGTAGTTGTTTTTTATGTACATGAAATAAGTACAAAGTCTATTGCTGTCCAAAACCCGATCGATATTGTCGTAGGCGTCCACCTACGATAGCATAATACCACCATGAGGTCGTGTATAGATAACTACCTACGTCAATCAATGTTAGAACGCACGCGATAAACACTTCGATTATTGTAATGTATTTTTTCTAAAAGTTTTCCCTATTGATAGAGGCGATAAGAACGATAATGTCGCTCTAGAACGCGATAACTAGTCTGGCGAGTATAAAAGACACTGCAACTATATTGACGTGATATTTCTGCTTGTTACAGGCCTACAGTCGGTACCTGTAGTTGGTTGGGAGCCTAAAGAGTTAAAATTTCATTAGGAGCTCAAGAAGAGTTCAAAGAAGTAAGTAATAGCGTTCACCCTACTTTCGAAATTATAACCTTTGTCCACAGGTCAACTCAAAACACCGAACAATATGGGCTTCGCAAGAATTCAATATTTATTGAAAATTCAAGTTGGAATATGAAAATTAAATAGAAATTCTTGAGAATTAATTATTTGCGACTTTTTTACATAAAACTAGAAAAGATCAAGTTTAAATGAACTTCTAGGGGAGATGTTCCCAAAACGGGTAAGCTAAGGGAAGATGTTAAATAAAATAACCAAGAACATTACATGCGACTTGTATTTGTACTCATAGGGTTGTTTATATAATAAACTTTGGAAAACATAAGATAGTCTTAGTAATCTTCTTCAAAATTCAGAAAAAAAACAAAAAAATAAACCCCTTCAAAATACCCGCTTTGCCCTCGGGGGGGTCCTAAAACGGGTAGCGCCTTTGGGCAAAGCAGGTAATGAATAAATATATGTGATAAATGAATTAGAAAACGTATCTTAGCCTCCTATTATCCAGGAAATCTTTATCGTTAATTAGTCTCCTTAATTATGTTAAACAGTTTTCTTATTTTGATCAGTCTAGATCACTTTTTTACTTTATTAAATGTTACATTTGAAATTATAATCCTACCAGCAGATAATTTTGTTAAAAATCAGAGAAAACATATTTTAATTTCTTTTTCACGCTGTTCCTGTACTTCTTCAGCTCTCTGTGGCTTCCTTTGTCTTCGATTGGCTTTCTGTGGGATCAATTGAGGAAGTGGCCCCTTATTTCAAATCGGGTAGTCACCCGTTATGCCCCTACCCGTTTTGCCCAAACGCACGTTTTAAATTTCAACTACCTTAACCTTAAAATAGTAAACAAGGAGACCACTAAGTATTCACAATTAATAAGCATATAACATGCAAAATGATAATACAAAACTGCGAAAACCGTATCTTGCACCACATTTGAGTAGTCAGCACTAGCAGAATCCGATTTTTTTTAATAAACTCTGCAAAAAACTTTTTTTACATCTAATCTCGAAAACGCTCGTTCTAGGCGCGCGAGCCAAATGACCGTGATCGGCGGGGTGGTAGTGCACCGCTCTACACTCACAGGTTCACACTAAGACCTATAATATACGAATGGCAAGGCCTACCCGTTTTAGGAAGGGTACCCGTTTTAGGAACATCTCCCCTATATTCCAAATAATAAGAAGTCTAATTTGATTAAATTTTTAACGTTTTAATTTACAAATTGCAGATTAAATTCTTCATAAATAATGTGCATTAAATGGTCGCGTCAAAATTTACTTTCACCATAATGTTTCAGCCAGGACCGTCGTCACTTATTCAGTCATTAACTTTTCATTTGTTTTCTTTGGCCTTCTTGTAATAGTTTGCACCTGTACCTGCTCTTAATATTAGTTCTACTAGAAGCGCATACTAAAACACTCGAGTACGTACCAAAAAATAAAAAAAATCATACGTACGTACTCGGTATCAAAAAATTGAGATAGCCCGCAAACTTCCAAGGACATTGAGATATCATGTTCAAATCGAAAAACAATTCAACTTTGAACATTCAGAAAAATTTAGCAATAGTATCTTTCCATTAATACAGTATAAGTCATTAGATCTAAGTCATATTTAGTTAATTACAATTAATAGCTTTAGTTCTTAATTTATTAGTATACTATTAGGTACATAGATAAGTTAGTTATTATTTTACCATTACTGAGAAGCGTTAACCGCAGTTTCCAGTAATTATAGTTAAGATAACGCTTCAATAACTTTAATGTAGATAAGTTGTATAGTTCTAGTTTTTACTAACTTCTTACAGGAAAATTTAGTTTCGGTATGTCGCTAAGAGTTAGCAACCGAAAACTAATGACTTTTTTATTGACATTGCCTCGACAGTTATTTAATCCTTCAGAAGAGCTACAAAATTTTAAGGGCAGGTGACATTATGTTGATTGCATAACCGACGTTAACGGAAAAATGTTGTGTCCTCTATTTAATATCCACTTGATATTCATATTTACTCTATTTAAATATTTATGCAATCACCATTCCTTCTATGCTGTTATTCTTTTCATTATAACACACTTATGCTATGTACCATACATGTATTCTAAACTCATTATCATTGGTATCTTGATTTCAAGGCTTCGGCCTAGTCACGCCGGTAGACACGTCATGATGTGTAGGCAAGGTGCATCCTTGATCGCTTCTTAATTCTTTTGTGTCCGTCTCACAATTCAAATTAAAACGATCGGCTCACTGATGATGGAGCATAACATTCGTGTGATGTTTCAAACATCGACAAAAGATAACAGCGAAATCATTTTTATCTATCATTTGCTACTCCCCTCACTACCCTTATATGTGGTCCTTCCACCTCCTATATCCTGCTTCATACAAGTATGCACACATTATGTTACGTCGTATCATTTCTGTTTGTAGTTCTATTCAAAATGGTTGCTCAAAAGATCACCTGTCCGAGTCGGAGCGACGATATCGGAAATCAGTACGAATCGAACACCAAAAGACATGGTTTTTTCGCAAACGAGTCTCAATACTCAAACTGTTTTGAAAGTGGTAGAACTAGATCGTTTAAAGAACGGGAAGAAGGATTACTCAAACGGTCTAAACGGAGTGATTACCGACGGATATTCAAGCACGCCAGCACCGTCCTCGCCCGTGGCAACCACCAGCAGCTTTGCAGAGGTAAGAATGGACGCCCCAACCGTGAGTACTAATAGATATAATGCATTACTACTATTAATAATAAGTTTATTTTAGTTTCTGCTCACACTGTGTGACTCATGCTAACATAAGACAACTCTGATTTCAGGTTTACTTGAAACCGGAGCCCCTGTTCGAGAGCGCAATGTTTCACGATACGGACTACGAGTTCTTCCAAGATCTGGTTCCGTTGTCCTGCGTTCCCGCAAAGGAAGAAGTAGTACAGACCATTGGTAAGTAAAATATAACTCCATGAAAATCTTTATCTATTTAATGCAAAATCTTGAATCATATTTAAGTTGACATACAACCAAAAACTATAAAATTGCTTTTTCTCCTTGAATAGATTCATCTAAGAAAACTGAAGAAAGGGCACTTAAGATCGACACACCATACACACCATTCTCACCGCAAGGTTGGGAAACACTAGACGTTAACTCCCAGTTTCCACAGCCGGCAGGCTTGTACAACCACATCTCACCGCATGAGCCGCTGTCGCCGAACGAGAAGTTCCCGCAGTACGACATCAACATGCCCACTTTCCCTGAATGGGATAAAGATAACAATACGCAATTTAAGGAAACTTTCTTAGATATTAGCAGACTGCCAGTGGTTATTGGAGACTTAGCGTCAGAGATGGTCGCGAACACTAATCCGTGGCAAGCCCAGGATGCAGTAGAGTTGACCAACACACACGACACCCAATACTATCATATGTACACTAATCCAACACAAAACACAGCGCCCTTCATCGATGCAGAAGACTCCCTTGATTTAAAATTCGGATCCGTCATCCCCCGGGAGGTCGAAAGCAACAACGTAGTTATTTCGGAGTTCATTATCAACGAAGAGCAAGATCTATTGGGGGTAATGAAACCGCCGGCCGTGCCCAAGCGGGTCGAGGGGCTGTCCGTGGACGTGTCGGCGCGGGCGCCCGCCTGGCCGTACGACACCATCAGCACTCCCGAAGTGCTCAGCTACGTCGAGCAATTAGAAAAAGAGAAATGCTCACAGCCCTTGGTAAGTTTCATACATTTGCGTAGGATATCAGTTTCTTAAAACTTTTTTAAATAAATCCCTCATGTGCTTCATTCGTATGTAAGATGTATAATATTTGTTTTTCATTGTTTCAGAAACCACCAGAGCATTGGCCAGCGCAGAACGTCTCACTCCCCACCTCAAAGGAGATGTTCACAGACATTTCCCTATCAACAACAAGGGAGACGTTTAGTGCAGTGACCACACCACCGGCTGTTGACTACGAGCCTATTACCCCCAAAAGCGAATCTCATCTGGAATCTGACAACGATGACGTCAAATCTACAGCAAGCAAGAGGCGACGGCAGGACAGTGATGAATCCGACGAGACTTACACGCCATACTCCGAACAACCATCAAGGAAATATAGAAAAAGGAAACCAAGTGTTCCCATTAAAGATATGATTCTGGCACTAGAAGGTCAACCTAAGGCGCGAAGAGGACGGCCTCCCAAACGGAGGGAGAGCACAGTGTCCTCGGTGTGTAGTGTAGATGATAACTCATCATCTATTTCTACGCAGGAGTTTAAATATAGGGAATTAAGAGATAAGAATAATGAAGCATCTAAGCGATCTCGAATGAACAGGAAACTCAAGGAGCTGCAAATGGAACATCTAGCTGATGAATTAGAAGAGAAAAACAAAAAACTAAGAGTCAGAGCTGATATTCTAGAGGAAATGACAAAGAGGCTCAAAAATGAATTGATGTCTGCTATTCTGAAGAGCAAGTGAAGATCACCATCATGGATTTTTTGTGACCTCAGTCTTGAGCAACTTGAGTTTCATGTCTCATTGTTCGCAAAATCTATATTCATAGATGTGCTTAAGTACAAAGTAATTGTAATTATAGGCACAGATTTATTAGTTTTGTTTCTATGATTATGGATATAAAGATCTTGCCATATGTGCTTGATGCTTTATTACACATTTAAATAAGAGCGTGTAGTTTTAAATTCTTCAGTTGAATTAGTTGTAATCTATGGTCTATAAACAATTGAATGTTAAAAAAAATACAAAAAAAAATACATTTATACTTAAAATGATAATAATTGTAATTTATTTACAATTAATAATTAGTTAAATGCATGGTTTAAAGTTTATTTTTTTCATTAAAATTTGTCTTGTATGTTATAAATTGTAATTGAAATAAATTGTTGTAATAAATTGTAGTTACCTTTTATTTATCGCAACCCTAAAGGTCATCAGCATCTAAGCCGAGTAGGTGGCGATTGTGCAACTAGACTTGGTTTGGTGGATACATTTAAAGCTACATACCTACTGCTAGCTAATATCCGTTTCCGTACGATGTGGCATTCAGCGAGTCATCGTTCTGAGCGTCAACAGCTGACCACAACTGATAAACTATTGCTCAGCACCGTGCCACGACCACAAGGCAGTAGGTAACTTGAGGGAAAAGAAATCGATTTTTTTATGTACTGTAATCTTGCATCATGTAGATTCGGGTGAACGACCGCTATAGTTAGGATAGGTATATTGGTCGCTATTTACTGCTCTTTTCTTCTATTGACCTACCGCATATGAATGACATAATTTTCGAGGCTTTCCCTAAACAAAAAACTGAATGGACAAAGATGGGCGCTAAGTGATAAATTATACTTGCTGGGTAATTCACAATTTGGCAATGTATTTACAATATGCCACTGAAGTGACCCATATCTGCACACAACATGCCAATAAAAAGATAAGTACATCACGATGATCATAGGTAGGCACCCAATAGATCATTATTGACACGATGATTCTGCAAAATAGGAACTGATATTGACATGGAATTTTACCGAAGAAGGACGCTATAATTAAACCAAATCACGTTTTGTAAATATCTTATCAAGCCTACAGATAAACGGTATACCTACTTGAGCAGTCACACTTCTTGTCTTTTTATCTAGAGAATCAAATAACAGACGTAATATATGATTGATACCTACCTAGATAGCCAAACTCGTCATGCCTGATGCAACAATGCTTCTTTACTGAGAAATTGACCATAACAAACAGTGAACACGTGGCTATTTTAGGGTTTATCTAAATAAAACCTAGGCATATAATAAGTAAGGACTGAGGAGGTTGTGTGCTACGGTCGCTGCTTCCCAACTATCGACAATTAGTGTAGCTTGAGCTGCGCATCTTCCTAGCACAACTCCTTTGCGCGGGGTTTAGGGTTAATTTTGAAGATTGCGCAATGATTTTAAGCGACCAATATTTTTATTGAGTGCCATTGCAACCTTACGAGCTAGCTTGTAACGCTACATGGCAACATCAGTGGAGACTGTCATAGCTTTACTATTTACATTAATAAATTGTAGCATAGCTGCTTAGTTTATCTCTGGTGTTTAGATGTGTTTTAATCATGTATACTTTTTGCAGTTTTATAGGTAACAGGAGAAGTAAATATGTTAAATGAAATTCATAGTACTGTAAAAAGGGTAATTATTTATTTATAATTCACAATTACATAGTGTACCAAACAAAAATTCTTCCATATTACAAATGAAACGTCTGTAACGTTTTGACATTAATTATATTGTGACCAAGCCCTAATCAGATTAATTAGGTACCTTTAGTTAACATCTATATTTCATCACGATCAAGGCAGGCACATCTGTATGCATACTTGCAAAATAGGAATATTGCAGCTTAAATCTTACCACTTGATTATTTTAACAAATTTTGAGTGTAAAGATAAATAATACAATTAACGTTCTAATAACCTAAATCGACTAAATATTTAACATAAAGACATATTCTAAAAAATAGAAATTAGATTCCCTATGGTGACATTGCAATAATATAAAATTATGAAATATTCATTATTCACAAAAAAAGACATGAAAGTGCAGCACCTGGATCTAAACCTGTTCATCTCAGAATTTAATGGAATATTTGCAGTTCTCAAAACTTGGCTGTATTACCAACCATTCACAATAACATTATAATTGTAACAAACCCATAGAAAAATTTACACAAATCAGTACAACATGGTCACAAATACACGCCCCAGTCTTTACTGCGGCGTCTCACTTGTCATAAGCATACGGGGTACATCCTGCCCGAGAGTTCAAGTAAATGAGTGCGCTATAAAAGAAGCGACAACAAAGACTGGGGCCGGCATCGAAGCAGTGTGAGCATATAGCAACCCTATTAATATACACGTATATCCACACCGCACTAGTGACTATCAATCAAGTTCTATTACATAGCACAATTTTAGATTGTCTTAGTGCTTTATCGAGTCCGTTCTACACGTTAGACACTTTGATACTCGTAAATTTACACTTTACACTCGAGTCAACTGTAAAATGGACACTAATATGTAGCGCGCACACAAACTTTAGGTTCGTGCTAATCGGATGCGCCGTCGTCGGCGTCCTCTAAGAAGCTGAATTTATTTGATGCAACAAAATTCTGTAACAAAGAAAAATTAACGTTATATAAAAAGCCATCAAAAATGAATGATAGTTGATTCAAATCATAGGTACTATTATTATGTACGTTAAATTAAGAAAAGCTTGTTTCTCTTTTGGCAAAAACTTGTGAATCGACATTGATAACACTTTACAATAATATGGAATATACATAAAAAGTAGCTCAACTTTTTGCCTGGGTGCGGGAAGCAGTCATCTTGGATGACGTGGATGAAAACTTAGGTGGAAGCTAGTGACATGTGTTACATACCGGTTTTTCCTGTTCTTTCATTTTGGGCAGGGTTTTGTCATCGATGTCGTCGTGTCGGTCCCGCGAGCGGCTGGGGCGCGGGCGGCCGTTGCGCTCGTCGCGCGGCGTGTCTTGGGGCTCGGCGTCGGGGCGGCGCTCGGCGTCGGGGCGGCGCTCGCGCGAGGCGTCGCGGTAGTCGCGCGAGTCGCGTCGCTCGCCGGAGTAGTCGCGCCGCCGGTCGCCGGAGTAGTCGCGTCTCCTGTCACCGGAGTAGTCGCGGCGCGGACGTCTGTCGCCGGAGTATTCTCGTCGCCTGTCGCCGGAGGAGTCTCGTCTCTCGACGCGATCGTCTTTATAGTCGCGGCGGTCGCGGTCGTCCTTGTAGTCGCGGCGGTCGCGGTCGTCCTTGTAGTCGCGGCGGTCTCTCTCGGGCTCGCGCTTGTCGCGGTCGTCGCGACGGTCCCGGTCGTCTCTGTAGTCGCGCCTGTCCCGGTCGTCTTTGTAGTCGCGTCTGTCTTTGTCGTCCTTGGAATAGTCGCGTCGGTCTCTGTTGTAGCTGCGGGAATCTCTTGGGCGGTCATCTGTACATAAATTGTGTTGAATTAGACACGTTATAGAAGACAATGCTAATTAGTTTAGATTTGTATTATTTTCTTGCTTACCACGTTTAGGAGCACCACGTCTGTCGCCGGAATGATCGTTCTGTAAAAATTAAATTCTTATTAGCTTGTCGATCCTTTTTTATAGTACAAATGTGAAATGTGATAGGAGTTTGTTTTATTTAACTGACCCTTCTTCCCCAACGTTCCTTCTCTTCACCACCGCGTCTGGCTTCTTCCTCTTGTTTGCGAAGACGTTCTTCTATTTCACGTTCCCTGTAATACAACAAAACAATAAGCTTGCTGGAAATATAAAAAAATATGTATTTTGCAAGTTTTATAAAATAAATGTAGGTATAGAGCGACCGAATCTAGCACAAAGCATGAGCCGGTGTCTAGTTAACCGATGTTAATATAGCACATAACAATATTATGTTAACTGAATAAATATCGAAGCACGAAATACCTTGATATTTTCAGTATGTGCATTACAATTATCGTAATGCAACTAAATAATACAAACATGATTTATTTGTTTAAATTACTAGGTGTAATATTCATCTAAAACCAAGCCCACTAACCAATTAAATTAACATGAATGTGTTCAAGGTAAACATCATTTTGTCACACTTAATTGCTCTATAGCCATTTTCACGCACCGTGGTGAAATAATATTGCTAAGCACATTACAAGAAATGGCTGAATAAGCTTCAATTGTATTTAATTTTATCCTGTTTGTTGAAGAAGTTTCCATGGAATGTAGGGAAGACGGCAAACAGATTGATATCGTTATAATTAGGTAAAAAAAATCGTCGAATTTTCTTTTAAATCAGCAGCTATATGCTAAAATCTAATGAATTGAGTATGAGAAAATTTAGAAAATGCATCCTTTTTATACCTAAAAGTTAAAAACACACGCCCTGTTACGAAACACATAAAAACATTTCTTTCTGCCTGGATTACAGTCCCTTGAAGTATTTACGGTAGAACAATAGGTAATCCTGCAGGATTAACTTACTTAGCAGCCGTGTCCACGGGTTTAGCAGCTCCGAAGACCTTCTCAGCGGAAACAGGCTTGGGTGCCGCCTTCTCGGGCAGCTTGTCGTCTTGCGCGGCGCCGTCGGCGGGCTTGGTGGGCACCTCCGCCTCGCGCGGCACCGTGCGCGGGAGCAGGTTCAGCTTCGGACGCTCGCGGGGTTTGTTGTCTGAGGAGTTACGATTTATTTTACAACAAACTCTTTCCCTGTTAGACGAGGCCTATACCCAGCAGTGGGTCGATTACAAGGCTGAGGATGATGCTTAACAACTGCCAATCAATTTTTTAACTGCAGATTTATGTGGTCACAGAATGGAAACTATAAGTCATAGGAGGTTCTTTGATCAGAATAAATCATGAGAAAAATATACTAATAACATTAAAATCACGACATACAATAAAAAGTCATAATAAATTACCTTCTCGTGGAGGTGGGTCACGTTCACGGTCGCGGTCACCAAAGTTCCTGCCACCGAATCCTCTGCCTTCCCGATTTCTATAGATAGAAATAAATATTATAACCCTCTATCTATATGACATCAACATTCATCATTGCATAAAAAAAAGTTCCCGACAAATTGAGAACCTCCTCCTTTTTGGGAAGTCGATCAATTACAAAAATGTTCCAAGTGAGTGGAAACTTACCCAAATCCACCACCATCACGTTCTGCAGTTCTGAATCCGTCGCGGCCTCCATAGCCGCTGCGTTCCGGACGCTCTTCACGAGCTCCGAAACCACCACCGCGTTCTCTACCTCTGCAATAACATTACCACCATATAATTCCCGAAAACATGTGTAGGATTAGAAGGAAAGTTTAGAATAAAAATGTAGGTATAGAGCGACCGAATCTAGCATGGGGCATGAGCCGGTGTCTAGTTAACCGATTCAATCTAGCACTTCGTTATATAACCACTAAATATCGAGACAGGAGTGCTTCGCCATTTGTGTTATGTGCTGGAATACTTCTACATGGTCATTCAGCCAGCAATATTCTCAAATTGTCTTTAACAAAGATAAATGCTATTCAGCATAGAACTTACTCTCCATAGCGATCACGACCGAAAGAGTCGCGTCCACCGTACGGCGTTCTCGCGGGCTCGGGCGGCGCCGGCCGGTCGCCGTCGCGCCAACCGCCTGGGCGATTGTCAGCACTCGCTATATAACAACAAATCATTATAATACAAATAAACAATATACTGCCTAAAATGTACACAGGTATGTATAAACATTTAATCACTCAGATTAAGTATGAAATAGAAGGAGCTAACCAAAGACTAGTCTGAATTGAGTTATAGCATTGCTACGTCACATATTAGACTAAAACAGCTGGTCACAGGGATTTCCAAGAGCTGTGAAAGCATTGTCTCTTCCATTAGGAGTCCTCAACGTAACCTTCAAGTCCTATTTTCTGGTTTCCCTGCTACCGCTGTGAGCGGTACTCCTTGCTAAAGAGATCGGTGCCACTACGCACGTATGACCTTTACTCAGACCTTCCCGAGGCGGATGGAGTAACGGAGATCACCGATTTTTCTTATCAAATAGTTGTTAGAAATTATAAAGGTATGAAAAATTATGACGCAGCTTAATTGCTACACTGTCACAATGATAAATATTTAAAATACAACTGAAGAATGTAGTAAATCGTTGATCATGTACTCTGCACGTGCGCCCCATGTGTGACATTACAGTTAGCTCCAACCATCACGATACTTATCATCATTGTGCATAAGAATTTAGACTAATAAAATAATACTTGAACCGATGGGAAGATTTGCAGAATCACAGAACTTTCTCTCAACATGAGTTATTTTATTGGTAATGTACTGTACCCAAGTGCTTCTTATTATTTTGTTATTTCCTAATGGGATATTTCTACTCTTCTTGACTGTAAACCTATATCCTACTAGGAGAACCCTCTAAGATTGCCAATCACGCTCTCTCGAGAGTGCACGATTAAAAAGAAGACCATCTAATATGTAACCTACTTCTGTTTATCTATGTAAATATCAGTAAGGTGTATACTCACAGTCCCTCTCCCGGTCCCTGTCGCGGTCTCTGTCCATGTTCCCGCGGTCCATGTTGCTGCGGTCCATGGGTCCTCGCTCCATGGGTCGCGGGCGGCCCGACGGCTCCGGCATCGCGCGCGGGCCCGACCGCCAGTCGCCCATCGTGCGCTCCGGGTCATATTCCCTGGGAGCAACAATATTGGAATTACATTTATTGTAATAGCTGGGTTGTTGAGAATTTGTTCATTAGCATTTCTCACTAGAAAGCGATCATTGACGTGAAAGAAAGCTTATTTAAGTAATTAACTTTCAATAAATATTAATATATATAAATATTGAGTATGACTTTAGTGTAAAAAAAAATTGTATTAGAAAGACTAAACGGAATTCTAAACAGAATGTTCGACAAAACTATGCGAGCGTCAATCGGCTACAAGTTAACAATGATTTTGTATAATTTTCTTGAAAGTGTAGTTTGTTAGACTAGAAAATATTGATTTTAACCAGTTTGATTTTCTAAATTCTATGTTCTATTATACTCAGTCATATACTTTCCCAAGGACCCTTTCGCCATACAAGCATTCAATGAACAAGTATTCAATAACAATAATTGTCAATTTTCTATATAAGACAAGTAACAAAGGGCATTACCTGTCCCGGTCGGACCTGCCTCCCCTTCCCATCCGACGGTCGTTGTCCTGGGTAGACACTTCTATCCTTATTCGCCTCCCGCCTATTGTCTATGAACAACAAAACTAGCTTTACAATTGGTGGTACACACAATAGGACCCTTTTCAACAGCACACAAGGTTGCTTTTTAAAAGAACTGGTAATGTAAATAGTTTTATTCATATAATAGAAATGGAACAGGGGTTAACATTTTTGTCTTTGAATAACACCTGGGTGTCCTTTGAATGTATTATTATTTTAAATGTAAAAGGGATTAATAAATTACTTTGATTGGAATTTTCAATTCAAATAGTAATATTTTAGCTTATATTCTTACCAGGTCAGGAATGTTCATAGCATTGATGAGACCCTCCCTGTCTTCAAAGTCCACACAGCCATAGCCTTTGAGACGGTCGCCTTCGCGCGGGAGTCTCAGGTTGGTAATCTAGACAAAATTGAATACTAATTAATAACAATAACTTTATACTCCATCTTTTTTGCGAGGTGGTTGACTCAGTTGGCAAAGTATCGTAGGTTATTAAAATTAATTGGAAATACAAAGAGTGAACATAAAAGCATATTATCTTAGGGAGGCACTGAGTGCAGGAATATTTGCCAGCATATTTAATTGTTCAAAAGCAGTAATTGCAGAGAAATGTAGATAACATTCTTCTTCTAACTCCTAAAGCTAGCTCACAAAACCACTTGTTTTCTGAATATGTTAAATAAACAAGTGAACTTTGCATAATTTTACCTTGAACTTGTTGCATTTTATTCTAGATTATTTTTCCGACCCAAATATCGACCAATAGAATTGCACCATTCGACGTCACGTGGTACAACCTACATGGTATTATACTGAAAATTTTTTGAATATTTTCTCTGGTCGTTGCTACGTCAAACTGACAGGTTGTGGCCGACATTTGGGACGGAAAAATAATCTCCCGAATACACACGAGCTTCATAATTTCTCAAGGTTTGCAAACAAATAAAGTCGTCAAGTTTTCACTCGCGCTCGTGATTTTTTAACCTGAAAAACTTGACTCCTTCATTTGTTTGCAACGAACCTATCGGGAAATACCCGATAATTTTGAAGCTCTTGTGGTATTATAAGTGATAATTTGTT
The DNA here is from genome assembly GCF_030705265.1 of Helicoverpa armigera. Lineage (NCBI taxonomy): Eukaryota > Metazoa > Arthropoda > Insecta > Lepidoptera > Noctuidae > Helicoverpa > Helicoverpa armigera. The sequence continues at coordinate 3,067,333 of NC_087133.1, read as the reverse complement.
TCAAGTTTACATAAGTAATAAAGTATATAAATTGTTTGAGTAACAGCTAGCTGTATTTTTATATGAGAACAAACCTATTTTTAAATAAACTAGTTTTAAGAAGCCTTCAAGGCTTTCAACAATCCTTTACTCTAGGATTTACTTTCCATCATTATAAGTAGATTTTTGTATAATTTAAAGTTACTCTTTTTTGCATTCCATATTTTATAACTCTACCAGTGAACCAGTTATGTAATAATTTTATTATTCCACCATTAATATCAAACTACTGTACATATCAGATTAAATTATATTGCAGAGCTTGACTGATTAAACATAATGCTTCACTGAAGTAGCTCACAAAATGTGAATAATTGCTTGTTATGTAAATAGGAGGCATTCAAATGTGGCACTGAGCTTGAAAGATCAATAATTTGATTGCTTCAGTTTTACTTGTCATGCTTAGTAACAATTTGTATGACAGATTATGGATAATTTGCTGCATGCTGTATTCAAGGGAAAAGATGGATTTATTGATTTAACTAAGGATAGTATTTTGTGTCTGGTAAACTGGGAGTGGCTCTGATGTCTGATATGTTGAATTAGGAATGCTTCCTCACTTCACGATTTAACTTCACCACTTCCTCCCTTAACATACTAGCATATCTTGCCCAAGCAAATTGATGGTGCATCGTGACTCCAGACCAAACCTAAAAGAAAATCAATAATCATAAAGTCTACCTTAAGTCCAGTGAAGAGTTCAGTGATAGCGCTTTCGTCGACATCGTAAGGCAGGTTGGAGATGTGGGCAGTGAAGGGCGGGCGACGAGGTATAGATTCGTCGTCCACTGCCAGGCCGCCGCGCGCCGCCCGCGACGCTGACGGCAACACCACCGGCGCACGTTGGCGCGATGAGTATCCGCCCCCGCCATACGAATTTTCAGCTAAGAAATGTTTGAAACAATGTGTTGAGTAACAAGTTCTGATATGTTGAGAAAAACATGGTAACATCATGAATTTACACTATGCAGTCAGGTTCTCTAAACATTTGTCAATTTTTTATAATATTATGCAGCCAGATTTAATGTACATTTGGACAAAATAATGGAATATTTTAAAATACTACAATCAAGGATTTTCAACTAAATGTAGTGGGGATGCTGTTCTGCCTAATAAGTTATCTGCTGTATAGAAATATTGCACCTAGATTGTTGCAGAAGTTTGTTCTTGAAATTATCAATTAGAAAAACCAGTTATAGTGCGCAAGCAGCAGTAATGTATGATGTCATTTAGAAAGGCTTATGTTTAAACACCACCCTAAAAAGTACCTATTTTACTACCAAAAAAATTCTAAACGGTTACCAAAATGGATAAATGGTCACCAAATAACGTTTCCAAAAATATTATTAGATAAAACCATTTTTTCGTATTATTGACTACTAAAAAAATATATGGACGCCTTTAAAATACACTTTAGACCAAATATCATATATTGTCACTACTTAGATGTTACCAATTATGTAATACCATGACTCCTAATTTGGTCATTTTTGTTAGACTAAAAAAGCTAACGATCGCTAGAATATTTCCCAAATACCAATTAATATACTAGGGTTCCCAAACATACGTCGCTTATTTATTGTTATATGAATTTGTGTGTAACTCAGTGCGTTTAAAATGTAAGCACGCAACATGCAGCAAGCATGGCTTCTGTCACGGCTCCGGCGCTGCAGGGCTCCGGCGGTCCCATGCGAGCTTATCGTCGCAGATGGTTTTCACGCTCACCACCGCAGCTTCGGCTTGCTGGCCGGCTCTGCCGGCCAGCCTCAGCCGCAGCGGCGAGCCTTAAAACTACCTGCGCCTCAGCTCGCAGGCCGCGTCGCCCCTCCGCGCCTACGCGGTTTTGAATTGCACTCTAGGGGTAGGGCAAACAAGATTACGTGGAGTCGGTTTTGCAGCGATTCGTTTTCGTCACTAACTTTTTGGTAGTAATATTAATCTTTTAGTTGTATAGAATTTGGTGACCATTAATCCATTTTGGGAACCAAAAATAATATTTGTGCGAGATTTGCGATTTTTGTGATGTTATTTTATTTTTTTTTGGATCATAGCATATACTTTAGTGCCCTTTTAATAAAGTCAATTAAATTTTTTTGGAGTTGTTTATTTTATTTGGTGCCTCAGCTTAGAGTCTTAAAAATATTTTTGATGACCACCTAAATTATACCCATTTAGAAAGGACAGTATTTGTACTTGTTACTGCTAGGAGCTTTGCACATATGAGATCTATCTTTAATAGATACACAGGTCTTATCATAGCTGTAATTTCTAAATGCACTGCTGACACTGACTGCTCAGTATCTAAGGTTTTTTAATTTGTTCCACAAATCTAATAGAGATTGGACTAGATAGCTATTTGAGATGAAAACAATTGTTAAATAAATACTTGTGAATATTACATCATTATAACCATTGTATTGACAAGATTAATTTCTAGTTATCTGCAGAATAAAGAAAGAGACTATTATAAATTTTAAACAAAGATCACTTGAATGTCATATAGGTAGCTTGTTATTTGTTATCAAACAATTATTAATCAACATGTTAATGATGCCTGCATAATTTATTGTTATCTAGATGGGTGTATTTACAAGCAGTTAATGTTGTTTCTACTAATTGTTTAAGAAAAATTCCAGACATGCTTACTGGTAAGCAGCATGTCTGTACAGATATCATATAGCAAGTAAAATGTATGAGAGATGTTTTAATTTATTCACATTAAGGTTGAAAAGATCCCTAGTTTCATTAAACAACTAAGCCATTGTATACTGAAGATATAATAAGACCCTCAGAAAAATCAGGGAGCATGCCAATGAAAGACTAGTCTGAATTGAGTTATGACAAGAGTCATCTCGTAGATTATGCTAAAACAGCTGGCCATAGGAGTTTCCAACAGTGATAATGTTCACACCTCCACCCAGCCCCACAGGCCTGGCTTCACAGGCTTAACATCACACCGTCATTTCTGGTTCCCCCACCTTCCCTCTGAGAGAAGCTTCCGGCTAGAAAGTATCAAACACAAAGACCTTTACTCAGACCTTCCCGGGGCGAATGGAGTGACAAGCACTCTGTAGGTGCGCCCCAAGTACGAGATTAACATTGGCGTGCCATTACCCTTTACATCATCATTGGGTCGATCACTATAGCATTCCGTAGCATTACGACTAGTACAGGGGCAAGTATAGAACAAAGATCATGGTATTTTCACTTACGTTCCTCATCTACAGAGTCCGCCCAGTTTGTTGCTGGAATCGTCGTTGGTTCTGCAATAATGTCTGTGATGCTGGCTGGAATCCATTTTGCCTTCTTTGATTTCTTGCCTGGAAAATTTTTACAAAAAAACCGGGTGATGCCAAGTGAATTTACGACAGCTGGATAAAATATTGAAAAACTAGAGGACAAGTTAATGAATAATGATGACGCATAGTAAGTGAACGACCTACTCCGATTTTGGAAAGCGGTTATTCGCGGACACATGAAAGGACAATTAACATTTTGTAACACATCTGTTTGAGCTTGATTTCCTCACCTTCTCAAAACTAGATAAAACCAATAATTCGATCATTACATTAGGTTATAAAGGTAGTAAATTGATTGAGAATATTGAGAAATGTGGCCACGCGGTAAATCCAAACGTCCGCAGAGGTGAAATGATGACACGTTAGCATTATTAGATAACATTGTACAGCCTCTATACCGGCTGCTTTGGATAACTGATTCACATGCAAACTAATTTAAGTATGAAAAAATGGTAATAAACAATAAAATAAAGTAAAATCTAGGGTTTTTTTCACGTGACAAAATTACGAGAACTAACCTGTAGCGGCCATATTACAAGGCTGGGGTCAGTGTTGCCAATGATGACGTTAAGAAGTTTTTACACCCCTTGTATGACCACTAGAAAAATCTGGGGAAGTTGTGATTTTATTACAAGGGGAAAATAATAGGTTATTTTATTTCCATGATTTTATTGTAATGAAATAATTGCTGAAACAGTTCCACTGGTTTCACTGAGCTAAAATATAGGGAACTTTATGAATCGTACCACAAATTATGAATAAACAAAATACTCATATTTATTTTAGCGTTTCCTAAGAATCATAGGTCTAATTTAATACAAAATAAAGCATCAAATAGATATAGGCTCCATTAACTTAATCTTACTTTGATTAACGCAAATATAATCAAAAGTCATTATTAGAAATTATTATTTTTGACTTGAATAAACTTTTATAGGTACACATAGTTGAAAAAAACCTATCACTGAGATGTTGTACAATGGAGATCAGTGTAATATAATAGTGCAAAAAATATAAAAACGTATAAAAAATAGGGAACCTTAGTTTGCACCTTTTTGCACACCTTGAAATAATATTATATTCTGGCAATACAGGCAATATTTTGAACCCGGGTATTTTGAGACTGTTAAATATTAGTGGACCCTTTTCTAAATTGTGTTATTGCCATTTTTAAGCTTTGTTTTTTAGGCAAAATATTAGTAAATGACCTGTATCAGGACTAGAAGAACAGCTCAATTACCAGTCACAATGTGTAAAAGTCAGGGCGACGAGAATAACATTCGCAAGTTGCTTCAGGCGTTGCGCGGCTATTTCAAATGCAAAACTTTTAACAAGAATGTATACTGTGCTTATTGGGTTCATTGTCTAACCGAATAAATTAGTGCTTGCATATTTTGGTTATTTTGACCTAAAACATAGTGTAGTAACTACATCATTTTATTACCATTTATGTTTTTTTATAGTTTTTAAGGCGTTCTGTTTCTGACTGGGCTGTGGTTTGACGGGCTTAAGGGGATGATGTTCAACACCGAATATTTGATGTTGATAAGATAATTGTAGAGATTGTTATCGGGATCACGGCTGAAGATCTAACTCATTTTTGGCCAAAATCAGACTCACCCCAAGGATCCTGTTGAGGGCAGAATAGAGATAGAACACGATTAGCTTAGCTAAGCTAGCTAGCTTATCTAAAGCTTGAATAAATACGTGATCCTCTTAATTCGAAAAAGTACGTTATTAAACGTACCTACGTTAACAACAATTTGAGCAATAGGTAGTTTCATTTTACTGTAGATCACTTTTAACTGCAAAAAACTGTCAAAGTAGGATCTGATGAAATGTCATTTGTGAAAGAAATGAGACCCAGATAAGGATTTCAATGCTACTAACTCGATTGGATATACAGGATATGATATATACATAGTAATGTGTCCAGATTTAGCTTATAAAATTAAATAATGGAACACAATTGACGGTAACGATTGCTTTCTGCAGACAATGCAAGGTTGATGAGCTTTGTTCTACTATCCTAGAAAAAAACCAAATTCTTCGCGTAGCCTTGCAAAGACAAAATTAAATTTTTAGAACAATCAAATCGCGTCATACGCACGCATTGTTTTAGATAACCTAACTTAATTATTATGGAATGAATGATAGGTGATAGTTCTAATAAGTCGCCGTTTCCGAATTCTGAAGATCTTCGTTGAAAACAAGTCAGCTTTGTTCGTGAACTTCCGCAACTTCAAGCCTACACCCCTAAAAAGTCATAGTTAAATCGTAGTTATCTCAACGTTAAGATCATTTTTGTTAGAATTTCTACAATAGTTCTGAATGTTTTACGTTTTGCAACAAGATATAAGTCTGCGCACCATTACTGTATACATATTGCAGTCTATAAACTAGGGACATCAAAAAAATAAACAAAATATAAGCAGCTCGCGTTTAGTCAGCATAACAGGTCGAGTTTAGTGGCGACGTATCATGAACATTTGTAATAAACCGTCTGGATGTTATATGATGTCCGTGTCAAGCAATTCCTCGACGTCGGACAACGGGTCCGGCGCGGGAGCACAGCGCGCTGCTCGGTGACTGGGCCAGCCACCAGCGGCCGCACCAGACGTAATGTGCTCGCGATAGATGGCATTCAGGTCGGGCATCGATACCGTGCGGACGCGCCTTCTCATATATTTTGAGCGCGCTCACCTCGTTCGTTCAACATTTCTATCGAAAGTTTTTTTGTTAAAGAGTTTTTGTTTAGTCTTTGCTGTTATACTACTATGCGACTGCTAATACTGTAAAAAATTAAATAGTCAATTTTAAAGAGCTAACGAGGTCTCCTTTCTCTGTTGTGCTTGCCAATAAATAGAATTTAGTTTGGAGGTGACGTTTAAACAGTGTGCCGGTGATAACGGAGAATGATGTGAATAGTGTTGTGTTTATGTTTGTGATGTGCGGTTCAGTGTAGACGTGGTTGTTTACAATGGGGTACGCATCGAGCGGCGCGGGCCGCGCGGCGCACGAGGCGCTGCTGGCGCGCCAGGACGCCGAGCTGCGCCTCATGGAGACCATGAAGCGGAGCCTCCAGGCCAAGATGAAGAGCGACCGCGAGTACGCCCTCGCCCTCTCCGCCGCCGCAGCACAAGGCCAGAAGATGGACAAGTGTGAAGAACTTAACGGTAAACATCAGCGCCACTTAATAAGAATTGACCCTATTACCATTGCTGTGTCGTTTACTTGTTTAGAACCTCTTTTCACAGTTATTCTTAGGCATTGAACATCGTAAAATGTTTTAGGGTGTAGTCTAACAAGTTAACATATCCTTGATTAGTAAACCGTTGCATTTAAATGTGATGTCTTTCTTTAAACATGATCTCACTCAGGCTTAATGAACACCCAGTCTGTGAATGCATCAATGAGAGAGATAACAAAAGCTACTGTCAAGACACTGTTTGTTTCACTATCTAAATGAGGGTATTGAACGGTATATACCAATGTGCACATAATGTACCTACCTACTTATGGAAAATATAGATAGTGTCACACTCAATCAAAAAAATTGGAGCCAAATTCAGAATTAAACAAAAACTGTTTGATTAACCCCCAGAGCTTTTAAAAAAGATGTAGTGCAGTTAACTTTTAAAATCAAAACTGATGAATCCCTTTATACTACAGCGATTTTTAACCCTGTTGGGTTAGAGGAAAGCATTGCTCACCAGTACACTTGAGAGATGAGAATTGATTAGGGAACATTTAACTTACTTAAGGAAATGGTTTACGAATCAAAACAAACTTAGGTATGACACAATCAGTCAGCGCCAAAATTAAACATTCCGAAACAACCGATCCTCCCTATATTTATTTTAATTGAAACATTGTCGTTACATAATAATTAGGTACGAAGCTTTTTTAAATATTCCAAATAGTAGGTGGTGTTGTGGGTGCTGTCATTGTTCTCACCCATAAATGTCCCATAGTGGGCTGGCCCAACCATAAGGCAACAATAACAATACAGTTTTCGAAATTAAATGCTTTGTCTAAAGACCTTTTACTAGAACAGGTAGCATTTCTGTTTTACGCAAAGTTTACTTGTTCGATCAACTTTTTGTGCAGGTGCTAAATCCGAGAATGGGTCGTGTAAAGAGGGGAAAATTGACAAAGATGGAGGACAAATTAATTTAGAATTTTTTTTTAAAGTAACCATTTTATTCTATATTAACAAATAACTTTTTACAATAACTTAATAATAAATATATATACAACATACAGCTAACTTATTACCTAATATATACACTTACTATAAATAAAAATATAAATTTAGAATTGTGTACGTCGATGATAAGATCTATTATCGTTTATTAATGTAATTATTTTATGTAATAAACAGGCTCGTTGCTTTTCTAATATGTATCATGTTTATAAGATAATACAAAGCAAACATCAGCTGCTAATCAACGGGAAATATGCATTTTCAGTTACCGTTTTAGAATTTTATTCACCTACAAACAGCCTTGCATTTTTGAAATGTCGTAAAAGTTTTTTCAGCTTTCGTTCAGTCAGATGATTGTATTGAACAGCCAAAAATCATTCATCAGGCAAATGGCGTTTAGTCTAGACATTACATTAGTGCTAATGACAAATGTGTAACATTATATAATACACAATAACAGGGTCGAAGTCCTGCGTATGAATTCTTCTCCCCTCGAAAATCTATGCGTCACTGCCCATGCGAATCGGCTTCCTATCTGTCAATGGTGTGTTCACAGACAGCAGAAACAAATGCAGATTGCCTAGTCATTTAGCAAATTATTCAAAGATTTTTGCCTGGAACTTCCTGTGCTAATTAAGTCTTAATTCTAAGGGATTTCTTCAATTCCCATGTGCAATGTAGTCAACGGAAATAAATCCATACGCAAATTGTAAGGAGCATCACCTTTTGAATGAATTCCCACAGTCAACGATATGTTGGGTTTAAGTCTCCCTAAAATAAGTCTATAGTATAGCTCCCATGCATTTATTTATCCTTTGTTTCAGGATCTGTGATAGCATCTGCCTGGCGAGCGATGACGGAAGAGTGGGAGAACATCAGCCGACTCATCAGGACCAATGCTGAGGCTTTGGAGTCTAAAGCCTTAGACAGACTCACGGCCCTGATGGTCGAGCGCCGGAAATCACGGAAAGTTTACCAGGAGGACCACACGAAAATCTCTTCACAATTCACTCAGGTATGTTTAGCCTTAGATGTGATAGGAAATATGTTTTTTGTTTTTGTAAGAATTTTAATTGAATTCACGTATTCATGAATCAATGATTCGAATTCAACATGGACTGTTTTTGGGTTCTCCTTAATAATAATTTACTTAAGAGCCTTATTTCATTCATTAGTACTTCAATAGCTCGATTCTGCGCAGGCTCTTTACCAGAACCATAAGTCGTAGCTTTCTTATCAGGTACGGTATCACCGTATCGGAACACGTCTGACGTCGATAACACTGACTCACGCACCATTTCACTGTTGCTGAAGTAACACTCAATCACGCACGATTTGTTTACGATGTTTATTTTGTAAGAAGCCATTAACTATATTACTAGCTTTCTGGCTTCTGTTTACAATATTTTTGGTACATGTGACTGTTTTATTCTCCCCTGAATTCAGTGCAATAAATTCTTTGAAATCGAATAGTACTGTTGGCTCATGTCCTGTACATGTTTATTTAATTTCTAAATGGCCATGTCTAGGCGAGCAGTGGGCACTCGTGGCCCGTTACTGACCGGTTCCGCTAGCCTCTTAGTTCCTCGTCCGCTTCCTATCGGCGATCTACTCCCAGTACCTGATCCACGTAATTAGGTCTTAGCGAACGGTGCGAACGAAAGAACCGTGTCGAGGCCAGTTAACAACCAGATGGTAACGTTACCACTGCAATACGACTGCTGCGCTGTGGGCTAATCGATCTTATCCGACACAACCAACTAGTACTACTACTGGCTGATGAACAACACGACATCAACTATAACAAATTGCACGTAGCAAAATACGACACTTATATCTCGATGCAATAACATAAATCGATTTCTTATTCAATACAAAGTAACGTTTGACTGGATCGAATCGCGAGGAAGGACCAGTTTGCTCGAGTAAATTTTTGCAACTTAAACTTCTTGTTAAACCATAAACCTGTTTATTGAGATTAGGATTTCGAAATGCTAAGATATCATTATGGACGCCATCTCGTTTAGGATTTGGACTGATGCCAATTTTTTGCCTGAGATGTATACGTAAATAAAACAAGCAGTATTGGCGTCGTTGTGCCGTGCGTCGCGTCGTGTTATACATTATACACGCATCTGCTAACATTTTATCTGGAACTTTAAATTAGGTTTCGCTCTATTTACCCATGTTTACTGGAAATAAATGATGTATGCCTTTGCAGAAAGTGTAGGTTTGTGTAGTGGGTAACAACTTGATGCGAGGCGGTGTGACTAAATGTTAGAAAGTTAGTTACCCGACTAGTGTCACGGCTCGAAGCTACAAGCGGCAGGAAGGACATTTGTATGCCAGGGAATGCACTCGCTCTAATGAATGACTGACATTAGGCCGCACAGTAACGACCTCCTGGAATGCGTGGGACGTTACCCGGAGAATTACAATTCCGTTCACAGATCACTGTCTACTTGAACTTTTTCAGTTAACAAAGGATTACGTAAGCGTTTGGATCAAAGCTTACAACGATGACTTTGAACTTTTAGTAGAACTAAAAAATAATGCATTCTTTTGATGTTATTAATATCGACCACGAAAATGGACGCCTAATAATGTCTGAATAAGTTAAGCAATCCGAAGATTGATCGGTAAACAAAGCCCGTGCAAAAGCAACCCAGGTCAGGTGAGAGGACCTCAGGCACCCGCGTCTCGCTTTCACAAGCTATTATTTGAATGCACCAGACAAGGATGTAGACATAATTTCGTGATTTGAACCGAGTCGCGTAAAGTGAGATTCTGTATCGGGATTGGTCGCGCGGCACCTGTCAACGTTCATTGGCCCTGCGCCTGCGCACAGCGCGTGCACGACTGATTTCTTTTTAGTTTCACCTTTTGGCCATTATTTTTGCATTAGTTTAAAATATAAATTGGATTTCGTAAAATGATGCTGCGATTTTCTGTAATTCCAGTAATCATTTGGAGGTTGTTGTAAAAAGACTATCTTTTTCAGATAATATGAAAATGGCAATAATTTAATAATTTTCAGTTTACATAATTAAGGATATTGTGTGGTTAAGTAAATGAATGATTATTAATTTAGTAACCTCAGAATATTAAATCATTTTGCGGTTTTGTACAGGACATTAGTCATGCAGTTGATATTGAAATCCGAAACAAAATCCGGCATTGCCATAAAATCATAATCACGAAGTCGTAAAAAATTTATAAATTTTATAGCGGATGTATTACTAGGTCTTTTAGATCCAATTGGAAATCTAGGGTCTGGCCGTGTCTGCGTTACAAAACGAATAAATCGTTGAAACTAGGGCAAAAGAAGTGCGACGTGCCTCTTGTTGAAAGTTTCCCTGGTAACCGCCAATAATTCCTCATTTCACCTACTTTTATTGACGGCATGGCTAATAGACGTAAAAAACCCAAAGTGACGAATGTGCTCCAACTTTTCCATTTCAATCGCCCTTTTTCATTCATACGCGTAAAATGACAGAATAAATTATTACAGTCGGATATGGCAATGTTGATACTTTGATGACTTAATAAGCGTCCCGAGATAATCCCAAGAGAGTTTTTCCACATTTCTCACATCGAAATAATTGCGACATCCTGGGAGGCGAGAGGCAAAATGTGCATGATACTGCTGATTAACTCATCATCGCATTTTGCTCGGTCCACGGCGCCATTAGGCCATTTACCAGATATGCTGTAAATAATTACCAAGCTCATTGAAGTAACCGTATCAAATTATAATTTTATGACCATGTTCTATGTCAATGTTGGTGTGTGTAATTAGTGTGTAGACGAAGTAGTAAAAAATATTCACAAATACCCACGTAGGCTCTGTAAATGTTGGCTTAACAGAGGTCACAGAATAAATATTTTAATAACATTCATATAATTATGTAGCAGTAGTACCACATATAAAGTGCGTATTTACCGTTAACTGGGTCATGTTCAGTACATGCGGAATAATTACGAGGTATTTCTAGACTATGTGTAACCTACAATTAGCCGTGTGAACATCAGTCTACGACATTTTATTTCTTATATCTCTGTAAATAGCTATCTGGTTCGTATTGCAAAATATCCGTTCGACTAGTAAGCTCACGGAAATAACTCATTTTGTAATATTTAGGTATCTTAGGCGTTAATTTTTTGTCGTTTATATTTGAATTGCTGCCAATATTTTATGTTGTTATCAAGTTGTTGATTGTAAACCAGATGATAAAATGATATTAATTGTGTCATAGTTATATTTAGATGTTTCTATAGTTAAAAAGTTGAAGTACCAAGCAAAAAATAATCAAGCAAATATTTTTACTCAAATACAGAATAGCCGATCTGTTAGCAGAGAGCAATTTATAATAGTTTGTATAAATGGCCATGAAACCATTTGAGTAAATTGTTAAATAAATTGAATGGCCCATTGCTAACCGTATGAGTATTATGTATGTGGTAGATGAAGACATTGTTGGAAGATTCAAGATGTTTTTTTTTTATAAATTACCGATGTCGTAGCGTGAGACATGATAACTAACAACTTCTCTCCACAAAGTCAGTGATTAGGTATGTTTAGACAGAAAATAATTTAGATACAAAAGTTATTTTTCTTAGAATTTTATCTGGATACTTAAACATTAAGCAGGACATTCCTGTTTCTACAGTAAACACTGATAAAATACCACGCTGATAATGTGGTAGATAAACTTAACATTGCCAATGAAGATTTTGTTTGCTTTGCAAAATTCTGTCAAACCTACCTATCTGAAGAAGGTGATAATCGAATTGTCAGACAGTTGCACTGACATGACCGGTTCGGTTCGACCCGATGGGAGCCTGCGACGCCCCATTGTTGCGCAAGAATCGAATCGTCTCATTAGTGGGCCGAGCGCGCGGGGAAAGTGAAATCAACAGACGATCAGTGAAAGTTCTCAATGACAGTTATCTAATTTTGATAGCAGGTTGGTGATTATGACGCGTCTGCTCGTGGGTGATCTTGGACCAGTTTAGGGAAGTCAATTAGGGACAGGTTGTGATACAAAGATGCTTCAACCGTTAACACGATATCCAATTAGTTTGTGGTTTCGTGAGCAACCTCTTCCGCGTTGGCTTCTAGACCGACATTCTAAAGTAGTTATAGAGTCTCAAGTAGATCAAGGTAGCTTTGTCTAGCACATAACGAGATAAGAAAATGTGCCCCTTGTTTGTGCTATTCGTTTCGGTCGTTCTATCAAAGAGTGTGGCGTAAACAAAAAACCTTAATCCACCTGTTCATACTGTGGTTTGACGCAAGTGTTGTTAAAACAAAACAACTGTGTTGTTATTTAATGTAGGTATTACTTAATTAGTTTGTAGTTTATGACGCTATCAAAACGCAGGTGATTAGGCCTCGAAAACACTTTAAAGATACAGCGAGTCGCTGACAAAGAATTACTTTATATTTAAGCCCAAAGAAGACATTAACAGGAAAGAAAATTCTTTGGAGAGTGAAGAATTTGAAGTTGATGACATAAATATGTATAATTACCTCATTCTCGACTTCTAACCTCAAAATACGACATGAATAGGATGATGAACGGTGCCCCATTAACACTCGACAATGAGGTTTTATCTAAGAAATTGCATTCCAACGCTGAGTCAATGGGCAGTCTTTGTTATCCGTAACGAGTCGCTACAGATACCGAACAAGAGTATAGTTATTGAGTGGAATTCCCTTTTACTGACGATAATATTATCTTGTGACATTACCGTGCAAATATCAAGGTCATTGGCTCACCGTGCACGTGAAGATAATACTGATGTTTTAGTTTTTTGATAATAATTTACTTACGTATAAATCTAATGTAAATGTAGTTTAATTTGAATAAGCACAAGAAGCAGTAGATGCAAAATATTTTGTTTACAAAAGTGCAGATAAGATAGCATACCTACAGATAATGAAGAACGATGATAAAACGTCAGCTAATGTCAACTTGACTTGTGGAATATGTAAAGGGCCATTGTTTGATGTATCATAACCTCAAGATGGTGAATCAGCTACGTAGAAAGGGAGTTAAAAGATTTCACTTCACTTGGCAGATGCTGTAGTCTGTAGCTAGAATATACGAAACTGCATTATCGTGTCACCAGTTTTAACGTGAAACGTAACGTATCGCGACAATTATGTGGCATATTTCCAATAGGCGTTAGATGACATCATGGTGATGGTAGAACCGTTTCAAGTAATGGGTACTTAACCTACAAAGAATAATAGGTATATAGTTTATGTTCATGTATTGCGGCTAAGTCAAACAGTGAATGAATAAATTTTTCTTGTAGGCACTAATACTTTTGAGGAGGATAATCCACAAATTACTCAGATATCAAACCAAGTTTACATACCTACCTAAATCATACGATATGAGTTATTGCTTAGGCACCTATAGCTACAGTTAGGTAGTTAGGCAGTCTTAATTATAATGCGAAGAAAACCCAAAACTTAAGGAAAAGTTGGATTCGGAAAAAGCAGCTTTTAATTTAATATTTACGCGATATCTTTCATACATTCGTTTGATTTTAATATTTCATATTTCCAGGTTTTGGGTCTTCATCTTTTCAATTGCAATTGTTCTGTGCGTGTTAAAAGCATTAACACAAGCACTAATTTTAACCGCTTACAACCGTTGTAAGTATTTAGTCAATGTAATGGAGTCACAGGCAATAAATTAAACATCATGGCGGATTGCCAAAGACGTCCAACGAACAACACCACATTAGATCGCTTAGAAGTTTTGTTTGAAATATTTGCTCTTGTACACAACGAATTCTTTGTGGGTTACGAAAGAAGCATGTGTCTTATTGTTTAGCCTAACAAGATTTAAATTGGGCTTCCGCAAGGCATGCCTTCGTCTCCATCTGTTGCCAAAACATTCCGTATTTCCTCCATCAAATCTATAAGATGTGATCTTCAGTGTTATCTACATGACCCTAAATGAGTGTAGCGGAACTCAGAGCCACTTTTTATGTCAAGTGACAGTTATTTTACTGCAATTTAGTGAGTTGGTACCAAACAAACAACCGTATAAGGCAGATTTAAAATATTTTATGTGGACAAAGTTCAGGTTTTCGACCACTCAAATAGAATAAAGCCATTTAGTAGTCATAACCTTCAGACGGACTTCGGATAAAGTTCAATTCCAAACAGCGTGAACCTACTAAAGAGGTGTACTATAAATAAAAACATTCTTACTTACTTTGTTTTTGGTACAGAAGCACTCGTAACATCGCCTGATAAGAAAGATAAAAGGAAAACAATACTTATCAAATAAGAGACTTGTTTTGTTATCACCATGCCTTTAATTCCATCGTTCATATATTTGCTAGAAATAAATTAAATAATTTAACAATACCTAAAACTTAAAACATTTTAATAAATTGAACCTAAACTGACACGGGTATTTTTGTACAAAAAGTACCGGTCAGATATCTGTGCAAAGGAACGTAGAACTAACGTCACAAAGTCCGAGAACTAAGTAGTTCCCCTCACTTGAAGGATAAAATACAATGTTGAACGAATTTCCATTATAGGTATTTCCTCTACCTGCCCATAATTCAATACACCATACTGATTAGTCATCTAGAATAGCTATTTTTGCGTCGCACTAGCATTCTTATACTATGGTACTACATAGTACAAAATATTCTTATGATTATTTTATACTTTCAGGATTTTCGCATAGTTTAATCAACAATAACATATACAGATACTTAATTAACAATAACATTGTTAAATTGGTCTAGATTGAGAGATCTGTTTCAAACATTTGAAGCCTTAACTTTGATTAATACGTATCCCAAAAAATATTAACACGAGCACATCCGAAATATCTTTCATAGTTTGGTACATTCGGCTATTTTAACTCAGGAACAGTCTCACACACAGAAGTCTCAGTACCGAAATTGTATCTATTGTGTTATGATATAAAAAGTTACTTAGATTTCCTTGGACCAAACTTTTTCTTCAAATATAAAGTGATAAACTTTTCGAACACATCCTTAAGTGACTTCTTTTTTTTGGAAACCACTGTTTGTGTGGGCACTTTACTAACACACTCATTAACGCTTGTGACACTGTTTTGCACATTGATTTTCACTATGTTACTGGAACTGATCATTTCTACACTCCCACAATTCTCCAACACATCGATACTGCACTCTTCACCAGTCATTATAACACTTCCCATGTTTCTACATATCTTTATGTAGTTGTTGTTGCCTATTATTTTTAATCGATGAATGTTCTCCTCCATTTCCATCTTTAAATTGTTCCCAATCAACATGTACTTCTTCATTGTTATTTATATTGTCACCGCATGTGTTTCCGTCACCGCATAAACTAACAAATGAACTTCCAATAGAATTGTATCCTGCTTATATCTGACCGTTTGCGCGGAGATGATGGTGAATCCCCGGTGATACGCCGTTATGAAATCATCACAGTAGGTATACATATTTAAAAATATGAGCATTATATTGTCGTGTTTATATTTTCAGTTGCTTTATCTCTGTTTTAATAGTTATCGCTATAAATGGAGTTGCGGGACTGACCTCTGCCAATTTGTAATGTTTCCCACGATCCCATTGTTGATTATAATGTAGCACCCCTGCAGTTCATATTTCACAATAGGCAATTTGCATGGTGTTTATATTAAACCATTCAAATGTATGCGGATAAATCTAGTCAATGCCATACTTAGGTGCTGTATAACTATGGCTAGAACTGTCGTAGATAGTTTTAACTGATTGTCAATTTGCGTGAGCGGTGGAGGCCTGACTTGATGGCTGCAGGTCAGGTCAAGTACCGCGGTTTACCCGTCTTGAGGTTATCGAGATTTTTTGTTATCAAGGTTCCACGATATTCTATTGCATCTGACGCGACGCGACACATTAATTACCATAGCGCATAATTACTTTTTCAATTAAAAGCCATTTAAAAAATATATCAGTGACAGCAGTGTATCTGAGTAAATAACCTTAATATCTCTTTGTTTGTAAAATCTTATGAGAAAGTTTTATGGATGAACAAAACAACTAGTCTGAGGTAGCAATTTGCAATCGTTTTTGTATTAATATATTTGGTTTCATCTGAGGCAGCGTTTGTTGTTGACGCCGCCATTTTAATTTGGTCGAGAATAACCGTCTCGGTTCAGTTTTAGTTTCGCGAGAAGCGGCTGCTCGTTAGACGATCACTGGGACCTGTTATTTGCTTCGCCGACAATCGCATCCGACTATTGGTAACTCTAGAACGCCTCTTTCATCTTGCGTGAAATTGCCTTTTGATCGTCGTTTTTATTTTTAACTTGTTTTGTGTCCGAATGAATATATTATTTGGACAAAAAGTTGATAGCTTTAGATTTGAGATCGATTCAGTTCTGGATTAGATTTAATTCAGACAATTCGTTTAGCAATGAGGTCTAATAAAGTTTACCTGTCACTCCCGAGGCGTCAATATTCCTTAAGAATTTATTAGAGGTTAAATTCCTCTCTGGGGATAATGAATGATGTTATTATCCAAAGAGGCTCTTAGAGGCTAGGCTCGCTAATTGTATAGAGGCAGTGCTTGCGCGGTTATTGATTATATCCGAGCTCATTAGGCGCAAGTCAATAAGCACGTTGTTCTTGGCTGCGCGTCTGTTCCACCATTTATTATCTGGCTGCAGAACGCATCAATTACGGATATTAATTCGAGATGCAGAGCAGAAATAGATCAAACTCATGCGCATCTGATGTATGCAATCACGGTTGCATCTGTTTGATTCGTTTAATTGTATTTTGATTTCGTATGGCGTTTGTTATGCGTGTTTTGTTTGCTATCATGATGACGTCATGTCTAAACATTGCACATAATATTATTGTAATTGTTACATCAATGAGTGATGAATTTAAAGATCCATTGTTATAATAATAGTCTCGTGTTTTGATTATTTTCAAATCATTCGATTGTTGTTGTATCAACATATTTAGTTAAAGGAAAGTAATTAAAGATGAGTCAGGAATAATAACTGCATATTCTCAAAGCTCCGACCCTATAATCATCCACATGTGACTAAAATAGTTAAGAATGCTGACGACGACGGGAACAAATGACAATAGGTCATTAGAGTTATGATACTAGAAATATTTGGCGATGGTGTTGCTCTACATTCGAAGAACATTAATCTACTTAACCAGTAATAAAGGCTATACGTTACGTTATCGCAAAACAAAGTCGTTACGTTTGGTGTTGCGTCACCTCTTCTAATACATGACCGGTCGCTTTGATCATGCGTAGCGAAATCCAATTGGCGAAATATTATAAAAACCTTGATTTATCTTTATCTGCGTGAATTTTCTGTTCAAAGCCACCACGTAGTTTAGTGGACTTCTAATGCAATAATCGTTTCCTAGTTTTATTGGCTGTTGTTGCTAATTTTGCGCAAGGAAAATCAAATGAGGTGTCCCAAACAACGGTTGGACTAATAACCGTGCGAATGCAATAAAATGGCGGTTTAGCGTTTAGGTAACAAAGTCCGTGCTTTCAATCGACATTCGGCTGGCTCTCGGCCGAGTCGCAGAGTCGCGCTTCTTGGAATTAAATGTCGCACCGCTCCAAATAGTTCGTTGCACTGTCCTCGCATCCAGCCATGGTGACCTTACTCGAAACCAGACCACGTGGCTCATTTGGTATCACAGATATTATTAAACTTATAACCGCGTCCTAGATTGCACTCACTTCCTCTTCATAGAATTCTGCGATTCATTCTACTGACCTATTGCAAATATCAATTTCGTATTATGTCCTGTGCCAATTATTGCAGTGGGTTGCTTTATTTATAATCATATCAATTACAATCTTGTTGTCAGTGCAACTTGCTGGAAGTCTATATTTATAGCGTGCAGTTACTGAAGCAGGTAATTCAATTTTTCTCGCTCCAATGAAGTTTTAATTCACATTGCAATTAGGCGTTGGTCCAAAATTATTCTTTGTTCAGATTATTTCTGAGATTGAAGTAATTCCTGCCGTTACACAATATGACGTGCAGATTGCTTTAAATGGCGTGTCTCGACTTGATAGCATCTAAATTGCAAATGTAACAAGAGCTAAAAAGAGGCTCGCTTGATTGATTTTCCGAGTAATAAGATAAAATGAAAAAAAAAGATTTATGTAACAAGCAACAATCACATACATGAATAATAATAAAATACATGTTAAATATTTACAAATATCTACGGATTTTTAGGTAGACGACATCATCATATCAAACACAATAATCAGGAAGATCAGGAGAAATCTTCTATAGCCTTGTATTCTGCATTCTTGACACTACTTGAGCTTTACTGTCAATTGTAATTATAAAGATAAATACCACGTTCACCTTTGTTAGTGGGTAATTACTTCATAGTCATTGTGCAATCTGACCCGGGTACCAGTGGCTGTGCTGTCATAGTCACAAGTAACTCGCAGTCATGTGCCGACGCCCGGTTTGTATTCAATATCTGATGATTAGTGTCATGGGTGACAACTAGACATGTAAAAGTAGCCCAAATGGACTGAGGAATTGGTGTCACTCATGTTGTGATGAGGTTACTTGTTGTCCAGCAAGTTTGTTACACAAAGGAGTGTTTAGGCATTGCAAGAAACTGATTTCATCAAGTTAAGCGTTGGTTTCTTCATTTTCTGAATCTCCCGGAGATTTATAGGTCCTTAGGTAGTCAAACTATCAACGTTCATGTCAATCTGCAAGTATACTTTCCACATCTTCTGTATTCGACTCTTCTCCAAAACTAAAACGCGTTCACTTTTAAGTCCCAAATTCATATGAACCTCATGTAAAACTTTTGTATCAAAGTTACCTAGTTTCCTACCGTATAATTAGGTAAGTGGCAACAACCGTAACAAATGACGTAATATAACAAAGCTGTTGTGAATTTTTGCTTTCGTTCAGAGTTAAATATGATATAATAAAAGTGCCCGAATGGGTTGCGCCAAAGTGCCGTGAGAATACGAATTTCAATTAGTTTGTACATTTTCATTAGGTTAGTAACATGTTATACAATTTTATTAAGATCAAACTGTTTTTGATGATACAGGAAAAAGGTTTAGTAGGTTTTCAGATTGTATTCGTAATCGTAACTTGCTCCTTAAGTAGGCATTCGTAGGTCCATAAAAATACCGTTACTTTACCGTATCTAGTGAAAACATGAACAAATTGTACATCTATGAAAATGTGTTAAATCCAGTGATTACTGCATTTAATAAATACCAGCCTGACGTCAATTTAGAGTTCAAGTAAAAGGTCAATTGCCAATTTCCTTTGAGATTGTCAGTGGCTAATTGCTTATTGAGGAGATCTATGCTCTGGCCCACAATTTGAATAGTTTGGAGCCAAGATGTACATATTATGTACCTACTGGTAGTCTGGAAAATCAAGACTAAAATAATCGACCATATACATCTCTCAGAATGGATTACCCCAAAATCA
Organism: Helicoverpa armigera; assembly: GCF_030705265.1. Lineage (NCBI taxonomy): Eukaryota > Metazoa > Arthropoda > Insecta > Lepidoptera > Noctuidae > Helicoverpa > Helicoverpa armigera. Next base: position 3,047,282 of record NC_087133.1, on the reverse strand, counting down.
TCCAGTGTTTTATTTTTAAGCTAATTTACTTCGGAGAATTGGTTTTTGTATGAGTTTTCCTGCACGTGAGGAGTTTCTTCTTAGATCAAGAGTGTTTATTGTTATTTTGCGGGCTTGTTATTTTTAGCAATTGCTTCGAGTATAGGATCCGAGTTCGGAAAGTCTACTTCATCTGAAGATGCTTTTGGATGTAAAATCTTACCACATCTGATTATATGTGATTAATTTATGTGCTTAGATCCCCAGATCTAGATTCCTTTTGTATTCTAATCATTATTTACAAACGAATTAACCTTCCCACAGTGAAAAAAGTTTAACACTGAACCATTTTCTGTTGTTAACATAAAATTAGTTATTAGTCAGGCGCGTTTAACAATTTATTTATATTTTATGGCATTTCACACGACGGCACCGACACCACAATAAGCTCCCACCGTAAAATGGTAGACATCACTCGTTCAGGTACCTAACTCGAACTCGACTAAAAAACAAAATTGACAGCCAACGTCCAACGTAATATATTAATGAAAAGATGGGATAGAAAAAAGATATTAGAATTCGAATTTTAAAAGGCGGCGCGTTCAAGCATCTGTGCTAGAGTTTATTTTGTTTGAGTGTTCAAAAAAGAAAACAAAAGTGTGGACGTTCTTTTCTCCTATTTTGCCTCTGACCTCGGCTCTTATTGACAATGGCTGCCAGAATGAAATATGGCGCGCCTCTAACGAAAAAGAGATTAGGTGGACGATATTATTTCTTGTCTATTGTAGAGTATCGGTGCGGCGCGGCACTGTTTGCCGTTTCAAATGCATTTCACCGTGTTATTTTTTAATCACCTGTTAAGCTGTGACGAAGGTTATATTTTCTTAGGATATCAGGGCATCCATCATATTATCATTAGCATAACAAATAAACTTGATTTACAAGGATAAATTAGTTGATTTGCATCTGGAAGAAATAAACGATACGACATAGAACAGTGAAATAACAAAAAAAAACTGTTCTCCCAGTATTTTGTAGCATGAGCTAGAAGCATTAAAGCATAAAATAACGCCTATCTCTAATTGAATAGTAGCAAGTGATCCAAATCAGCGCATAAATATCAGGATGCGTTGGCGCCTGGGTTAGTTGACCAGTAACACATGTGCGGAGGGCGGGAGGGGAGTCTGGAGGGCCTGTAATGAAGCGGCGCGTGTGGCAGAGGGCAGACACAATAGCCGCCGCCGCCGCCGACGCGCCGAGCCTTCTCAGAACCGGTCCGAGGGCAGCGCTCCGCCGAATTTCGCGTCGACCACCCATCGCCCGCTCCGTCCTGGGCGATACTTATCGCGCCTGTATTTATGACTAGAAACACCATTACAGATACAGTCCCCAGGCGAAGAAATCGCAACTCGAGACCACCCGTTGTAGTTTCTGCTGCCAGTGAAATAAATCGCTCTGCGGTTTCTGCCCGCGCTTGCCGTTTGACTTATGCTTGGTAACAGCCACACTGTAGTCATAAATTCTCTGATTGAAGGACACCCGTCTCATTCTTGAGCAGCCTGTTAACACTTCGGTATACAAATTTTTTGAATCACTTTCAATAAGCAACCCTGGAGCCTTGCTTAGTGTGGAAGGAGAGGGAAAACTGCACCGCTAGATTAGACGCAAGGTGCGAGTGAGATGGAAGCCTGCACCGCTAGTCAGTGCAACGATCTCGCCTACTTAACGTCTACTCTACTCAACGATAGTGTTGTCGTTACTGTCAATCTTGGAATCATCGATGCATTGTCAGATGAATCAGAGCTTGTATGCCATTGTAACGGATATTCCGTACTGAGTTATAAACCCACACGCTGGCACACATCGCCTTCGGGCTTCAGATTAGTTGCTGGTTCTGTGTCTCTAACTTGATTTATTTTCAACGTGTGAATGTATTTTATTAGGCGCAACCATCATTTCTCAAACGATTCCTTCATCCTTCACTTCAGTCGCTGACGCACTTTAACAGTAAGTTTAAAAAGTGAGTGACATTAGAGCGATCGTAAACGAACTTGTCTGTTGCCTTGTCGCGGCCACATTATAAATAGATGACGCATCTACCGAAATACTTATATTGGCAGAGAACGTTACATTAAATAATATAGATGTCTACTCCACGTGAATAGATGAATAAGAATATAAGAATTGTCTCTAATGAAGCAATCTTGTTTTAAGATTTATAGAGGCAACTGGAATAGATAGTATGAGATAGATGATATGTTGGTGCGGTAGTTTAGATTAATAATATTGCAATCGATAAATATGGATCGAGTGGTCCCATCCCTGAGGCGTACAGTTCATTGAGTAAACCTGTGTCCGGGGCTGCGCCGCGGGCGCGCACGAACTGCTCGTGTTGTTGTGTGCGTCTGTGTCAGCCACTTATTTGTTGTGAGCACTCGTAAGTTTAGAAGCTCGCCGGCGCCCGCGCCGCTCTCCGACGTGTTTCGTTAGCTTTAACAGTTGTTATTGTATATTTATTGTTGTTGTTCGTTTCTCTGGGAATTATGGGTCGGTCTTTTATATTATTACTGACTATCAAATATTTTTTAGATGATTTATTAATAACCATATTCATATTCATGTGTCGGGTAAAAGTAAGGATTCTTTCTTCTACGAATAATAGATACAAAGATAGAATTTCAGCTTTGCAACATAAACTTTTCGGAATGAGTTCTAACTGCATATTGAGTTCTTAAGAACATTTTCTATTACCTTCTTATTCTGCTATCAATGCAATGAAGTTAACTACTTCATTATCAACGATTGTATAAATCTAAACGAAAGCTTGTTTAATAAACATAGATTTCCGTGTTGACTCTGACATCGGTAGCACGAGCGAGGGAAAGTTAAACTTTCTGAATACTGATCGATTAAAAGTAAAAGTGCCTTCTATGTATTTGAGAACCTTAATTTGCGTAATAATATGTTATGCGAATTACGTGTAAGAACGTTATAATATGGTGTGAACTGAATCCAAAGTGTAGTTACACCATATTTGATGGTGAAAAGAATATAAAGCAGATACATAAAACCATGTCGCATTGCTCAATAAATACATAAAGGTGTGAAGAGACATGCATGTATGTATGCAATGCAGTCTGAAAGGTGGCATAGGAGGAAAAATGTGCGAAAAATTGCGCTGACAATTAACCAGAATTCTTTATCGGCAAAAATGAGGATCGGAAAGAGTCAGATGTAAAATGGTCCGTACACAAAACGATACGAAAAAGTGATGACTCGTTTGATGAGAATGATAAGGCGATGATAATTATGTTACGTCTCGATTCAGAATCGAGATAATATTGAGTAACTGACTAGTTTTGATTTCTTGCAACGTACATACATGATGAATGACTTCCGGATGCTAAAAAAGGAATTCTGGGCCACAGTGAACATTTTGGACTTCTCATTCATTTATGATAGGAACGCTGTTATTAAACCATTGAGAATCGATTATCGATAAAAAAAGGCAGTCAAATCTTTCCCTAAACGTATAATTAGCTTGTAGAAGTAAGTATCGTTTTAATGTTACAATGTTCGCAAATGTCAAGAATCACTATAGTCTATGGAATTTCCGACACCTCGAGCCCTTTTAAGGTGCGTCGCTGCGACATTAGCCATGTATTGCGCTTAGTAACGTATAAGTAGTGGAAAGTTGTTGGCCCATCACCGGTCTCGGTATCGCTAGGTCTTATAAGTATATATGTTATGGACCATGTGATTAATTCGGGCATTATTTATAATGCCCGAGCATTATGAATAATGTCTAGCTTTATCGGGCCAAGTGATTAATAACTATCTTTACTTCATTATTTATCACATTGCACGGGCATTATTATATTGCTACATGATAGTTGGGCAATTTGATAATAAAGCTATATTTTATGCGGTGCGAGGGTGGCAGTTGTTCTAAATAAATAAATCCTGTTACTTGCTACATATTTTATGATCATTATTTTAAATTATATGTTCTATTTTAATGGGAAATTATAAGTCTAGCCACAAAATTATTAATTGGACAATTGTCATCTAATTTACTAACTCGCCCTCGTTTTTCTTGATCTCATTTTTCTTGGCTCGTTTTTTTTTATGGTAGAATTTAATTTGGATTCAAAACATTGTATTAAAAACTGAACTTAGTGACGAAAGCGAATCGCTGCAAAACCGACTCCACGTAGTCTTGTCTGCCCTACCCCTAGAGTGCAATTCAAAATCGCGTAGGCACGGAGGGGCGAGGCGGCCTGCGAGGTGAGGCGCAGGTAGTTTTAACGCTCGCCGACGCGGCTGAGGCTGGCCGGCTGAGCCGGCCAGCAAGCCGAAGCTGCGGTGGTGAGCGTGAAAACCATCTGCAACGATAAGCTCGCATGGGACCGCCGGAGCCCCGCAGCGCCGGAGCCGTGACAGAAGCCATGCAGCAAGCATGTTGCATGCTTACTTCTATGCTCTGTCAATTGATATGGGATGTGTTATTACCTATATTTAGTTTATTTTAAGTTAAATGTCAATAACAATAAAAAAAAATGAAATTAAATATGTTTGTATTACTTTGCCCAAAAGGTCACGGGCAATATGTATAGTGCCCGGTCAATTTGATTGTTTGAATAATTATTATCAAATTGCACTCTCATATTGGGCATTATTCATAATGACCGGGCATTATGTATACTGCCTAATTTATCACTTGGTCCATAACATATATATTTGATGAGGAAAATCATGTCTGGAAACTAAAACTCAATTGATTACTTTGCTACTTTCGAATTTCAAATAACCTGTTAAAAATTTAATTATGTTTCTGAAATTAAGAATTTGACGAGTAGGTCAATCGATTTCGTTTTCGGTTAAAATTCGACCTGAAAGATGCAGCAAAGTTTGCACAAGTGTATCGGAGTACAACGAACAAAGTCCCTGTTCGACGCTACGTTTTCTACAACAACTAGGTAGTTTAGCTGGCGCAACATCGTCATCATACTTTAATACAATTCCACCATCTTACAAAGAGCCGCCGTAAAATCCAAAATTACCATTTATTGCTTCATTATTGCTCTGTAGAGGGAAGCGGGGAGGTTCTGCTTACATTGGATGCCGATAACAACACGCAGTTTGTATAGCTGTGCAAATAGAGTCGGTTTGGTAGCAACACGCGCGATACCAAGAACTTTCTCGTTTACTTACCGTTGTACTTAAATTATATTTATCTTTGTTATTTCTATTAAGTCACCTACGGATGTGAACTCTGATAATGTTGTTTGCTTGCACCTCTTCGTTGAAGTATTATTTTTTAACGTTTACATTGATTGTCAAACACGATAATGTCGGCTAGTGACCAAAGAACTTTAGAATTACTGCGTTGTTGTGTGTATCTACATAAAGTAATATTAGTAACGATTCAAATATGTAAGTCGAGGAGGTCAACAGAATTGTGGGCGATATACATTTGGATATACATGCTAAAATACTGCGTAGTATTGTCAGGCCACCCATGTCAAAAACAAAGGGTTCAGTGGCTTAGCAGTATTAGTTATCATGGACGTGCAGGCACGTAGGTACAGTCAACGTCCTCACTATATTGTTTACAGTATATGACAAAGATAAATCGCCACTATAGAGGAAAAAAGCATTCCAGTCAGGTTCTATAATAGGTGTTTACTTTGAGCTATGATAATCTGATGATGGAACGTGTTCAGGGGCTACTTCTCTTTTGCCTTTAACTGGGTGGGATTTTAACTTTTGAAACTTTAATAGTGACTACTGCTTTTACAAATCCTAATAATTATGGACACATTATGAACCTACTTATTTTGCTTCTGAACATAAGATTTTAAGTCCTGAAGTTCTGTCTATATATTGAAGATTGAAAATCGTATGGCATAAGGATCAATTTCCAAAAACTTCCCGTTTTAAAAATCAAGATGGTGTCTGTTTTTGCAGAATTATAAAATCAAGGCATTTCCTGAATAACATTTACTTCGTCGCTCTCCCTTCACAGTCATAATCTGCGTAATATTTTTAATTATGCCTATAAACACGACAACTGTTGACGTAAATCATAAAATGACACCGTTACATGTTTTATTTTAGAAACGTTTTCTACATAATTTTATATTCATTGCGTGATATTGATGAATATAGATATTTATGTACTTATACGATACCTTCCTGTTTTCATATTTCATAAGGGTATAATTTAGGCGGTCACCAAAAATATTTTTAAGACTCTAGGCTGAGGCACCAAATAAAATAAACAACTCCAAAAAAAATAAATTGACTTTATTAAAAGGGCACTAAAGTATATAATATTATGATCCAAAAAAAATAAAATAACATCAGAAAAATCGCAAATCTCGCACACATATTATTTTTGGTTCCCAAAATGGATTAATGGTCACCAAATTCTATCCAACTAAAATATTAATATTACTACCAAAAATCAAAGTTAGTGACGAAAACGAATCGCTGCAAAACCGACTCCGCTTAGTCTTGTCTGCCCTACCCCTAGAGTGCAATTCAAAACCGCGTAGGCGCGGAGGGGCGAGGCGGCCTGCGAGCTGAGGCGCAGGTAGTTTTAAGGCTCGCCGCTGCGGCTGAGGCTGGCCGGCGGAGCCGGCCAGCAAGCCGAAGCTGCGGTGGTGAGCATGAAAACCATCTGCGACGATAAGCTCGCATGGGACCGCCGGAGCCCCGCAGCGCCGGAGCCGTGACAGAAGCCATGCTTGCTGCATGTTGCGTGCTTACATTTTAAACGCACTGAGTTACACACAAATTCATATAACAATAAATAAGCGACGTAAGTTTGGGAACCCTAGTATATTAATTGGTATTTAGGAAATATTCTAGCGATCGTTAGCTTTTTTAGTCTAACAAAAATTACCAAATTAGGAGTCATGGTATTACATAATTGGTAACATCTAAGTAGTGACAATATATAATATTTGGTATAAGTGTATTCTAAAGGCGTCCATAAATTTTTTTAGTAGTCAATAATAAGAAAAAATGGTTTTATCTAATAATATTTTTGGAAACGTTGTTTGGTGACCATTTATCCATTTTGGTAACCGTTTAGAATTTTTTTGGTAGTAAAATAGGTACTTTTTTGGGTGGTGTTTAAACATAAGCCATTTCATAATAAGTAGATTTAGCCAAATACGATTAGACGGCTTTTTTTGCTAATGGTGAATGATGTTCGTAGTCCATCTAAATTGATGTTATTTGATATGTTTCATCATCCTCATCCTCCGAGCCTTATTCCCAACTTTGTTTTGGTCGGCTTCCAGTCTAACAGTTTATTGTTCTGCAAAGATCTAAGATCAATTTTTCTTCAGCTCTAGAACTATCGAGTTAACTCAGTACCTTATTCTCATATTAAGTAACAGTTTTACATCTTTGAGAACATAATCCATTTAAGTTTTAAGCTCAGCGTTAAAAGAAAGAGCATCATCCCTACAGCTTTGCAAACCAAAGCACAAATTAAAACTATTAAATCATTGAAATAAAGCCAAACATTCCTGGCTAAACAATAATTGTGAAGGTTTTTTGCATCAATAAATTGGCACCTAAGTATAGCTTGGTTAGGCTTGGTGTAACTAATTGGTGCGAGAAGAGTGGAGTCGTGGGAACTCGCCCGCGGCAATCTGGCTGCTTCATTGAACCTGCCCATGAATAAAGCTATTGTTGCTATGCAATTTATCTGGTTATCAGCTAATTTGAGCTTTGGTTGTTCATTAAAACTGGTTCGGAATCCATTGATTTGTTGGTTAATGAGTTTTCTAGAACAGTCAAAACTTATAAATTCCATGTCGATGAAGATGGTAGAAATAAAAATCTAAATAGTAAAGGAAAGGTTATTTTCATTCAAGTCTTCGTAATCTCAGATCTTTCCTCAAAGCCCTCATTGGTGACGTAAGTATGTGCGTACCTTCCACGCAAGACACGCGTGCTTAGGTTCAGAATCTTCCGATTGTACTCATTTCCAACGTTCGTATTGATTTTCCTTCAAATGTAACTGTTATAAAGTCCTGTTTAGTATGGAGAAAATCTCCAATGAATGGTCCTATTTATAACATGAGAGACGGATGAAAATATTGTTTTTCCTGCAGCTTTCAAGTAGGAAATATTTGGAATAACGACCACAATTTCTAATAATATAGGAAAACGTGAGGAAAGCATTGCTGACTCCCAGTTTGCTCAGACATTACCTATGTTTCGATCTCTCTATTGCCAGCAGATGATATATCTTAGATTAAAGTACCTAAGTAGTTACGATAAATATCTTGTTCAAATACATATAAATAACATGAAAGCTGGACTTCCTAGGAAAGCAATCTCGTATGTTTGTGGTGTTGTACATTACTTTCCAGTTTCCTATCAGTTTATCGATGGCACGTATCTAATGATTGTAAAGCAAATGAATTTTAATAGATCTATGTACGATATCTTATCGTCCATGTAGATTGTGGATCTATCTTCCTATCTAGTCTGTGATTCACAGCGTTATCAGTTTACAAAATTACAATACTACCGTAATTTCCGATTTAACACTTCAATGTCGTGTCTTAAAATATAAAACCCGGTATTTAAATAATTATGCCAACCCAAATTACAAATAGAGTCTGTCGTCATAAATCAACATGTTGTAACCTCGGTATTGACAGGGTTTGGGCCAATGTGGAGCATATCTCACGGCTGTGCGTCGCTGCGCGTGCGCCTCACACGTGCAGGGCGCGGGCGACCAGCTGACTAGAGAAAGCCGCCTCGCTTGCCACACCCAGCTGCAAGTTTTCCGCTTGTTCTATAGATACGATGTTTTTGTGCATTGTGAAACTACGAACCTATGATGCATTAGGATTTCCTTTGGTCTTTGGAGTCGTCTTTTAGTATTCACAATCGAATTAAAACCAAATAAGACACTTCGCAACAATAAGACATGAACTCAAAGTATGCGTGCATACAGCACGAACACATTACTATTCAGTAATAGATTATAATGCCTGTTCATTTGCTTTATAGACTAGTAAACACCCTGTCTCCTGGGTCCTGTTCGCATATGGAACGAGCTTGGAATTTTAAATGCGGTGTCGTCACCAGCCCTGAGGTCATTCCCGGGCGTATCCCTTCACTTACTATGTGCAACAGTGCCCAACAACTGCATTCGAAATTACCAGAGACAGCAGATGACTCATAGTTAATGCTTGATTAAAAAGTTGGAGTAAGACACGTTTTGAAACATCAATCAACATTCTTCGTATCAAAGTCATCTTGCTTTTTCCCTGAAAATTATTTTGACTGAGGAAAACCTTCCATTTGATTTATCCTCGCTAATAAATAGGAAGGCAAAGATGAATATTAATAAAAAGTAATCGTTATTAATATTTTTACTACCGTAAAACGCCCAGAATCAGCAGGTTCTACAATCCAAAAGCTAGTTTGGACTGACTCACCTGTCTTCAAGGAATCGCTAATCGATAGATAGGACGTTCTCAGTGACTCAGGCACTCAACGTGTTTGTTGGGTGAATTTCAACAGGTCCAATAAAATCTTCATTTCCGTGGATTTTTTATACTTTAACTTTAGAACAAGAAAAAATAGTGTTTACTAAAGTTTTTGATAAGATATGTATTCTTACTTAATATCTAGTAGATAGCTTAAAAAACTAACGAGATATACAAGACTAAAATTTTCATGCCACGGCGGTGAAACTTGCATGCACGGCAATGAAACATGCGTCCATGGCAATGAAAACTATTCCTGCAGCCATCGTTTTGACATATCTTTCTCTTTCTTTTCTTAAATACTCCTCTAGTAAAACAACCTAAGTGAACCTGAACCTGAAGTGGTGTGTGTGTAAGTTTATCATTTTGTGAGATGAACGTGGAAATATCTTTTTGTAGTTGACTATATAGTACAAATTGTTTTTTTTCTTAATCATGCCGTGGCGATGAAAACATAAGTCACGGTAATGAAACATGCGGCCACGGCAATGAAACAAAATTGTTTTACAAGGCATGGCAATGAAAATTTTTCATTGCTGTGTATTTTTTCATTTCCATAGCAAATTTTGACCACGGAAACCACGGCAATGAGAGCACGGCAATGAATATCAAGGCAAAACATCAAAAACTAAAATCTGTTAATAATTCACAGTAATTAACACGTCACAAATAAACATAAGATAGATGGCATTGTACCGAATGATCAATTAAGAGGACAAACTTATTCAAACAGAAGTAAGACCTATCCACGGCGATGAAAGAAAAAATGTCCAGTGTTAAAAAAATTGCATACTTGCATTTATGGCGCGAAAACGCAGGCACGTGGACACGTCATTCCACGTCGAACACTTGACGTCCACTAATATGCAACATTTAGCGCACAGCGGGAGGGACGCAAACCGTTAGAAAAGCAATATTCTCAAATATGTTTAGGACACGGCGATGAATGGTAGTTCTGGGACAAACTATTTTTTATTTACCATTTGTTGTATTGTTTAAATATTTGAACAAATGTAGTCCCTAACAATACTTTAACTATTCACGAATCAAATAAAAGTAGGTTTTAATATAAATAACTAATACATTTTTATCAATAAGGTCTAGTACACATCAAGGTGACGTGTGGACAAACACGGCAATGAAAGATTTTGAGGTTTAATTTTTTTTTTTGGAGAACCCATTAATCCTATTAACAAAATATTTAGTGCTACACATAGATTACTATTTCACCTACTTAGAAAAAAATATTAGAATATTATAACAATGATTTTTAGTACCGATTTCATCGATGCCACGCATTTTTTGGTCCCGGGAAATTCACCCTGTTATCAAATATTGAAATCGAACTTTATGCGTTGTAAAATAGCATGTTATAAATCTTTTGCATGTGTCATGTCACAATTAAATAAAAAGCTTTGTCGGGGTGAGTGAACAATGGTAAAACATGGAATGATGGAAGTCATGTTCACGGAATAGCCATCACTGCGCGCAGTAGACAATATAATGTGAAATGAATTGTTTCCCTCTCATACGGTGACCGCAAACATTTATCGTTCAGTGGTTTAAGCCAGTTTTGTTGTCAAAGTGGTATTTTTGATTTTTTCGTTCTTTTTTCTGCGGTCCGAGTTTTTCACTTTTGTTTCAAGGTTGATGATACACTTGCTAGACCTAAGCTGTATCAAACCTATGTTAAAATATTGTCATCACCTAACCTACTTGATTTGAAAAATCAGAAACCTAACATCTTTAACGTATACGTTAGTGCCTACATGGATGATTTCTTTATTTGTTGGTTCGTATCTGTTAAGGGATTAACATTTTTTACAGAGATTTTTTCCGACTGCTATTGTTTATAAATAATGAGGTTTTCATGCGACCTACCGCCGACCTCACATTTGTTCGAAACGAAGTGATAAAATTTATAAAATCCAATCATTTGAATATAAATAGCTTTGTCTAGTTTATTTGTTTGGACATGGTGATTATATTATAAAATGTTATGTAAATATGTTGTGAAGGAGGCGCCGCCAGTAATGGGCACTCCTATTTTCCCAGGAGTGTCGGTAAAGGCGAAGATTGTAGATAAAATCAAATAGTTGGGTGGGACATGTTATATCGACTACTAGCAAATACATATGTACCTTTATAATAAGATGAGGATTTACTCAGAATGAAGCAAACTGAACCATCCCGAGAAGATGATAAAAGATGCCACATAATAATTGTTTAGGATAAACGTGGTGCCGAATTTTGAATATAAAAACAAAATAACATTACTTCCCATTTTTATTTGCTTAAACTGAATTATTGTAAAGTCCCTAGTTCCTCATAAACTGACGTAAAACGACCAGCATGTTTTATCGTTTCCACGAAAAACGCTTTCTCTACCGTCAGCGGTATTGCTCAAAGAATCTTGGTTAATGTCATTACAGCCTGCTATTGGCAGTAGGTTTTGTAACGTCTTAATTTTAAACTTTTCTCTTCCACGGTTTGTGTAGTAACAATCTTTAAAATACTGTTTTACGAAATTGCTGCCTGGTTTTATTTTATCTCTGATTTGTTTCCACTTCTAAATTTGTTCTTTACTAGACTTTTTTCAAGTGATGTAATTTTTTGTCTTCGGTTCCTTCGAGCCCTTACGGTTCACACTTCCGAACTGCTTGAGGACCACTTGAAGATCAAAAAACTTTTGTCACATGTTCACGTCCGCTTTCTAACACCTTAGTATTGACAACTTGTTGCTATTGCTAAACAAGGAAAAGCTTTTCCGAGTAATTTAATGGCTAGCTTGACGAATATGGCAAATATTTCTCTAGAACTACTTTTATTTACAAAAAATCATTAGTACAGGTACTTATTTGGCGCAGGTTAATGCACATATGTTCTCACGGGACCTGCTTTTGCTGACGCTTCTCGGAAGTCAAATACATAAAGGCATTCTTTGGTCTAATGCGCCGACGTTACCGACGTCGTTAATACCATAATTTGTCAATATGTACTTAGGGTTAATATTACTTTTTCTTCTTACTGATAGTCAGGAATCGCTGGTTAAAAAGAATGCATTTAAATCTTGAATCAATCTTGAATGTCTTTAATATGTAGATACAGGTAATAATATATAGGTACAATCACAAGATTTTTTTGTTAGCCTCGAATTCCATTAGTGGTGTATGACGTCAATTTGCCATTCAGTCGATTACCGTCGATGACGTGTGTCGATGGGCAACAATACAACCGAAGATATCCTCAAGTGGAGTCAAAGGCACGCGTGTGAGTGGCCGCATCTGACGAATGTGGGTCACAGACAATAGAGTTGCGTGTTTATGTTTATAAATATCTAGCACACATTCTTGCTAATGTCTCAGTAACAGGAGCTGAACGCGGTGTTCGGGATTCACTGGAAGCTAAATCCAGCCTGACCTAGTTTGTTGTTTCCGTTTCATTTGCAAATTGTGGGCATTACGTATCTGTTAATATAATTTAAGAAATAGTTCCAGAATGTATTGAGGTTTTTGCTGGCTGTACAATATCTCTGTTGCCGTATAAGGTAACTAAAGCTTTCTTATCAAGAAACGCGTTTAAGTGGTACTTACCCTTAGAACAATTGAGTGTAACCTTACACGAACAGTTAGCTAGCCCATTTACAAAATGTAAACCTGTAGATATATTTCTATCGTAAAAGTAAAAATATAGGCTTCTTATCTAACCAACATTCAGATAAAGCGAGGGTTTTACGTAGTGAGACACCGTTCTTAGAAACCGTTACCTTGTCTCCTTGCGTGCAGCGACATTGTTACTTTCTGCTTTTGTTCACGACACCTACTAACCGAACCACTTGTGTTACTTATAGTTCTCAAGCCTTACACAGTTTTTTTGTATTTGCACAATACTATATTGCAATTTATTGCATTGTTACTTTCTCTATACAATAATTCTATAGGCAGTTATTAACATCTACACTTATATTTGGACGATTTCACTTTTAATCTTCCATGGCATCTTATGTACATAAACCATTATGTTAAGTCATATTTTGCTTTTTATTGTAGTCCATGACTCAATTTAAAGCCATTCGATACACTTCGTGCTTTTAGCATTAGTGTTTACGCTGCTAATTGTCTTATTATGTTCATTAATAGGCAGATCATACCTACTATATTCACAATTTTTTACAGTTCTGTCGTTTATTTTGGCGATTAACGATTAGGCCATGGCTTTTGATTTACCTAATTAGTATTAATTCACGTATTTGTTTTTAGTTTTGAAAACCTTTGACTATCATGTCGTCTCATTACTGGTGTTGATTGTAAATCATGGCTAATTCAGTAAGCGTAGATATCGAAGTCAATGAACTGTATGCGTTGTTAGTGGTTTACCACAGGGCGCGTTGCTAGGACCTGCAATGTACGTGACTTTTCCTTTTTCTTCTATATTTACGTTAAATGTTATCCATGTAGACCTAACGCCTGTTTCCCGTTTAATTTCAGTGAGAAAGTTTAAACTCAAAAGTATTATTAACCATTTTGATAATTATGTAAGTAGAACTCGTCTGTTCTACTCCAGTCGTTACAACTTCTCAGAATATTACCAGTGTGATTTGAATGATAATGATATTATATCACATGGAGGTACCGGTACCGGTGGATGCTTTGTCAGCCTCCTTCAAGATTTGCTGTTCCAAAGAGCATTAACATGACAGTCATGTTGTGCGGATTACCGTATGCATTGTTCAATTTTAACGGTAATGCAAGTCACATACTCGGAATTTTCATAATGATGAACAGATTTTGAAGGTGTCCCGTATCAAGTGGGTTAGGAAGGTACACCTTCAAAATGAAAGTCACTTTCCTTTTCCTCATCAATTCAGGATTATTGGAAAATAAGGATAATAATGCATTAACTAACATTACATTTTATACTACTTAATACATTTGTTGTATTGACAGTTGTAATTTTGATAATCTGATCTTTGATAATCTTTTTTCTTATATGAAGTTTTGAGCTCAGTGAATGATGCTATAATTTCACGGCCTACCTTTATTTGCAAAGATCGAATCCATAATGATTGTAAAAATGTATTAGGATTGTGGGAACACTATCAAGATTATAGCTGCCAACTTTTTCCAGACGAAACCTGTCTGTTTGAGACGGTTTTTTTCGTTGATATGAGAGGCCACGATATGTTGCCGTTAGCTCTCAAAATATGCGCTCGCGACCGGATACTGTTATTTTGATTTATTTTTCTTACGCCAAACTAGAGTTTTATTAGCCAGCATATGCCCATAGAATATCGACCACATATTCTACTATTTCGTTATACGAATCTCGGTATTCGAATAGCCCTTCGCATAAAATTAGGGTCTTTATAGTTAACTGTTGAGCGTTGCTTGAAGAAGATTGATAGCAGTGTCAAAAATGTTTGCACGTTTGTTACCACTTTGTCTGTTTCTTTTGAATTTAATACGATTTTAATTGAATCCGAAATTAATTTTCCTTTTATTTGAACCTCAAGGCGATGATGGCTATGATTCATCTAATGATGATTTGATGTGTTATGATTGTGATTTGTTCTAATGTTATTAATTTACAACGTTCATGCTAAACTTAGGTAGTAATGCTGCTGGTCGAATCAATTTAAGGAATGAATGTGACAGATAGGCAACATCAGATCAAATCTAAGCGATTGTTTAAAGACCACAACATCTAATAAACAAAACAAACAATAAGTGTAAACATATGTAGAAGCAAGGCAAGCTCGGTTGTGTTATGCCAAATATTTCCGGGCGGGCGACCGACACTGACGTAAGCTGGCACCCAAACATCGTCAAGCCGATGTTTATGATTAGGTAGATTATTGGTAACTAATGGCCATGTGATTGTTTGTGAAACTGTTTTACGAGATCACTTTAGGGGAGCTCTAAGTTTCTAAGTAAACTTGTAGTATTGCACAGCGAAAACTCGAAGTTATTTGAATTGTTTCGTTGGATTTTTCATCTTGATTCGGTTATCAGGATTTCTTCCATGTCTTCTAAAGACAGTCTCATTTGGTAACTTTACACGATTACAATTAACAAATAGGTACTATTCTTAAAAATGTACCCACTGATTCAGAAACAAATTCTTGAATTCAACATTTTCATTGGATCATTTATAATATACATTTTTAAAACAAACTCGAACTGTTTATGTTGAAATAGCATTGTTTGCGCTTGTTCTCCTTTGTTTTGTGATTGATATTGTTTAGAAGCACCATCGGCGATTACTGTTAGTTGTTCATCTTCAAGATCCGTTGAATCGTGATCAGCTAATGTGATACGGATATCGAAAGCATTATCATAATTCACTTGTAATCCATACTGATGTATCTGTGATTTATTATACACCAATTGATTAGAAAGAATTTTATTTTCTTTTTGACTTTAACATGACTTGGCAACTGATTTTGCTGGCATTTTTATAGCGCTATCAATTTCAACTTCCTTTATAATTTTATTGAAACAAAACATGTGTCCTGTCTATTTTTGTCTGATACCTTATGTTAGTCATATTGGATTTACGAGTGTGGTATGTATCAATATTGATATCTTTGCAGACGTTGGATTATTGCCCATCTTGTGTGTGTTATCGTCGCCAATATTTGTTACCCAAATAATAGACAACAAAAAAAATAAACTTCAATGCTCATTGTTCCATTTCAGCAACAGTAGGCAGCCTTGCATAATACATGGCGTCATAATGCACAATACATATTTACATAAATGAATATGTAATACAAATCTTGCTGGAGGATGATATTTTTTACTCACCATATAAAGCAATTTTGATTAGCATTTAATTGTTAATAACTGTTGTAAAAAATTTGCCGATACGTACACGGCGCCGGCACCGTCTAATAGGCGAGGAACATTATTTAGTGTCATTAACTCTATATTTAATTAGCGCATATGCAGCGTGAACAGCCGTGAGAAAACTTTCGGATTTCAGCCATTACTGGAGTTTTCTTCTCAATTAAGAACGCTTATGGAAGCTTTAGTTCGATAACGATTGTTAATAAGGCCACGTTTATAAATGCCAATGTGTTTCTACGGGAAATTATTGTCGGATAAGGTTTGCAGTTACTGATAATTGCGTTCGTTTGTTATTTCTATAACTTCATTCTTTTACATAAAGCTCAACATTCGGTTGTTTAATTATTTCACCAGAAGATATTAGTCGAGGTTTAGGATATGGGTAAGCACTTGTAGTATTTATGTAGCACCTACTAAAATCTTGACAAATGGCTCGGTGATGAATGCTGTTACCAGCTAAACTCCAAGGCGTTAACACGAGGGCGCGATGAGAGAATAAATCTCGTTGTTAGCATGATTTGTTCGTCCCACACCTGCGCGCGCGCCTCTCGCGCTTCACTCATTTATTATTCAAGCCCATCTGTTTTCATTGGCGATTTATCGCTTTATTTAATAGTTCGATATAGATGTTCCGATAAATTCCACGTGGGAATATTTAGGCCTGTATCAAAACTTAAGAACTTGAAATGCAAAAACTGGTTCGCTTTTGGAAAACACAAATGGTTTCCTACGTAATTTTCCTGCTCAACAGGTTAGTCTTTTGTCTGCGTATACGCGTGTCCTTTTACAGATATCCAGACTGACTGGTTTATCAACGCTCGGTTTAAACACCTGGGCCTTGATTGTGAAATCCCGGAATACATAAGTTTTCTTTTTGGTTCGATGCAAAAATTATGGGATTAATCATTTTAAATGTTCATTTTCCTTGTCTGGTTGTTTTTATTGGGTCTGTTAATCCAAGTGGTTGAATGTCAAGTGTATAACTAAAGATAATTTAGTAAAGTTTTTTTTTTTTTAACCTTACATAATTATTATTTATCCTTGTCCACAGCTTTCTGAGGAGGTGTCGAGAAAACAGAGCGAGTACCAAAAGTGCCTCGAGTCCTACAAACAGATGAGGGCCAAGTTCGAGGAGAATTACCTTAAATGTAAGACTATCTAAATATATAAAACTCAAAGGTGACTGACTGACTGACTGACATAGTGATCTATCAACGCACAGCTGAAACCACTGGACGGATCGGGCTGAAATTTGGCATGCAGGTAGATGTTATGACGTAGGCATCCGCTAAGAAAGGATTTTGATCAATTCTACCCCCAAGGGGATAAAATAGGGGATGAAAGTTTGTATGAAACTTTGTCAATTTTAAACCGATCGGACTGAGACTTTGCATGCATAAAGCTACTATGGCGTAGGCAACCCTTAAGAAAGGATTTTGATAAATTCTATCCCTAAGGGGATAAAATAGGGGATGAAAGTTTGTATACATCTTCTTAGATTTTATGAAGAAGTCCTGATGACGAATCAGAATTTTATGATGACGTTCGCTTAAATACGATTTTGAGTAATTCAACCCCCATTCAACCCCCACGGGTGATAAAATAAGGGATGATGAAGGATGTAAAATGTATTAGTTTGAACCTATCAGTACGTAATGGAACGAACAAAATAATGTTTAGTTCTAAATGTTGAGAAGTTCTGCCTACCGCTATTAGATGGTCACATCCACAACACAACCTTGATCAGTGAATCTATGCGACTGCTAAGTGCTAATCCTAATTATACTGTCACGTGAAAGAATGCACCTACGGGATAAGTAGTATTTTGACTATTCTATATTGCCCACGCAGACGAAGTTGCGGGCAACAGCTAGTTTATACATATCTTAGATGTAATAATACATAGAATATTAAGCTTTTAGCACTCCTAGAATTTTTTTCAAACTCCCTTCTGAGGACTTTTATCAGGTCTTTGTGATTCTTGCAATCTTACTTCTCAACTTTTTCTAAATTAATTTTCCAGGTCCCACGAGTCGGGGCGGGCGCAAGCTGGACGAGACTCGGGACAAGTACGGCAAGGCCTGCAGACGGCTCCACAGGGCACACAACGAGTATGTGCTGTTGCTTGCCGAGGCTACGGAGTGCGAGAGAGCGTTGAGGACGGCTGCGTTACCGACGCTGTTGGACCAGCAGAGGAGGCAGGGAGAGGCTACTGCCACGTCTTGGTGAGTTGAGGAACTATGAGTTGTATTTGATGCAAGTACGGTAAGGCCTGCAGACGGCTCCACAGGGCACACAATGAGTATGTGCTGCTACTGGCCGAGGCTACAGAGTGCGAGAGAGCTTTGAGGATGGCTGCATTACCGACTCTGTTGGACCAGCAGAGGAGGCAGGGAGAGGCTACTGCCACGTCTTGGTAAGATCAGGAACTATTGAGGATTATAAATCTACATGTCCACTCCTAGGGCTAATTCGTTGAATTAAGTTACAAAGGGCAAAGTTTTGTCAATTTGATGCTTATGTAAGCAAATAAATAAACGTAAATAAATAGAAAAATGCCATTATTTTTACATCTCTGAAGGCTCTTTAACTGTAAAGAGTACCTAAACTTAAAGATAAATTAGGTACTGTTTAACTTAAAGATACTAGCGTTTAACTGTAAAGAGTTAGTAGATATAGAATTTAATTGTAAATTTAAGGCAATTTTGGGTGCAAATAAATAATAGTACAAAATAGAATAGAACAAACCAAACAAAATACATAATGTAAAATAATTATTCAGTAAAATGGTTATTGATTGATTGCTGATTTGATATTTACGATCGAAATCAATAGATAAGGATATTTTGAATAAATGTTCTGGCTGTAAAATTAGATAACAGGCATATAAACATAAAATTAATGACTTGATAACGTAACTACTGAAGTAGTTAAACAAAAAGCATACAAAGATAAGGTCGACATGCCTAATAGATTTTTCCTAAGATTTTAAAACCCACGAAAGTTAAAAGAAAAAGTTTCTCGGAATGCTAAATACTTAGGTACTAATAGCTATGTTTTTTTCTAAAGATTTGTGACAATTAAATGATCTTTACAAATAGTCAAAAGTCCTTATTTATAGACCACTGAATTATCCTCGTGTAATTTTTCAATTAGGTCGATACGGATATTATTTTCGTGACATAAAAACCAATGAAAGTAATATGTGCATCAGCCTATTAACACGCAATGGAATTTCCTAGCATGACTCTGGTATATAATACGGTAAGATATATAAAAGTATACAATTATGCTGTTATTGAATTGATCCTGTCTCACGATAATTATAAATTAAAACTTTCTTTAATAAAATATTTAAACAAAACTTTGCCGAACTGATAACCAATTTATTCTTTGACCAGTATGTATTTCACGCTCACTTAGAAATCCTTTCTGCAGATTTATTTTAATTACAATAATAAACTTTTGTGTACAGGAAAGGCGTGCTACTAGAAGTGGTGCAGAGGTCAGACTTCAGCACGGACAAGTTTAGGGAGATACAGACCAAAATCGAGACCACCATACAGAACCTGAGGCCGCAGGATGAATATAAGGAGTTCATTGAGAAATATAAGTAAGTCAGACAATATATTTTGATATCATTATTTATTTATTTATTTATTTAGTACACTATGGAGAACTTACAGCTAAACAAAAACAAAATAAAAAAGGAAGTCATAGTCGATAGAGAGCCAATTAAAAGTCCTCGCTTATAAAAGACCTATATACCTATATCCTAGGCTTTGACTGGTAACTGGGTTGAGGAGGTCAGATAGGCAGTCGCTCCTTGTAAAAACACTGGTACTCAGTAGCATAAGGTTAGACTGGAGGCCAACCTCAACATAGTTGGAAAAAGACTCGGGAGATGATGATATGCTAGGCTTTCATGATTGTCTTCTAAGATAAATGAAATATCTTCTAAAATAATTTTGATATTATGGGGATTGAATAATATGATCAAAGGGAAGATGATAATATATTATTATTGAGGAGCATGAAAGCCCTTCTTAGAGTATCTTTAGCAGCCCTTGCATGTCATTTGGAAGTAAATAGCAGAGTTCGGTTTTAAAAATAAAACACCTTCATACCAATTTCCGATTATTTGTAGGCAGTCATATTTGCAGTTATAAAACTTAAAATCGAGAACAAATCGATAGTCACGATTCACGATATTTGAATGAAGAATAAATTAATAGAAATAATTTCTCGTACAAGTTATTAAGATTTCGCAATTACATTGTGAATAGGTTTCTTTTATAACGCGAATCATTCTCGAATTTCAATCATCAGCTAACTGTAAATGTGCAACATCATGAATTATTATCGGAACAGTTCTTTTTTGCTTTAAAAGCAATAGAAAGTAAAATGATACCAACATAAGACTTGGCAGTAGCTATGTTTGTGCAAGATAAGCATAGATAGATTTAGAAGAAATAGTGGTGTAGATTTACTTGCCTAGTGTACCTACGTACATTGTATGTAGGCATTCCAATCTAATTCACTTGTACTAAAGTCATTTTATTATCAAAAGCTTGAAGTTCTTTAATTAAGAATTTATCAAAATCCATAACGATCAGTGAATATCATGATTATTAAATTAAGTATAAAAACTTGCAACTGCATCGCCTTATATAAGACGGCCTTGCTAATAAAAAATATCTGATAAAGCGCTATCGACTTTAAATAATTTAAATGACGAAATAAATAACACTTCACTCACGATTTTATGTCATGAATCAGTATTAAAACGAGTTTTTAATATCGATAAAGTAACTAATATAATTTTAGGAATTACTTCATGTGGATTTAGGGCTGATTTTTCAATCATCAGTTAACCTCTATCTGAGGAATAAATATGGCGGTTTGACATATTTTCCATACAAAAGCTGTCAAAACGTTAAAAATATTCCTCAGATAAAAGTTATCTGGCGATTGAAAAATCAGCCCTTAATGAAAAAAATAGGAAGTTACTTACCTAATGAAAATGGAGAGAGGTCGTCATTTTCTTTCAACGAAGTGGCTACTATTCCATGTACGGAATTTTAACTTGTGGAAATAACCCCGCTCCCAGTGTGTCCCAGTCACATAGGATTTCAATTTTACTGATAAACTCAGTAGGTGCTTTAAACTGATTTGCTTAAACCATCTTTGAACCCTGTATGAGATGCCAGAGTAGCCATTTAGATAAGTGTCCTTAAGCATAGCAAGAAGGTACCGTAGAACCAGAAGTTTCAAAACCTGTATTAGGTACTTTTTAAATTAAATTTATTCGACCTTAAATAATGTTAATTGATGACTAATAATAAGTAAAACTACATTCGAAACGTTGAAAAGTGATCGTTGTCAATGAGCGATGAGCCGAAGGTGAAGATATGAATCAGTGGTATTCAGGAACTGTGTGTTACTTTCAAAGGCTGTTTAAGGCCGTTTAAAAGCATGTTTTACTGTTTGTTTCGTTAATTGATGGCCGCTGCAGCAGTTTCGTGTCAGTCACAAGTATGGTGAATCAGAATACCTATATAGGAAATTATTTAATTAGATAAGCAACTGCATTTAACCAGTCGTTAGAATAAAATAAACAAAACGCTCTTGACGTCAATTCGGTTTCGAATATACATTGAATCCATTACAAATTATCCATGGTTGTTATTATTTGAATTTGTTTTCAATTAGGTGCTTACCTATTTAGATAGCTATTAAGATTCCTGAATACATCATGAGAATGTGGACTGATCTCTCGTGTGTTTTGGAATTTCCATTTAGGTACTGCACGTCATTTCAAAAACAGTTTGCCGACTTTCGTTTACGTACCTACAATTACAATGAAACATGGTAATAACCACAACCGTTTTTTCAGGTCACCCCCTTCAACACCTGTCACGTTCAACTTTGACGAGAGCCTTGTCGAAGACACGAGCGGGAAACTACAACCAAATCAGTTGACAGTAGACAATCTCACTGTGGAGTGGCTGAAAGAAAAACTGACTGAGTTGGAGAACACCCTGCAAGATAATAGGGAAAAGCAATCAGCGTTACAAGGCCCTGAGATCATAGGGAATGGTGTCTGCAAAAATAATAATACAGGACTGACTAATGGAGTAAATGGCATTGACAGGTAAGCTGAAGAAAATCTCAAAAGCAACGCAGCAATATTAGCCCCAACAGTATTTAAATCTTCTTCAATTTCTTAGGCATTCACCGCCACCCCTACCAGTGACGACTTCAGAGCCTATCAAACTCCTAGAGCTTCGTGTAGCAGAACGCAAATGTGCCAAACAAGCGGAGATGATCAGGTCGGCGCTGGCTGAACTCGGCTGTGAGGAGGCGCCAAGTGGTTGTCCCGATTTATCGGCTGAGACCGTTGGCGTTGATAGTCTGGATGGCAGTTCCCCTGATCACCAGGTAGGTTTCGTTGCATGTTTTGTTTTGAATTTACTTTGGTTAAGAAGTAAAGTTTATTTGAATTTTGCGATTTAAAAAGTTGCACATAGCCATGACGGATGCAAATGGCAGTATGGACTATAGATCTAGCGGCCTTGCTAAAAATGACGTTCAATTATCAGGATCGCTCCTCAATCGGGTCCAAAGCTTCGGCAGACGTTTTAAGATTACATCTGCACTCAATAATACCACCGAGACCGTTCTTCAAACTATTCACGAGGCCGTTCCGACGCAAGTCCGCTCCGTCGAGCCCCGCGCTGCCTCCCAAGACTTACAGAAGCAGCAGCGAAGGCCCTGCTGACTCGGTAATCGTACCTCAACGCAGACGGATCAAAGCCCTGAGACGCCGCTTGCGCAAACGTGTGGATATCTATGTGCATTGCCGAGTTCATAATAAAACGCTATTCAAAAAAAGGAGACAGAGCCGCGTAGTACTCGATAGTTGTTCTAACAGTGTGGTGAGTGCCACTAACCGAGACATCCCTCACCCACGCATGGCATGGAGTTAGTACGATGCATGAAGCTTTCGTCTTCCACGACGCCACTGGAGCGGCACGATTAATTCGTTATGAAACGAGCGTTAGGAAAAACGTGTCAGTGCTAATTTTAGCGCAAACACTTCACGTCACCGTGCACCGCACGAACTTCTGTCGGGAATGATATTTCAAATAAAATGAAAATAGCACAGGCTCTGCTTAAAACTCAGTTTCAAAATCAAGGTGAAGCCGCTTACGACGTTCCAGAAATGTATCGTTGTTTACGCGTAGACTGTGTACGTTTCAGTCGTGAGGTTTACGTCAAGTTCATCCTGTTTCTGGTATCGTTCGCCTCATGTGGTGAAATAAAAGAGATAATAAAGTAGTGTCGGTGTGTTTAGCGGTGTTGTGAAGCTAATGAGGTTGAGTAATGGATCCGTTTGCGATGTACATCACGCACAGCGAACTGCCTCCACCGGTCGTGGTGCCGCGGAGGAAGAAACGTCTCAAGCAGCTGCAACTTGAACTTGAGAGCGAGAACGTACGTTAACATTGTTGTCGCTTTAATTGTTACGTTTTGTCGTGTGATTTTAAGCATTATGTAATTAAGTAGGTGAGTGCATGTGCATCGCGTGTGAAACTGATTTTATTTTAAGTGTTTGCGCGTGTTACTAATGGACGAGTAGCTTTGAGCTACTTCAAATCAAAATTCAGTTCATGAATATCAAATTAAATGATATTACAGTTGACCACGTTTCACGGAACTAAATCACCTGAATGTTTTTCTTAAATC
Source organism: Helicoverpa armigera (assembly GCF_030705265.1). Classification (NCBI taxonomy): domain Eukaryota; kingdom Metazoa; phylum Arthropoda; class Insecta; order Lepidoptera; family Noctuidae; genus Helicoverpa; species Helicoverpa armigera. Next base: position 3,023,179 of record NC_087133.1, on the reverse strand, counting down.
TGGGTTAATTGACCTATTTTCACGTTATCAGGTAAACGTGAGTAGCAATCCCAAAAATATCCCATCTCATTTATATTCCTGTCTTCGCAGGTGAGTGTGAGTGAGACAGAGCGTTCTCTGGTGGAACAGGAGTGGTTCCACGGAGTGCTGCCTCGGGAAGAGGTGGTGAGACTTCTGAGGGCTGACGGAGACTACCTGGTGCGGGAGACCACGAGGAACCATGCGAGGCAACTGGTGTTATCCGTGTGTTGGGGACAACACAAACACTTCATTGTTCAGACCACGCCTGAGGTAAGGCATAGCATTTCAAGACTTATAAAAGTATCGTGTTTCTCTATCTCTTCTCTTGTTAGATAACATAAGTTCAATAGCTGTTCTGCACATCTAGGCAAGGCTATTCAGGCTTCAAAAGTAGTGCCACAAAAAATCACTAGTTACACCTGTTTGAAGATTTTTTTTCTTAGTTTAGTAAATGGACCAAGAGTCGTTCCAAACCGGTTTGAATGCAAATCTCCGACTAAGTTTCGGCAAATGGATGCTGCGAAATCTGAAGGAGAATAATAATAGCTATTCTGTGTCGAAACATTATGGAGTTTCATTGTTAAGTGAATCGTTTATAGTTATAAACTTTATGATTCATGAATTACTTTGCCTCACACCGTTTCAATTAATTAATTTTCGGGTTCTACGAATTGCAAAGTCAGTCTGATGTCTGCATTTATAGTTCAAGATTACCTTAAACATGATATCTTCATGACTTTCTTTATTTTGTTTTGGTACATAACGTATATGTTTTTGATTTTTTTTCAATATCTAAAACGTTTTCGTATTTTTTTTTATTGCTGTTGTCATGTCCAAATTGAGACAGTGTTCTTGAAGAAACGGGATCGTATGAGTGGCAGGCCGTTGAACTTGAATTCGTTTGATATTCATTATTTTTGGGATTGATCTTATAAACTCTAAAGGAAATTATCTATCTTATTACCAAGACGTCTAATCAATCTCAACTACAGACAATCTATGGTATTTTTGTAGGTACCTAAGATAGACGTAAAGAAATAATGATCTGACGATTTCAGATTATATGGTCAAGCTCTTATCCTTGCACCACTCGATGTCCTAACCCTAGTCAATTTCAAAATGGTTATTTGGTTCTTCTACTTCACAATTCCTCTTCCAGGGTCACTACCGTTTCGAAGGAGCAGCATTTCCCTCGGTCGCCGAGCTGATAGCTTGGCAGAGGACAAGCGGAGTCCCAGTTACGGCGCGATCAGGAGCCCTATTGCGTCGCGCCGTGCCTAGGGAGAACTGGGAACTGAACAATGATGATGTGCAGTTACTGGATAAGATTGGACGGGTGAGTTAGCAATTGCAAAATGTGAAGCATTTTAAAATGAGAATAGAAGAAGATAGGTAGGTACGTCTGGTAATTCGCAACTGGCCAAAAAAAAAAACGACTCATTTGAAAGCGTCTGTTTCCTATGAAACGTTTCTAAGTCTTCAATTGGGCTCTTAGTTGTGCCAATTACATACCTAAGTCTATCTATGCCTTCATCTATGTCTACCTAGCCTTTTCCCAACTATCTACTGGGTTCGGCTACCAGTCCTATCGGAGGCATCTGAGTACCATTGTTTTACAAGAAACAACTGCCTTTCTAGCATCCACAACTCAGTTACCTGAGCAACCTTGATTGATACCCATTGGTAAGACAGAAGTCTGTCAATATTTATTATTTATACATATAAAATTGCTAAGAAGACAGGTATGTCAATTGTTCACATGGGTTTCTTGACCATTGAAGGTCATAAGACTACCAGGAATCGTGCATTTGTTCACCACCATTGTGACACAATCATTGAGTGCGTTTGTACCAACTATACCCACAATAGCAATATTTGAATAAGGTACAAATTGCAATACTACAATGCAGGAGTTATGCGTCACACAGAATTAGGTGCATTATTCAATAATCGGGCGGTTTGCGCATTATTACGTAAAGATAAGAAGTTTTATGTGTGTATTTATTGACTGTATGCGTATCGTTGTGGCTGTACGTAGTATTAATGAGATTGGTTGAATTGAGGAAATTACTGATTTTATTGCGCATTTTAGTAGGCTTTTTTCAAAGAAAGTGTGCAATTGAATTGTCGGGTTTACTTGCGTATGACTATTACAGACAGAATTAAGGTCTAAATAATCAGTAGACACCTCTTAAATAAATCTGGATGCTTTAACTGTAACATACTCCTGGCGTCTACTGTAGTACAATTTAGATTTCTTAAGCAAGTTATCAATTTCCTCCAGGGTAACTTCGGCGACGTATACAAAGCTCGCCTCAAGAGCACCAACCAAGAGGTAGCAGTGAAGACCTGCAGGGTTGCTTTACCAGATGAACAGAAGCGCACCTTCCTGCAAGAAGGTCGAATACTCAAGCAGTACCAACACCCAAACATTGTTCGGCTCATCGGCATAGCGGTGCAGAAGCAGCCCATTATGATCGTCATGGAACTTGTTCCTGGTAAGATATAAGACTATTTCATGCTGGTCGAACATAAGACATCTTTGGCCCTTTAAAGTTTTTGGCAGGGTCGAGTGAACCTTTGCTAAATGTCTTCAGCGACTTTTCGCTAATCTGCGCTCTATTTTGCTTAAGTCAGAAGCCAGTAGTGGATGATAACTAAGGCCTAGACTCTGTACTAATAGAATTTCTATATTTTCTATTAGTTATTCATACATTTTTTCTCCACACACTCAGAATATTCTTGAGGAAATACGTTCTACTGGTTTTTGAAAAACTTCCCGGTTCCGCTTTGGTGGAGTAAGGAGTTGAACATTAGTCAAAAATACATTAGTTACACCTGGGATTGCACTCAATGTCATAAAAATATTAACAGCAGCATTTCTAAAGTACCTATTATTAAAATAAACATGCATGTATTTTTACAAACAACCTTGCGTCATCGGATGTAGAATAAAAAGCGGCGGTCGAGACAAACTTGGACTATGTTGATGGAGACATTTCCACTTGACCTAATTCCTCATTCCTCTGCAATCATTTGCTATTCGTCGATTGTTTTCTTAACACATTCCCTGGTCTGGACGCCCTATTTTTGGAACTAGGAAGATTCCGGCACCGTCTTTAATAGTTTCGTTCGCTATCTGACTCCATATGGGCTATCTCTCCTTGGGTTGGCTTTTAATCCACATCTACGGATCCAATTACTAAAATGTATTTACGAATCTGTAGAAACTAAACTCGGTATAGCTTATTAAATCCGTGTGATGTGTCATGACCATGTTTATAAACCGTTCGTGTGGGTGTCGAGACCGATTTCATGCTGGGTGGGTGAAACACGAGTTAAATATAAGCTACGATAGCTTTCACTGTAAATAACTGGAAATGTTGCTATGGAAGTGTCGTAGTTTTATGATTTATACTTTTTTAACGTTACCGCCCAATTACATTTCACCGACCTAGGTACAATGTTTTAATGTATTTGCACAAAAGCACGAGTATATTGTAGATCAGGAAATTGCTGAGAAAACTTTTTAGTGATTCAAAATTCAGATACGTTGTGATGATCATTTTGAATTGCAATGTTGTACCTAATGCAGTAGTGTCTACACACACCTTAATAAGGTAATCATTTAGTCTCCAAATTCAGTGCTGTATAAACAGTTGCTGAAAAAAAATCCCATAGGGCCACTCCCTACGTGAAGGGCTGGCGTTTTGGGGTTGTCTTTTGCAAAGATGATAAAAAGTGTGCCATTTTGCAGCCTAGCTTGAATAAATGATTTTAAGTTTGACATAAACCATTTTTTCCAGGTGGTTCCCTACTAACATTCCTACGAACGCGAGCAGCTAGTCTGAGCTCGCGATCTCTCCTCGCAATGTGCCGAGACGCGGCCGGTGGCATGCGATACCTGGAATCCAAGAACTGCATACACCGAGACCTGGCAGCCAGGAACTGTCTGGTTGGTGACGATAATATTGTCAAGATATCAGACTTCGGCATGTCGAGGGAGGAAGAGGAGTATATCGTGTCGGGAGGCATGAAGCAGATTCCTATTAAGTGGACGGCGCCGGAGGCACTTAATTTTGGTGAGTGTTCTGGCCTTTTTGAAAAACAGGTTTAGGCACCAATACAGGTTAATGATTTGTGAGATAAACAAACTTAGTCGAGGTGCTCTTTAACTTTAACCAGACTCGTTTTGTGAGTCCTAATTATTTTGAGTTTCGTAATAGGTATTAAATTGAGATTATATTTATAAATTTCCAGGTAAATACACATCGCTCTGCGACGTGTGGAGCTACGGCGTGCTGATGTGGGAGATATTCTCCAAGGGCGACACTCCCTACGCCGGCATGAGCAACTCACGCGCACGAGAGAAAATTGATACAGGTACTTATTTATAGATCTGTTGGTTTGACCAAAAATTAAAAAAAGTTTAATCGTAGATTTTTTGGATACCCTAGATTTTTTTTCTTCTGTGATTCCCAGATGATCCAGACTACTAGTAGAATAATAACGCCTGTTCCCATTATTCTTTATTATCTATGTTGTTTTGTTTATTGGAATTGGCTAATGTCAAAATTCTGTCTATAATAAGCAAATCAACAGACAGGCAGAATATTGGAAATCCACCTATAAGTATCCAAAACAAACTATCCTAAATTCTTCTCTATGACCAAGTTTGAAATTCAAGCTAAATAATTTAAATATCTTTCCAGGTTACAGAATGCCAGCTCCAGACGGCTGTTCAGAAGACGTGTACGCCTTAATGCTTCGTTGTTGGGAGTACGAGGCAGAAAAGCGGCCACACTTCCATCAAATCTACACTATTATCGACAATATTTACAACAGGTAACACTGACATAGATCTATGAAGTGGTAGACAGGACCTCAGAATTTCGCAAAGTGCATTGACACAAGCTAAAATGACAAGTTATTTTAGCCAATTCGAATTCATATTCTCTTTAGGTAACGATAATTATAGTTTTGGTTAGGTATATTGTTTGAAGTCACAAATAATAAACTTGAACCTTATCTATTACCTAAACGTAACGAATTTAAAAAGACTAAGCAAAGTGAGTTATGGTCTTGTTTTCGGAATCTTTACGAACTTCGAATAATAAAATAGCAGCTAGCGACGTAAATAATGTCTTCCTATCCTTAATGTAAATCTACCAGGGTTATGACAATAAGATTTTGTAATGATCATAACACAAATATTTGTAAAAGTTATATTTTTTCTATCTACTCATTTCCAATACAATAGGCAGCTGATTACTGTATTAATTTAAGTATTTGTAGTAATATACTATCTGTGTTAATTAATTAACTTAGTAATATTTTCTTATGTATCTAAAGATTGTAGAAAAGTTGAGATATCTAGAAGTGGCAATGGGGCGACAAACTCAAAAAAGATCTTAAATATTTTTTCAATCTTCATTATTCTTCCAATCAGCTACATAAGCTCATAATATCTTTAAAAGGGCGATTTTCAATCATCAGTCAGTTAGGAATAAATGCAACAGTTTAACATATTTTCTATCCAAAAGCTGACAAAACGTCAAATATATTCTTAGATAGAAGTTACTGAAATATCACCTCAAAATCATTTGGCAATTATTTATGACCTTTTTGCACCCCATTAGCCACTTTTAGTAGGTATACGTACTTTGCAAAGACGCTATAAAGTGACTTTCTATAAGTAGTATTGAAGCGCTGATCTCTTACGAATGGTACTAGCGATATGCACATAATAGTTTGTAAGTACAACCTTATGTATCAGTTCTGACTGAATCTTCTTATTATGTACCGTTTCAAGTACAATGTTAAGCATAATGTAGTTTGTGTACTGTCTAAAAGTTATCGAGTCTGTAAAGTAGGATTTAGCAGCTGAATATGTTATAGATATGAAGAGTGGTGCAAATATACGCTTTGAAATCGAGATGTGTAGATACCTTATGCTACAAACATTGTAAAACAGAATTGGTATTCATAACCTGACCCTATATAGTGGTAACAAGAATAATACCGATATAATTTCTCTACTTTTTAGAAAATAATATATTCATGTTATAGTTCTAGAAATGTATAGATAGTCCAAATTTTTTTTCACTGTTGAGAATATAAAAACTGTTTTCGAATATCATTGTAAGAATTGAATGTTTCTTCCTAAATATTAACTGTGCTTCCAATACATACCTTTTAAAGTTTTTGTAATAAGTAGTTTAAATAAATAAGTTTATAATTAATGAATTCTGGCAATAAAGGACATGTTTGTGATATGTTTAATGCTTCCACAGAATAGTGTAACAATTATGTATTTTAAGTAATATTGTTTATTTCTTGCCTAGTGTAAGTGCATGTTATTATTAATTGATATTTTAACACAAAGTGAGATATAAATGTATAGGCAGTCTAGTATTTTAATTCAACATTTAATAAAACTATGTAAATATATTTCGTACAATATTAAAGTGCCAGACATTTTTGATTTGCGTATTTTTTATATCGATCCTAATCCTGAAATCCTTACATTATTTCGGCGAAGACGAGATTGATAATTACCACGTGATAAAATGACACTACTATTTGTTTAATAATATTGAGAATATAGACCTTAAAAGGTAAAATATGGCCGAACTAACACTCACCGATCTACATTATAAATACAATATATTACATAAAAAAAAAAAAAACATTTACAAGTACAGTTTAATAAGTTCATCACTAACCGCGGACGGTGTTAACATTCCTATATCTGTGAACAGCAGGGTTATATACAAAGGTGGCGTGTAGTCCACTAGTGGGTGCTGTGTCGTCAGATCCTTGCCAGATTTCAGTACGCTGGACAAATACTTGAATTCGTTGGGTAAGTCTCGCTGGTTCAAAGGGTATATTCTAGAGAATTTGAAGCTCTCTGCTAGTACGTAGACTGGTTTCCTGAGATCTAGTGCTGCCATGCCTAGGGAGTATGTTCCGATCTGAAAAAAGGTAAGCTCAAATAAGTAACAACAGACAACCAGATGAAAGAGGACTTTTAAAATAAAATGGGCATGATTTTATTTGGCTTAATCTGACTGAAAGTGGAAGATATAAATATTGACTCCCCAATTATTCCGCAGTAGCAAAATATATACTGAACAGAACAGAAGATTACTTGATATTAGCAGAAATACTAGATTTAAAATTAAAGACTTAATACAATTCGTAAATAAATAATGTTAAAGGATTTTTTTATTTATTTCAACCATTAATAATGGGGAGGCCTATGTTCAGCAGTGGACGTCCTATGGCTGAGATGATGATGATGATGATGATCAATAATGGGCCTTAGATATTATATACCTTAAACCAACATATGTATATGATACTTACTTTATTAATAATTCCGCCACTCTCCGTAACTCCTTCGGCTCCGATCATGACCATGTCAACCTGTTCCATAATATATCCCATGGCTGCATCAAGGATGAGAGTTGCATCAATGCCTGCTGCTACCAGCTGTTTATGCATCAGTGCACTGGAAAATAACACTTATATCTTAGTATTTAAGTACATTACACATTATGGAGTGCACTCTTAAATAGGTGGATTAATAGCTTTTATAGACAGTTTTTGGCACAAAACTGAAATATTAACTTGATAGTTTGATTTTAACATGTTAAATAATTTTTTAATAGTGTTTATAAATAAAGTGTCCAAAAAACCTGCCTATATGTCCTTGAAGTAGGTACATACTACATACTTCACTCCAAGAAATCACAATACAATAAGATATCTATAACTTTGGTATTTAAGGTATTCATTTAATAATTAAATAATTTAGTAAAAAATGTTACTGTTTTAAATATAAAATTGTCTTACCCACTATTGTCTGGACTAGACATTGTGACGTATACTTTAAATCTTTTGTTGGCTTTTGCTGCTTCTAACATGGCTTGCAACACAACTCTTGACCGGGAATGTGTCAATATACTCTGGAAATGACAATTGAAAAACATATTAGAATCTAATTAATGTACTGCAACCCTATTATAAAACATGGTTTTACAAATTATCAGCTTTAGTGCTATGTTTAAACAATTAATTTGGTCCAGGCAATCCAGGTTGTTTCCATGCGATATGCCATTGCATGCACCCAAACAACCCAAACGCATGGACCAAAGTATATATATAAAGATTCATTTTTATATATATAAAGTGCCTTAAGTAATAATGTAGACTACTTACACATCCGTCAGTGATAAATGGCATTGATTCTTTTACAACTTTGGATCTTGCTTCCAGTAAGGTGTTTAGGAATATGTGACCTCTTTGCAGCATGATTTGTTCACACTCCTCAAATGACTGGAAAACATTTTTATATAAATAAATAAAAGATAATTAGTAGGTAGGTACATATACAAAGCCTGCCTATTGAAGCCTAAATAATATAAAAGTTTATTTATTTATTTATTTATTTATTTATCAAAAACACAGCTAATTTAATCTTTACAGGCACTTAGCCTAATACGACAAAATTAGTTACATTATATAAAATTTAAAAATTCAAAATTACATTATACATACGAAACTAAACATAATATCACAAAAATAATACCACTACTAAAGTTTTAAATACTAACAATACTATAGGTGGCCCTTGTGAACTCATTCAGCGAACAAGTAAACAAATCGACTCTACTCGACACTGCGTTGAGCGTGCGCAAGGCGCGCGTCAGCGGCGCTCGCTGCAGCAGGTTGGTGCGCCCGCTCGGCACCGCCAGCAGCTGCGGCCGCCGCCGCCTACTCACATACCCATCCGGCACGCACATGCGTAGCTCCATAAGAATTGTGGAGTTAAATAATTTACCTCGCAATACTTTAAATAAATAAACAGCCAGTGCCACTTCCCGCCGAGTCTCCAGTTTGAAGTATCCCACCATACCTAACACAAATAATGTTGGGTATAGTAGAGGATAGCCGGGGTATACCTTGTATATTTTTAAATACAAAAATCGGGTGAATTTATTTTGTATCCTCTCAACCATGAATTTGTATTTGGCTTCACTTGGTCCCCATATCACTGCACAGTACTCAAGGTGAGATCTAACCAAGACGTCATACAAAGCCTTGAGAGCCCCCATATTATTAAAGTCATTAGCTTGTCTCAAGATAAATCCGAAATTTCTAAATGCTTTCTTACTGACTTTAATAATATGACTTCTGAATTTTAAATCGGCCGCAAAATAGACACCAAGGTCTCTAACCTCCATCACTCTCTCCAAAGTTTCACCCTCTAACTTATAACAGTGGTGGTGTGGATTGCGCGCACGAGTGAAAGACATTACTGAACATTTGGAGACATTGAAATTTAGTCATTTGCCACACAAAAACAAACTACGAAACATGCTCAAACTTTACGAAGCAGTTAGTACAAACGGACACAGATCAACTACACAGTTATACAGTTACAGCCTATTTATCGTCCCACTGCTGGGCACAGGCCTCCTCTCACACGGAGAAGGATTGAGCATTAATCACCACGCTTGCTCAATGCGGGTTGGTGATTTCAGACTATATAGTCCAGGTTTCCTCAAGATGTTTTCCTTCACCTTTTTATCAGCCACTGGTATCAACTACACAACATTTCTAAAATTATGGTGAACTAACATAAAGTACTATTATTCAGAACAAAGACAATAAAACAAAAGAACAGTAAATCAATCAGTACTTTTACTAATACATACTTAGATCCTGAAATCACTGAACAGTTATTATAATATGGAGCTGTAAAAAAACTGGTTGAATCTTATCTACTCACATTAGTATCAAGTTTGGCAAAAGTAATGAACCTCATAAACAGTTCACATCCTGAAGAGATGGCGGTGACGGGCTGGTCGCAGTGCTTCATGGCGTCCACGGCCAGCTGTAGGTTCAGATCCAGCTCTCTCACTGTGGCCACTGGTAAGATAAATATTAAAACATACCTAAATCATGGGACATTTGAGCTTTTCACACATTTATGTCCCTGGAGAGAAGAACAAGCTTATCGTATGAACTTACTAATTATCAACAGTCTCTATAGGCTCAAACGATGGACAGTATTTAAGGCAAATTATTATGTAGTATGTGTATTTAGTAAACATGTTGTTATAGCAAGTTGTGGTAGCCTAGTGGGTAAAGAACCAACCTCTCAAGTATGAGACAAGTACCAATGCAACTTTTCTAACTTTGTATGTACTTTCTAAGTATATCTTAGACACCATGGACTGTGTTTCGGATGGCACGTTAAACTGTAGGTCCCGGCTGTCATTGAACATCCTTGGCAGTTGTTACGGGTAGTCAGAAGCCAGTAAGTCTGACACCAGTCTAACCAAGGGGTATCGGGTTGCCCGGGTAACTGGGTTGAGGGGGTCAGATAGGGCAGTCGCTTCTTGTAAAGCACTGGTAGTCAGCGGAATCCGGTTAGACTGGAAGCCAACCCCAACATGATTGGGAAAAAGGCTCGGAGGATGATGATATTTAGTAAACATATTCCTATATGACCTTGAATTTCTATATCCATGATATTTTTGGCAGAGATAGTACTGATAGCTCAGTACTGGTTTGAAAGGTTGGCTGCAAGGCCTTGGAATGCAAGAAGCATATGTACACATGTACATGTTTTAGGGTAAGTACAAACAGGTGACTTCAGTTCTTTTTCTTCCGTGCTTTGGATGATGCAAGAGTTGCTTATTGTAAGTACGAACGGGATTGGTGTAAACAAAATACCTACCTTTGTAATTCTCTATTACAGATAGAAGGGTTCTTATAGCGGCCACCCCGGCTGATACATCCTCTTCTTCTCTCAGTATCTTGAGAAATATTTCTTGAACTTCTATAAATGATCAAAGAACATCCATTAGCTTTGAGGATTTCTAAATGGAATACAAGTACATTTCATTAGTGCAGAAGCATATTTTACCTTCTTTTTTCATTTTGTTGCCTAAACGTAATAAGATTTATTGAAAACAACTACAAAATATTCAGTTTTGTTTACGTATCACACAATCTAACCTAAAACACAAGACAAAAATGTAAGTCTAGTTGTCAGTGTCAAAGTCAAAGTGCAACATATTTTACGTTCAGAAATAATTCATATTCCTTGTTCCTGTTCCTTGTAATTTTAAGTTTGTAAATATAGTAATAGTTTTTATCAAATAAATGATATTACTTGCTTATAATTTTCAAGATATATTTTTTCGTCTATACCTGACCTTTTAAATAATTCATACCCCAACTTTTTTTTATTTATTGAGAGTTCACGACCTAATTGTACCTAATTACAAATTGTTAGGTATATATTTTTCGGGTTACGCATCCTCATCTACTTTCATGTATTATCTGCTATATCAGATAGATCCTGGATCCACCCACTGGAACACAGGACATTTATTTATTAATAGATCGTATCTGTTATGAAAAGTTCGAATGAAATGTTAGCCTATCATTATTCCGATTATTCAAGTTTCATCTAAATAAATTCAGCGATTCTGCGTGAAAGACTCAGAAACTCATATCCTTACATTCTCACAAATCGCTTTTATAATATTAGTTGGATGTTAACTTAAATGCAGTGTTGAATTGAAAAACCTTTAGAGTACTTTTAAACAAACGCTAACTCGCTAACTCTAAGCCTGAAACTCATCCTGAAACTAGTGTTTTACAGCCAAAAAGTTTAACAGGCAAACAGTTTCTACTTCATACTCTTATCCGATGAATTAGCATAGGTATGAAATAAACGTCTTTCCATATGAATTACTTAGCGCTACAATTCTGTTGCCGATATCAATTAGATTTTCTAATTGACTATTGGCTGTGATAACGATAAACTTATCTATCATTGCCTCCATGTAACCATAAACTACTATCGCCATCTGTTAACAAGATGGCGAATTGAATTGAGCGGGAATACTTCCCTGTCGAATTTTCCTTCCACGAAACTTGCGATAATGTAGTTCTCGGATTTTCTTAAACAATTAAAGGAAATGACGCGATATTCTTAGTTGTTAGCGAGGGAAAGTCATGGCCACCGCTCTCTTAGCAGACGGTGGTGTGGTACAGTGTAGCTGGTTGTAGCGAGGGTTAGACGCGTTGTATGGCCGCTTCATTTGTTTACTAAACACCGGTGTTCAGTGTTCACTTTCGCGCTTCTGTTGACTAACCATGGGAAATTCAGGATCTGTGAAGTTAAACGACAAACGGCGGTGGCAGTAAGTATTTTTTTGTCATACTGACTTCATTATGAAAAAGGTTACGTAGGTACCTAATTAATAATTTTGTATCAACTAACTAAACTTTAGTTTCCGTAAGTTTTTTTTTAATTAAGTGAAGGGTTTACCCGTAAAGGTCCTACTTTTTATTTGAAAACTGAAGTAACGATCTGTGTGGCAAAGTTATGTTAGAAGTTCAAGTTTCGCGTACAGGTGCTATTGATGCACTTTTGTTTCACGTAAGTGTTGAAAACTTATTGGGAAATGTAGGGAACAATGTATTACAACATATTTAAGTTTTCTATCATACTTAGGTCATGATTGTGTACCTATCTATAATAACGGGATGAAAACGGGAACGCGAAGGACATTTAAGAACTAGGAACACCGATGCAATTAATTCCATGCCAACAATCAGTTGATGGTTTAAAACAAAATAAAGAACATTTTTTTATTTACGTATCGAAAATTTAAAAATGGCCGTCATTACATAAATTAAGTCTTTGCGAACTGAGTTCTCAATCAATGGGTATTTACTATGTGGACCATAGATTCCCGGGTTGATAAGGTCAGATAGACAGTCGCTCCATGTAAGATACTGTAAGGTTCTGCTAGCTGTGGTACGACTGGAAGCCGATAGCAAAATTGTTGGGAAAAGGCTAGGCAGATGATGATGATGATGTTGTCAAGTGGTTTTCAAATGCGACATACAGGTTTTATGGTAATCATTGTTTACCATTACATTTGTTTACCTAATAAATAATGTTAGGTGTATACCTAGATAATAAGTGATCCAGAAGACACATTATAAATAATTAATGAGGCTACGCAAACAGAGATATGCACTAGTTTTGCATAACATAGGTTTTATACCCACACAAATGTACCTATGCGTTAAATTCCTACCTACTGCTCTCTACTATTGTATTGCATTGTTCAGTCACAGTGAATTCGTCAGAGATTTTATCTGAGATACGTAGTGATAACATTATGTTCTACAAATGGGCTCAGTTACGTTCTAGCATAAGTTTCTACTACGCATAATTTCATTTATTACCTAGGTAGGTAAGTACTGACTGCTTTTCGCGGTTTGCGTCCCAAAGACATAGGTAGGCACCCTCCTTGTTTCGTCTTTTCTTATACATCTCCCTCTTTATTCCGTAAAAGCGTAACGAAAATATCGGCATCAGCATTGGTAATATGTATGAAATGATATACAAGACACTATTTTTTCCGAAAAAAAAATACAGTGAAATTGGGATCTAGTGCCCCGAGCCTCTTTATTAGTAGCTTAGTTGGCAATGACAACATATTTTACAATCTCTCAATACGGAGAATGGAAAAAAATATAAATTCACAATCAGCTGGGTTATCTCTTAGTGATTATTTCACGAAATCTAGATTGTGGAGTCATTGGCGATATCTTTGATCTAGTATGTTATAACAAGCATTTATTCATATCTCCAGGATATGTTCCGTTTTCATAATCGTAAGGTAAATTAAAGAATAGGCACTCAATGCGTACGAAATTGAAAAAGCAGGCACTCTAGAAATAGTCTGATGAAATTCTCGATACGTCCGGGGAACTTTGCCATACCTATCGAAAGTTTAATGCATCACAGTTTTATACAATTGATAAAAACTACATAATATAAAAACTAGGACCGATTTTCAAATGGAAATTGTAATCGTATAACTACATACAATGGCGTGACGTCATAACTATAACAGAAACGTATGTGCTGACGTCAGAAGTAAAAGTGAGTTCAAATAGTAGTGTACTGTGATTCTTTAGGTATATTTAAGCCTAGGTCTTATCGCATTCCATCTATAAATCGGCCGAACAATCTTTGCATTTGACCAAAACGTAGTTCAGTCAAAGAGTAGTTCTTTTTTATTTTATTTTAAACAATAACAAATCATCTGTAAAAATTGTAACCCCTGCGAGGCGCAACCGGGTAAAAAGTAATGCGTGCTGTGGTGCACTGCTTTATCTATGTTAGACATCTTAATATATATTTTCAGTAGTCTTAGTCTAGTCTAGATATGTAGGTATCTGTCGATGCTAACAAATCCCAGGTTCGTATAAATGAGTATTAAATAGGTAACGCTCCCGATGATACTCAAATGTTTATTTATTGTTATTGTGCTAGCCATATGCAGTAATTTTATACATGGTTTTGGAATCATCGTTACATTAGGCAAGCACACAATCAGACCGCGACAGTGCCTTGGCCTCGTAAATACTATGGATTTTTGGCCATTGTTTGTGACTGTTGAATAATAAATGTAGATAATTGATATCAAGTTCAGTATAGGCTATCAGTACAGTTTCTATGTAAAAATAATCTATATTGTCAATAACACCATTAGATATCAATACCCAAATACCTACTCCAATAAATATTTAAAAAGATTTCAGTAAGTCCATACAGTTGTTTCATTTCCCAAAAGATAATTGTCAAGGCCTTCTTCAGGTATTATTTTGAACCTTATTAATTAACCACGTCCATTATTATATTTTTGTCAAGTCATGTAGTGAGCCTATAGTCAAATACTTTATGTCTATAGTCATCATCAGCCTAGCCTTTTCCCATACAGTCATTACTCATTTACACAGGTATTCAGACAGATAGTCGTTATCCCAAGGTCATTGCTCGATTGCATTTTTTATTTGTTGTCTTTGAAATACCGCAGATACATAGGTACGTACCTAATGGTCCAATTATCAGTAATCATCAAATTATCTCATAGAATGGTAGATACTCTATCGAAGAAGCATTTTATGGTACCTACCTACTTATTAGAAACACATACAAAGGTCATTTCAATTAAGTATTAAATTACCTATACAAAAGTTTATTTTGAAGTTATAATCTACGTAAGGAAGCTATATCCTTACTACGGAGGTAACAAGTAGGTGCCTACTAAAAATGCAATTACTATATAAACACAACAAAATGTAGAAAATTATTTACCCTAAAGGCTATATTTGTACGTGATTTTCAAACAATAGTAACTACAGAAATACTTCCGCTTCTAAGAAAGGATATAATAAAAATAACAAACTATGAACTATGTATGTGTTCAAATTCAATCACGAATCGGTATTAAACAGGAACAAAAAGATACAGGTTCTTGACAGGTATAATAGCAAAGCAGTTCGTAATAGCACTATAGAAATAATTTGCAATGTCTCAATGCGGCCTCGAACAACCTCCGTCAGTCCACTGTCGACCATTGCAAGAGATCAGCCATAATGTCGAGATTTTCGTACCAAATGCATATTTAAACCGAATAGCTAATTGTGCAAAACGGTAAAATTCACATTCACAACCACCTCGATTTGGCAATCCAGAAAATGATTTTGAAATTCATGCGGTCATGTTTCGTATGATTTGTTACCGTTTTTCTGTTAATAATTCATGATTTATTACTTATATTTTTAAATATTGATGAGGATAATTTACATGTTACTTTCTATTTACATCCTCTTTTGAAATATTTTTTTTTTTGTTCAGACATGTTGTTTACCAATTTCCAAAATAATTATAGGTATAAGCTATCGTAATTTTTCAGGACAGATACCGCTTTGGGCTTTTTTTGCGTTTCCTGGGCACACCTTAATTTTAATTACACTTAATAAAAACGACAGCAAATGACTAACCGTATAAATATTAGTCACTTTTTTAATACCTAATCAAATTGCCTTCGTGACAACCCTGACACAACTCTCATGGTTCACCTGTCAGTGCAGTCGTTATAAATAATGTCATTAATTTAAATAAAGTATCACACACATTACAGCTATATACTTGAGAAAACCAGTGAGAAGTGCGTGTACAATTTTCTTTACAAAATAAGCGTGGAAAAGTAATATTTTCACTTTCTAAGCGTAAGGCTAGCTCTCTCCCGATGCGTATGATTATGATTACAGAAGGAATTTGCGTAGTTTCGTCACATTGAGTCGTAGTTGCAAGTCGCAACTCACTCGGCCACCATTACCAGTTACCACACAGTCATTTGAGCAGTTCGTGGCTAAGTTGTTTCGATAAAATGCGTTTATATATATATTGTTTATGTTTTCTTGTAATATTTCAAATATAAAATTTCTTCTATGAGTTGTTCATAAATGGATATTACTAATTCAATCAAACTAATTTCGAAAATAACTGTTTTAAACTTACGGACTAGCTTACTTACAGCAAAGTTAAATGAAAATGATATAATGTTATCTTAAATAACCCACTATGAAATTTCATCTGATGAAAAACACATTTTAGGCCGTACCCAAAATCGATAAGATATACTGGGTTTTCCCGACAAATTATTTCATAACAATGACATAAAAATTAAAGCATGACGATAGCAAATTAACTAAGCATAATTAATGCTTAATCTCCATCTAATCTAGTCTTACAAAGCGGTTTTTAGTAAAGATTAAGAGTGTCATCACCGACTGCGCAGGAGTTGCTTCATAGTGGAACGTAGCGCAGTCATTATGGCGGTGACGGCTAGTTTTTGTGTGACTTGCAAAACTAATGTGAGGTCCGGTTACGTCACACTGTGATATTGTTCTTTGTCATGGATTTCTGACTTCAAGTGGTCTTCTTCAAGGAGTAAAAAATATTATGCTACATAATACCTATTATGTCTTGCAAATATTATTAAGCTGAAGTATGTGGTTGTTGGAAGTCACTAATATTAGGAACCGACCGATTTATAAATATTTTAGTGTAAGATAGCAGTGTAGTGTAAGATATCAAGGAATGTTAAATATAGGCTAGTTTTTATCCGACTACAATTAGTAGATCACAAATTACGCGGGTGAAACCGCTGGCGGTAGTAGTTTATATACAAATTCTAAGATACCACCACGACTACTACACGAGGTATATTAGAGAAGCTAATAAGTAAAAAATCTCATAAAAATACACGAAGATTTAAGACCACATGTAGGTATAATGACCGTTGACCTCATGAAGTGATAATGAACGTTAGGTTAAACGACTATGCACTAGACATCTGAGATAGTGATAATCAGCTGCACTACAGTAGCCATTTATACGCGACTTCCTCGTTACTTGAACATGAAATTAACATTTCATTATTTATTATTCTTTGTTCCATTATTGCTTTGTCTAGTAAAACGCTGATTTTTGGATTTATGCGATTTATGGGGAAGAATTAGAAACACGGTTAAGCCGTACTTCGCTTAGCTGTATAACTTGGTCCGTTTTATGTTTCTTTTACTTAAAATCAAGAACTACTTACATACTTAAGTACCGATTTAACATATAAAATTATTCTTTTTCGTCACAAACGATGATCGGTGCTGGAAATATCAAACAGACGGATTAAATTCTAACGCTTATAATTAAGTGTATTTATAAAATATAAATGTCAATTAATAATTATATAATAGGTGTTGCCCTATCACGCTGCTCGACATGCGTTGATCTGCCCTTGACCTGATCTTGATCGCCCTGCGCAAACGCATGCGAACGTCATACCATGTCCGCCATGACAGATCGCGCGGATAAACGTCTAGTAGGCTACCCATTCTCCTTGTAACTAATGTTTTTGACCTTATTTTTAAATGTTAGGCTTAAAGCTAGTTGCATCAAAAATCATGGTGGTTTTATAGTATTTTCTGATTGAGTTTATGTGGTTTTATTTATATTGAATAGTATCAATAACGATTGCTAAAATATGTTACCCACTTTTTACAAAAATATATAATGTTCTAGGGATTATATTAAAAATATATATTAAAAAATTACAGATATATTGTGCATACTGTACGGAAGAAATGTTATATAAGAACGATTTAATAACATAACAAAGGCAAAACGTAAACACAAAGTTTACTGACACTTCGGCTACAGGGTGATGTTTTGTACACATCTAATTTATTTTTTAAATATCCAAAGTTATGCTTGTTATGATCCATATCGGCTACCGGTTAGTTTCCGCTAACCTGCAGATAACATTCACAGGTCATTTTAATTACTTACTGATAAGGCTTATGGTCTATTTATATTTTACATGACTAATTATATCACGCGATTATGTTCACCTATTTTAATAAATGACCAAAAAATATCACGTCTTGCATCATTTTGGTCGCAATGCTTGGACATAATAAATAAAAGTTTCGAAATAAATTTCCTAAGCTAGGAGAAATAACTATGATAATCATGTACGTATTGTATGTGGCCTATGTTCACCAGTGGTGGTCCCATGGCTAAATGATGATGATATAAAAAAAAAAATTGGACGAAATTATAAATAAATTACACAATACAGGAAGACGCGTTACCTCACTGTCTGAGCAATTGACTTCGAAAATGGTTATACATTGTTTTATTCGATTTTTCGGAAATATCATTAACACAACGAATCTATCAATATATTTGTCATATCGACCTCTGATATTTTTCGCAGCCTGTATAAACATTGATTAAAATTCACTAGAAACCGACTAAGCATTTTTTCTCTAAGTAGATTTATGTACATGTCCTTTAGAAGCAGACACCACACTACCGTCATTCTTACGTAGCCCACGTTTTAGTATTAAAACTTAAATCATGCCACGCCAAGCTAAGATTACCGTAGGTAAGTTAGCAAACGTGATAGAATCATGCGCTCAGATATACTATAATCAGAACAAATCACGATTTGCATCTGTGATAAAATGAAAATGGAATCGGCTGTTTATCACTCATCGCCAGTTTCCGCAAGTAAGACTATCATTCTAGGTTCGAATGCAGATGAGTTGCAGTGATCTGTATCGCAGTTATATACTAGTCAGCTCAAAGTCACCACTTTATTGCTTATTCGACTCCGGCCAGTCCATACTGTCCCACTGCTAAGCTTTCATAGTCCCATTAGGGAAATACAAGTGCAGTGACAAAAATAACAGGTGAGTTGTGAATAATATTCTTGTAGTGACAACAAAGTGATAGGTTACTAAGCGGTTGCACAAAATTCGCCTTTATCAATATTTGTTTAAAGCTTAATTTAAACAAATACTGAATTAATCGCGATCACGCGCTATTTATTTATTTAAGCGCCGCGTGATGGCTCCAGGTTCACAGTTGGTCCAGTATCATCTTTGTTGATAACTCATTTATGTTCCGATCATCACTCTCCAACCTTTAGTTGTCATTTAGAGTTCGTAAGAGCTCCTTGACAATCTGATAATTTTAATCTCATCTCAAAATATGTGTTAATTTAAATTCTATAATATTAATTTAATTATTTATTAAAACTTAATTTATTTTCTAAATTATTAAAAACTATTTCCTGAATTATTAGTGTAATATTTTTCTTAAAAAAATAATAATTCAAAAATGGAATTCTTGTCTCGCAAAGTAAAGTCACACGGACAACTTGACGCACGTCAAGTGAATGGTGCATCTGACACAAGCAAAAAAAACCGGTAAGCATTCAAAACAAAATAAAATAACGTCAATCTACAGGCTAAGTGAAATTCTTGCAAAATTAACCGTAATACTTATTAAATAACACATTGATATGAAAGCTAAACAGTTAACGTCAAGTATGTTTCTTTCTTTTTGTTATTTTTTTTAGAATAACCGTAAAACAGCAGTTGACATTTTTCGATCATTATGACGATTTCCTTCTCATAATGAGTAATATTCCTACTGTCTGATTAAATTTTATCCAAGAAGAGTCCCGGACTATTACATTTATTTTGTTTTTTTAGTATTTCACCACTTTGTGCGAGTTACTGACAATTTCATCACGCATCACACTTTGAAACTTTTGGATAAATACGCTGAAAGGTTAAACACCTACTTGATTAGTAGGCAAATTAGAGACGTTTGCTTTGTCTAGTTTATGCTGTTATTTATTATTTTGTATGTAGTGTCAATATTATAATCATCATCAGCTTTTTTTGTAGCGCCACTGCAAGGCACAGGCCTGTTCTCATATGCAGCATAAATGTGCGTTAATCTCGTACTTGAGAGTCTGGTGCTCTAATCATTAGGCCACGACAACTACTAGTACTAGTAATGATCATTTTTTTTATGATTATTTGAAAAAGTGCGCAAACAGAATTATTGTCGATATTGAAGTCAACACTGTCTGAAATGTTATCGACATAATATAAGTATTTTAACAAAATATATCAGGAACCTTACTATTTAATTAATATTTTAACAGAAATATAAGCTTTATAAAATCCATGAAAATTTGTTTCCAGATAGTGTTTTCTTATGAGCTGTCCTTGTAAAACGGGTGGTCGTGGCTGTCTCGGTTGTCGTAGGTAGGCCGTAGCTTCGTAGCCTCGTAGCAAAGTTGCGTAGCACCTGTGACCTTGTAGCAACTGTGACTTTGACTGTCCTTCGTAGCCCTTCATTTGAAGGACATATTATCATTTATATGTACTTAGTCATGCTTTTACATAGGATAAAAAATATTAAAAAGTATATAGAATGTTAAAAACTATTTTACCTATTTATTAGCTAGAAAATCTTGTCTGAAGTAGTAATCAGAAAAGTGATATGATATTTTTGTAAGTAAATTGAAATGATAGGTTTGTTATGGTATTCGTGTTTATGAAGTTAGATAAGGAATCATGGCAACAATACTTCTCTGATATGGTAATGTTATATCGTTATTATGTTATTCTTATTACATTGACACATAACTACTTTTTATTTTTTCTCGGTCATGCTTTTAAGATAGATTACTGATATAAAGAAAATAGACAAAATAATGTATCGGAATTAAATTGATTGCTGACACCAATACACGTGTCAGCAAAGATAAAAGGTAACCGCAGTTTCCTTAGATAGTTGCAAATATGTCAATGACCTCGATATATATTTATTACTTGCGGTTTTACTCAGTATCGAAATAAAACATTGTCCAATAATGAATTAGAAAAACATTTATGTACTTCTTTATATAGATTAAAAACAGTATCTACTGCATTGAGAATGCACTCGTAATGTTCAAAGAAAAATGAAAATTCCTATGATAAATTCCCACGTTCCGGTTGACGGGGCAACGCCATCTGTTATCAAACGGCCGAGACCGCAGTGCGGTACAGTACGTTATCGCTGAAACATTTTCCTGCTTTCCCAGGAGCGAAACCGCGATGAGTCCAGCGCCCCCCGCCCAGCGAGACAAAACAAGCGCCACTCACGGCTCCGGCAAGCAGTCGTACGCGGCAAGCGCAGGGAAGTGTACGCACGACATGGAACGTGACCGACTTGGACTATGGGGCGCCGGCGACAACACCGCCGGCAGCCGCCTCTCCGGGCTCGACCGCCTCAGGCACCCCGGACTTAACAAGGTACCGTCCACTATTTTATACACAGAACAATGACCGCGTATTTTCGGTTAGGTCATGGTTGCGGAAGTGTTCAGTGTACACTTCTTACGGCAAATCGCATAATCCATGCATCGTCCTAGTTTGGTATCGAGTTGAAAAGTGTCAGGTATCAATACAGTATTCATCCGGCGTGCAATTGTCATGTAAATGTTTGTTTTGAACTTTACACCCGGCGTCAAAGTTCACATGGTTGGCTAATGTCAACAAACTTGCCGGAACCAAACAGAGGTACGGTTACAATGTAAAGTTTTACTTAGAATGTTGAAAAACTGATTTTTTAAACAGAAACTGTACATGAATACTGATGACATAGATACGTAAACATGGAAATGTTATGACATTACAACGTGACTAATACATGAGTAGGTGAGCAGCGAATTCTTCCTTAACTACTATGGTAGGATAATAAGCAGCTAGAATGCTACAGGTATTCAAATAAAATAAATAAATGTTTACGTCAGGAAGTTAATTGTAATTATAAGATCAGTTCTTGTTTCGATGGCAATAGAATCGCGAGTGCTATGAGGAAGTTTGGGCCTGACATTGGCACACATCCGGCGATACAGATTTGATTTAGTGATTAAGTGCTGTGTTTGTATTGCCTTGATATCGGTAATTATATATACAGTCAATAAACAAAAATATACCACACCTACACACATCTATATAATACCCGTCTAATTAATATATTTTACCGGAACTAGTTAGGTAGTGATATTTAAGGAAAGAATATTGAAATCATCTAAAGCTATTAATATACTGTTTTTTCTTGGTTCGTTTGTTTGTACCCTAAAGGCTCCAAAACTACTGGACCGATTTGACAAACTTTTCACTATTTGAAAGCTACACTCTTCTCAACATAGCTATATTTTATCTCGGCACGGGCAGTATAGTTCATGTGAGTGAAACCGCGGAAAAAGGCTACTGTAATAATACATTGTTGTCAGAAACCGTTTAAAATGATCATAAAAGTTTATTATTTACGCACCATGAATAAATAAATAAATAAATGATGCGAGGAAGTCAATACTATAAAAATATAAAAACATACATTGTACTTTTTATCAGTAGGTTGCAAACCTTTTCATATTATTTTATTGTGTGTAACAAAGTGTGAAAATAAATTCTACAGATTCAATTTTCAACCGTAACAACATAGGTAGATATCGAATAACCCAGTATGTTATCTTTTAATTTAGGTGGTATGTTCTAGTACTGTAAAAGCAAAATTCTAATTTGTCAAGATAACACAGTTTTTCGAAACAATTCACTTTTTCGTTTTCGGCATTGCATGCTCTTTCAAAAGAACTAGATTTACGAAATGTGTGCTACACTTTTCTAAAAGCAATTTAATATTATTTTCAACTACAATCTATTGCCATACATTTGGTTTTAACACGCACGTACATATAAATCTTTATAATACTTTTCTAGTCAGCTGTGAACAATAGGTACTGTAGCGCGTGGCGCGCTAGGAACCGGGGATCTTCAGGATATTAAATTAAAACATTCAATAATAACTTTAACTTTGCGTTTATTCGCTGACTCGGGGGTGAAGTGATACACTTCAATATCAAAACTTATTCTATTTCTATTTATATCATTGTCCGGCCAGGTATCAAATATAAAACACCAAAGAGTATCTAACTAAGTACTACATCTCTACAGTAGGGGTTACAATGACACAAAGGCACCTACAAATTTCACTAGTCTAGAGGGGTTCCATTTCAAAACAATAAATATGAAGCCAGACTTATTCGTGTTCAACTCTAATTAAAAAGATATTCAGGTACATAAGCGGTGTTTTCAATAAATGGGATTAATGAAATGATAGGCTCTTAAGTACCGGTTGCTATGGTAACCGAGTGTTGTATCGATTCGAGTTCTCTTCAAAATAACGCTGAATACACATTAGTCATCCACTTATGTAAGCCATAAATGTTCGTATGATTTTGTAAAATATGACTTTACAAAAATGGGGAAGTCATGATAAAGTATCTTTGTAAATCTTGTAGTTTTCCGATGACACAATGTTTTTATATTTTACTTTATCTGTGGGCCGTGATACAATCTTGTTTTACATTACCTTCATAGTTTATTAGCGGTGTATGGTATGACTAAAAGACCAAGTGACGTGTAAAATTGTTACTTGAATGTTTAGTAGCTGTAAATCAATAAAAGTCATGGACCAAACTACATATAAACCACTTTATTGTTGTTCAATTCTACTCAGAAACAAAATATAAATAAGAATAAATTACGTTACGTATGATTTCATTTTTAACTAGATAGAATGCCTATGAATTTTATTAATTTTATGACGCTTTGTAGACTTTGACAAAACAAATTTGCTTTAATTGATTGTTTGGATATGAATGGCGTAACTTTTAGCAATATTACATTGTAACACGATTGTCGCATATTAATCAATGTGTCACCTTTCCCATACCTTTCTACCCTAGAAAAGAATTCTTAATGAAAGAACCGCATAGTTACTTAGTAATTAAGGAAAAATCCACGAGTGCATAAAAAAACTATGCTAATTTTATTCATGAAACAGTGAATTCATTTTAAAATGGCATTTAAAAAAGCGAGTGTCCATTGCAATTAAGACTTCAGTAATTAGCAGTCATTTCGCATTTCTTTCATATTAATTCTATTTTTAATTTCGCAATTGTATCTAAGATAATTTCGCTGCTACTAATTGAAGAAATTACATATGAATAAGAGTATATTTTACTCTGAAAACGTATAGAAAGTATTAGCACTAGTGTGAATGTTTCAAGGTTAAACTAAAACTAGTTATTTATTTATAGGTTTCAAAAGTAATAATAACTTATCAATCGATATGATAGTCCAATTTGGTAATGAAACCTACTTTTGGTATGACGGTTCTGTTTCTTAGTAACTGGTGCCAACCAAAACGAAGCAAAGTTTTCGACAGTTCTGTCGAGTGAATATAGATATTGATTTTGTGTGCCACGGTATGATTTGTATGTCTGCTTACCAGTCTTGTAGAAATAGTCAAGTAACATATATTTTTCTATTGTAAAATTTCAGTTCAAAGCAGTTTCGGATGCGGAATGTTCCATAATAATATTGTGTTCTTCGCTATTTAGGTCATCAAAATCAGGATAGCATTGGAAAAACATTTATTCAGTTGTAGAATTTTTCCTTCAAACACTACGCAACTCGAAGTTGAGGTTTATACCTATTATCTATTATACCATTCCTCGTAAAATATAATTCCACTCTACGTTACCGTAGAGAAATTCACAAGTGTTTCCAAGGAAAGAGCGTTTAAACCGCTTAGACTTATAAAAATCGCTATAAAATAAATTGCAGCGGTCTAGCGCGAGTTTTCTTTTTGAAGAAAGGGAAGAATACTGGTGTTGAATTTTTCATGGTAGGTATAGGGGAGTCACAAAAAGAGTAGATATGTATGAATGTGTATACAAAGTCTGTGTAAATAAATGTACATGTCACCGGTAGATATGTTGTGAATTGAAATCTATCCCAGTTATTAATTCATCAGTAACAAGTACAAATTGTGCCTCTTTGTTTAAAATCATTCATTGTTTTGTACGTTCACCTCAAAGGCCAGTTTAATGCGCTTTGAATTATTGGTAAAATTTCAATAGCGTAGATATTTCGTTTGCAGACGCGCAGTTATGGGACATAATCATGTGTCATATTTTTCAATTTCTTGCATATATTGCACTCATTTCTGTGTGTCCTGTCATGCTGTGATTCCATATTGAGTGAGGAATTTCCGAATTTCGGCGAAATTTTTCTTCCTACTTACCTTACTTAAGGTTTACATAACAATAGTCATCCTACTATCCCTAGAAATAGATATTATCTACATATGTCTATATCATTGCTACGCCATACCAGTGTCCAACGGGTCACGTTCCGTCACTCACACACGTACGAAGTGGGTGTGTCGTTACGTCACACACGCAAGGTCGCTGCTATTTGCTTGGTCATGATCAAAACCTTGCCGTATTTACCGGTAATTTACTATTACCGATCAGATTTTGTGGCTTACTGTAATCGTAATAAGGTTTTAGTTTTTATATCTGTCTTATGGGTATTATTTTTACTGTTACCCTGAAATAGAAATCACAGCCAATGTGCTGTAGTTAAAAGCAGAGTCTCCCATGAAATCATTTCAAAAGTCACTCAGTAGATACTTATTCAGTCACTTATTAATAAGTACATTAAGGACTTCAACTTATGGTAAAAGAATATGCTGAAAATAAGCTTTAATCAAAAGGTCCTCTTATTGAAGGGTTTATCGTAGCCTATATCCAAAGTGGATGATTCTAGTACCCAATTTATTCCATCGCAGTGGCCACGGGAACAAACGAAAGTGTCCTAATCTTCAGAGACCCTTGCGGCGCTTCGATAGCACTCCTATATAGGTCATTAGGCTAAGAGGCTGGTCCAAGTGCGACTTTGAATTATTTTTTAGACTTGTGACGTGAAAATTTACAATGTGACGCTGCGAAATAATCTACATAAGTAGGATGAATGAAACGCTTTTCCACGAAAAATATGTACCTATGACATATTTTGCGTGATATGTAAAATCTCATAAATGTAGCAGTTATATTTTATTTATATACTTAATTAACATATCTTGTCTTGATTGTCTAGGAGCTACAGATATTTTATGCACAATTGGCAAATATTATCTGCCGCTAATATTGTTAATCGCATTGATCTCTGTAGGTATACAAAATGTACTGAAAGTATCAAGGCTTGAAAATCTGTGTTCCATTTCTGGTTGAGATCCTATCACGATATTGTTATCAGAAATACCTACTCTGTATTATCTCTGTTAATGCCTGGAAAACAACTTAATATCTTAATCTTCAAGATCATCTCGATACATTTTTTTTATTTAAATCGTCCCTGGTGTTATTTTACGTGCAAGTCATAATGTATTTTAGCCTTGGCAAGTATTTGTTTGTAAAGTTTTCTGAAAAAAAAATGGAATGCCAATGAATAGCCTAAAGAATCCCTAGAATTCTCTTTGAAAACCGGTCACAGAGAGGACTCTTTGTAAATGGATTTCAAACAACATTCCTCATAACAATTTTTGAAAAAAATATTTTTCTCCTAAAATCAAAACTTTCTGTGTGTTACAAAGCTATAAAGAATGTTAAATTAAGTCCTAAATGTAAAATAAACAGAAACCAACTGAATTTATGTTGCCTAAGCGTCCACAAATTTTCTCAGGCAAAGGTGTATAATATATTTTCTGAGTAAATAAACGTGTTTCATGGAGGTATCTTACCGTACTTTTACCCGTGAATAAAGTTGCGAAACTTACCTCAATTAACCCTAATGTGTTTTCTCCCTACGCTGTAAATAACTATGTCTTCCGTACATAAATAATAAAGCTTTGCTACAAGGAAAATTTTAACAGAAATGACTCATAGAGCGGTTCAAAACGCTGCATCATCCTTTTAACAAATTACGCATTGAATACTAATTTCGTCATCCTAGATTTTAAATATTTTGGTTCTTACGATATGATCATAAAAACTTCAAATTGCGTCATCAAACCACATTTGTAAAGTATTAGCCGAATGCCCCTGGTTTCATCCTTGTCCCGTGGGAACTAATGCCTTATATGAAATTAAATTAATGTACCAGGATAAAATATAGCCTATGTCAATCGGGAAGAGTCTAGCTTTCCAACAGTGACAGAATTTTCAAATGGGTTCAGTGGTTTCGGAGCATTTTGGGTACAAACAAACAAACGAAATATTTCCTCCCTGCCTGTCATTTTAGTATAGGCTATAGATGTAGCTTAGTTTTTGTCAATCCAGCTTAAACATAGGAATTTAAAAAGTAGAGCTCTGATTAAAAGCACGAGAACACTTTTTAAAACCCGACGCAAAGCTGCCAGGGTCGATTTATGACGTCATTTACTCCCATTACAGCATTCTGGCGCCGTCATGGATTAGAATTCTTCCTTTGTCGTCGCATACTTCAGACGTCTTTGTGTAAAATCTTCGCTATTCCTTGGGTTTCACAATATAGGGCTTAAAACATAGTCTCCTTTGAAAAATAACATACATTCTTAAAAAAACAAATATGTATGTAATTTATTTTACCCTTGAAGGGTAAAAATTTCTTTGGTAATGTTAAAGTCGGCGTTAACATTTTATTCCGCTCGGCTGTGCAAAGTATTTTTTCGGTTCTATATTTCAGCTATTTCCCACGTCGGTTACGTATCAAACGCTACTTGGACTTGCTGAAATCTCTAGGGAGTTTCAGTGGTACGCAGTCGTCTGACAATTTTATTGCCCTGTAGTAAAGAAGTGGGGTTTACTGAGGATTTATATTTTATTGTCAAATTGATGCACTTTGTAATTGAAATTTAAATACAGATGTACATATCATTAAAATATCCGGTGGAATTGAAAATTCAATTTTCACTATACAGTGGAATCAAACAAACCACAGATTACCTTAATAGTTATTTCGATCAAACTAAAAATATAATATAACTAACCGAGCTTCGGTTTGAAACATAGTCTATCAAAAATGTCTAGAGAAAAACCGAACCTATTTTTCTCCGAATTAAGAAAATAAAATAACCATTAGGAAGTTAAGTTAGTGTCTTGTCTCGAGGTAATCGCAAGTCATTATTTACGAGGCCCTCTGGGCAGGCTTGTTTCTCAAGTTGTTTGTAAGTGTTCTGTTTATCTTTCCGTATGGGCTGATACGTAATCGACTTCAAATATTGACTGGTATACGTCAAAAGTATTATTTTCTTAAGTTACGGAAGTCTTTCTAAGTTCAAGTTAATTTATATGTTAAAACAATAATTCTGGTTGATATTTTATACTAGTTCGCAACTATGCATGGTAATTGTTTAAAATAAATAGTGTAGATATATTTGAAAAATCTGTACCTACTCTCCAGAAAAAAGGTCTATAAATAGAATTTTAGTTAAGATAAAAATTACGTAGTCTAGACGACTAGACTGTCAGGCGCCTATCAATGTAGGTCACAATAATAAGCAAGTATAGTGACAACGCGGAGATAAAAATTTGCATTTCACTAATCGAATACCAAAGTGGATTACGATATCGTCGTACATATTAATATTTCATTGCGATAAGTGGATTTATTCGAGAGCGCTGATACTGATAGAATTATATTAGGCTGAAGGGGCGAGGCTGATCTTTTTGCAAGCGACTTTTACAGTAGACTTACTTATGCCTTTACTTTATTCTGCATACTTAGTTTAAATTGGGTAATAATCATGTAAACTGTAGCAGGTTTACTCTTATGCATTCTGATAAAGATGTTTCGTTTAATTCACACACGTCGCGGAAACACAAAATGTAAACGTTTCCACAAATAGTCTATAAATGAAGACCTCTTTATTAGTACTCATTTATAAGTTTGGTATTATTTGTAAGAGGCGTTAATGAGACACTAACTTGCTAGAATAAATAAGCACAAAACCTCAACAATACTAAATGTCAGGAAACCACAACAAAGAAATAGATTTATTGACATATCACGATATTACCACATCAGTCATTACCTGAAACGAAATGTTTGTCTAACACTTCACACTTTTGTGTACAGTAGAATCAGTTAGGGGCATGATCATCAGTTATGAGTTGGTTGCATGTCACAGCTAATTGAATCATAGGCTCGGTAATCCCATTTGTTCCCAACGAGTAACACCCTCAAATGTCACACTGTTACTCGATGGGAATGTTTTTAAGAAAAAATTCCCAACCAGTCACACTGTTACTCGATGGGAACTTTTTATTACTAATTTCCCAACCAGTCACACTGTTACTCGATGGGAACTTCTTATTAGTAATTTCCCAACCAGTCACAATATTACAGTAGTTAATGAAAAGGAGAATTAAATCGGTTTTTACTTTAAAAACATTTATTCGTCATATTGCTGGTGATTCTCCTTTGAACGTTTTATTCTTAAATAATTAAATAAAATTACAATACCTAAATACATACATACATACATACACTCACGCCTGTATCCCCGAAGGGGTAGGCAGAGGTGTATATTACACCCACATCTCGCCATCTATATTTAAGTCCCACGTAATAAGGTGGGGGAGGTACCTAAATACAATCAGCTTTATATAATATATCAGAGTAAATCATCACATTTTACAACAATTATCAGTTCTAATTTCAATCAGTTCAAATTAACATTAGAATTAATAACTGTTAATTGTTGTAAAATGTGATGATTTACTGTGATACATGCATATAGGTACAAACATAAGGCTGATTATATTTAGAAAATTCTTCTTTAAAGGTTCAAATTAATATTAGAAATAAGGACTGTTAATTATTGTAAAATGTGATGATTTACTCTGTTATATTATATAAGGCCGATTGTGTTTAGATATTGTTACTATGACTAAAACATTAAAATGAGAATTACTAGCAATATGACGAATGTTAACGTTTAACGTCCGTAATTAAGTAACTGTATTTACCAATGTTGTTATTTAGTTGATTTTAATAAAAATTTAAAAAACCGATTTAATTCTTATTTTCATTAAGTTCTGTAACAATGTGTTCCCATCGAGTAACAGTGTGACTGGTTGGGATTTTTTTCTGAAGAAATTCCCATCGAGTAACAGTGTGACTGGTAGTGTGACCGGTTGGGATTTTTTTCAGAAAAAAATCCCATCGAGTAACAGTGTGACATTTGAGGGTGTTACTCGTTGGGAACAAATGGGTAATCCACGCTGTAAGCCTCGCTTAGTTTGTGGGGCGGCTTACCGTCGCCATGGCAACGCGATAACTTGCTACCACCGTGTTATAAAAGCTATGTAAACGGTGGCACCTTCACGCAGTCGGTGTGAAGTGGTGTGACGTGTGAATCTCGCGGTTTGCCCTCAGCAAATGTTTTGAACTCAAGTGTAATTGACGTAATTGTCGAGGTCATATTTTTCGTGAGGTGTCGTGTTTTCGCGCGGTTTTTTGCGAGTTGTAAACAAAGTTTCTATTACGGTGTAACTGTAGGCCGACTTCTAATGCGAAACTTATAAATAAAGATGTTATCAGGCAAAACATAACAGTTGGAGTGGAAATTCCCTGAATTTATTCAAAGCCTTTATTTTTATTTCAAAGAGAAGTTTGTTATTCGATTTCGCAGAAAAGTAATTTCGCCGTTTCATAAATCTGATATCTAGTTTGCATACGACTGTGTTTAGGTATAGCATATTGTAGCGTTGGCAAAAGTTAATATAGCAATGCGATAAAGCTCCACGTTTACTCATGAATGACTACGCACTTTTTTACAGTTTTCCAGAACAAAGAATAAATTCCCCGTATAATTACAGTACATTTTTTTGCTCTTTATAAGTTTTTTCATAGTGTCTGTTCTGTAAACTGTTCACTCATTAATGAAGTAGGAAGATTTTGCTGGCCTATTAAACGAATGTAGGTTATTGTCATTATACCGGTTGTATTATTACCAACCTTGCTTGAAATCTAGGTGGCCTAAGAGGCTAAGCTAGGCTAGCCACGCCCAGTATATCCTTGCTTTGTCGAGTATTGTGTACGTATGAAAGTTGATACCTATTGTGTTTATAGTTCAATAGACACCTTCATACAGATTGTATTGTTATGATATGAGCTGATTTTTCAAGTCTTATGCAACGTTTTTTCACTATTTTCAACTAAGGATAGTTACTGAAACGATAATGATAATACATCAAAGCGTCTGATTTTTTGGATACTTTCATCAGCTAATTATGATTCTGAGAAAATTGATACAAAAACTTAATTAATTAAAACTGATAATTTACGATTAGGAAATTAATTTTCATCTCATTTAAAACTTTTATGAGAAGCAAGCAAAATTCTGGATTCAAAGGTAAAACTTTTACCAACTTTATAAGTTAGGCAATTAATCACCTTTGACGATGAAATCTTTTAATTTAAATAGGAACTTAAGAGGAAACATTTAAACTTGGTATATGTAGGTATATCATCATCACAAAAAAAATCATCATTCGTCTTTTCGTTTTCAATGTCCTGTTTACTCATAAAGGTGACTTCTATACGAGTATGATCTACCCATACAAACGTCATTTCCTCTTTTTTCCCACATAAAATTCGTATAATATAATTTGAGGCAGCATCCACAACACGTGTGTGCTCGGAAGTCCATTTGCATCAAAATTGACGCTTCAATTATTCACAAAAAGCTACCCAATTTGCTCTCAATTTAACTTTCATCAAAAGCAAATACCTAGTAAGTATTTATTCGAAATGCAAGTTTCGATTTGGTAGACGAAGCTTGAATAAACCTTGTTCAATAATAAATTAGTAAGTTGTATTTGCAAGCTAGTTGCTATTGGAGTCTACTATCTATGTATATCTGACAGTGATAAATACCTAGACTTACTACAGATTGGGCTTTCAATCTCAGGTGCAATAATGAAATAAATGATTTATTCAAATGCCAGACAAGAATCATAAATCTAAAAACTAAAGCTACAAAACTATGTAGGTAGTAAAAATTACAGTTCTGCCTAGGTAGTTTCACCTCATATTTCTTCTTTTCTAAATTCTCATTACGAAGTAAAAAACCATTGTAGGTAAAATAAAACACTAAATTTGTTATATTCAAAGAGGAAATACTACGCTAAACCACACTTACATTGTAGGTAATCAGAAGGAAGTAAATAACATGCTTACGTGTACTAGCTAGTAGATTGATTTTCCTATAGCCTTTCAGAAATTCCCATGACGCGGTACATTGGCAAAAACTTGACCGAAACCGAATTTTACATCCTTGTATTTGTTACAAGTGAATATAAGAAATATTCAATGGAAAAATCACGGTGATTGTCATATTCAATCATGTCTTTTGTAGTGTGGTTGATGATGCGCACATAAACTATGCACTTGTAAATAGATATATTGGTACTTAGGTACCTATTGTTGTATATCTACACGAGCTTGAAAGACTAGTGTTACTAAAAGCCATTGTTTAAGAGTCATAATCAGGAAAGAGCCATCGGTTTTAAACTTACAAGATAATCTGTTTCCTAATGCGTTAATCTAGATTTATACGTAAATCATTCAACAATTTTCATTCGGTCTTTATTAGTGAATCTTTGAACACCGCATCCTCGATTGCCTCTTCAATAAAAATGGTACAATATCTATCTACGTTAAACCAGATTAAAGCGCTTTACAGCGATGCAGCGCGGCTGAGCACACAGCAGGAATATTGTCACGGTGCCAAGTCGTCGCTACCCTTGCCGACCAGACTGTCATACTATTAGTTCATACTGCCCTTGCTCTTGAACGAACATATATCTACAGCTATGTAACGCCATTGTGTCACCCCTCTATTAACTATGATTATGTAGTTGTAAACACTGGTATTATAAAACAACTAGCTGTATAAAGTGCAACTTAACCTAAGCTGGTATTAAAATTGATTGTGTGGAAATCTGTGCTTTGAAGTATTGTTATTAATTTTCTTTTTAATTTGACTCATAGGAATTGTTTTTTTAAACGATAATTAATTTTCTGAATGGTACATTATATTAACCAACCGTCTTTCAGTCGTGTCTACATTTTTATGGGTAGTCTACAAAAAATGAGCCTCTATTCATGAATATTTTTTTAGAATCTACATAATGTAGTACCTATATCTAAAGATTATGAATAGCTTATATGTACTCATAAATAGCAAAAGCGTAGCAAAGCAAAGTAAATGTAATTAGCAGAGGCAATTTCCTGCCTTTGAGAGTTCATTGACAATTCAAAGCGTATGCTCGGACAAATTCATCCCTTTCAGAACATCATACTGGGTTATGCAGATATATTGATCTATGTATATACCTATGTATATACAGTTTATGTAGGCATATTGGACTAGTGACATGATATTACGTGCTAGGGCTTACAGTAAATACAGTTAAAACGTTTTTTTTTCTTCTACATTAATTATTCATTCTTAAAACACGTGTAAGTTGAACTCCAAGCGAAATAAATTACACGTTCGAACCGTTAATGCCAAACACAATAAATGAACAACACAACTAATAATTAGGACGTACATTTTGTCTGCAAAAACTGACCGTGACTTGTGTGCAAAAAATCTAATTGCCAGGCCATTAGGTCAATGTTTTCATGCTAGACCAAAGTTCGAAACAAAAAGGAGATACTAAATATTTGGCAATTAACAAAAGACAGTCAGACAAATGAAAATGAAGCCCATTGGTCGAAAATCAGCGATTTGAGGGCTGGCTAAAGTTCGGTTATCGTTACAGTTAAATGGTTCAACCCACCCTTAGCTTACCAAATGAAATCACGAATGTATTTGCTGTAGAACCTAGTTATATTTGGTACCGTAATAAGGCGAAAGTAATCACA
The DNA here is from genome assembly GCF_030705265.1 of Helicoverpa armigera. Taxonomy (NCBI): domain Eukaryota; kingdom Metazoa; phylum Arthropoda; class Insecta; order Lepidoptera; family Noctuidae; genus Helicoverpa; species Helicoverpa armigera. The sequence continues at coordinate 2,989,141 of NC_087133.1, read as the reverse complement.
CTAAACCGTTTAGCGTGATTACTTTGCGTAATACGTTGGACAAGATTATGTTGGTGTACAAATATTTGTGGCCAATTACGATCGCCAACTTCTTGGGAGGCACACCGATATAATAAATTGTACCTAGTTCAGATTTTATAGCCTATTGTAACTACATATGATGTATACATTCTAAAAGTAACAGGAAAATAATTTTCGAAATAATTTTCTCTTCTCACTGATTGGAAGTTCCAAAGAAAAACGTTGCCAAAATTCTTTAAGTATTAACTTTATTAAGCTCTAAATTCCAAGAGAGGTTTGTAAGTTAATGGTCCAATCTTTAGGATTAATTGAGTAAGAGAATGGGCGATTTATTTACGTCGAGCCAAGCCGTTCCAAGTAGAACGTAAACGTAGGTAGGTACGCTGTAAGGATTCTCTATAAATCTCCCCATATTCCGGTTGCTGTTCTCCAAACGACCACTCTTTAATATTTACAATGTATTTGCATCATTAAATTCTTGTCATTTTCGACAGTATTTAATGCGAGGAAAATGTTAACTTAAAAGGAAATGTTACCTCCTGAAAAGGGGTCGAAAAAGATTGATCGACTCGTGTCAACGCACTCATACCTACATACAAACAATGAATAAAACAGCTTTATTTTTAAGGGGGACGTCATTCAATCTTTTGTGTGCCAAGTTTTCACTCACGTAGTCTGACACCTGTCTAATATTACAGGAAAATAATATACTACTTGTATTGTAATAGAATTTTATTCTCGCCAATTATAAAATACGTGAGAAAATGAGATGATGATGTAACTTTTATTGATTAAGTCTGCATTAATAAACGTATATGGCACAATAATTATAACGGCAGAAACTCGTAGGCAAATAAAATGGGTACTCTGATTTTACGAGCACCTGCGTACAAAAGTTAGCACGGTGAAAATGATTTATTCACTCTGGAAATTATTATGTTGACATGGCCGCTCGTTTTGTTTGCTTCGTCTGATTGCTGGCAGAATTTCTCGTATACTTAAATTTGTATTTTCGTGTTTGTTGTTTGTTCTGCCTAAACTCCCTGACACAGCAAACTAGGCTTTAGGACTTCAAAATTCAGTCAACTTATTTTTGAGAGTCAACTTATTTTTGCTACTTTAATTTCGAAGTCTGAAATGGAATGATGAAAGAAATCCAATTTACGTTTATAATCCTAAGATCTATATCAATGACGATGTAATTAGTGTCAATGCTAGAATGAAGTTTACGAAACCTCTCTAACGAATCGGAACCACGTCAATCGTCATAAAAACCAAATCGATCCGGCCGAATACGGTGTGTAGCGTTCCGAGATTTGTCGCCGTCGGCACTTTACATCAAGTTGAAGGCTATTTGGCGATTACTCGGGTAATTGGGACAATTTGTGATCGTATCGAGTCACTCGACGACGTTAATGATCGTGCTTCTGATAATGCCCAGGGAACCTTGCAACAAGCCCGCGAGGGAGTTAGCGCGGTCCAATGTTTGAAGTCTAAAGACAGTAATGTTATTCGGAACATTTGTATGCTTGTTACGTTGTTGTTAATTGATTTCGTGTCGAACTGTTGTCTTTATGTTTCGGTAATAGAATGTGTAGGTGTGCAGTAGAAACCTTGATTTAATTAAGTTTATTTTAGTCTTACGATGCCGCACTAATACGTCTACGGAGTTGCACAGCATTGTCTTTTTTCTCCTTTGTTTTAAGGAAAAGCTTTAGGGAAGATGATCTTGACATGTAATCCCATTCAAACAAACACAAAAATGTGTTAATCCCAATACTCGAAGAATACATTACACGGGATCTATGAAAATATGACGAGGGTCAAACATATGCAATACAAAAGACCCTTTCGACCTCCATTCCCCGTCCATACTTGGTAAAGAATAGAAGTCATGGCAGCTGTTATTATCGTATTGATCGTACGGGGTGGCGCACTCCTGATAAATATATAATAATGGCCGTTCCAGCTACACCACTCCTTCCACTTCGAATGCAGTCGCCGCCAGCGACGCTGAAAATTGAAAAGCGTTTTCCATTTAGATAAAGTGTAAAACGTTCCAGGCTTTATAGCTTGTAGCAGCTGCCGCTCTTAAACAACTTTATGCATGCCAGGGTCTATATAACTATAACCATTGAAGAATACAATAGATCCTTTGTTTTGTTATCTATAAGTTTAATTTACATCTTTTAAAACAGTCGTAAAATGGCACATTACTTTTCCATTGCGATATAAAAAGTAGTTTTGCTCGTGTGACGTTGAATGTGGCCTTGAGTGTAAATTGCAAGTGATGGTGATTCGTCAGTGACTGTGTAAATGGACTGGAGTGGAAAATGGAAAGGGATTGGTGGCACCTGACTCCGCGGAGGGATATGTACGCGGTGCCCGAATGTGTTGCAGCTATAGACTCACGGGTTCGTTGGACCACTAATTTTGATTTGTGTTGTTATTACATATGCGAAAGTTATTTCGTCGTGCGTCAATTTATAACACAACGCCGAGTTTGATTCGACCTTAGAAAACACGGTTATAATTTTACTAATTGCATTTTTATGAAAACAAAAACTTTATTCCGCAAACTTCACCTAGTGATGTATGTAATTGGTCCCAAGATACACAGATCAGTCGGTGGCCAATATTGAAACTAACCGCAGGCCACAAAGCTGTCACCATAAGTCCACCTACATGTACTGTCCCTTCTATAGTGCAGTAGGTACTTCAATGCAGATACATAGTAGGAAACCATTATTGAATAGAACTACGTAAGTAGTTCCAGTGCAAAGGACTCCTAAATTGCATTCCTCTAGTGCGCGCTTGGAGAGAGGTTGTGGATTATTAATTCCTTGTTTATGATAAATACTGGTTTAAAATTTTTAAATGTATAAAATAATTAAAACGGCACCCACCTTTAAGAATTATAGGTTTAGTATTACCTATACCTACTAAAATGTAAACTGCTGCAGACAGAATTTTAGTTAATACTAATAATATCTTGAAAGTATCAATTTGTTTTCGCCGACAGTATAAAGGCAATCCTCTAAAATGGAACGGAATTGTTCCAAATTGTTCCTCGTACAGTCGTAATAAATTCTTCAGAGAAATAATTAAATCATCCAGTTACACCAACCAGCTTCAGACGTCACATTTATTTAAGTTGGTTTTAGAGATAGTGATGATTGTAGACTTTTGCCATTTTGTAAATGCTATTTAATTTAATTAAGATACTATTTTAGTGGTTTCTTTTTCAATTTTATTCTTGCTAGCATCGTGTGTCCATGTTATCTGACTTTTGCTTGCAGACAGCTGTTCTAGTTGCTCAAGAATTGTAAACACTGAAAATACAACATTTACATAATGTTGTGTATAATAATAGCATTCTTACTGGAATAAATTAAGTACTATTTTAATTTATCCAAGATAACTCACGAAAACAATAGTTAGCAATGTACTATTGTAAATACGAGTAGGTGTATTAATTCGTACATAAAACATATAGGTAGGTACTATGTGTTTGTGTACTTTTGCACGCACGTATCACTAACTGATTGAGCACGGTTTTCAGTTACACTCGTTAATGTTAGTTTAGTGACAATGTGATAAGAGCCGAGAGGTGAGCATTCTCTCTCGGTAAGGATGATTAAGACTTTTGGGAACATACCTATATTTAAGCATCTGTTCTCAAAGGACTAAGGATAAAATAACATGAGTAAGACCACCATAAAATAATATGAGACTAGCTTGGTGAAAAGTAAACTTTGCGCGAAAATAAATATTTACGAATCTGTCCACTGCAAGGAACTGCCTGACCTATTTCTATCGTAGCTTCGTATCTTGCTCATTCTCCCCGGAGTAAAGTTTAAATGAATGCCTGAGAAATTGCAGGAATACTAAACTAGTAGATGTACGGTACCTATAGTTACGCAATATTGTTTCTGCTTTGCTTTTGTTCAAGAATTCCATTTTGCTTTCTCAAACTTTTCCCGTGAAGACGGATACTCGAGAAAATTAGTTGAGAACAAGGAGTATTCTACATGTTTATAGGGCAGGCAAATGTTTGGCTTCTGTTGCCAATGAAACCTTAGAACTGTGCCTAAATTGTAATCCAGATAAGTTTGCATATCGCATAATATAGTAACTAAATCACCGTAAGATCATACCTACCCCTAATGATTTAATTAGCGGACACCTTCCCACTGCCGGAATCAAAACATCTTTACGCACGTAAATATAACCCGATAATTCCAAGACAAGCTAAAACAGACCTTACGGCAATAAACATAAGGTGGTGGAGTGACACGGTGTATAATCGAAGGTCGTTGAGAAGCGGTCACCTTCATTACATCACGACTTGACAGTGTCAGCCGATCGCTGATCTCTTCCGGCCCGCCACTGCTCGCGGAATTTGGTTTATTCCACGCATTTGTTGATTCATTTTAGCATTTATTTACAAACTGGTCTTTATCTATAATTATCTTTGGAGTGTTGTTTCATGTTCTGTGTGTGGGCGTAGTGCAATGCCCATTGCGGTCAGTTTATACCGCAATGGAGCGTTGGCCCGATAGTTGAGAAGGAAGTAGTCAATCAACTACTAAAGTATGATGGAATGCTTGAATTTGCAAGTTGATCTATTTATATTTTAATCTATTATTAAGGGCCGTAACGGGTCGCCAGCTAATATTACCAAGTAGATATGTACCTACTCTTTATTCCTCTCTAGAGAGATGGAAGATGTTTTTACTTGGAATCTAGGTACCTACTTGAGACTATTGAGACAACATATCTGAGACTTCAGACAATAACTTTGTTGAAGCAGTTTCTAACTTCATAATGATTAATAATTTCGTGATCAAAGTTAAGTTTCTTTCTTTTTAGTAATGCAGAATTGTATCTAAATGTCTATTGTTTTATTTGTCCTACACAAATATAATAATAACCGTTAGAAAAAACTGTGAAACAAGATGTTACATCACCTGTAAAATTAAAATCCTTCGAAAGACGATAAAGTTTTTTATAGTGTTCCTATATGGGTCTACCATGTTTAGAATTGATATAGCTAGGTACAGCATAAAGTCAACAGATAGTGATTGGCGCCGCAAATAGAAAGCATTGCATACAACAATCCACATTTATGCAGCGTGCGTTATCTGTGCATCGATTTTTCTCTACAAACTGTATTGTTATGAGTGTCCACGATAATAATGTTTATTCCTATTGTAATCTACTTCAAACTGTGGTATATTACTTATTACAATGGTTGCTGGAAATGACCAGAATAAGCGAAATTCCGCTCCGGTCATACCGACCTGTCTAAATGGAAGCGTGCCAGATTTCCGACGGTACGTTTATGGCGGAAATTAATTTACGACTGTTATGCGTACCTAACTTTACCTTTATATGGTTCTCGTTTTATGTAGCCCTAGCAATGCCGATTTGGACATAATGTTTGGTCAAATAATAGAAATTTACCTGCTACTTAGGTTTTTTCTTTCGTCCTAGCTTCATCATATTATGTTATACCTACACATAGTGGGACAAATAATATGTTATTAAAATCGTTCAGTCAACATGCGTACGAATGCATATGAGAAGTCAATATGCAAATATGTATGTATTATGCTACCCTATGCGACTTACCCTGAGTGACCACACTGACCACTTTCTTTTTACAAATATCTCATGAAATCCTTCTTCTTTCTCAGGGCATGGCCTTCACCATCGAGGAGCGGCAGACCCTGGGCATCCACGGGCTGCTGCCAGCCAGGGTGAAGAGCCAGGACGAACAGGTGCAGATGTGCAAGCTCTCCATCGACCGCTACGAGGATCCGCTCAACAAATACATGTACCTCATGGGACTACTTGTAAGTGTCTAACATTTATATGATTAATTAAGTAGACTTCGGAAGACTGGCTTTGTTTCCAAGAGCCAGAGCTTTATAGGAATTCATGTAATAAAAAATAAAATAACAAAGATCCCGATGAATTGAGAACCTCCTCCTTTTTATTGAAGTCGGTTAAAAATGGCTTTTAAAGAAAATACACTTTTACTCCGTTCAATTCACAGTCAAGTACGGAAGATACGCACGGAGGGACTTAATAAAATATTTCAGAGTTAATACCTCGTTAAATATGAATAAAACTCCATTTCATATTTATTAAGTCGGTTTGCGTCCAGAATAAATTGGGAAGAATCTTTTGGTTCAACGGAGCTGAATAGTGAATATTTATAAGGCAGACGAAAGGACCAACATTTTGTTGGTTTATTTCGCACTTATATTATTATATCTGAATTCATTCCTATTTATAAATTCCGCAATATTATAATATAAACGCGGTGAGCCACAATTAGAATATCTGCGTTTTCAAATGTACTAAGAGTACCCATAAGCACTTCATGTTAATTGTTAACCTTACCCAAATCAAAGTGAAGGGATTCATGAAGCATAGATCCCGTCATAAGCAAGGTTAGACCATGCAAACATAGAGCCGTATGCTGTCAAATTCATACGATTAAATCAATAGACACATGCAGTCTGCATCAAAATCCGTTATTTATTACCTACGAAATTCTTCTAAGAGAAGATACGAGAATCTTTCAAAATAGTTTTGAATTTAAACTATGTAGCTATACGCGGAGTATGCTCAAAGTATTCACCAATGGAGGATTAAATAACCGAGTGGATACCAGAAGCGTCGAGACGAGCGATATCCTCTCTAACTTATAACAACTAAAGTAATTATAAAGTTTGACCCGAACTAGTTCATTACGGTACTTCAACGCCAAATGTTTCAGTGGGTATGACCAGAGTCAGATTTGTCAGGTTTCCTGGAGCTTACAAAGTACTGGAGTAATTATTGAGTATTACTCAAGAACAAGAGTCTAAAATGACTACTCTTGTAACTTATTTCTTTCATCAAAGATGACAAATATTATCGTATTGATTATAATCAAAATATATAAAGATGTAACGATGACGATGAAAATTCTCTTTTTCAGGACCGCAACGAGCATTTGTTCTACCGCTTCGTAGGCGAGAACGTGGCAGATATGATGCCCATCGTATACACGCCTACCGTGGGGCTCGCCTGTCAGAAGTACGGGCTCGTCTACCGTCGCCCTAGAGGACTCTTCATCACCATCCACGATAAGGGACACGTTTACGACATTCTTAAGAACTGGTGAGTTGAGGAAACCTTTGAATGTTTTGGTGTTAGAGATGCTTGGGTGTTAATCGATCCTAGTTTGTTTTGAATATAACCTTAGAAGACCGTTTACATTAAACTTGATGTAGGATCCATTTTCGTGGAATCTCGAAGCGATACTACATACTTGGTACCTCATTTCTTGACTAGTACGTAACTGCGTAACTAAGAAGTTATGGTGAATATATTGGATTACTCACATTGTTTCATGTTTTTATATTCTTGTTTCTTCAGGCCGGAAACCGACGTTCGCGCCATCGTAGTGACGGACGGTGAGCGTATCTTAGGTCTTGGAGACCTGGGCGCCTGCGGCATGGGCATCCCCGTCGGCAAGCTGTCGCTCTACACCGCGCTCGCAGGCATCAAGCCGCATCAGTGCTTGCCTATCACTTTGGGTAAGTCAACTCTTAAATTGATGATGATGCACATAAGCAATTTTTACGTTCATGAGGAATTAGCTTTGGAAATGGTTTGACACAGTATTTTAATACGAGACGAGCTTTTTGAGCATAATTAAATTCATAACATGGTAAATATACCATGTATGTTACCAGGTACGTAATTGGACATCGATGGCATCAACTTGGTGGTTTTTCGAAGTCATTATGGATTTTTTATCTATCATGAGAAATATATATTACCTCTTTAAAATTATAGATACGACATCAAAACCAATCCTAAAATTCCACCTCACCATACACATCATCCTCCGAGCCTTTTCTCAATCATGTTGGGGTCGGCTCACCATACACACTATCTGTAATTCAAATTTCTGCCCGCAGACGTCGGCACAAACAACCAGACGATGCTAGAAGATCCCCTCTACATCGGTCTCCGACAGAAGCGCGTCCGCGGCCCCGAGTACGACGCCTTCATCGACGAGTTTATGCAGGCCGTCGTGCGGCGCTACGGACAGAACTGCCTCATACAGTTCGAGGACTTCGGCAATGCTAACGCCTTTAGACTGCTCGAGAAGTACCGCGGAAAGTAAGTAAAAAGCTGTGCCTTTGTCTATCTGTTCTATTTTTCTTCTTGTTTGTATTCTGTGTGTGTAACTGTGTGCATAAACTGTTAATAAATAAAATTGATTTTGCTTGACGTTGTATGGGGCTTTCGTCAGGTAGAGATAGAATAATTTTATTGGTGATTAGCCAAAGAAGGTGGTGGCCGATGTAGTTCGGTGACTGTAAATCGGAGAGAAGTCATTCAAATAATTTGAAACATCATATTGTTTAACAGGATTTTAAGCAGATGTTTAGAAGTGCAAAAATGTATATGGATGATTTAAGAATTTGATACATTCTTACAACTACAATATTGATTTATCTGATTTGTATTTGTTTGGGTTTTGGTGTGGTCTTCAATACTAACAGTTGTTTATTTGTTCAGGTACTGCACATTCAACGACGACATCCAGGGCACAGCCGCAGTAGCGGTAGCTGGTCTGCTCGCTAGCTTGCGTATCACCGGCAAGAAGTTGTCCGAGAACACCATCGTTTTCCAGGGAGCTGGAGAGGTAACCACATTGAACTGTCTATTAATAAAAATATTCCGAAAATAAACTGCCGTGAAAATAGCGCCATTGACTGCTGTTAGAATTTTGTATGACACGTGAATTTCTGACTCAAATTATGAGCTAAAAGTTTACCAAAAATGGTCAGTATGGTATGGTGGTATTTAGACCATGTCGTAATTTTGATCGATGACAGTAAAATAAATAACCGCTATTACAATTTAATTTTAATTGTGTTGAGTATTAATTGAAGCCTACTCTTATTTCCCAAAATATTTGAATGACTAATGTACATGACTATTTAATTACTCTATTTCAGGCATCTCTAGGTATCGCCGGGCTATGCGTGATGGCGATGATGGCAGAAGGCACGTCAGAAGAGAAGGCTCGGTCCCGCATCTGGATGGTGGACTCCAAGGGTCTGATCGTCAAGAACAGGCCCGAGGGCGGACTCAACGAGCACAAGGAGAAGTTCGCTAAGGACCACGCGCCTATCCGCACGCTGGAGGAAGTCATCGATGTCGCTAAACCTTCCGTGCTTATTGGTTAGTAGATAAAGTTTATTAGCTAATAAAGATAAAGATGGGATGTGATTTAAAGTGACAGGTAATTACCGATATAGGATGGTATAGAGCGGGAAGTTTACCTACAAAAACTACTGATAATCTACATAAAAGCTTTTGAATATTAAAGTTGAAAAGTATTGGGAGTTCATAGCATGAAGATTAATAAGAAGTTATGTTCTTTATATTATTTTCACCAACTCAAAATTTTCCTTAAGCCTAGACAAGCTGCTAATGACGGTGTAAATCTAATAAAATTAGTCAGTCCTGCTAACAACAATTTGAATCTTATGGCTGTGTTGTTTGTAGGTGCTGCGGCGATCGGTGGTGCCTTCACGACGTCGATCCTGCGCAAGATGGGAGCCCTCAACGACCGCCCCGTCATCTTCGCGCTGTCCAACCCCACCAGCAAGGCCGAGTGTACTGCTATCGATGCCTACACTAACACTGAGGTTTGTGCCCACGCCTAGTTTATTACAATTACTAGCTGTCTCAAAATTTTCATCATAAAACCTACATTTATTAGCTATTTCAAAATTTTCATCATCATAATCGAAATGTTTTTCATCCTAGCCCCTTTACGCTTAAATGTGGTATATTTACATTTTTTGTCCAGTGTTCTGTAATTTATTTTTAACATTCATCGTTGATACTGAAATGACTACAGATATTGATTTCTAAATACACTTTAAAGAATATTGCGTCTTGTAGTAATGAGTTTCTACTCCGGGTCGCCATAACAATTTCACACACATACAGAATCAGAACCAATTTCTATTTATCTTTTTCCAAAAAAAATTGTGAGTTTCCCAAAAGTCGATAATTAAGTAAAATTGACGAGTTGAAAACGTTCTTTTCTGTATGTGCCTTAAAAACCTCTTTGTCCAATCCAGGAGCGAGCAATCTTCGCGTCGGGCTCGCCGTTCCCCGACTACCGCACGAAGGACGGGCGCGTGCTGCGGCCGGGGCAGGGCAACAACTCATACATCTTCCCCGGACTCGCGCTCGGCGTGCTCTGCGCAGGCATCATCGACATCTCTGAGGACTTCTTGTTGCTTGCTGCTGAGGTAGGATTCTTAGTGAACATTTTCTTCATCTTCTAAGTTAGTTAGTTACAGCCTTTTAATCGTCCCACTGCTGCGCGTAGACGGGATTCTCACACGGAGAAGGATTGAGCGTTAATCATTCATCATCGTTCATCTTCAAAGTAAATTTTCAATTAAATCAGTACCTAACAAGTTCTCAAACGTCAGGTTCATCAGAAACAGATATTCCATCCAATTTTGCTGTTGGACGCATGCTGTTAGACAATAGACACATTAGTATCCCCTTATTATTTTATTGTGCACATCCAACTTTGGATCAAGTTAAAATATTAACGTAATTCTTTCTGTAGAGCGACTGCCTTTTTCGTTTCATACTTCGAAAGCTTTCAACAAAAAGTAAATAACAAATGTTTCTTTAGGCGTTGGCGGAGATCGTGTCCCAGGAGGACTTGGATCAGGGCAGCCTGTACCCGCCGCTCAAGGACATTCAGAACTGCTCCGTCAAGATCGCCAAGAAAGTCTTCGAGCACGCCTACACATGCGGTAAGTCTTACCACTACTGTGTATATGAATAATATAATTTAAGTAGTACGTCTCCCAAAAATAGCTGATTTCGTACATTTCCAAGAAATTGTCTAAATTGGTTCACGTGAATGAGCAACAAAGGAATTTCACATGTGCATTAAATATCCTAACCTATCGTTCGATCAGACGTACACCAGGAAGTGTGCATAGGCATAAATAAATATGTTTATTTATCCTAGTTAGCAAATGCAGGCGTCAACAATAAACAGTGTGTATGGTAAACACCTTTGTGTCTCAATTAGATCGGGTGAAAAATTCGCGTGGGTGGCAATAAACGCTACTTGCGTCATAGCAGCGCGTATTATTTTCAGAACCTGTTTCCATTGCAAATAGATAACACAGTTATTTGTATTTATGTCGTGTTTATAAAGTATTTGTTAATAGCGTTGTTGGTATGGATTGATCTAGAAGTTCTATCTAATTTGCATTCCTTGAATACTCCGTCATTGTGAGCTGATAAATAAATATAGCCAAAACATTCAGCTAGAATCCCTGGAATTATAGCAAGTGAAGTGATTACTGGTTACTCAGGAATATCTTCCAACTTAATATCGTGCTCTCTTAACTAGAATAGAAAAAGAATTTGACTGTTCAGAAAGAAAAGATTTTCCAAGCTAAACTATTTTTCTCCAAGTGATTTGAAGAAGAGAACTGGTAAAAGATCGTAATTATTTTGTGGCAGTTTCCTAAACAACTAAAGGGGTCTTAGTCATGTCCTTATAAGTACATTTTTTTTCGTAGAAATACAAGACTAACACATGAACTCTTTTCGCAGGTAAAGCCTCAGTGCAGCCGCAGCCCCTGAACACGGAGGAGTTCATTCGCGCGCAAATGTATGACGTGCGGTACTCGGCCGCCATCCCGCCGGTCTACGAGTGGCCACACACCGAAGTGCGCGTCGACATGATCTAGTGCCCCACGCGTAGCTTACATTGCCCAGCGCTTGAACACACCACAACTTCATAATTACTTAAAAAACAACTTCAATTGGCTCACCATACAAGCAGACAGGTCAAACTGAGAACCTTCTTTTTTGAAGTTGGATAAAAACAGAAAAATTCTAATTCTATCGAAAAAACTTTTTTTCCATCTGTTTTTTTCCCTTCTTTAAAACGTCAACGGAATTACGAAAGTTGGGGTTGCCAGCAAAAATTTAACCAGTTTTTAAATAAATATTTTTGTTGGTGGTTTTCTTGTTTTTCGTATTCTTCTAATGGCTAATGTTTAAAGACAAGTGTGAAATGATGTTGATATCTCTAGATACAAATTATCCAGGGTAAGACCAAGGTAGATAAGCTGTAAAATCGCTATTTGGCGATTAGAAAACATTCAAGTCTGCTATGGATCTTACGTCTACTAACAGTCATACATTCCGGATTGTAATTATTGTAACATGTCATAATCTTTGAGACTATTAACTTGGGATTTAAGAAATATTTAAAAAATTGAAACTGATATTGTGATGTTTTCAAGCGCTTGCAGTGTATTAACAAATAATCTTGCTTTGAATATTTATTTAAGTCGATCGTACTGATGACCAACGAGCGTTCTAAAGGATTTGTTAAGTGATCGTAACGTATATGGCGGTTTAAGTGACTGAAATTATATTTTACAAAATAAAAGAGGCATTTATTGTGCCGCCTGATGTTATTTATGTCATTATCTCTGGGTCGGAACACACGCGGAGCTTACGATGATACATCACATCGCAGTAATCTCGAAGAACATCACGACTTGAAAGCGTCGTGTGTGCGCCGACCTCAACTGTTATTTATTCACCATTCCAAAAGCAACCTTGAAATTAGTTATATTTTGTACTTAAGTGTTATTTATTAATAAAATTAATGCTTGGTAATTAAGCTCTCATATCATTTATCAAGCAGGTTTTGTATTTTTTTTTCATGTTGCAATGTATATTGAGGGCAGTTTGTGGTAACAATGTAATACTACTTGTGTACATTAGAATTAGAATAAATTGCATGACGTTCCTTTTAAAATTATAGTATAAGTTACAACTTAAACCATGAATGTACGGTATTTATATGTAAATTTTTGAAAATAAATTGATTATAACAATTTAATATAAATTTTATTTTTAAATTCTACCTGGCGACCTTCGTACCTACTGTGCGGCACAACACTGATATAAGCGCCATATACGAGGAAGCACTTATTTAAACACTGTTTATATAAACCATCCAGCAGCATATTGATTGAAATCAATTTGCATGAGTGGCATCTTAAATCTTTGGATGGTATTCGGTCAGTTTAAGGTGCACCACCGATATACCATCGATATAAGGGACTAGCCGCTTTCCCAAGGTCTTACAGGCAGTAGTACTACATAGGGTTAAGATATAGCCCATGTTATTCGCCAAGAGTGCGAGAGTTTTCCAAAATCGGTTCTGTAGTTTCAGAGCCTGCCACAAACAAACGTATGATAAGCCGATAAACTTTGTAGTAGGTACATAATATAACAATTTGAAATGTAAGAACTTTCGGAGTTAAACAAGGACATCGAAAAATGCTATGAGGTATACTTTAACCACGAACGACAAGATCACGCCTCAAAATAAAATTATATTTGAATTTTACGTTACCTGGCGATGTATGCATCATAGCGATAACTGAACCATTTTCAGTTTCCACATCATCACACGCCTCGATAAATTGCACTTTCAGTGAATAGGTAAGAGTCTAGAAATGAAAAGAGTGAAGTCCAGACTGACAGTCTTTATTTCGAATAATAGTTACTTTATAAATACAAATTGAGAAGTACCGATTCACAACAAAATATTACCTAGATTACAATGTTCGACAAATAATTATCACTTATCACTTCATTACAACTGTACAAGTTTACACAGTCGGCGGGCGACGCAGCCGCGCCATTTGACTATCGCGTGGGTGCGGGCAGCACCGGCGGGCCGTCCGCGCCGGGCCGGGCCGGGCCGGCCGTGTCCGGCCCCGGGCGGGCGTGTCCGGTTCGCCGGGCCGCGTCCGGGTCCGCTCAGGCGGCGCGTCCGGCCGCTCACCTGCTGAGCGAGTGCGACCGCTCGCGAGACGTCGAGCTTTCACCGTTGCACCGTAAGCGGTCATTGCCTGTAATATGCACAAACTTATTTACTTCCAATTTATAACGGCTTATCATCAGTTCTTACGGGAACTTTAAATATTTTTACAGTAAAAATAAACAGAAAACTCGTAGATATAAAACATAAATATACAATCTTACTAAACTGAACGTGGATTACAATAAACGATCTATCTGTTTAGACATTGATTAGAGGTTGTGACAATTTATATGAAGGTTATGTCAAAATCCAATCTCTAATCGCAAAGCAACTGATAGGTCGGTTATTAAAATCCATGACTAGTCTGCTCTTTTGAACTGTGTTAAGCGTCAGTCAACTGTCAGAATGTTATGAAAACATTATTATTTATGACGTCTGAAGTAATATCATACATAACACATACTTATGTCTAGAAAATAATAATAAATTCAAAATTGATCTCTGATAAGAACAAACAAACCCTTGAGAATATCTCTCAAGAGTTTGTTACGACTCAGATGATTAAGTTCTAGTTATAAAAAGCTAAAAGGTTACATTTTTTTTTTGGTGTCAGACAATCGAGCTAAGCTAATCAGATTTCGTGCAAGCTTCATCATTGAGACGAGACTAATTTTTAGTATAGAAATATGTTTAATAAATTCTAATATTTAATTGTAGCTTGTCACATCTAATTGCAGTTAACAGCACCAAATTCATCTAACACCAATACCAAATAAAGTAAAAACAACAGCACATAATAAGTTACAGACGAGAAAAATAATAAGAATATAGAAAGCGCAAGAAATCAACGGCACACTAACAACACAATAAAAATTCAAATAAAAACTTCATGTCGCAACATGTGTTCCAAAAATATAACATTATCATATAGAAAAATAAGCTTTAGAATAAGCGTCTAACGACAAAAAGGCCTGACCTAAGGAATGATGGCCTTGTAAACTGGTGTCCTATAACAAAAGATTACTTGTCACAAAATAGACTTGCATATTTTATTGTAGGTATGTACTGCCGCTTTGGTTTCATTTTTAACATGTCCGATTTTGCATTTTAATTTATTTCATTTTAGACATTTAGAAAAGTGTACAGGCAGCTTCTGTGTACACTAGTGCTGCCTCTGTCATATTGAAAAAGTTATCCCACCCAAAACAAAAATGTGAAAAGCTGCCAAGTTCGATAATATGGGAATGCTTCGCCTATAAAAGAAGTGAAATCTGAATAAGTACCAAGTTCCATACACATACCTCAGTTAGAAATAGTTACTTTTTAATGATGTTACTTGGCAAGCTTTCACACACCTTGTTATAAACCTACTAAACGCAATGAATCAAGTATATCATTTTCTATTAAAACTTGCCAAGTAACATTATTAAAAAGTAACTATTTTTAACTGAGGTATGTGTATGGAACTTGGTACTTATTCAGATTTCACTTCTTTTATAGGCGAAGCATTCCCATATTATCGAACTTGGCAGCTTTTCACATTTTTGTTTTGGGTGGGATTTCATTTATTTTTGTAAGGTTGTTTAGTTTAATTTTTTCTTATGATTAAGTTAGTTAAGGAAATGTCTCATTTATATTATCTTTCAGATTTTTGAATATGCACTATGCTTCTTACAAAGAAATGAACTAGATTAACTAAATTGACTATATTTACCAACTGACTGACATGACATGTTATCATTTATATTATGTTCGTGGATCAAAGTTACACATTCGTTATTTTCGATAGTGACTCACACTTGGCCGTTTTCAGATTTTTACTTTACTTTGACTAAATACAAACCTTTGTAACGAATTTCAGATCGGTACGACCATTCGAAGATATATAAATATAGATAAAAGTTCGTTTTAGTTCCTTAGGGGTATAAAACACCTTCATTATTTTGAAACCGACTCACACTTGGCCATTTTCAGATTTTTCCCTTTACCTTGACATAAAGACCTACCTCTGTGCCAAATTTCAAGTCAATACGACCATTGGAAGTGGTCTAGGTTTTTGATGAGTGAGTCAGTCAGTCAGTCAGTGAGTGTATAGTAAAAATAGCGATTTTCTGACGTCAATATCTCAAGACCTACAATAGGTATATTAATGAAATTTTGTATTTTAGATAAGTGAGGGGGTCTCAACAGATACTAGAAATTTGATATGCGTAAATAAAATAGATTTTGAGTTATAGGGGGGTCGAATTTGGCCCGAAATGGTTCGTGTAATATAACCCACGGCCGGTGTGTCGCTTTTTTTTGCTCGAACTTGGCGGACACACTGCCGTGTGTCTAGATAACGGTAGTCTATTACAAAATTCTATTATGGCCCTCATACATAGCCACAGAGTGGATAGTGCTCTTGTGCTGCTTCAAACGTAATTTTGTCTAAGCCTTCTCTGAAAACTAGTAGATTTTTAAAGTAAACGGTTGTTTTGACAGTTGCCTTTCTTATGTATTTTGAAATGTAGCTAAGTGGTGTACTGACCGAGCCTCTGGTGGTGCGGCAGCTTGTTGAAGAAGGGATGGCTGAGCGCGTCGCGCAGCGTGATGCGCTGCGAGGGCTCGTACTCCAGCATGCGCGCGATCAGCTCGAACAGCTGCCGCGCCTCCTCGCTGTTGCTCTGCAGGTACCTCTGCGCAAACACACAACAATCAATCAACAAGCTATATTTTTAATATAAAATACTTCAGAATAAGAGTCAACGTGCACCCGGATGAAAATATATTGATTTCAATAATATGTGCAGCAGAAGTTTTTGTGTGAAAGCGTATAAATACACATTACTTCACACCTATCCAAACTTTTACGTTTAAATATTCATGTGGCGTGAAACTCAAATAGAATAGAATTCAATTTTTTACAACCAAAAGAATTAAAGAAGAAAAGTACAGGTGACAACACAGAGTAACGAACTGTTGAACACGAAAAGGTTGAAACCGCAAACAAAAGCGAGTATATTAAATATAATCAACACGAACTTACCATTAGTGGTTTGCAGTTTTCTCTGACGTATCTGCCAGCTGACGATTTCTCGTCCCAGTCTAATTTGCCGTGGTAAAAGTATTTTGTTTTTGTCTTGCGTGCCATTCTGAAACAATACAATGATAATATTTGAACAAAGTTTAAATAAATATGTGGATTTCAAATGAGATTTGACCTAGTTTTATTTTTGAAATCAAGACAAGTTTACCTCGCGTGGCACACTTGTATACGGAACAAATGGCTATGTTTATTTGAACAGCTCATCGGTATATACATCGTACTTATATCGTTTGAGTAAAGTGGAGCAGTTTACTATGGTACACAAGAACATCACGAATAATACGATTTACAGTCATGTGTTTTTAGGAATATACATACGTACATTAAAGCATACGTTTTATCTATTTAACAAATGGAAGAGCTACTGCTAGCTCTAACCATCAAGTATCGTCTAGGCGAGATTTCGTCTGCGCTTAGTATACTTTCTCTTTCTACGGCCTACTTGCAGCACAATATTTATTTTTTCGTACATTTCACTTTCTTTACTACATTTTTAGACCAAATACATAATGCTCAAGTCATACAAACCAGGGCGGCAAGTAATTCACACACGTTTGAATAGTGTCAGTATAATGAATGCTTGTGAAACAAACCTGTAAGGTATGGGTCCTAGGATCCTCTCCATCATGGCGAGGTGTTCTCTGTTGTCATGTGTCTGGAAGAGTGTGATGCCGAGGTACAGCTCGAACATGATGCAGCCGATGGACCATACATCACAAGGCTGGGTCCAACCCAATTCTGAAAATACATAGAGGAAACATTTGTATTTTTACGTTTTTTGTCTATTCACTCAAAACTACTGGACCGAATTAAAAAATCCAATAGCATTATAATGCTACAATGTACCTGTATAACAAAGGCTACATTTTATCGAGGTTCTCTTTACACGCGGAGAAAACCGCGAGGAATAGTTATCACATTATCGTAGCGCTGGGCTGTTGCATAAATCTTTTGAACCAACTGTCGGTTTTATATGTCAGTACGTACCTAATATAACTTCTGGCGCTCTGTAGTGCCTGGTGGACACGATGGTGCTGTGGTGCTCGTGGTCGAACGTGGCGCTGCCGAAGTCGATCAGTCTCACGTCGCTGCGCTTCACCCGCATCAGGTCATGCTTCTGTTAACAAATACGTGAAGAAATTAGATCATTTACACAATCAAATTACCATTACATATTGAAATTCATCCGCGTTGTCGACTCCGAGATGTACGTTAACTATAATGCGACTTTGTTACATCGCACCGTAAAATAGACGAATCGATCAAGATAAGATTTGATAGAGGTACATGAAAGTATCCCGAAGACTGGGTGACAGAAATACGTAGAAAATAGCTTTTCCAATTCATCGTGTTATGTAAATAGTCATTAGAGAAGCGACTGATTCTTACGGGAAAGCCGAAAATAGCGAGTGCGCTATATCGAGGAGACGATTACTCACTGCTTGGCCATCACGCACGTGCACTAACGATCATATTATGTACACATACGTTTGGAAGAACACTGCTCGATGGATCGTTAACATTTTTGCACATATTAGACGGAACGAAGAGAATTTCCAGTTTGTTTGCTTATTTGTTGTATTATGGTATTCGAGCGTCACTGCTTTCAGTACCATTCTTTTGATGTGTTTATTGGAATTCTAATTGCGTCAACGGAACTTCGCCAACTGCCAAAAATATTTCACATTTTTGTTGATAGGTAACATGCTATTTGTAGGAACTATTATGTTTCCATTCGTGTAGTTCATTAATTGCTTATTTGACCTAATCCTTCACCTTAAATATCCTACTGTTAAATGACTAATAATGTTCCCGGAGTCGGATACCAGTCAAACCGGATGCTGTTTAGTGTGCAATGTTTTACATGAACTGACTACTGTGAAATAAACGTACCTTTTTGGAGGCGTTGTAGACGCTGACGACTTCGTAGTCGCTGTCGACAAACAGGATGTTCTCTGGCTTGAGATCTGTGTGTGTGAGCTTGTTGTCGTGCAGGAACAGCACGCTGTATATGAGCTGGTAGGCGATGTGCCGCACCTGCTCCAGCGGGTACGGCTGGTAGTTGTTGTCTTTCTGGAAATATACAAACAGGAAAGTTTTATTTTCGTATTCACATGTCTTCATTCAAAACCTACCTATAACAAGTTAGTCTAGAACAAGTAGAAGTTAGTAGAAGAAAATCTAGAACTCTAATTAGTTAAAATTAACCATGACCTTTACACAGTGGACACTTTTTAAAGCCCCGAGTAAAAATATAATTATAATATCTTGGGCCATGATAGCCATTGACGGAGCTTAAAAGCACACGATCGATGACATTGTGCATTGATCACAGGACGTGAATACGTGAATGAGAGACTGGCGCAGGACCAAAAACTATGACGTAAGCCGGGAAATGCATAAATAAAACGGTAATGTCAATCTGAGCGTCGAGAAAATATACAAAATAAATGTCGCTGGAATACCAGAAGTTTATTCTGAGTGATTCCGAATAAATATAGAACTAGCTTTGCTTTTCCTGATCATTATGGATTTTATAAGTTTTGTGATATTATTAGTAAGTTTAGAAAATATATGCATTAGGTCTGGACCCACACATTTTATTTTATGAGAACATACAAAATATTTCTATTACCCTTCAAATAGTTTAGGAAAGTTTTGCTGTCTCTGATTCGAAAACATTCATGAATAATATACGTTTGTACTTGGCCCGTCACGTTAAAAGACTATAACAATAATGTATAACTGCAATAGGATTTACAATCATCTTGTTTCAATGTCAAGCATAAATTGTCAAAAACATTGAACAATATTTCAGCCTCGATGGATAATTATTGACATCGGGGAATGTAATAACCCCGCATGTCGGGGAACCATTACCGCACACTTTATTAGCTATCATGTCGATGACGCATACAGTATTGAGTGAACATTAACATGCACAATTGTAGGAACGATAATAATAACTTGACACTCACCAGGAAGTCAAATACACTTTGTCCGAGCATTTCAAATGCGATGCACATGTGTCCGTGGTATTCGAACCAGTCCAACATCTTAACACATAAGCTGAAATAGAAACAAACAATAGTTTTAGCTTTCATTCCATAGGTGGCTGTTCATGTTTTAGTGTAAGTGTTCAATGGTATGGTTTGATCCAGATGATAGGATGAATAATAAGTAATGAAATAATATGTGAGTGGTGCGGCAGACGGTATTTCGGTGTGAGAGTTGACATCGGGCGGTGCTGGCCGGGCGCCAGCAGCGTCGCGTCGCATATAGCCGTGCAAGGTCAGATATTGCTACATTCGCGGCGTCGCGGCCCGCACCGCTCTCCACTATCAACATGTGACGTCACACACAATAATAACACAAATAAAATCAAACACTCACTTTTTACAATCAGGGTCGACTTCAGCTAACTTTTCTAAGACATTTATCTCGAGTTTTGCAGCCTCTCTGTACTTCTCAACGTTCTTGATTATCTTCAGAGCCATTCGGTGCTCTCTGAAATGTATAATTAGATATCATGTTTTATTTCTGTACATAAAATACGGAATTTTGGCAATAAGTATTGAACTTTGTCGGTGTTACTATAAACAAATGGAAATAGAAATGAATAATTAGTGAGGCGTGTCCTGCCAAACAATGCGTGTCATCATCCGGCGCCGATGTGAACGACACCACATCACCTTACTCGAAGGGAACTGTACTACTCCATTGTATAACATTTTATAAATTCATCATTCAAGTGTGACTACTACACATTTTGAATGTACTTATATGGCATCACAATAAAGTATATACATTAGAATAATACGGCGATATGCAAATAACTGGAGAGTTGCATACATTTGAGCACGAGCCACGAAGGAGCGATGGTATCGCACTGGTGACAAAAAGTAGTAGCTACACGTTGTTTAAATAAAGAAAGATACTCACAATTCCAAGTCCTTCACCTCGACCACCTTGCCGAAGGTGCCCTCACCGAGCGTGTCGATGATTTTGTCTGCAATGAAACCAAGGCAACATAATTAATCAAATGTACTCGGCACAAAGTCATGATGGAATCGGCATTGGTATTCCATTCACTATGCGTTATCTGATACACGTTAGAATATCCTGAGAATTATGAATAATTCTTGAGATTATCAACTGTTTTAGTATCAAGAATCGCAACAAATAGTGATAGATGACCAATATACGAGGCTCCAACATGACTTCGTTTCACATCCAAATTGGATTCTTCTGTAAGTTGTTACTTTTTATCAAAATTATAAAATACATTTCAAAAGCAGAAATTTAAGTCTGAAATCTTCAAAACACGAATCACTGACTGCGAGGACTTGGCGGTGGATATTGTGTGAACAAACTCGGTTTCTTGTTGAATTTTCTGCCTTCTGTCGTGTGGTGTTATGTTTTTGTGAGTCATATTATAATGTAACTAGTGTTTGGGTTTTAATTATTGTGAAAGTGTACTGAATGTTTATTATGCAATGTTTGAATAGTGTGTTGTGTATGTGTGTGTGTGTCTGTGTATGGTGTGTGGTGTAGGCGTGTGTACATGTAATGCAATAGAGTTGTTTAAGTTATGGGTGTGGACACGAACATCTCGCTCCCATGACATATCCGGGCCAGTAGACCAGATGTCCGTCCTTGTCGTCCTTGACGGAGGAGCGTGCCCGGGAGCTCTGCAAGCGCCAGCGCCGCGCCGCCGCCGCCGCACGAGCCGCCCGCGCCGCGCAGACATCACGCCACACGCCAGCACATCCGCGAAGAGCGCCACGCGATCCGCACGACCCGAGTAGTGTTGTACCCAACAATCAGACAATGGAACGGTTGCCCGTCAGACAAGCGACAATTGGTATGGTGTGTCGAGGTACATGCTGTTAGAGGGCGGACGGGTGGGCGCTGCGGTGCCGCTGTGCACCGCGCGGCCTGGGACCGGGACCGGGACGCACCGGGGATGGGAGATGACACACCGCTCACATTCCGATCTCTTGCACTACTTTCACACAGGTAATTTAGGATAAGTGTCCACCCGAACCTCTCTAAAATACTAGGCTATTAGGTCACATTACTAACTTTACGGAGAATAGAAATATCGGAACATCTTTTACGTTTTGAATTTGAAAATATTTTAAAACACAAAAGACACATGTTAGCTTTTAATCCACGCACAAATAAATTAAAGACATGCACTAGCATTTTACTTATTGGACGTTATATCGACTGTCATGTCAGGCATCGTTAGTTACACTAAGATAAGCATTTTAATAGATACCCGCTTCTGATTTATTTTTTTAATTTTCTCGGTACCTACGTGGGTACTAAGAAAAATTTTGTAAGAATCGCTGCAAAATACATGCATTTATATTGCAACGTTATTATTATTTGGCCGTAAGAACTAGTAGGTAGGCAAATAGCTTCAATTATTTGTTGACTGACTAGTTGTAGCATTTCGTTGGTACCATTTGCTTGAATGAGAATATGACAACGGAAACAATGCATACGATGGTACAATATGTAAATAGTGGAAAACCACAGACCAGGTGTATGTTAGCGGCACACAGTGCGCAGGCGGTTGGTTAGCGTGTGCTTACAGGCGGCGTGGCCGCGTGCCGCATGAGGTGGCGCGGCCGCTGCGGCCTCTGGCGCGCGCGCAGCTCGGGCGGCAGCACCACTACATCGCCCACAGCCAAAGGTTCCACCTTCTTGGGAGCGGTCACTGCGCCAGTGGCGTCGCTTATCTCCTTATCGCCAATTCGTCCGTACATTTCATCTAAATGGGCGTACTTCATTATGAGTCCTTGGATTTCTTTTCGCCTTGTTTCCCGTTCGCTGAGTACCCGGTCTCCGACTGGGGTCTTGTCGTCGTCTTCATCACTCGATGGAAAATATATTTGTTTCTGGCGACCTACTTCTCTCACCGGTGAAGCAACCGGTGTTTTGGTTGTCTTTAACTTTGTACTTGTGCCATTGGTAGTTTGTTGGGGTGGTGAGATTAGATCCCGAGCCGCTGGGTGTATGTTTATATCTATAGGACGCAATGATAATTTGCCCATTTTCCGGTCATTGTTTTCGCTTTTTTCCGCCCTTAAAGACCTCCTCTGATGTCTCCGATACACACTATCTCTGTCTTTGCCATAATAAGGGCGATCTTTCAATGGAATGTCAAATCCATTTTTGTACTCTTCTTTTTGTTTATGACTAGAAGACAATCGCCGGTCTGCAGTATTCCTGTATGGGGTTTTGTCCCTTATTTTCTCATGAGAATAATTGTTTCTTTTGAACGAGTTTTCACCAAAAACTGCAGTCGTTAAGCTTCTCATTAATCCCCGTGATAAAGTCGGTTCAGGCTCTAATGTTTTGTCACGGTCTTCCTTTTCTTTCCTTGCCCTTTCTTTTTTCTGAACTGCTATTCTATCTAACACTGAGGAGTACTTATCTTCCAAACGACTTCGTGTACTACCTAATAAAATGCTATCAATGTTATTGTTGGGCTCTTTCAGAGGGTACCGTTTAGTGAACGGCGATGATTTATTATCTTTCAAGTGAGCTCTGCGGAATGAGTCAGTGCGTCCGAGTGCGCTAATCCCGGAGGTAGAATGCAAAGGTGATGTGTCGATGCGCGACTTGGACGCTCCCAGGTAACTCGAGTACGTACGGTCATCGTTCAACTTCCGCGCCGGCGCACCGGACGTTAAAGATGTATACGGTGAGATGTGGCCATTGTTCTCGTATCGCCGTGCATTCGCCAACGCAGAATTTTTGCTTGAAATAAGTTTATCATCGAATCGCGAACGAGCCGCGGTAAGCTTTGGGTCAGAAATAATCTCGGTCTTTTCAGAAGGTCCTCTCCGAGTCAAGCGGTTGATAAAGCTGGAGTAACCATCTGATAACAGTTGTGTCACGCTCGTGGTAGAAGACCTGTTATATCGTTGACGGCGGGGACTAGTCGTTGCACTAGCACTTGTGCTCAAACTTGCCATATTGTTTACTCTGGCAGTTTTTTCTTCTAATTTATGACAAACACATTAACCGGGATATATCACATAATAGTCCAAAACCATCATATTTACACCATCAAATCAATTAACGAAACATTGAGGCACCAACGACTTTTCTAGTTTACACGGCTACTTGTTCGCCACCGGACATAAGACTGGTTCTATCTCGAGATCCAGAGCGTACCTAAGCGCGAACGAATTTCAGAAAGATCACTAGCGCAACCGAGTGCGGCCGCCGGTGCCAAGTAATCGTCGTGCACTAAAAATATCGGCAACCCGTGGGAGCGCCCTCCCGCGCACGCCGAGGTGCCCCGCCGAGAACACATTTCTTCGCATTACACTTTACTACGTTTTTTCGTATTATTGAAACGTGCATCTCATTTCAAAGGCCTATACTATTAATCTATATTTCACTAAAACAAAGGGTCAATGACCAGTGATATATTTCTAAAAAGAAAGCCAAATTATTTAGTTCCCCGTCACGTCACTACTTTGGCAAGGTAACAATTGACCTTTTTTTCTATTTGTGATATATGACTAATGGTTATTTGTTGAACGAAGTTTAGAAATCGGGAATTGCATTTCCCTTCTGATTCAATTGTCTTGGTTTGATTATGAATAATAATATCACCGACAATAGTCTCATCATGGACGTCATCGCGTGCTAAATATGTTTCAGTGTAAACAAACATTCACACTCATTAAATTTCACACAGGCGTGTTGGTAATCGAGCTTTGTGACATCGCCGAGGTGGAGATGCACACCTTTCTCTGAACAGTGAGGAGCGGAGCCAAGACAGTTCTGTCAATAAGCGGTAGGTAACCAGGTCAGTGGAGCGCGTGCGAGCTGTGAACAATGCCGACGGTGCCCGCGACCGACACGGCCGACACTCACCGCGTGCGCACGCAACACACAACCTTATCATCTAATACGATGCATTATCGTATAATGTATCCCCATAGCCATAGTCTTATTATTCCAATAATCATCACTTCAGCATGTTATAATACGCGTTATCACCTAAGAGAACGAACTGTAGGACGGATGCGGGCGCTACCGGAGTCGAGATGAGATGATAAAGTGACACGGACGAGCTACGTGCTGTCTCACGCTTATCATATCGTAATAACAATATATTTGGTCCCCGTTCGACATCTAAAACTACGCTTATTTAAACCGGAATCTTGATTCATAACGAATGTTTCGTAAGACGTTGTTTTGTGTTCTATCTAAATAAGGGGATAGATGAACAGCATTCAAATTCGATAATAATTGATGTTTTAATACGCAGCATTACCGTCGTCCGATTGTTTACTGAAATTTCGTGCAGCGGAGTAAACAATTGAACACACAAAAATGTCTTGCATTCTTTATGTAACTCAGCAAGCCCGCTTCGCCAATGCCAAAGCATGTACCTTCTACTGGTCTGCAATTTTCTACTTTCACTCGTCGAGTAAACATTTTTCAACACTATTAGTCGACGTTATTGCAAACTACCGTATTGCTTCTAATTACTGATCAATATCGGCAAGCGTTTTAAAACTGGTGCATGTATTTTACAGCAAACATACAAATTTTTACATTAAAATGTTAAACATACCCGTGGGTACCCTTTTTCATCTAGCAGCACAGGATAGTTAAAATTAACGATTCTCTCCAATGCACTTAAGAGACTGAAGGCTTTGATTTTGTGCACGGTGAGATATGTGGTAATAAGTAACAACAAAACTGATGCGACTTGGTCGCCACTAATGAAGCTGTCATAGCACTTGCGCATGGTCAATGCCACATGGGAATTATTATTGGTTAACATTGCGCGTCGGTAGTACGTTACTGAATGACGTTATGACTGACTAACTGGCGAACAGCTGTTTAGGGGTCGTTTGTTATTGGGGTGCAGGTAAAAACAACCCTAACGGGATTGGCCACAGCCGTCGGTCGTTGCCACTACTATAAAGGGTCTTGACAATGCATATCCTACTGCGCCTAACTTTGGAGAAGATATTTCTCAAGTAGAATGTGATTGTGTAATGGAATTAACATGGATACGAGTGTATATGAGCTGATTATTTGCTGGGTTCATTTACCCAAAATAAAACACTGTCATGGTTAGTAAAATAGCACCTGTTCAAAGAAGCAAATGACAGTCAAAACGGTACCTAAATTACAACAAATATCGAATGTCACGCGGTGTAACATTTAAAATATGTATTAAAATATTTACTCAAGATAATAATAATGAAATAAAGATAATATTTTTGAATAAAACTTTTTTAACTTCATATCTAATACTATTACATGTTCACAGAAATAAAATACGTCACATTAATGTGGAAAATGTTTGCTTACAACTGACCTTGCCAGCTAGCCGGCTGCAAGCACTGTCTACATCGAAAAGGATCTCCGCGACCACAGAGAGCAATTTCGAGACATCGTGCCACTTGCATCCGTGCTCCTTGAGAAACTTCTTATATAGCTCATAAAAGGAACCGAACCGTAAGGGGAGCCGCGTGCGTTCTTGTTTTATAGACAATTCGGCCATAATGCACTTCACTGCACCGCACTGCACTGTGTCGTGTTAGTGTGCACTGATGACGAGCGACGGAGCCGCCAGCGTCGTGGGGCGGGTGGCCAGCCGGCCGGTTGCTACTCTACTGTATAGCGGCGCGCGATACCCCCGTGTCTCCACAATAACGCGGACGATACAGATGACACAAACAAAAAGATAAGTTTTTAACTCAAATATTAGTGTAAAAAGGCTAAACAATGTGTGGTTCGTCCAGCGACCGACACTATAATGCGTGGGGCCACTTCACCATTCGAAGGCATTTAATTAAAGATGGCATGCACAAATGGAGCAAACAATTTCAAGCTTTTGGTATCGGTTTAAACAGGATTGATCCGCGTCCTACTCGTTAACATTGCTGTAGTTCCAGCGACAAAACATGAAGGGAATTTTTGGTATTTGAGTTGTATGTTCTTGAACACACACACAGTTGTTTTTTCCGTTAATGGAACTAAAATTTAAGTATCTGCTGTTTCATTTTCTATAAAAAATTGAAACCTATTTAGGGTTAACATCCTTTTTATCTCTTACTAGATTAAATAATAAATGCTTTTGTTGTTGATAATGTATCTAAGTATTATAATTATCATTGTTACATAGGGTTTTTGTTTTACAATAGTCGTATACTGCTTCTATCTATGATTAATTAATGTTTGAAAATTCATGTTTTTCATGTCCTTGCCATGATGCATATTAAACTTGCAGTTGTTTCACAAATGGAGTTAAAATTCACAGTACCATATACCTACCTATATCAACTTGAAAAAATCATGCCTATGTTATCTTGAGTATTAAATATGTAAACATGGTTTGTTTTGAGTCTAACATGAAAACCGTTTAGCGAAATAGAATGATTTTAATGAAATTTTGTGAGGAATGCTTTCGAGGGAGAGGGATAGTCAGGCATTGATTAGAATCAGAGACAAAGACATACTTTAAGGCAGGGTTTACAAGTACGTAATTTGGCGAGGTAAAACCGTGCGGTACGCCGCGCAGCCGTAACCTGAGCGATATCGGCAAGGTCGGCCGGAAGGAATCGGGCATTACCAAATAGATAGGTGGGCAAAACAACGGCCGTACCGCATTTATCAGACCATATCTCGGCCTTTGGCGGCCAGCACGCCACGGCATATAGTATTAATGATACGCGATAGCCTATTCTCTGCCTATGAACTTGACCTCTGACATAGGCGTCAAGCTAAATGCAATTACATAAGTTTATTAAGTATAAATACGTGACAAACAAGCGTGTATATGTCGCGTTATTAGGAAAATTATAAACGGTATAACAGGGAACTTTCCAAATTATGGATGGCCGATTTACCTAAATGTCATCACATTAGGTGATGCAATGTTATCTGAGGTATTATGTCAAATTATATTTTTTCCAATATACATGCGCTTGGGATTGTTACATTGCGTTTTACATCCCTCTGGAGTGGGTCGAAAGTGGCACATCATGTTTGATATTGGTACTTTCTTATCTAACTTTGCATACGTAGATAGAAGGGCAAAGCGCAATTGGTTCCAAAACTTTTTTATGTTATCTTTTTCTATTTCGAGGTTTTGTTTTTTTTTTAAATAATATTAATGAAAACTACCTATTGGCAATGAATTTTATTCAGTGTGTTTGGATCGTTTTGGTTTATCCAAAATCTTTTCAGCATTTTCCTAGCTCCAGTAATAAAATAACGTTCACAATACCCTTATTTCATAATTACGGCTTTACATTTTTCCTACAATGTATAATATGGACCACGTCTGATTCGATCCGGATTCAACAAGCTACAATTTAGTTTTGGTTTCGCAATTCAAAACAATTGAGAAGCACGCCTCTTGATGAGTGTTCATTAGGCAAACGTATCATGTATGACTCGCGATTTCTACGATCTGTTTATTACAAACTCTTACTGTGACAATTACTCACGTTTGAAATGAAATCGTTTACTATTACAGAAAATTTGACGTAGTTCTAATCACGACTGACGTGGGTATTTTTTTTGTCTTAGGTTTATCAATCGCGAAAGTTCAGTCAATATTTAACTAAATCATGCAGTGTTATCATAACAGAATGCGTGACGGTTGTCTCTCCTAGGTGAAGGTGATCAGCGCGTTACTATTTCTGTGCGCATGCGTCGTTCATGTTTTCTGCGCGAGAACAACTACACGCGGCGCCATCTATCGATCGCTTTTGGAATCAAATAGATCGTGCCAGCTGCTGTTACTATTTTAGTACACCATACACATAATTATAACGTTGTTTATTACAGATTAGCAAATTACAAATCATTGTTTTATTCGATGAAAGTTATTTTTACAATTATTACAAGCTTCGTTATGTCTGTGTTCAAAAGGTAATTAACAGTAATATTTTCATACGGAAATCCATGCAGCAGACGTTAAAAACATCTTAAAATCACAAGATAAATTAATATGGAGGATTGGATATAGAAAACAGTTAAAAGGCTACTAATTTACCAATAAGGAAGTTTTTAGCAGGATTTGTAGACAGCTCCTCAATTGTTTGGGAGGATAGTGATAAATTAAATCCTTGACCTAATAATATATGCTAAAATAGATGCACATTGCTCTCAATACACGCGCGCTGGCAGCGCGTGGCGCAGTTACTTTTCATATAACAAATTTAATTTAACACCAAGTGTAATGCTTTAATATTTGTTAAATGATAAATGATTTTAAGGCTGACCTCTACTTCTTTAGGTTGCTTTTCTGGTTTGAGCGGTGCGCTGTGTGTTGGTTGCTGTGGCGTGAAGGAGCACGAAGGCTGAGGCTCTAGTGCGAGCTGCTGAGTTTTCACAGGTGGCTGGGAGGCAACCTTAGGGCTCTTCTGCAAATCTGACACAATGCCTTCGACATTCTGAACACGTATCTGCGGCGGATGCGCTACATTTGTTTGAGTAACACAAGCTGGTGGTCTTGGAGCCAGCCATGACGTGGGCACCGCAGGTGGAACCAGAGGTGGCTGTTGTGTTATTTTCAAAGTTTGATCATTAACCTTAGAACTATGGTTATGGAGTTGTGGTTCTGGCAATTGCTGATTCGTTTTGTTATGTGACGTTTCTTTTGGTTTATTTGTTTCTACTTCAGGGACAGGTATAATTTTTTTATCAAGTTCTAACGTTTGTGGGATTTGTTCTAATCTTACATTTGTTTTTGGTTGTTCTTTTTGTGCTTTACTGTTTTGAATAGGAGGTACTTGCGTTGGTAGTTGTTCGTGAAATGGAATGGATGGCAATTGGTTTAGAGGTAGATTTGAAGCAGTAGTTGTAGATATAACTGCAGCATTGTGCATATTTTCATTTTCTATTATTGCCACAGCATTACTTGGTTTGGGTAACTCTGGAATAGTCGGCGAAACGTCATCTCTACTTTGGGAGAAATCAGTACTATCACAACAAGAAAGCTCCTCGAGACTTTGAACTAAATCTAGCGCGGACGCCTCGTGATAATCTGTAGAACACGGAGACGTGTCGTCACTTGTATCGTCTGTATCATCAGGTCTCTGTGAACTTTTACTACTTGGAACAAAAGCTAAACTAGATGTCACATCGTTAGAAATATCAGCATTCAACGATTCCTCACTTTGAGTAGACGATTCTCTATTACCAGAAGAGTCAATGGCACTAACTTTTGCATCTCCACTAACCACATCGTTCACTGTAACAGTTGACATTGGAACATCAGTTTTTTGTGTATTGGTTTCGTTGTTATTTTTGTCACCTGGTTCATTTACACTATCCGGATTGTTTTCCTCTGATTTAAAAGTGCTGTTGTTAACATAATTCTCCATTTTAGCTTGTTCGACCACTGGTAAACTCATATACTGTGGTATAGCATAATCTAAATCCGTTAGGGGTGTATAATGAACACCATCTTCCTGTAACGGTGCTTCAAAATTAGGAGAATAATATTCGAAAGCAGCATTTTCATTACAATAAACGGACCAGGGGTCATTTGAAGGAATTAAAGGCAATCCATCATAATACAGTTCAGGGTTTATATATTCCGGTTTGTAATCCCACGAAGGAACGAACGAATCTTCAAAAGCTAGGTAGTTTTCTGGCAGCATCACCACATTTGGGTTTAATTGCCTTGAATCTAGTGCATACGAACCGTCGTAGAATGGGTTGTTGAGCACAAGCGGGGGAGGCTGTATAGGCGTGCATTCCACTGTCACTTCAGCAAATAATCCGTACTTAGATAAATCAGGTTCAGATCGTCTATGTCGGAAGACGCGTGAGTCTATTTCGTGAGCGATATTTGCAGCGTAAATATCCGATACGTCAAAACTATGAGTTCTTCGTAAATAGCTTTCTGGTGGCAACTGATAATCAATTTTTGGGCCGCCTTCGATAAGTTCTACTTCATCATCGTACACTCCTTCGTAAGTTGGCACACCCACGTTGTTTATTTCGTGTAAGGCATCCACATCGTTTGTTTGGCTGGTCGTGCTGGATGCAACTTGGGGGTCACCGTTGTCACATGCAGCATCACTAGGTAGTAATAACACGTGCGGAAGGGCGGGTGGGGGTCCGCAGAACAGGAGGTTATTGGGGGGTGGACGCGGCGGCTGGGCAGCCATGGCTCCGGGGACAGGCCGCCCACAGCCCGACGCGGTGGACTACTATTTCAGCGCGCCAGAGACGCGCCGGGCGGCCGGCTCAGCTTTGCGACTGACTGAAGGCGTTCCGAGTGACGAAGGCGAACACAAATAGAACGGGCGCAAGCGCGAGGAGGTCGCCGTCTCTCGCGCACATCTTCACGGGCGAAGGCGCACGCGCACTCGCAAGCCAAACCCGTCCCGCGTGTAATCCCAAACAGGCACGCTGACGTTTTACGCTTTATTCTGGTTCCGCACGTTGCTTACGATGTACTACATGTATTATGCTAGTGAGGAGAAGACAGGTTTACGGGTGGACACTTTTTGTGGTTTTGGCGAGGTTTGGATATTACGAATCACACCATCCTTTCGCACTTCCTCTAAGTTTAAAAAAGAAACCGTAGGACTCACCTGTTCAGGGGGTGAACGTGGGGAGGACTCGTCGCGGTGATGTCTCCTCCGCCTGTGTGAAGTTGGTGAACGCCGGTGATGTGACCGTTTGGAACGTTCATTTCTCCGCCTCCACGAGTGCTCCGAGCTGTGAAATCATCGATCGGTAGGCTGTAGGGTTAGTGAATAGGACAAGAAAGTGTAACGTATGCAACGAACGTTTAGGTGAGGTCCGTGTGCGTTTATTAAGAGCTTTCTTGGCCGAGGCATTACTAACGTTGGCGAGCGTTTTCCATGAGCAGAATGTGGATCTAACAGCTGTGCGAGGTGGTCAGGTGGCGGCAGGCAGCAAACGCTCAGCAGCGCCCGCACAGCAGCCCACCGCCTCTGACCCGTGCCTAAGTCTTTAACGGTGCCCAATATCTATAATCTCTATTAATTGACCTATTAAATATTCTCTTTAAATGGGTTGTCGATAGGTGCATTTTTCATCGAGTTATGTATAAAGTTTAACTCTAGTAAATTCTGTTACCGCACCCTGCTATTACGCTAACAGTTTAACACAACTAATATCATCGGTAGAGGCTACACAGTCAAGGTCACTTGAACATTTAAAGGTAATCACTTTTTATGCGAGCGTTACTAGGAGCAGTTGACAACACAGATAAAGTTGTTGAGATGTTTACAAAAAGGCACTGAACAGTATTTGACTCGTGTGAGCAGCTGTTTGCTGACAGTCGGCGAGGACCCGATCTGAGCTGCGGTCGCCGACACACTGCCAGCGCTGTCAGCTCGCGGTGAACAAGATACAGCGGCTCAAGTAAAGCGACGTACAATCAAGTGTTCATTTCAAAACACCGCCACCGTCACAGCCTAACAAGCGGACAATCAAAACCTCCACGTCATTGGCACAATGTCATCGTCTATGAGAAATCACCGCTCGATTGACGCTTGTATTCTTTGACATAAATAGTAGTTAATGGATCATTGTAACGTTATTCTATAAATAAAGGCAAAATCAAACTGAAATCAATCAAAAGCTGATGGAATAATTTAGGATGATCACTTTTATCTAAGGATAACTTACCAGCAGACGCGTAAACTTTGAGGGCTACATACTATGCTTTTATCAACGATTGTTAAACTCGCGCTCTTCTCTCCCATTACGAATAGTACCATTGTAGATTAAACCTACCCTTAAAAACGGAGAACCGGGACCTCACAAACTTGATAAATCCTACAACTTATAACGTGCAACTTATCTCTAGTAAGACCCAATTGAAAATAACATAAGAATGCAGAATGAGGGACGCGGTCTAATAGAATTAAATGAACATAATTGGTTTACCTAGTCGCAATGGATATATATACGTATACGCACAAGATAATGCAGAAAATACATGTTTGTGTAACTCTACTGCTGTGTATATTTAGATTTCATACGAATACTCTCATACAAAAATTCAGCAACGTTATCATTAGTGACATCTAGCGGCTAACGATCGAACCATGCAGTTGCGAAAGTAAGCTATACGAAATTATTGCGTCGCGTTTGCACATTAGAAACATTTACGACCAATTATAATTCCTGACATTGTTATCACTATTTCACTCATCATACCAGTAAAATGTTTTATGCTTTAAAACAGAAAGTAGTTTAAGATCATAAGAACGTCGACAGGAGAAAAATGTTTTAATGATAAATGTTGTTTTTTTTTAATTCTTCTGCATACTGCATATTTACTGCTTAATCCAATAATTACTTAATAGGGTATTTGTGATATTTTCTAATTGATAATTTGACGTATTGCAACTAGTTCATTATGTTCTTTGAGTTTTTAATAATTATTAATTTCAATATTTCCGGACAGGACAAAAAGCTAACACGCTCTCCGATCCGATTGTGGTAGAATGTTTCGGCAAAGGACTATTCAAGGGTAGCAAATGCATTTTTTTGTGAACAATCGAATTATATCAATATGGTTTATATTGTTTAATAAATTTTATAAAGGAATTGAGCTATCTAAGATAAAATTCCTTAAACAGTTTGTATCGTTACGAAGCAGGCGCTCTGGCGGCGTGCGCGGGCGTCTCTCATATGTCGCGCTTAATGTCACATTGTTTAGCGCCATACGAGAAGTTGAACTTGAATGCTTGATAGTTTCTAGGCTTTATAGACCTTCACAGTCTCGTATGAAGACCATACATATTAATACTTTGACACAAATAGTTTTAATTTTGATTAAGTATAGGTATTTTTATGACGAAAAAGTAACATTTCTTCCAAAATCAAAAGTATTATATGGTTTGCCTTTTTTTTGTGGGCGGTTAACACAAGGTTATTCATTGCGGACGGAACGATAAGGATAGTGAAATTTTATATAAGTTTTATTTATTGTTTAGCGAGGTGTGATCGATTTTTAATTAAGAGCTCATTTTAATATGAGGAAGCACCTACGGAATTTGTTCACGAGCAAACATAATTGGTTAATTGTAAACATAATCCTTTACACGGGGTAATTTTAGCTACCGTCAAAGCATATTTATTCTTGCCTGTACTACACACGCGCGTCTGTGGTTCATCATATTATGGGTTTGAATATGTTTTGAAAGAACATCAAGAACTTAGCGATTTCTCGATTCTGTTCAATGTTGCCTAATTAACAGACAACTACAGCTCATCCTACCTCAATCTGAATAATTTTTCAATACATTTTCAACCGTATCACACAATCACATTAGTGGAAAGTTAATATGGTAAAATTTTACAGCGATATATTGACTGCTGGCGTCTGTAGAAGAACAGTGTTCTGGTGGTTACAATGTTTGTTTGATCCGAATTGGCTAAGATTTAATTTGCTACCCTATTCTTGAAATTCGCATGCATATTTTAAGCCATTTCCGGATGGATCGTTACTCTTCATCTTTTCGTCCAATTAAAAATCTACTATTCCCTTTTTAAGAGAATTCTTCTGAATTGAGAATTTGAATTCTACGAGTAAACACTTTCTTCTTATGGAATCAAGAAATAATGGTTTCCTGTATTGCATGCTGTGTCAACCAGTGTCGCTTCGATTCGTCGCGAATATCAAATGATTGCACAACGTGTGTCACTTTTATTTAAAGAAGGCACTCGATGGTGGTATCAGTGTTTACAAAGCGGCGCACGTCACACGAGACGGACTCCGTCGTGAATAACAAACACCGGAACATTCACTTTCGATCAACGACATAACATTATAGATTCGAGTCTTCATGTGGCCACTCACAAACGTAAGCTGCTCAGAACCGGCTATTTCATAAAATTCTAAAACCAGTGAAACCTGTATTACACGTCACTGAGTGAACTCCAAACTTATCTCTCTAATTAATAGCACATTCGTATTTAGCCTTTAAAATTCAACTACTGTCTTTAGCTTTAATTAGTGAAATTCCTTTTTTAGAGTTTCCTTTACTCTGAGCGGGGACCGACGGTCGAGGGACTCTTTAATTACTATCCGAGGTGGCAGTTGAAGGTGAAAGCGACTTGGGTATAATTCGCGACTTGTGTGTATGTCTTCACAACGTGTATTTTGGGTTCCGCTCAGCTGTCTCGCGATTATATTGCTTGTCAATATTGGTAGAAAATTTGTTGAGAAAGTTTGTTTGTCTCGTTTACCAAGTAAACATGTTTTTATTTTATGTTTTAAGTTCCTGCTTATAACAAGTTATGTATTCAGCAGTGCCCTCTGCGTTACAAGACTGACGCAAGGCGCAACAACATTACGGAAATTGTACCAATACACTTGATGAAAAAGCGTTAAAGGGAAACATTAATTTGCAATGCGGTCAACGTTCAAGCAACAACGAACGGTATTCACACAACGGTTCTTTATATTTAGAAATACCCAACACGTGTATCGTATTGAATCATCTCTGTATGTTTACTGTTTCACTGGTATTTCCTTATACTTTGTTTCGTAATTTTACTTTCTTTTAACCTATTAGTTAGGATACGTTAACGCGAGCGGTTTCGGCTTCACTTAATTGTTTTTAAGGTGTGACACTACACAAGTATGGAAATTGGCACAAATGACAAGGCGTCCAAAGGTCAGAGAGGCAACGGAGCACGCAAAATCGCAGCGAGAGTGGAACGCCTCTGGCACAATGACCATAATCGATCGGTCAGCCAGTGCACACTGCGGGCTCGGTTACGAAATCGAAAGCCGAAGTCTGCAACGTGACACGAACACTGCCCGGTCAAGGATCCACTGCTCGACATTTCGGTGCATATTGTTTTTATCCAATAATCCGACAGCCACCCATATATCGCGAACATTGACCATTTAAGAGACTTGATCTTTTGATTTTCTTTGAAGAGTAATTACTTTAATTATGGTGTTATAATTAAACCGTGTTCAGCCAAAGCGGACACTCGACACACTGACAAGGCCGCGCCGGATGAGCGATTACTGTGAACCATGTCAACGCTGCAGCCACAACTAATCACTCGCCCGCACCACTTTTCGTCAGGTCAATGACAAGCATAAAATACGTCGCTACTGTACGAGCGAAAGCAAAAATCAGAATCATTTTTAATGAATGAATTTAATAAAAAATAAATAAATGGGGCGTAAGACCTAGGAAAGCAAATACGT
Source organism: Helicoverpa armigera (assembly GCF_030705265.1). Lineage (NCBI taxonomy): Eukaryota > Metazoa > Arthropoda > Insecta > Lepidoptera > Noctuidae > Helicoverpa > Helicoverpa armigera. Next base: position 2,952,886 of record NC_087133.1, on the reverse strand, counting down.
TACAGACTGGAAACTGACGTTTTTAGGGCCTGATGGCAAGCTAAAAACCAGTAAACTTAACTAAATCGACATGCGCATGATTTCAACTTTGTTGTATTTACTTTAATCAAGAGACGTTTTAACCGACTTCCCAAAAAGAATGAGGCTCTCGATTCGACCGCGAATATATTTTTAAGTGGATTCGCGGATAACTCCGTCATTGATGTACCAATATTGATGTTTTTTTTTATATACATGGGTATGCTACCAAGATGGTCCCTGCGAAATCAAGTGTTACTTTCGAATATCGGTTAATTCTACAAAACTTTGACCGTCTTACCACAAAAACTTTTAAACGTCAGTTTATGCCTTGTCTAAAAAAATGACAAATTATGACGTTGACATATGGTTCATTTTGCAGCCAAAATTTTATTAGACAAGTGTAAAACAGGGTTTAAAGTTTTTGTAGTAAGGCCCTGAATGTTTAGACCCGACCTGATGATGGACACGACAGAGTCAAAGCAAATCCACGTCATGTACACATTGACGAGACTTTTACACCGAAATATAACTTGACAAAGACACTGTAAAGCAGACACTACAAAACTTTGCAAAGTTTTGTATGTCATTCATCCATACCCACCAATCATGAATCAAATATATAGAATCATTTAAAACAATAATGTATGTATAAGAAAGAGGTGCCCATTCATTGAATTCCAAAATAGCTAGTCAGATATTGAACTAACGTAAAATATGATTCACCGAAATGATGTTTCTATTTTTTAAACAACTGCATTGAAGGAATACATTTATTGCCAGTATTCAGCAGATGATGATGATAATCCAAAAACTGTATATCAGCCACATATGGTTTTGAATAAAGTAATTTATGATAACAGATCTAGTCTAGCATGTAATAAATTAGAAAGTAATAAATCAAACTTTCTTGTGTTTTAGTCTAGCATAAATTAAACCTCATATGGTCCTCTACTAAGATAGTCATGTCCAGACATAAATATTTATTTTTGATTAGTTAACTTCTACGAAAAATACACGGCCTGACGTGAAAGCCGCATTAAACGTTTTGGCATTTATTAGTGTACGTGACCGGGGCACTAACGCATAAAGACATTATGAAAGACAGACTCACCAAATAATTATGAAATTGACTAGCTTTTACGACGCACGTTCATGAATGATTGAAAAGTTTCACATGAACAAAATGTTGACAGAAAAAAAGTATTTTTTTAGCAATAAAGCATTTCTTCAATGTTGATGTGTTTTTGATTACTGTAACCATCTTTTCGCTAGTATAGTAGAAAATAGTGTTTGATACAAGAACATGTCCGCTTGAAGCATTATTTTCTTTCGTGGTTTAGGTTTGCTATTTGATGTCATTATTGTCAATATAAGTGGCATGGCGACAGTATTCTCAATTTCTAACGTATTTGTAAAAAGTGGTTTAGGAACAATAGATGAAAAGCTTTTCGTGGCCGCAAATTAGTGACCCAACGCATGTTTAATTTGATCAGTATTGTTTTATCACTACGTTTTTAGAAGAAGGAAGGAACCGAAAACAATAAGTTGTAATTACGTCATAACGCCTACCAAGTTGACAAATCCTTTGCGAGCGCATAAACCAGGACAGGACCTTGAAACATTCACTGTGAACGCTAACGAGACGAATCTTTTAAGCTATGGCTACGCCTGGCGCCCACGAATTTGTAGAATGTGTGCTTGTTATGTTTGATGTGTTTGAGTTATGATGATACATGACACAAATATCTATTGCACCGACACACATTGAAAAATACTCTTGCGTATTTTCAAACATAATAGCGCAAGTGAAAGAACAGTTATACGACCTGAAAATGATAATTACGAGTCTATGTAAACGTGCTCGAATGGAGGTCGCAGTCAGCTCGATAGTGGCTTCAAAACAAAATTGCTTGTACTTAATGGTTTGTTTTTCTGTTGGTATTATTTTAGAATCTAACATAGTATCCACATGGCGTTAATGAGCAAAGAGATTAAGCAACCGCTAGCAGGATAGGATAAAGCGCAGCAGTGGTGACTCACGGTGAGTTGTGCAATGGTTTTGCACAACCAGTCCTCCGACCCTCGCCACTACTGTCATACTTCTAACAAGTAGATATAATAAAAGCTTTTGGAATCAAATTAATGCCTATTTCCTTTTGTATTTATGATGGTCAGGGTCAGAGAAAACTTGAGTAAAAACAATTGTTACAGAAACAGTTAGCGAATACTCCGTACAGTAATAACGGTACAGCTGTCTACGAAAGACGAACGAATGTCGGACATACCACTAATGATACAGATAAACCTACATTATAAATTTTATAAAATGTGTAAACACTCTGCGTGTCTGATGGATGACATGTGCAAAGTGAAAGGTTGTTCTACGTAATTAATAACATATTTCTACTGATATGAAATAACTGCACTTTGGTAGACTGTTACGTACTTGTACTAGAACTCTAGAACATACGAAGAAAGTCAACTGGTTATCATTTATCTAAGCTCAATGTTGACAAATTCTATTCCAAACGTAAAAGCTTGCTCTCGCTGCACTCGGCCGGGCCAGTGGTAAGTCGATGCACTCGAGATGCCGACTAGCGAGTCGTGCGGGCTTTTTTTTTCCTATTTATAATCGCATGGTATAAACTCGCTCCAACGTATTTAGTGTAACTTCAATGCGCTCGATGCTCAACACACACGAAACCTTAGGTATTGGGTTTAACGATAACCTATAAGTATGTTGTGATAAGGGAAGGACCGGTTAGTGAGGATTCATCATGTTTGGTGTTGTGGGTACATACGAAACGCTCCACTCGTGCTCGCGCATGTTCTTCTGGAATGCAGCAGACTTCGGTGTCCAGGAATCTACACCCCGGTAGAGAGCGGGTAGTTCAGCTACCTTGACCTCAAGGCGCTCGGCGAGCCTCTGATCCACGAGCGCCTTGGGACCGCTCGTCAAAGGCCGCTGTTGTTCTTTAGCACTGCGCCGCTCCAAACCAGCGTATCCATTTAATTTCTCTCCATTGCAAGACGTCACGCTTTTGGGACTATCTATGCTGAGCAATTTGCTTTTAACGGTGTCTACCTTACCGTAATTTTTATATTGTACCGATTCAGTTCCGTTCGCTGTTCGCGAATACTTCAAAGAATCGTACGTGTCGCCGTTCAGGCTACTGTATTCGACATTGTTTAAGTTGATGTCTCTATCAACTCGTTTAGTCGCGGCATCGTAACCATTTCGTTTGCTATAGCGTTCCTCGTGGCTTTGTTTGAGGAAGTTATTTTCAAAACTAGTTTTACATTTAGGAACATTATTTAGATAGTCGCTATAACTTAAATCTTTATTGTGTAAACCTTTATCACAGCCCTTTTTAAGTGTTTCTTGTATATCGATACCGTTCCCATTAACACGGCTGTATGTAAAGCTCGCAGGCTGGCTGTCAGTCCTGTTTTCTACAGGCTCTGTCCGTTCGGCATCCTTGCTCTCGAATTCATGTTTGACAATAGCAACACGCGACATATCGCCGTTGACTCCATTCTTGTACTGTGATTTAGCGGTGAAATCTGCCGCCGTGATACCAGCTCTGCTTTGCTCAGAGGGAACGGTCCACGTGTCGTGCTTCTTCTTCTCACTACTTTTGGAAGACCATGCTTTTGCTAGCGCAGCTTTAAGCGCCTCCCGTCGCTCATGTACGCTAACCCTCGGGTACTCGTGTATAGGAACAATAGCGGGAGCATACAGAGTCGACCGTGGTGTGGCTCGCGTTATGCGGAAACTTCTGAACTCCCTGTTGAACTCCGAACTCAGAGAATAAGCCGGTATTCTCGAAGTCACCATTTTGAGATCAAAATTTCCAGACAAGTCTTAAAACTTATTATTCTTCACAATAAAATTATTTTAGCACAGAGCACACTGAACACATATCGACTCTACCTGTAAAGAATGTGGAAAATTAAAATGTGTTGAAATAATGATAATGTTGCAGGGTTCTCCTAATAGTGTGTTATTTTCACGTGTATTCGCATTCGCTGCAGGTCGTGGACATGTCGGCGGACTGTGGGCCGCGACCTTCGCGGTGGGCGGCGCGGCGGAGCGGCGGGACAACGCACTGGTCAACGAACCGCCCCGTGCGCCACCGACCGCTCAGCTTACCAGCCTGCTTGCATAACGCACTCACGAACAGCTGCCCTACCTTATCTTGCATGCAGTTATACATCGATCACGCCAACCGCACGCACATCATTAAACGTAACAAAAACATCGGACGAATGCATCGTTAATATTTATGAACATTAGTCAGTGTGATAGAGGAATCTATTAAACGATAGTGATAAGACGTCACTAGATTTGTAGAGCATTTCTGCCGTATATGTGCAACAAGTGTCGCCTTGGTTGGCATCCCTAATATGGATAGTGGCGTTGCTGCCATATGGCCTGCGACCGACACATCCTAGCCTGTCTCAATTCCAGCTGCATCGATACAAACATATCACTATACAAACAAGTTTTCTGGGGCAAGATTGTCTCACTTTTGTAAGATTATACAGACATTAAGTACACAAGTACGTTATTGAGACACGAATTTGGGTCTTCAAAATGAATGATTTATGACCATTTATTTAGCGTGACTTTTCACTGATCCAACAAACTTAATAATCGCTTCAGAAAATGACAACGATTTGAATGATACTAGAGGCTTTATTATTGAACACACAGCACGAGATAACAACACACTATGTTTATAAACGTATTAATGGGATTTCTTGTTGTGATATTAAGGAAATATATGGAGTAACACTTGTATGATTATTGAATTAGTTCAACACATTTTAGCATAACACTTGTTTGAACCGTGATCACTGAGTATAACCATGTGTACCGTTGAGCAGACGCATTCGGTGGCTGTAACCAACCAAGCGGCATAAAGCCCAGGATATTTAATGCTTGTAATGCAGCCTTTGTGACAAAATAAGATACGCGTCGCGTAGGACAGCGGGGATCGGTTGTTGGAAGGCGAGCAGCCACCGGAAGCGAGTGCGTTTCGATAGCGACGGCGGCGGCGGGGCCGGTCCGTGCATACCTTCTCGTTGCGAGCGCGAGAACTGCGTGCGGTGTGCGTGCACCGCTGCGACTAAACTGACTGAAGGGAGGCAACGCGCGGCGGCCCGATGCGAGGACCCCACCGCTACCGCCGCCTCTCTCCTGCGGTCCACCACTAGTGACTCTATCGCGAGAGCATTACGGCCTGAATCGCAGGAGCACTGACCTTCGCTACAACAACGACGAGATGCCGATACACTAGCGACCGGCAGGCCCGAGCGCACGCTTGCATCCGACCGACTGACTGCACTATTCCAGTACAAGTTTATAACAGTTGCCAACCAAACTGTGTGCTATCCGTTATGTGTATATATATATATGTATTCATGTATACCTATATTTATGCTACCAGTAGAAAGACAAAATATAAATAATCTCCTTTTGATAGTAAGAATATGCCTATTCAATTCTCAATGATAAAATGAATAAAGGTAATTTCTGTAGATTAGAAGGTGCCTATTAATTACGCAACAATCATTTACGAAGAAAATACCTAAATCAGGAGAATTATACAATACATTATTACAATAAATATAAAATTTTAATGTTGTTGATCCAACAGCGCGTAACCCGATTTCTCTCGTTAACACAAAAATGTTTTTAGTCATCTGTCTTTTGTTTAGCGACTGCAGCGAGTGATTGTGTCATGAACAGATTAATATTAACTGGAACTATAAACGCAAACCAAATTATTTTCGTTTAATATTTGTATTGATTGGATTGCTAGCCTTGCGTCGTGGAGCATGTGGGATATCTCACCTTAAACGTTTCGTTGCGCTATGCGATATAATTGATAATTACCTGAAACAAAAATGATTTTGTTAATAACGCTTTGGTGAACCTTGGCCATAAAAACGTTACGTTAATTATGATATAAAAACACATTTTAAATGAAATAATAACACATAAATCATGAACACATCAAGCGAACCGGGGTACAGAAGGTCGTGTTGGTTTCGAAACCACTTCAACAAATCAACACAACATTATTATGTATTTGGGCCACTGAAAAATTATAACTTGCTTATAATATTGACTATGTGTAATAAACAGAATGATTGGGGCATTTATTGATTGTTTTTTACAGATGGATAAACGAAGTCAGTTTCCTTACAAAGTTTATCACAGCATTCTTAATGGGGCTAGCAAAAATAATAATGTAGAGGTATGTCCAGCCACTCCTGCAAAATTAAAAATAGCAAATACTGTATGAGAAAAAGAGTATCACGGTTAAGCAGGCTTCATTAGCTTAAAACAGTGTCGGTCATAATGCAAATAAATCACGAAACCTTATAGAGTAATTGACTCGATAAGCACTACCCTAGCTGGTTCCACAGTTTAAAGTATCTAAAATCTCATACACGTTTCTAGATAAAAAAAAAGTTGTTCACAATTCTTCCAAACCTTTTCAATAACCCAATAACATCGTCGTTCAATATACAATTTCAGGTGTCCGGAAAATAATTTAATGTATTATAAAATAAATATACACGAGAAGTAATTATGCTGGTTGCCGAATATGGGTGAAAGTTGAAGAGAGTTGATATTGAAAACAAATTGAATTAATAGCCTGTCGAGCTGAACATAAATTATTGCTGCCTACGTTTTATTACTAAGAAATATAAATACAGAGAACATGTTCTAGAGAGTAAATAAAATAATCTGACTTGCACTTTGTTCTTCAAGTCTTTGGCACCGAAAAGAAATTGGCACTAAAGCCGCGTTTGGATTATATCTCATAATTTGCTTACCCTAAAAGCACCAATACGTTGTGAACATATTTATAGTATAATTATAACTATATACCTATATGTATAAGTATATGTTTAATATTGTGACACGGTCCGTTTAATATTTATTTATGTGTGAAACAAACATGGCCTAGACTGGAACATTATTGCTTATTCAGTGGTGATGTGTGTCACTGCCAACGATTATGCGGTTGTATGATTTCATTCCCCTTAGGGCTTTAAGCTCTGCAACGTTTGCCTGACCTTTATCGCATACTGTAAATAGTTCAACTGAAATAGTTTACTATACTATGCAGTCTACTGGGGCCCGATTCTCCTAATTTTACTTAAGCGACCTTCGATTGACGTTCGACTCGATTCGACTTCGATCCAATCCCGACTCGATTACGATTGCAACGTATGTGGCATTCCGCTATTTTTTCTTCGAAATAAACGTTTTTATCCTTTTCTTTCATTCAATAATGAATCATTTTGTCTGCAAATGATTTACGATTGCAAAATGATTGTACAGCAAACTACCGTATAGACCAAAATCATCAAAATAGCAGACCAATCGCACACCAATCAAATGTCAATCGAATACGATTGGTCTTTTATTAGTAGCAGAATGCCCGATATGGTTAAAACTGCTATTACGATCATATTGCGATTCGATTTTGACATTATTAACTTAGGAGAATCGGGGCCCAGGCAGTTCGCGTCATTACGTAGTTGGCTTATCAATATCAAACATATTTTTGACATTTATCAACAGAGGACATGACTCAATGCAGACTTTAATTCATGTATTTAGTTTTAGGTTCATTATAATATTTATTTTCCGGAATAACGTATTACTACAAGCGTTATCAGAAGTGAATCATCATTTACCTAATTCTAAAAAAAACTGCGTCATAACTTTTTAAAGTTTTGTGATGTTAATCAATTAAGTAAGACAAAACAAAAGCAGACTTTGTTCGCAAATAAAAATAAAAGTAGTATTCATCAAAGATTTCCTAAATTAAAAATAACCGTTAGGATTTTTCGAGCAACCTACACAATCTTTTATGGTAGGTTCGAGCCCTCAATCAAACATTCTCCGTTACGACCGAGAAAATAACTTGCAAATTGTTGTATATACACATGTATTTACATATACGCGTCATCAGCAAAAACATTACTCGACCTAAGATTGTAGGCAACCGCGTCACTACACAATTGGTGGCACGTAAATGGCAGCAAAAAATAATGGCACCGGAGGCGGTAGCGAGTAACCGACAAACGGCGAGGTCCAATGACCCAAATGGTTCATTACTAGGCCAGCTAGACTAACCAACGAAAGAAAAATCGGTCGCCATCGGTCGCCGACCATGTCGCTTTTTCTGAGAATATCAAAGAGTAAGAAGCCCCAGTTGATTGCCAATTAGTTTCAATTGGTTTAAACTGATTTCTAGACATTGAACCTCCTAGTTTGAAATAAAAAATGTAAGCATATACAGCATGTAAACCCATAAGTCCCCATGTGTTGGCATTAACAGCCTCTTTGCTCTTTAAAAGGAAAGGGACGTTGAGCTTAGCCATCCCTGCGGTGCATTCATAAGAAACAATTCATGAACATAAGGTTGAGTATTTAAAGTGTTGCGATGCTAGCAATGACCACGGCGAATTAAAACGATGCCATAAATGGTGCTACAGCGGAAACCTGATCTACCAGGCACGACTTTGAATCAGACAAAAACCAATCTAAATAGCATACCAAAATACTAACCATAAATATACTTCCTGATGCTATGGGATTGACCGCCTCTTCCTACTTGATTTATGGTAAAGTGTCTAATAACCTTTCAAAAAAAACCTATCCATAATTTGTTTATTCAACTAATTTACTTGTTTTCAAAGACTAGTTCAGTGAATCTGAATTGACGACATTATACGAAAATTAGAGGCCGACAAGTATTTCAAAAAATAACGCAATAATAACTGAGTCAAAAGTAACGGTCCTCATTAATCATTGGGGTCAAACAACCAGGTATAACAGAACATTACTCGATACTGATTCGTCATCTTTCAATTAAGTATATCGGTCATTGCAGGTTTTTGTGCCATTTATCAGGTTCCATTAGCAAATTTTACGGATATTACTTAGTACGTACAGACAGTTCAGTTAATATATTTACTGTCCATTTCAAATGCGCACAAGGAAAACAAAGAGTACTTATTATTACGACTAATTATAAAATAGACTGATATTAAATGCGTCATTTGGATTTTGTCCTGTTCAGGATTACAATATTTCCCCTGCAATTATTATAAAACGGATATTTAGATTTCAAACGAAAGTAGCAAATGGCTATACATAGTACCCTAAAGAACATTTTATATAAGTGTGGGATTTATTGTAGACAGCTGGTCTGCACTGCACCTACTAGTGTGATTACATACTTCAATAAATCCATATATTTTTATTTAAAATGTCACGAGCCCTACTTTTTACAAGGAAGACTTTTCTACACATGATAAGTATTACAATTTCTTTTTTAAATGGCCACTGAATCCCGAGCTTTTCACTTGAGGCTTCAGGATTTCTACCAATATTAGATAAATAAAAAATCTAATTCAGTTTGCGCTTTAATGAGACCATGGATTGACGAAACAATATCTTCATCAAATCAAAACCGTATTTTTCGAAATAAATTAAGGATAAATTACTAAAAAAACAATTCATCTAACTCAGCGAATTTCCAATTGAGGCGTTTAATAATTTTTTAATTTTGTATCGTCCAGTAACCAGGACAGGAGAAATCAGTCCGCCGACCTGCATTAAAACACCTTTCCCACAAAGACGTACCCGTTGAGCTTCTCGGAAGCACAACAAAGATCCTGTACACGATTGTGACTCACGCATTTGGTACAACCTTCTGTCCAGACAAAAATAAACAAAACAAATTGGAGGTAGTCGTCGACCATTCAGTTTCTCGTAAGTCTGACTTAAAAATCATGATGAAAATGTCGCTTCTTATGACGAATCTAACCAGGCTTTGAATATAATCGTACCTATGGTGCTACCACGGCATCTTCGATCGAAGACTTATGAATCTAGTAATGCCCACGTGCTGGTAAGTACAAGTATAAAGACACGTGTAATTGGGGCAGAAAGTCGCTCCATCGTACTGTTGGTTTCTTCGAAGTGGAGGCGCGTAGGTGTCGCCAGCCACATTACCGACGCCTGCCATCCTTCATACAAGAAATTACTTGTTCCCATAATTTGTATTCGGGGCCAGCGTCACACTTGTGATGTGCGATTAGAAAGGAGACGGCAATTGTACTGCCTCTTAGAAATGCTCCACATGTGGGTGGTTACACCAGATTCTGGTCAGAAGAAAACTTTCCAATAAGAAAATCGTGATCTATCAATCACACGATAAACATGTTTTTTGTTCTAAAATATCCTAATACATAAATTACACTTAATAAGATCTTCTTGACAAATGAAATTACTTTTTGGGTTCTACCACGTAGTTACTGATGTAAAAGAAAAACCGCCCAGGGTATCACTACGTCAGATACTTTGTGTGTAAATTGATCGTAAGTATGTCTATATGAAGTCAAGAAATCTAAGAAGCAACATATTTGAAACAATCAATAATGTAGGTAGGTTGTGAGTGAAGAGCATGCATTCAGACGAACTTAATTTCTAGTAGGTGCATATTAATTCCCACTATTCTGAGTACACCTAATTTGATAAAACTTGGAAGAAATATAACTTATAAATCAAAATAACCCATCGGATTTTCTTTATCCGGGTGCGAGAAGTACTTTCCAGTTTGTTCGAATTGTAATATTTGTTTCATTGATTTTGAATCATTGTTTTTTTTTGTCTTACATTAACTTAATGTACGAAGTAGATCATGTGACCTATTGAATATATATTTCCTTAACACGCACACAGAGGTTTTTACGCTTTTTCCAGCGCAAAGTGAGTAAATGCGTTGGTATTCCCTAGCTATGAGAGCCCTGTCCTAGGTACTGCACACCACTTAGCATTAATGACAGTCGTCACCATAAGCACCTGAACCCAGTGATTCATCTACAAGAAGAAAAATACTTGGATCGTTCGAAACGCGGAAAAGTTCAGTTTGCTTATCCTTATAGTTACCGCTAACTTTACAGGAAACTTTCACTTACTAATATTTCTTTTTGATAAAAGGGAAATCATGTCACGTCACATGATAAACGACTGCAGACAATGTGCAGCGCGGGTGGATAACAATCAAGGCCGTCGAGAGTGGGCCACGGCAAGCTCGGAAGATGTTAGAAAACAAAAGTGATCAAAATTTACGCGAGATGCGAATATGCGATTGCGTAAACAGAACATTAAGCTTTCCGAGCTTAGCACGCCCCACTGACGAACTCATGTCACCCACGCCCGCATTCTGACGGATTTATTAGATACGATCTATCTAATCAAAATAAATGAAATGGCAATAATTAACAGAGTTCATCGCAGGATATCCATCGAACACCTTTGAGTTATTCGCTAATTGATGAAAGTGAAAATGTTTCGTTATTCCATTCAATGACAGGCTAAGTTACTAGGTTAAAGCTTTCTCCGAAAAAGATTTATCAGGATTCTGACCACATATTTTATTACTCCATTACTCGATCATCTATCTGTTAAGTGATGATATCTTTGGTCTGGCAGTTTTTTTTAAGTTAGGATGTTTCGATAGAGTAGAGTCATAATTTCTAGCCTGTTTTTATTTTATAAATGAAGCATATGAATATGAAAAATATTATCTAATGATTCTTGGTATTGTGATTTTACAGACCAAAGTTTTTAGTATAAAAAACTTGTACATGTCCAAAACACAGATTCTTTAAAAGGTTGACAGCGTTTTTTATAGTTAATTGGGATCAGATTGGAACAGAGTAGGTACGTTGATGGACGTACATAAACTTACCTACATAAATTTATAATAAGTAGTGGTTCGTGTATATGATATTCCCACATAAGTTATGCTTAAAAGTAAACCGATTTACATGGAACGACTGGTTGTTAAATACTTCCGTGAATGAACGAATTACCGAATGAACGTTTGCAATGTTTTAGTGCGACGCCTCCGTCGATATCTGAACAATACGTGGGCGGCCGATGCATTGCCAATCCTTAAACGGAAACCTTGTTTACCTACTTGTCTTCCCTTTAGGATAGCCGATATCGATGCGAGACAAGGTCCCCTGTCATTATGTTCACTGTAGTACAGCGAGGAATCTTATCTGGTACTTAATAAGTACGTGCATACATCGGCTTCCAGCATGTCCTTGACGAAAATGATTCAAATATATATTGTACTTCCGTAGTCGTGACCCGCACCTGATTGTAATCCGTGTAAATACCGTGATGAGTGCATCGACAGCGATGTTTACAATAAACATTTTTATTTCTTACGAAAAAGGAAATAAATGATTCGATTTGCATAATCGACGACGTATCGTCACGGTATACCTTTATATAGTGAAACGGGATATTATAAATTGCATATCAAATAAATAATCGCCTATCAATAAATACTCATCATTTATATTCTTTTTTACATCAAATAACTTACTTCACTACAAATAAACTAAATGTTTAACAAAACTCAAACTGCAGATAATTCGAAATTATACATCAATATGACATTGCTTTTTTTATTATAATGCAATACAGTTAAATTTATTCTTGTACAAAAATACTACATACATAGCATTAATACTGACTGCACAGCAAATTTACCATATTTCATAGCAAAATAACTATCCCAGTCGCATATTAACCAGTAAATACAACAAAACCTATTCATCATATTTGTCTTAATTTTCAAGAAGCCATGCTCGGCAAATTTAATGATTATTATAACAAAAGAATCCTGTCACATTGCATTATTTCTAAAAACAGAACAAATTAACTGAAAAGGTTCGCGGCTTCGCGCGCTTTTTCGTCACTGGAGTACAGAGTGGCGCGAGCGAGTAAGATAGAGTTCAATTAAAAAACATTGTATTAAAAATTGAAGCTAGTAACGAAAACGAATCGCTGGAAAAACCGACTCCACGTAGTCTTGTTTGCCCTACCCCTAGAGTGCAATTCAAAACCGCGTAGGCGCGGAGGGGCGAGGCGGCCTGCGAGCTGAGGAGCAGGTAGTTTTAACGCTCGCCGACGCGGTTGAGGCTGGCCGGCTCTGCCGGCCAGTAAGCCGAAGCTGCGGTGGTGAGCGTGAAAATCATCTGCGACGATAAGCTCGCATGGGACCGCCGGAGCCACGAAGCGCCGGAGCCGTGACAGAAGCCATGCTTGCTGCATATTGCATGCTTACTTCCATGTTGCATGCCTGCTTACATGCTGCATGCCTGCTTGCATGCTTCAGGCTTGTTTGCATGCTCCTTACAGGAAAATAAAAATTTCAAAACTATGCCAAAAGATGATTCTGACTATAAACATTCTGAAATATGATATTATAGTAATAGCCTTTTAATGACTACTTATATGAAATGTATGCCAAAAGGAAATACAATGACTGACAATGCACCAGCCCCATTTTTTTTAAGAACTATATGAGCAACCATATCATCGGACTTGCGATCTGACTCAAGTACGTGGCGCCACCTGCAGAATCTAAAAATGTTACCTATTGGGCAAAAAAGGAAGAGTAGACGCTTATAAATAATTCAATAAATTACAATTTTGTATTTAATTTTATATTTTTTTGCTGGTCTCATTATGCCTTAATTAATAAATAATAAGATGACTGTGACTAATAAAAAGCTGTTTTATTCAGAAAAACTGCTGTAAATAATATAAAAATAGAAGCTATATTTAAAAGAAAAAGAGTTAACATGTATAATGTGCATTAAGATTATTAGCTGTGCATTGATGAAAAAGCTTTTGCTTTAGGAAAAATCGCTGTACGCTGCAAAAATAAATTGTAGTGTGTTTAGTGATATTTTGAGTTGAATATTTTGCTGTGCAATCAGTAATTTTGATAGGCATTCGGAATCTTATTGCATAGAAAAAGGATATTTTTTGATTTGCGTTTAAATACTACCCTAGTGAAACTAGCTAAACGTAAGTGCAAACTCACCACGCATAAGCCATCGCAAGTGTATTGAATAAATTACCAATAAAGCTTATTATGCAAAATATCTGCACGCTGTAAGTAGATTCAATATGTTCAAAGACAAAGGTCTATATTTTCCTATGTGCGATCGCTTTGTTAGCAATCGATGGTCAATGTCATAGGTTCAAGAACATGGTCGTGTAAGCGTTGGGGGCTTCATTAGCTGTTTATTTGTCAAAAAAAGAATAAACGACTAACCTATAAACTGTACGTTGATACTGCTGAGTGAATTAAAAAATAGAAAACTTTCCAAAATTGCCTCATAAATTTGAGGCAATTGAATAAAAAATGTAGACGCAATTTAGTCATAAATAAAGCTATTGAAGACAATAAGAGTTCTTGACGATTCAGGTTAACGTGATCATTTACCGATGCTGAGTCAGACCCGAAACTAACTGTATACGGTCTAGGTTCGCACTTGCTCTAATACCCTACATCTTTTCATATCGCATTACATTCAAAAACGTCTTGTGAACTCATTATGCCAGTCTTCTCCTCACTATTGTACAAAAACATATGTATTTTTAGGCCATGTGTATTTTAGCTCTTGTTAAATTTTGAAACAATCACGTTGCGACAAATAAATATTATCTGATTAATTGTCTGCAAATGACCTATATACCTACTGTGAAACTAGTTATCACCTACGCATCCCGCTAGCGAAACAATAATGCATTATATATGTACTACTTATAACCTCCATGAAGCTCACACAACGAATTTGGTACTATTTAACAAACACGCGCATATTTATTTGGTACATTCAAATCGATTGACGCTCATATGAATACAATGGAGATTCGTTATCGGACTCTTCGTTGTAACAGATTTCAACATTAGTACATAGCCAAACCGTTAGTGTAGTATAATTTTTTATTAGTAAGTAATTGATTATGAATGCATCGTCTCGTGCTTTGTTTCAGATAACATTTTATATATATTTTAAATTATTTATATTCCTATTGTTAAGTTTTGTTTCTATTTATTGTATAAGTGTAGTGTTTATAACTAATGTTATTAATTAACGTGTATGTATAAACAAGCTCACTTTGAAAGCTTTCACTAAACGCCCACCGCGTGCTGCCGGCAGTCAGGGCTCGATCCCACAAAATACAGGTTTTCTTTTAAGACAGAAAAGTTGAATGCGACTAGAACGTGAAACACTATTTAGCCTAAAATCTAGCTAATTAGTATCTGCCACCTGCAAATTGTTTCAGTATTTGATTGACATAGTAATGGCGAAAGTGAGAAGATGTCACGGTTAGTTATTTTAAGAGAGAAAGGCTGTTTTGGATACCTATGCTAAAATAATGATGGCACGCACGTAATGTGGCTTGAATTTGGATGATCGCCGAAACGAGACTGAACGCATAAAATTATTCTTGCTTGTTAAAATTTATAATTAGTGAGGTTACGAGAGAACAGTTTTTTACTAGATAATTCCTTGCATTAATTAACGCTTTAAATGTTACTCTTGGAATGAATCTCCTGCCACTTTCCAGTAATTATCAAAGCATAAGGAAATTATCTTCAACATGTTATTATACGATTGGAATCGAAGGAGAACTGCTCTTGTATGTGGCTCCGTGGTCGAGAAGCCATCAACGTCGCAGGTGTTTCAGATTAATTGACTTCATCAACAGTAAAACGGATACTACAAAACACGTAATTAAATTTTACTGCTTGAAAGGAAAGTAATTCTTTGTCGATATAAAGACGAAAACATTTTTATTTATTATTAGGGTAGGTACTAGCTGCCCGCTATGGCTTCGCATGTGTACTTACAACAAAAAATATTAATTTGGTTAATGGCGAATCTGGTTGGAATGTTGGGAAAATTAGGTAGGTATAGTACAGTTAAGATGGCAAATAACTCAAATGATTCTCAAACCAAACAATGTAGGTGCTTATTACTGTTAGATCATAACAAAATTTGAGAAAGATATTACAACTGTTGCGATCTCTACATGAAAACTAGATCGAAATACGTACAACACAATGGACGGGGCTAATTTCGCTCACAGTGGCAACACTGCTAATAATTATAAACAGTAGAGATATAACAATACGGTCGCAATTACCGTTCTTGCACGCTCCGGATACTTTCTACGAGACTCGTCTGCCACAATGAACAATCACATTATTATACTTTTTGTGTATATTAGTAAAAGTAAACACCTTTGTTACTTACAATGTCACATTCGTAGGAATCAAATCACTTTCCGATACATTCTAATGGGAACATTTACATACATGTAATCTAAATATCATACATTTATAATGTGCCCACATTCAAGAAAGATATTGAATGAACCTCAAATATTTTTATTATAATGTAACATCAAATGAATTTTTAAAGACATACGATTTTTCAATCGTTAGATAGCAATTCTTATATTAAGCCACATATAGCAAACTTTAAATAATCAATAAATTAATATCAGTTCATTTTACAATAGTTACACACAGCACCGCAAATAATTCATTAAGTATTTTCTTAACTATGTTTATTTCTAAATGACTGCACAAGCAGCTTTGCACCGCCCTATCAAAGTCCGACACGCATTAATGCATCTAAACAGGAAACACCCATACAATGCGGCTTTTCTACTCTGTTATTTTTGGACTGTTTAGGCCCTAGATTTACCGCGGGAAAAGTTAGGAAACCGTTATTGCCACTTACGAAATTATTGGTTAAATCCTAAAAGTAACCTGAAATGATGAACTATCTATATATTGTAGTGAGTTCATATTAAATACAAAATTCTATAAACGCATGTTTATAAATGCACCTATTAGAGTTTAAGGCTTCAGTACGCTTAAATAAGCGTTCATCGAGCGTGAATCAATTTATGAAAAGTCACTCATGTAAAGTGAGTAGTGACCGTGGTGGGAGTATATAAAAAACACCCTTTTATCTTAAAAATAAATTACTGAACTTAGCCTCTCATAAGCAAAGCCTACACTCGCTTTCGTCTTCCAAAATGGCGATAGTAATAACGATGAGTAATGAATAGAGAGCTGCTTTAATTCGCGCCGCTGCCTGTGCCCACGCACTCAGTACAACGCGCATCCACTCGGAACAATGCTTACTGGTTTACTTTCTCGATTGACTCATACAATTCATTGCATATGTCTAGCAGTACGAATTAGATAAATGAGTTCGGTATCAATTTGCAAAAGCATGAACCCATTGTGACATATTCTTAAACTTTCATTATTATTATGTTCGCCAGTCAAAATAAAGCCTTCTAGACATAAAATGAAAAGGAAAGTTCCAAAAGTAAAAAATACTAGTGTAGGCGAACAGGTAGGCATTAATCAAAAGAACAAGTAATGCGTGAATTGTCCAGTTTATTTATTGACAAAGGCCTCTAAGTAAGAATAAAATACACACATAATATGACGAATTCTACAGAAAACATTAAAACCGTGATAAAGTTTGTGCTGGCCCTGAGGAGCGCAATGTCCTCGCAAAACCTTTTATTCAACAATAGGTGCGTACTCGACAAAGAAATGACGAATTAACCGGCAGGGTTCGTAAATTTCACACTTAAACAAAAATAAACATTTCAAAGAACTTTATGAAAATCCTCGGTTTTAATTTAATACTTGAATTTGGGCAGATGGGAAATGCGAATATTAACAGTTTCCGTCACAAGACCTTCGACGAGTTGCATGACCTTTTAATGTAAATAATAGCACACACCCGGTCATTGTCTAAGATGACACAAACGTCAAGAAGGCATACGCAACGTTGCGTTCCAGGTGGCATAAACAAAGATGGAGTCGATGGAGTCGCGTGTCAATGTTCTAAGAAATGTAAACGGGCAGGCAAGTGCACATATTGTAACATGTACAGGGAGGGCTGCGCGAGCGCACGAATGCACTAATGAACGTGTGTCGCGCCGCTGACCCCCGACCCACGCGGGTTCGACGCCCGGAGTCGCCCCACGCGCCCGGCCCCGCCTGGCCCTTCCACTACCAGGACGATGCCGGACAGCTTTATCACTATTAATCAGCAAAGACTACTGCATGTTGACTGTCCTTAGCAGTTTTCTTAGTGCGCACTAGCAAAATGTGCCAATGATGAATTTTGTAGTATTCGACATTATAACAGGTAGCAGTATTCTTTTCTACTCAAGAAAGAGATTCTTAAGAATTGATGAGGTCGGGAATCAAGCAGGCATGCACCTGCTATTAAAGAAATAAACCCCCGACCCAGCGCATCTACAGCCTTAAACCTGGATATTCTGGCATCTTTCTTATAAACAAGCAAATATTTTATTTATGTTTTCCTAGTCAATAACTAACTGTTCGGCAAATGTGCCACGATAAAATACACATCTAGTTCAATATTACACATTTCTGTAAAAATGTATGTTGTTTCAAGTAAAAATATTTTTCTTCAAAAGATTTGAGACTATATTCAATATCGATAGTTTCTACTGACTTCTTACTGACTGCATTACAAAAAGTAAGGCGTTTCCCTATAGGTAATTGTCTTAAACGACAGAACGTCGCAGGCGCACCTGCTAGCAATTACGCAAAAGCGGACATGTGTAGTTAAAATGGAGATACCGGCAAAACCCGTCATCCACGGAGTGAAACTAGAGGTGGTTTACTGCACCATCATATTATGGTACAAATAGTGCATTTATCAAGGTTAAAAATTTGTTACAATGATAAAAATCTTTCAACATTTACAAAACATTCCATTCAAATGGCACAAGTGCCATGCTTAAGAAAAAGCAGCTTCGGAAATAGACTTAAGTAGAGAAGAGAAGGCTTAATAAAGATAGCTGCGTGTTCAGGTACATTGAGAAGGGTGAGGGGGGGGAGAGGTAAGAGGTGCATATTTCGCGTCCGCAGGCAGACAGTGGCCCTCGGGAGTCAACGTACTGTGTGGGGACCGGTTCACTAATCGATCCCGCACCGACTGGCCTGCGCTCCTGTCCGCACCTAAACGCGACTAACGGCTCCTTCGCAACCAGCCACGACCAGATATCGTGCCACGGTGCACTTTGTTTTTCTTCGACTATCCAACTCATGCGCATACTATGTATATTTCGTAGTACTAGATCTGCAATTTGATAACGGACGTACGTACTCTTGTAAAGGACTCGAATCTGGATTTCTTCGTGCGTGTCATCAAGTAACGTAGTACTACCAAGAAAGCTTAAGTTACGTGGTATAAATTGCATAAACAAAATAGCATGCAATAGCCTGTAGGTAGCCTGGTAGCCACGTACATATCTACTTTCTTGGTCTATTAGGTAATGTCTATTCACCAGAGAGCCTATTAAGTCATTATGTCACCATAATGAATGCTTAGCCGGCAACATGGTCGGTAAAGGCAGCGTAGTCGTGTGCGCAATTTTCTCTAAACCGATTGAAAAGAGCGTTAAACTCGAGACAATCCGGGCCGATTTCCGCGGACGTGACAATAGTATCATTGTTCGTAAGTATTGACCGTTGCGATGACCACGACGCATCACTCAAGTTTTTGTGACCTGCTTTTACTTAAGCCCATAATCTTCCCCTGATGTAACGGATTCTGATGTCTATCAAATCGATCATATATTATTATATAGATCGAATAACGTTTGATATTACGAACATGGTCTTGGATAAATATAAAGTCGTAGGCTATCGTAGGAATGATTTACAAAGCATCCAAGTAGGGTCCAAGATGAGTGATTTATAGCATTCTACCACTAATAAACGAGGCTATCGGTTTGCTAGCTTAAATATTGTTTTATAATGATATATATTTATGACCATTGCCTTCTACAATATGTAGCTTTTTAATTGTTTACATTTAATGAAAACGTAGAAGAACACACATGTCATGTCTTACACTTATCATGATCAGTTGGCAGAAGTCTCAATCAACTTCTAATTTGGCAACGCGTGTAATGTAATAATAGAAAAGAATGTTCAGAATGGCTAGATTCATTTTACTCAGTCAGTGATACATTTTACTGACGTGATAAATCGTAGAGCTCTCACTAAACGGTCGTTGATTCCGTCACATGTGCTCGTTCCTTGTACAATAGCTCCGGCGACAGAGCCAGCCGGTATAAATGACCGTCTTCATGAAGACATCCACACAAGTCACAATGCAGACTTATACATTGGAACAAGAACGCTGTTGTGTTATAGCACAGGCTCGCATCGCATTGAAACTAGATACATGTTTGCATTATAAATATACATACAATGCGTCTAGCTCTTTGTACCGGCTTTGGTTGAATTTTACGATTAAGTACCTGTCTATGTCGTTAAAACTTGGTACCATACCACTTTTTGCCTTATTGTATTTTATAACGTTAAGGTTAATTTTAGGCACAACGCCAAAACTACTCACCGAAATGACAGATAATACGTTAGATTTCCGTCTTAAAAGAATAGACATAGCGGCGCCGTGTCAGCGAAGACCCTGATAAAGCCCTCGCAAAGCAAAGAGGACGCAAGGCCGATGCGCGGTTCTGTGAGCTATTGTTAAATTAACAGGATGTGATGAGACGCGACCTCGACTTCATAATCCAATACTTGTATAGCGAGGAAATCATTTTCTTAAATTAATATTGCCTTGCGTTGCTGTCAAAAATTATGCGACAGCGGCTAGATAAATATATTCTAACATTAGCTATATAAGATAAATAGATTATATTCTAGCATTTTTTCCAAAATTTTCAAACTATTCCCATTACCAATTTGTACTCTTTAGGAGAAAACTACCGTGAAAATAAAACTATAAAAGTGTGGTAATTTTTAATAAAAGGAGTTGCCAGGAAGTTGAAGGTGCGGAGTAACGAACGGGCAACAGGCAAGTGGCATAAATCCTCAATCGGATTATATCGGACGTAGCGATACGAGGCATAAATCGCAACGGCGGGCGGCGGCGTTCCGCCTCGCGACATGGAAAGCGTTTCTTGGCCGAGATCTACGCAGATCACGCCAGATAAATCTCTAGCACCGCGTGCCGTACCGAGCGGGGAACGTGGTGAAATCAAAAATATTATAAATTGTTATATCGATGCGATTCCTAATACCAACTATTTGGAGTTTGTAATTACTGAAAGGTAATTTTGATTATGTGATCCGACATTATATTATGTACATATTTTGTCGCGCAATATTTTTTTTTACTGTGTTATTGGTACATAATTTTAAATTTTAAGCTTATTCATTCTCCTTTGTCCATTGCAAATACAAAGTACTGAACGGCAAGAATGCAGCACATTTAAAGCTCAATAGACCGGTTGTGGATAGTCGCGTTAGCAGCTTGCAAAAAGCTCAGCGTGGGCCGCAGCTGCACCTACCTACTGCACTTCTAGTTTTACTGTGTCAAGAACAACGCCTCTCGCCCCCACCCCGCGCGGCTCGCCAACATTTGTCACCTGAATAATACACGAAACACCAGCTCTTGCGACAATTGGTGCTCGCCATGTACGCAATCGCCATTGCTTACGAGATGTTGCACTTTTCACTAAATAACAATGACTTGGGCAGCTTCCTCATTTAGTAACCTACTGTTTCAAAAACAATAGCAATTCTGATAGGCCTTAAGTTACAGTAAGCCAAAATTGTTTACATTGATGTTCTATGTGCAACAGAGTTAGGAAATGCCAAATAAAATCAACGAGATGGCGTGTTTCCATTAAGCGAAAACCAGAATAATACATTATTTGCTGACAGATAAAATAAAGATTACCGTTTTAGTAAACGACCTTTCAGAGTTCCTTGGCATACAATCGTTGCGAAAGACGAGAAAATGAAACATATCGGCACGTAGTCATGTACATACACCAGCATTATTGCATGCGAATAAAAAATATCGTGCGACGCTTATTCAACAGGTTGTGATTATACCAAGTATATGAAGGTGCTGATTGTTACAAATTACAGTTTGGCGTTTGCCTTAGTATCCTTGAGTCACAGTCGGGCTTGCGATTAAAGAAATCATTTTCACAACACGTACATTACATGCGCAATTTGCCGACAAACCAGCAATTACTGTCGCCGTCCCTTTGTGCATAATATCAATTTATAGTCCTACGCGTTCAATTCGATATTATGTTAAGCTCTTAAATCCGGAACACTTGGAATAGGTTCAATGGCCTCTAATACAAATGTTTCTTGTAAGTCAAGTAATATTAAGTTAAATTACCTTAGCAACGTTCATTAACAATGAGCTGTTCAATATTCTATGTTTATAAACTGCAGCCGTGACGCGCAGGAAAACATTAAACAATGTAAAAGTAATAGTGTATCTTCACATCATCGCTAACAAGTAGTAATAAAGTTAGGAATAATTTAACATTCTGTTCCAAAACGCATAAAAGTAGGTATGCCAATCGCCAAATTAAGGAATGACTATTCCTGCATGCATATCATATGAATAGCAAATGTAGATATTATTTGCTATAAATATGAATCAAATCAATTACTAAATTTACAGGTTTCTTTGTTGCCAGTAGTTGTCTATCAATCCATAAATTAAAATTGGTTTATTTGTTTCGCTTTAAAATCGTTTTGTTTTATAATCACTTTGCAAATAAATAACCGGGTTGGAATAATTGATCACAATTGAGTTTTTTAAGCAGAAATATTTCATTGGCATTTAATTACTGTTATTGGGGTAGGTCAAACGTCATAATTCAGAGAAGATAATAAACAAAACAATTTTATTGAATTCAAATATTTAAAAGGTAAAAATCCTTCATTCGGCAGAGTAACAACAAATTCGCAAGTAAATCTTGGTCAATAGGGTAACCGAATGTCAATGTTAGTTTCGCCAAACGAAGAAAAAAGGAAAATAAAAGTCAAGTGCGTTCCCACGAAACGACACGCATCGAAGGCCGCTACGTTAATCAAGCACGTGTGACAGCAGACCATAGGTTGCGCTGCCAATTTGTACAACGAGAACCACATACTTAATCATACAGTAATTGATTGGCACCTCTTTACGAACGCCAATAAAAGATGCCGCCAATCTCGATATTGCACATACAGACATATTTTTTTATGGTAAACTCTGTAAAATCACTTATTTATCGTTGTAAAGCCAAGTCTACATAAATTTCGGAGCGGTCTTGCGTCAGACGCCTCGGATGATCTCTGTACACATAAAGAAACAAGATTGCAATGGCGAGATAATTTCTTATTTATGCTGACAACAAGAACAAAGACTTGACTGCACGCGAAATAATTTAATTGAACAATATGATAATGGTGATATTTAATATATTGATTTATAAATCATTATTTTGCACATGGTTTCCAGATCTTATTACAAAAACACTGCGGCTGTGCAATTTCAAAACCTAGTATCTGACAATTTTTAAAAAAAGCGTGTTTTTGCATTTTTCGACCTTATAGACCACTCTCCACATACTAGGATAGCAAAAACTCCCAAAAATTTGACAATAACGAAGTTACACAAAGTCGGAAACCTAGTATCTACAGTAAACGTTTTCAAAATGCAAAAATTACAAGATTAAAACATAGTATCTAACATCAACCATTTTAAAAACCTAGTAAGTGCTTGTAGTTACTTGGATATAAAATGGTTTATGTAGATACTAAGTCAATGAAATGGTTGTAATAAACGTCAAAACTCCCGTGCAACTTTAGTAAGTGAGAAGAAGTCGTTGCAAGTGCGTGTTTTTGTCTCTAAAAATGAGTAAAAATCAGTTTTATAGGTCGAAATTGATCTTGAGTGCTTTAAAAGAACAACATGGTGAAATTTAAGTACGCTTCAGTGTATAATATTGTCAAGATTGTTTGTTTTCCAAGGTTTTTTATGAATAAAAGGCATTTTTTTTAACGACGTCAAAAATCATCAAATGAACCCTCTCTCTGTGGGTTAGCAGCGGTGAGGGAGTGTCAGACTCTTACTGACTAAAAACCGTCGTGTTCCGTCGTGGGCCTTTTATGTGCCAGGGCCGCGGTATCTCTTTCGAACAACCCGCAGCCCCAGCAGGCCTTGGCCCTACTGGGCCCCACTGGGATTGCTGACATCTCTTTGAGGAGCGCGTGGAACAACGCGCGCCGTCGACACGGGTCTGTCGTCTAAGCAGACTGATGGATGCTCGGCCACCCGAACTCACCGCCCACAGACCCACGCCTACGGTGGCCGGGAGTCATCTCGCGACACCCGGCGCCCGTGGTGTCTACCTGGTCCAGCGCGGCGGCCGGGATGAGAGGTGCGAACTCTCTGACGTTCCGCCGCCTCCTTCTCGAGCATGACTGCTTCGCCGAAGGAGGCGACGGCATCCCATTCCCTCTCGCCCCGGACCATGGCCTGAACCAGGGCCAGACGCGAGAGGTCGCCGCCGCCTAAAGCCTCGACGAGAACCCAGCGGTGCCCTTCCCACGCAGGGCACTCCTGGACTGTGTGGTCCACCGTGTCCTCGGGGCTATCCGCACAGTGGTGACACCTGGGCGCCTCCTCACGACCGATTCGATGCAGGTACCTCCCGAAACAACCGTGTCCGGTGAGGACCTGCGTCATGCGATACGTGAGGGCGCCTTGACTCCTCCCGAGCCACTCCTCAAAGAGGGGACTTACCGCCACTATGGTGGCGTGCCCTGCACTGGGTTGCGACAGTCGCTCCCTCCAGGCCACCATGAGATCGCGCCGGAGCTCCGCCCGCTGCTCGACAACTTGCCGCGGCAACAGGGTTTCCCCCCGGCGCTGTGCCTCCTCGCGCCAGTCGTACAGGCGCAAGAAGACTCTCGCCTCCAGATCCCACGGTGGCAGTCCGGCTAGTAGGCTAGCTGCTTCGCGGGAGATCGTGCGGTACCCCCGGATTAGCCTAATGGCTATCACCCTTTAGGGCACGTTCAGGTAGTGTACGGCCCGCGGCCGTACCGAACGTTATGAAAAAACCCAATCCCTTGACCATGCCAATCTTAAAAAATATTCCAAGAGGCATTAAAGAAAGTAAAAAGGAAGGCATAGTATAATCATTACTACAGCTTATGCCAATGAAAATGATGAAGGGAGTTGTGGCAAAGTTTACCGATCAATAATAATTCAGTTGATTTCGTTTCATGTAGACAATTTTTTTTTTAAATATTTTGAGTGATTCTTTTTTTATTACTGAGAAAAAGTAGTGTTTGGTTTCCGATTATCTATTTTTTTTAATCTTTTTCATTAAAACTGCTTATCACTATTTCGTTGTTATTTTTCTATTGTTTCTTCTTTTTTCTAGGTTTATAAAAGTGCATTTAGTTTCTACTCAGTAAATTCAGACCTAAATGAAATCAAAGTGATTTTACTAGGTCTATTAATTTGCATTTTGTCCCCATTCAGTATATTTTAGAACTAGACGAAAACAAAGCAAGTGATCTTACTAGGTTTTGAAATTGTCACTCTCAAAAAGTTAGAACTAAGAAAACAATTTTTTTATTAGTAACTGCTCCTCTACATACATACTTGGTGATAGACGCATTAAAACACTTTTTTTTAAAACCCTGTTATCCCCCTCAAATTTTGCAATCACTCCCAGGACGGTACGACTAATATTATTGAAACGGCAAGCTGTCAAAGATATGAAATCGTTTTTCGGCTCTCCTATAAAATTTGGTTTTGTGCAGATACTGGGTTTTGTTATTTCGCAGCCGACTGGGAAAGGACGTTTAAGAAATGATATTCACTTAAATGTGAATTTGAGTGGGCTGTTGAGATTTACAAAAGGGAAATAGCTCGAGATTGAAGATATGAAATGGAATTATATAAGCGCGCGGTCCCGTAAGGATCAGTAGTGGTTGGAAGCGGGGTCGATTCACTCACCTGGCACGACTCCCCACAATATGACTTATGCCCCGCCAGCGGGCCCTAATTTGCAGATACCGTACACTAACCCGTACCTTGATACACCGTTAGTCTCGCTCAATACCATCATATATTGGAATATATCTTCATGCTTTTTCCTGCACACATGGGTGAGGATTAGAACTTCAAGCGTTAGTAACTTGAGCATAATGTTCTACACCTTCGAACTCATCCTCACGATATTGTGTCAGTTTCGAAACACTATGATAATTGCGGCGTGTTTATGCACATCGCACGTAGTCAAGGCTTACAGACATTACGATTGGGCGAAGGGACATTTATGTTTGATTTAAGCTTATCGACGGGTGCTCGGCAAATACAAATTTAGTTGAGCCATCTTCTGTCTAATAAAACAAACAAACGTGCTTATCAGTCTCCTTCAATTCTAATGACGACATTAGTATCTTTAGGTTGGACCTGATTGTAAACTGGTAATGATAGAGAGTTGAGCGTAATGACCATACAACTGACAAGACCAGTTTCTAACCAGCGGTTTTTTTCGTATTGGTGCGTTTACTTATAAAGAATCTTATGAAATGCCATTCGTCGCATTTTAATTATTGGAAAACGACAAAATGTTGTATAAAAGCTAACCCACTTGATGGTAAGACTACCTATGTCAGATTTAAAAAAGCTTTTAATGGTTAGACTGCAAAAATATGAATGTTAAATTAATAACGGCTACCAGACATGAGGAAGTGGGTAAAGCAAAAACTGCTTAGTGGTTATTTATTATTTTGTCTAAATTCCATACTGCCAGCGCATTATAAAACCCATAAGGAAAACGACCGCTTTATAGTTCAACGTTCATTAACTTTATTAATAATAGTCATTTTGTTCAGTAGATCTTCATTATTTGAGCACTGAGAAACAGGAAAACTTGTAAAACTATTATATATTTAATTAGCATTTATAAGAATTCAATAGGGAATTATTGAGTTCAAAAATATATATATTAAAGATTCCTCCACAAAATAGCTATATGTATTATAATCATTTATCATGATAACTATTAAAACCAATTTTATATTGTGCAAATACTAACATTACAATATTATTTAAATAATGTATAATTAAACAACAACACACGGAAATGTTAACGTATAATTCTACATTGAACAAAGTTCTTATTGGATAAATGTTTACACTGCTGGCGCCATCTAGGTGTGAGTATCTGGTACCAGTCGAAAACGTTTACAAACGGTTCTATGTCAAGAAATGCAACGTGCTTACAGAAACTCCACTCTAACAACAGATGTCGCTACTATCGCATTAATTACACGCATGGCCTTCATAAGTCCATGCAAAATGCAATGGAAGCAAAAATAACTTGTATATTAATATAAAATTAATAGAATGCATGCACAGAAAATACTTCTGGAATTGAATAGTTTCGTCATTTTTATCGTTTTGATATAGGAACTGATAAAAGCAAGTTAGTGGCCAAGTGCAGATAGCTTGCTTTTAGCTATCATAATAAATATTACATCATTTATTATCACAAATACATTTATGGTAATGCGTTAAAAATATCAATAAATGAGCATTTTATTCTCATCTTCTAATATTAACTTATGGCATCAAATTAACATGAGGAAGTTAGATAAGAAATCAATGCCTTGTTTTTTATTTCTAGTTCATATTTAACATTATGAGATCCCGGGACTGCCAGATATCATACTATATCTGATATCTGGCTGTATGGTTTGATAAAGGATAAAGAGTGCTTGCTAACTTCTTACAGATAGGTAACCCACCTCATCCCTTTTTTTAATAAAAATCAACCTTGAATATTATTTTGTACAGTGTAGCACTGGAGGTGTTATTACAAAGGATATAGACACAGCTGTGTGCCACATCAATAAACAATTATTTACGGTCTACTGGCTACAGTCTGCTGTATGCAACATACAATTAAATCTCCTGAGATGATTAAACTGTATTAGAATGTGTGACTCCAGAAATATCTGTGCACATCTTACTAAATGAACAACAAGGTTAGAAATGGTTGCCAACATTCATATAACAGTTTGTTACATCAATATCCAGTATCTAGTGATACAAAAATTGACTATGCATGTTCGTTTCAGACGCTTGCTGTGGTCATTTTACATAATTCTTAGTTACTTGAGAATTTACTTTTACCTACAAGAGAAACCTTGAGTTTATGTATTCTAGAATTATAGAAGTAAGTTTTGAGTCTGTCAAGGTAAATATCTGGATCTACTGAACCGATTTTGAAAATTGTGTTACCAATAAATAGTTAGATTGTCATATGCTATATTTTTTCTTGGTAAAGCGGCGCAGTTTCATCGGGACGCGGGGGAAAGTGATCTTAGAAGCCATTTAACTAGTTCTTCGAGGAAATCATAGTAGTAAGTAGTGACGATAAAACAGTGTTAAATTGTGACTCACCTTTCTCTGTCTCCCCTGCTGCGGCTCCGCTTCCTATAAGACCCCTCAGTGGATCCGTCGTCGAGGCGGCGGCGCTTCGCCTCGTACGACCTCGACCGCGACCTGGAGTGCGACGAGTAGTGCTTCCTACGAGTGCGCGGCATCTGTAACCAGGACACACCACCATTATACATGTTTACCACACAGAGGAGCATGTGAAACGTCACCAGTATGACAGATGATCATGTATGAGTTAGGTCATAAGTAATGTTTTTGTTATTTATTACAAGGTTTATAAGTTGCGCATGTTTGTGAGTCATTCTGCACATACTAGATCCGTCTGGTGAACAACATGCGTCTCCTCATCATGTAGGCCCAATTCCAAAGAAATAGAATATTAGCATTTCTAGCACTTTAGGACTTTCTTTCAAATAATGGTAATAGGCAGCTCAGCAATAGAAACAGTAAGCTGTGGACTGCCACGCTAAAAATGTTAACATTACTGGCAGCTGGAATAGGTTTGGTGCTTGTACTCAAGTACATAAGCAGGGCTTTTGCTGTTTGCTGTGTAAGCAGATACCATTTGTTGCTAATCAATTGGTAATTAACAACAAGATATTATACACAATATTAAGGATTTTATTCTAAGTTATTGTACTTAATTAAGGTTTAGCTAAATATTAGATATTTATTGCATCATTGAAAATAGCACTCTATGTATAAGCCATATTTAACAAATTATTCTATTAATTAAGTTTGTTTTAATTTTTTCAAAGTACCTAATAAAGCCTAGTTCTAATCATAAATACCAGCACTTAAACAATATGAACTCTTTGGAAGAAACAACATGAAATCTAAAGCCACTGAAGTTTTATTTTCTTTAATTAGTTTAAGTTAATAATAGCACTAACACTTCAAGTTCTACCTCTATACTTCTTTGTGCACACAGTAATGTAAGAGTAAAATGTTAGGGTTTTGTTATGCCAATTTTATTATTGTGACGGGTTAAATGTGTAAAATTATTTAAATTCTCAAGACTACTGAAATGTTTATGTTCACCTCCATGTTTATGTTTAAAACATAAAAACATTCATATGAGCACCTGGAGAACCAGTGAATATTAGATTATGACAAGAAAGGGTTGAATCATAAAGAAATCAAAATTAAAACTGGTAGGTAAAATAAGAATCTGCCATGAAAGAATTTCATTACACAATAAAGTCATTATACATTTTACCTATATTACTTAAGAAATAAATAAATATACTTTCAGTGCAGATCTCTTATAATCTCGGTACCACTGCATCAAGCCATTCCATTCAGAAACCAAACATGCGGAACAATGTATGACTATCAAAAATAATACATTCAGTCACAACTGCATCCATTATTTTTGGCAGTCACATACTTAAGGAAAGTACTGTTGTACTTCCACTTACCATAACACAGATACCAATACTCGTATCCGAGCGGTTTAAGCTGAAAAACATAAACTTTTTAAACCATTGACAATAAGTCAAAGGTGCGTAGTGGAAATTTATGACTTCACACTGGCATGCACTTTGAATAAGCAAGAAATTATTTTCAAAATGAAGACACAAAGTTCTGAATTAAGCTCAATAACAAAAATAGTGAGACTGGTAGAACGCAATTTAAGTCTGAAGAATAGGATAAGCACTTTCAATTCAGACAGTTAAGTGATGGAATGATGTGGCTGGAAGTCTCTAAATTTCGAACATATACGTATTTTTAAATCAATAAAAATGTAATTAAGTAAATGGCATTCTCTCCATGACATACTGATAACTGATAAGCAAGATTAACTCTAATCGATCACCGAATCATCATATTTTGTTATTGATTGATCAATGTAGCCTTGAAACAGTAACCCATGTCTGCAAGATCATCAACAACATCAATATGCATAGGGTTTATTTATAGTCTAGCTAAAGTAAATCTTGATTCCAGCCTACAAGTTCGCCAATTTTACCGCAGCTGCGACGCCTGCTAATTCTACACGTATCTGCAGTTACTTGGCCGAAAGATGGTGCATAAACTAATTAAAATTGCTACTCAATCAGCTATCACTACTAAAGTGTGTAAAAACAATAATTTCAATATCCAATTTGCTCAAATAGACATTACAATAAATGTCACAAGTTATTTACATTTTACATGCTGGCGCCATGTTGGTTTCTCTACGACTCCGCTGGAGCCCTAAGTACGCGTTGATAATAAATCACATCCATTTTAACTTACCCTTAATTCACGTATATATTTCAATTTACACCAAAGCAGTTGAGTAAAATTAGTTAAACAATTCCAAGTTCGGGATGCTGAACCTTGAAGTATGCTTCTTCGCAATAAAGGCCCGAACATCGATCCGAATCCAAGACAGATGCTTGTTGGTTGGTTGAACGCAACGCGATGGCGTAAAATCGTAACTCAAGTTTCTCTTCCGTATCAAGAAAAATATTTTATTATTCTACCAAACTCATATAATTCATAAATGGATCTAAATAAAAATAAAAAAACATATTATTGAAAATAATTACAATAAAAGCACGTTTTATAGAAATATTTAGATTAAAAGAATTAAAAAGTTATAATTATAAAGGAAGTTGACACATTAACGCCATCTCGGGTATTTTTCTAGAATCATGAGCATAATCGTAGTACCAACACAACGGAACTTAAAATGCGTTCATATATATATTTTTTAGGTTACATTCGTATTTAGTGACTTTTCTTTATTTTACCATTTTAATACATTCATTTTCGGTGATTTTCGGTACCAAACATTAATTATTTTAATAAGGTATTTTTGTACTAGTTGTAATGCTTTCTACGTTTAGTTTGGTTTTAGACTGTAATCATGAGATAATATCCGGGTGCTGGCTGTATTAGAGTGATTACCAAACGTAGGATAATAATTAAGGATTTTGTGGTAATATGAGGTTGGCTATTCACAGATAGGGGGTTGCCCCCTAAAATCTATGCAGAATTTTCGTAACTCTTAAACCAACCATGTTACTTCTACATCACTTCATGTACCAGGCCGCGAGACTTGTTTCGACCAATAGGTACCGCATCTATACAACCCCACAGCCCAAATTGCGTAGCCGATAGCCTCATATGGTATTATGTCCCAAAGATCAACTTGGTTACAGATGCATAACTTGTTAAGTTTTGAAACGGTTACCTTTGCCTAAGTAACTTTTAAATGCAAAACGTGAAGAGGCAAATGTACCCAGAGTTACAAAAAATACTTTTATATTAATTTCGTTCAATTTATTACTGTTCACCAAAAAAATACTTAAGCGCGTTTCTTAATAAACTGAATTTGTCTTCGCACAGTCGACAGAAGTCGGCGCTTTACTATTCACCACATAGATGCCGCTGCGAGTTGAGAGTCTTTGTGATAATTTCAGAAGATGTAATATTTCTTATATTGTAATAATGTACCACTTGCTAGGAGACTAAAAAGACAAGTTTAAAATAGGCATTTTCTCTTACAGGTAGTAAAGCGACCACATAAGTACTGACTATTGAGCTAAGTTGGTGCTATTATTTTTAGTAGGTACCTGAAAAGTCACTAAGTTACCTTTCTGCAAGTTTCACTCTTATAGGTACCTACTGGGTAGTGGGTAGATGCTGCTTAGAAAGGCATAAACACAATTTCCCTAAGCCAGAAAAGACTGGCCTATTGTTTGAAAATGAGTGAAAGTGTGAGGAAAGGGAGCGGGCCGTCGTTGGGCCGACCTTCTGGCGGGAATCAGCTGATCGGGTTTGCGCAGTGCGCAAATGTGCGGGGTGCGGGGCGCGGGGCGGGCGAGCGGCCGGGGTGTGCGGCGCGCCCGGCAGTCGCGCGCGCTGCGCCCCCCTCCGAGCCCGCTCCCGCCGCGCACCGCCGCGGCGCCGCCAGCCGCACCACCGCCACTGAATAACAGAAAACTACCACCGCCAGCGTCCGCGAACTGTCCACGCTCCACTAATGCTGTAACTGTGATATTTGTACAAAGTCCGCGCTCCTCCGGTCCGCCGACGCTGGCCATGCGGGTACACAACGCGAGGGCCGGACCCCACTCGCAGCCTCCCGTTACACGCGCCACTAGCACGCTGTTATGAGAGACGTTCAGAGCGTACCTGATTCATGTACAAAAATGTTCGATATGTCAATTCAAGAAGTGAACGGGAAAGGACCTAAAAAGAGGAAAAAGTCATTAGAGCGTATCTGTGATAATGAGGAGCGCGGAGCAGAGGCGGCGGCGGAGAGCGCGCCGGAGGAGCAGAGCGGCGGCGCTGCGCCGGGCGGCGTGCGGCTGCTGCACTGGCGGGACATGCCGCAGCACCTGCAGTTCAACCCCTACGTGCTCACCGGCTACCGCCCGCTGCAGAGCTGGGCCGGCTGCGTCGGCAGCCTCTTCTACTTCCACAACGAGACCATCAACATCCTCACTCATGGTAACCTACACTTTCACTTACATCATTTGTTCCAGATTTCAGGTGCTACGACTGCCAGCCAGAAGCTCTCGTTCCTTGTACGAAACTGGTTACATAAAGGCTCGCTTGCAACTACTATTTTCACGACTGTGTGCTACTTAGGTACATACATATTTCTACATAATTCTAATGACTAGAACGTCAGACCTGTCGAATTAAACGTTTTTCGAGAAAGTTATTATAATTTTATTTTTAGAAAAATATAAAAGTATGTACCTTAATGTGAACTTAAATAAGGTTCCACCGCTGGTAGGTAACTAATGGTTGAGTGCAATAAATTGCGAGTATTTTCCATCTCGGCATACGTAGCATAAGCTACGGCGCTCGTAGTCGTAGCACCGGGCTACGGGACTTCGTAGCACAATTTATGTGCCATTAAGAAATGCCAATGGCTTAGCTAGCGAAGAATGCAAGTGGAATCGGCATGCAGAGTACAGTTATTTATATTATTTCATGTAAGAATATCAGCTCTATTCCTGTTTTGCTTATAGGGTCTAACTTATACGGATCAACTACTGCTAATTCAGGTTAGCCTAAATTCACTGCACTTTACAAATAAGGATATTAAGATATTTCACGTTATCCTCATGTTTGGAGTATTCAAATTAGGTTTTAATTAAAAAAAATACTTGCCACTATAATATAATGTAGGTATATCATGATAACACAGTTAATTATAATATTACCCACATCAAATTTATGATTTAGGACGCTGTAAGAATAGACAAATAGGAAAGTTAAACTGATCGGATTTATCTAATAAAATATTAATTGCTCAAAAGTACTAAAGCAGTCATAAAAACAATGTTACCAGTTCCCAATTCTGATTATAAAATCTTTCTATTAATAAATATTTTAAGCTGTTCTGAATTGATAACCCCCTACGGCAATTTGTTATCATTTGCCAAATTCGCAGGTAAAGCTTTATATTCGAGACACGGCCGTGCCGATTCAACGGGACTCAACTATGGGGCACCCCATAAACCGAGCATCGAGTCCTTAAGGGGTAATGCGTTATCTGTTGCCTTCATCTATTGTGCGGAACCCCACGGAGTTAGCTCGCGGATTGTACGGGCACCCCATATATTTTTAATTCAGCGTTGGCATAAAAAGGGGTTCGGGGTTTTTCTTTGTAATGAGTATTGATTTGGTTTAAGTGGGAATTTAATTTATTTGTGTTCTTTTTATTGGATTTTTATTTACCTATTTATCGTAATAACCACTAGGTAATATTCGACAATAACTTAAGATAAACTTAACTGGACGTCCTATGTGTACTAAGAGATATTCCTAAGCCTTTTGCAATGCATTATTCTCAGATAGACATCTGTCATACAATCTTTCAGTTAGAAAGAAGAAAGAAAGAAAAATATTTTTATTGGCACAATACATACACAGTATATAACATAAATTAACAGTAAAATAAAAGTATCACCGAAAACAATTCAGATAAAAAATAAATAAAAAATAATAATAAAATAGGCTCAACATTTAAAAATATAATAATAAAAATTGTGCCAACAAGGTCACAGCTCAGCATATTGTCAAGTGACCACACTGTACAACAGTACTGGCCACCCGACGCTGGTTTTCAGCTGCAACCCACGAGTGTCGTACGCTCGAAATTATTAAAATCTACTGCTACCGATACCGTCTTAAAATTCACTCCTTATTCCAAGATTAATAATAGTTAGTAAATACATATCATAGATATTATTATATAATGATTAGTGTGTGTGTCAGTGAGTGTGAGTGTACCTAGTGTTTTATAGTTTTACACGTGCAGAAAGGACAAAAATAAGACAATATAAGCCACAACAAACAGCAGCCATAC
Source organism: Helicoverpa armigera (assembly GCF_030705265.1). Lineage (NCBI taxonomy): Eukaryota > Metazoa > Arthropoda > Insecta > Lepidoptera > Noctuidae > Helicoverpa > Helicoverpa armigera. The sequence goes on along the minus strand of NC_087133.1, from coordinate 2,918,301 downwards.
GAAGCCTGTAAAGGTTATATGGGAGAAGAGGTTATACAGACATTTTCATATCGTTTTTGATGCAGTAGTAGAAATTCTTTTAATTTCACCTTAAAAGTCACACTGCTTTTTGCTTTTTTAATGGGGGGTGGAATATTATTCCAACACTTTGTTGCTGCATAGCGAAAACTCCCCCTGAATGCTGCGGTCCTGTGTCTCGGGATAGAAAGTTGTGGAACACAATTCCTTCGTACTCTGCCAGTGTAACCATGTGTCCATTCAAGCTTATCATACAGATATAGGGGTGTGCGTGAATGTATGACACTAAACGTTAGACTAATTAAATTAACAACACTTAGTAATAGTATGCATAAATTATCATTCACAAATTACTACCTTATTCTAATTACAACAGACACGCTGTGAGCAAACAAAAATAGTAATGATTAATGAATTTATTGGATTCTTTCATGTTTCACTGTTGGGCAAATATTTAAAGGCTGAAACTACCCTTGGACAAAGGGGAGGTACTCAATTACCCTGTATGTTGTTATATTTTTTCAATACTTTTTTCTCAGTTACGTCAAAATTGGAAAAGACAGCAGAAACCACATTCACTTTTGTAACATCTTTATTTCTTCTCTAGCTTCATCCTTTGTCCTTCCTGATCACCACGAAATGTCCTGCATTGGCCATAATGCAGCAAAGTTCTAATTACTAGTTACTAGCAACCACCATAAAATTAATAACATTATCTATGCAAACATGACATGAACCACAACATCTTGCAACAACATTTATATTCACCAGCATAGGAAAATTACAAAATGGTCAAATAAACAGTAATTTCACTTCGATACGGCAAACATCGGTAAAAACCGGTCATTTCGTAAATGATACCGTGATTACCGTTATGTCTTTCTTTGTATTGCTCATCATGGTATACATTGTTGATTGTCTATAGCTATGGTCCTTCAATTATGTACATACTTATTGGTTGGTCGATTTTATTGTAGCTATATTGACTGTACTGTTTTTAAATTCTGTTTTGTATCATCAAAGAAGTTTAAAAGATACTTATTGAAATTTTACAAGCAAAAGGTGACCTCCTCCTAAAATAATATGTAAAGCAAATATTTTTTTGTATGTTTAGACCTAGCAAGACCTACCTTTAATGGACCTACATTGAAATTCCCTAATCTGGAAATCTATTCCTCATTACTTTATGGCCTCTCCCTGACACCTCAGCGATATCAAAAAGGCGCGAACACACAACTTATTAGTATACCTACTTAATAATCCAATTAGACCTTGAATAGGTATCGACACTCTTGATAATCAAGATCCGATAATATTTAGCCAACCTGGCCTAATAAAGGACTCTTATAAACAAGAGGCATTTTATAACGTGTTATACGAAAACGAACATTAAACGGTTAACGCCTGTTAATAATAGCAATCAATTAAAGTGGGAGTTATAAACACTTGTTTACGAGTGTCATTTGTCTTTATAACAATCATTTTCAGCTTATCACATACTTATTATGACGAAGGTACCTTTTACAAAGGTCTTTCTTTTTACTTGAAATAAATTAGATCGTCTTTTGTCCATTGTTTTTATAGTCCTAGAAGTAACTTCTAGGTTTCAGGATTTGCATGGAGAACAAGTTAGAGCTGGATTGAACTGGATACGGATAAGAAGTGTTTTAAGCTATCTGGTTACGAAAGCACTCATATGTTTTCTAAGCTTGTCTCTCAAGACCTGTCCACAGGTCTTATCAGCTGTTGCGATTTAAAAGCTACTTCAAGCCTTCATCAGTTTTGTATATGAGCTGCTGTGTTACTAATGAGCGCTTACCAACATTAAGCTGTCCTCGACCCTCTACCCTTTACCTCACTCGAAATGTTTTATGCTTTTAACTTTTCATGACTGCATATCATTTCTGTTTTTAACTCGTTAAAGAGTACGACACTTAGCGAGTTGTTTCAGTTTAGTTTATTATATCTCGCTTTCAAGGCAAATGTGTGCCTTTTCAAAGTTCTTTTTTTTAAGCAAGCTCGTAAACGAATTGATTTCTCTTATAGCTGGTGGTAATTCTCAAATGTTAGGTGTAGGTTTTTCAAAATGTCTCTTAATTTAATAAACCTATTGAAGGGACGACCAAGTTTTGAGACAAACAATCAAACAAAAATGGGATTACATTCACCACGATGAAAATCTACCAGACTGACAATTCTGTAAATATTTACTTTCAGTTCTCCTATCGTTATGGAAATTACAGCTAATCCCTCTAACATGTAACAAATAAAACCTATTTTCCAAACAAATCGAACATATGTGATGTCTATCGTTTCACGCAGCGATTGAGCGGCTGACACACGCGGTCTGCTAATAACGTCAGTTAGATTGAACTGAATGGATTACTGTGGGTTGAGGCCGGCCGACAACCGCTCACGATAGGACCCTGTCAATGTTATATACTTGTAAGTATACAGGAGAAACTATTCCTAGTTAGAATGTCAGAAGAATCGTTGGCTTAAACGGGTGTTATGTCGTTACTTGAGGTTTTTTTCTTGGTAACTCAACTCAATGTGATCTCCCTTTTTTATGTCAAATAGTTCTATAAAAGCTCTTTCGAAACGTCAAGCTAGTTGTCAAATATTTAATTAGTTTTTTCAGAAAGTCTGTCATTATACTCGTTTTACAGGCTGATCCACATTTAACCTAGCTGGTACCTATTTATAAAATAAATTAAATACTTTCTAGAAATAGATAAGACATGAAAGTTGACCCGCTCATGTCTCTAGGGCACGATTTGTACGGACGATATACGACGGAGTAGCCCGGATGTGGACCGGACACGTTTTACTTTTCGCAAAGTATTTATACATATGAGAGTAGCTTTTTATTGCCAGTTTTATTTTAGTAACAGAAAATAAAAGCCCATCATAAAAGACAGAATGAAAAGAAGGTATGAGTTCAACTCAGATTTGCGCGCGGCCCTATGTGTGCGTCGGCTTGTAAATATACAACTTTCATTCGTGTGACAGTGACGTCGTCCGAGGATGACGTGTTCTTATCGCTTTTTGTTATGGGTACAGTCGTTTACGAAAATACTAGTTATTCACGACTCAAAGCTTTTTATTATTAAATATGGTTTTTCATTATTTTCTCATACGTCTTTTCAAATTGACATTGACAGTATCTAAGAAATAAATAAGGTGAAATATCTAAGATGAATTAAATACTCTTTACATATTTTCAGGCTGGGGGTACGCGGACAATAAATAAAAGTGTGGACTAAGAATGTAAAAAGAGGTATAATCTAGTATAATAATGTAAACAAAATGTGTGGGGAATTAAAATAAATTAAATTGCTTCGCATAATGTCGACCAAAATAAGACGGAAATAATGAAACTCATAAATGAACGTTTAAGTCAAATTGATGAAGGAATGTGGGGTAATACTTGTCGACATGTACAAAAGAAAAAAGAAGAATACTATAGACATTTTGACATGGAGTCAGAATTTATAATTCATCTTGGAGAGTAGCGAATCCGAAAATTCATCATTTGATTTTTCAAGTAGCGATTCATAATCATTATAAATAAATAAACATTAAATTACGTAATAACTGTTTTTCTTTAAACACCACACACTCCCATATAACCCCTAAATAACTGTATTGTACCCGACTGTACCTCTTGTCACGCACACAAAGTCACTGTATATGTACAAGGGTTACCCACACATAAGGCTGCGCGCACGACTGAGTTGAACTTACTATACCTAAATATCTGGTCTTGATAATTATAATATTTTTAACAAGCAGGTAGAGTACTAAGCAATAAACAAATATTTTTCTGTTATAAACTAAGATATCGATAAAACTATTTAGCAAAAATATTTGGTACTAAATGTAAGTTAACTTAAAAACAGAGCAATGTGTGTTAAACAATATTGAACCAATGTTACATTTACTGCACAAATAGGTATGCTGGTAGCATTCTGGTGCACGGCTGTCTGATATACTTGCAAGTCTTGTTCCAGTCACAATGTAATGTAAAATGTAGTTGTATTTGTTTCTACAAATTATGCCGTGTCGGTATAAAAATGTCATAAAATAAATTGTTTCCTACAGCATCTGTGATAGTTCTTGCGTCTTACACTTTTGGGAAATTATAAACGAGAACTTGAGATTGTGACTTGTTTTCAAAATGGAGTCGCGTTTATTAGTTGTTTCAGAACTATCTTACATACAAAGTAATATTATATAATATTTATGAGTGCATTTGAAAGTTCGAATTCGTTCTAAACGATGCCTGAAGTAATAAACACAAATAATCTTTGAAATTGTGGCTGTTATATACCCAGCATTCACACATTCTTTAAATTTAAAAAGAATAACACTCCATGTTTTAGTTATTTTGCTAGCTGTATACTTTTGTTGTTAACCAGTCTAATTAGTCGGCGGAATTCACACAAATATTTCAATTACCAAAATGCCCGTAGTACTTAATGCAAAATGATGACGTTCATAACTTCAAACATAGTTGCCAACCGCACGCACGTAAATTAAATTAGTTGATACTAATTAACATGGACGCGACGTAAATCCTAGTGCAGCTTTGTTATTAATGAACCGTAGCATCATTTGTTTGTTGGTAACAGACGTTCTCATTATGACCGAAACGTACAGGTGTAATAAGGAATCATAGATTTTGGCTAAATGCAATTATGATTTGCAGCATCTAAAATTTAGATGACATTTGATTTATATGACCATTTAGAATCTAAATGGTAGGAATAAACAGAAATCTATAATGTTAACTAACTTCCAAGAGTAGTGTTACTCGCATCCTGTGGAAACATTGCGCTTAAAAATACGTATCTTAAACATTGTAAAGAAAAAACATCACAGAATTTGAGTATGTGAGTAAAGATTTGTTCCCAACCTAAAATTCTACACACAACTAATCCAGAACTAATGTCTTTATACAGAACTAAGCCCAAATTCATGAAGGTTACTCGCACTAAATGTTCACTGACAGACCCGTAACTACATAAATGAGATCCGAGACGCTACCTACCTATTCAGTGCTCATCACTCGTAACTAACCAAACCTAATATGACATTGGAACAAATAATATCTATATTTTTGTATCATTCAGCTGAAATAAAAGGCGAGAATATTTTCGACAGTAATTTGACACGACATTTATATAGATACTAAACATATTCGTATTTATTTTTGCTATATGTATTTGTTATTGTAATTTCGATTTATCTTTGATATGCTACGAAATTGAATACCGTTTCCACCGTAGCCTAGGCTGACCCATTTGCAAGTTCATATGACTGAAAGAAGTTTTCATTAATCGTAGAGAATTGAATAGGATACCTCCCACGATGCCATTAACGAAAGAAAAAGAAAAAAATATTTTTCTTTATAAGGCCGGCAGCACACATCCGGTTTCCGGATACGGTTTCCTGATCAGGAATTCCGATTCGGGATTCCGTGACACTAGCGCACACATTCGGTTTTTTTCATTCTGAATTTACATGGCCAGTACGTATAGAGCCACTTAAGTGAAAACACGCATCATGGAGGATGACGAGTTAATTGCGATTACACTCTTACATTCGTTAAAAAAGAAAAAAAAATAAGCGGCGTTACTGGGTACACCCGTTAAATACCCGGAGATTGGCCGAAAGTCAATTCTACATTAAAAGAGCCATGTTAGGTACGGGCGTACCCCGAAGATTTTTTTAAATACTATCGGATGTCCATCAAATCATTTGATGAACTCCATCAAGCCATTCGAGATAAATAATGATTTCTCAGGGTTTCCATCATCAGATCCGATGACGATGATGAGATGATTATGGGACCACCTATGAGGTATACCATAGCAAACAAAAAAATAATTTAATAAAATGTATGAATAGTCCTATGAGCGATGTTTTCATAACAGCGCCTGAACAATTTTTAAAGCACTTTTTCGTATAAAGGTGTAAAAAATTAAGTTAGAGAGTACATATAAGTACCATATTGTTTTAAAATTTTTATCTTTTTTTTGAGGTACGTCACTTTGTTATAGGACATGGGGCAATTTTGTATGGATTGTGATTCGCCTTCTTTAAACTATTTATCTTTTATGTATGCAAGTATGTATATACTAGCTTCTGCCAGCGGTTTCACCCGCATCCCGTGGGAACTACTTCCCGTACTGGGATAAAAAGCCGATAAGTAGCCTATAGCCTTCCTCGATAAATGGGCTATCTAACACTGAAAGAAATTTTCAAATCGGACCAGTAGTACCTGAGATTAGCGCGTTCAAACAAACAAACAAACTCTTCAGCTTTATAATATTAGTAAACTGGATTTCATCAAAATACAAAAATAAAAACAAATATAAAAAAGCAAGTGACAAGCGGGCTCTGATACACGTCCATTCGGAACAGGGCTACCTTGATTCAGAATGAAAATTTCTGTATGTGTGCGGCGGTCAAACCAAATTGTTCGCGAGCGCTGCGTTCGGAATGACGTCATCAGGTTTTATTCCGTTCTGAGTACCAGAACGCACGGAGAAAATTTTAAACCGAATGTCAGGTTTTTTTCCGTCCGGAAAAAGTAAGAACGTGTGCGCTCTTGTGAACATTTTGTATGAAAAAAGAGCATTCCGGTTTCCGGATCAGGATTCCTGATCAGGAAACCGGATCAGGAAACCGGATGTGTGCTGCCGGCCTTAATATTTAATGGCTGATTTCAAATTATTTTCGGTAAAAGTTGCCATGTTTTCAAGTTAAAAAGCTGCAAAAAGGTTCTACTTATGTGTACTAGGTTTTACTAAGCCATTGAATTACTTTCATTATTTTGATTATCAAATTAAGAAAACACTGTTAGGATTTAAGGATTTGGAAACTTATTTCAAGACAAATATATATGGAGCGTTTTTAAAAGAACTCACGTCCATTTACGTACCATTCAAATAATTGAAATGAATGACCATTTTACAACAAATATAATACGGAGGTGGACGCGAATTGGCAACGGCCCAGATATTACACAATCGCCATTTTTGGGTGAAGGCTGTGAGTTCACGCCCCACCAGAAATAAAAGGAAATGTGTTTTTTTTCGCGAACATTAATCGTAATTCGACATGGTTTCATTCAATAATGTTAGTGTACCTACGTCCCTTCAAAATGCTATAGATTTTTGGCAGCGGGCTTAAAAGAAAATTGCTGGGCATTTCCTCGCAGTCAAGGGAATACAAGAATTGAGTTAAATAAATAGATTTGTTATCGTGTAATATTACGCACTAGTAAATAATGTAATAATGTTGACGATTTCATTGCACAATGAAAAAAAATTAAAAAGGCTTTTTGCGTCGAATTCCAGGTTTGAAAAATCTCCAGCATTACCAACATTGCAAATCAATATTTATCAAGATATTATTCAGCCTGTGGTAGGTTCACAAACATATAAAACCTTATTAATAATGGGTCAGCTTCCTCGTGCATACATATTCGTATCTTCCCTTTGCATAATTGAGCAGCGGTCACAGATATCCCGCTGCGCTATGACCCGAGAATATTCTATGCACGTTTAACGATTTAAAATTTAAGCTTCTAGGCGAGAATACTCAATTTATGGGCCGTTAACTGTAGCTCTTAGGCCAGGCATGTGCTGGAACTACGACTAAAATTATTTAACGCTGTGGGCCGCAGCTAAGCTTGTAAATATAATAATGATCGGCCGTCGGATCCGTGCCGCGAGACGGAGGCTATTTCGATTTCCCGAATGAATGATATAATTTCCTTTGCCATGCCTGTAAGATATTTCCCTTTGTAAAAACATGAGAACAAATGAGCCAGGATTATTTTCAAAGGGCGAGTTACAAAGCCGTTATGTAGCTACAGTAATTGTCTGTTATGTTTCAGTGCTACAATATATTTTAATTAACTAGACATTTCTTTTTATCTCTCTGTTGGAAATTGCACTCGTTTTTGTAGTGAATTTATTGTTTCGAAGTTGAGCAACTTTAGAATGGAAACAATGTACTTATATTCTTTTAGTTGAAACTTTAGGTTAACTATAGGTTAAAATAAATAAATAAATAAATAAATAAACGTTTATTCCGAATAAATTCTACAAAAATTTTACTAATACTTTTGCCAAACTGCAAAACAGTTTGTTGGCAAATGTAGCTCCTCGTTTACTCTGTTATTACATTTTTCGTGTTTATTTACTTATCACTATGAAGTTATTATAAACAGTAAACAACAAATAACTTTGGTCAGGTTCAAAGGCAAACTGCCTTTGCCACTCAACGTTTAATCAGCCTTCAGAAGTCGGTAGTTGCAGTCATTAGGTAAACTCGTTGATTACTAGATAGCGTGATAAGAACTTACTCGAACGTTGGCTATTTTTGGCTTCAATGACTTCATTCTTCATTATTGTAATGCAATTTAAATTGTTTGTTTTTGTATAAAGAACAAGAGCTTACAGTCGCCATTTTCCTATATAAAATACATATATCACTTTAATGTGACGTATGAGAAACGATTTTAAAATTCTTATTTATAAAATATGTTAAATGCGTCCCATACTTATAGGGGCTGAATAACAATAATCCTTTGTCAGTACAAAAAAATGGAATCGATGTAAAGTTAGCCACGTAATAACCAGTTAGTAATTAGAGGGCTAATCGAGTTTTTATCAAAGCTTGCTACACGTGTAAAAGCTAGCCTTGATTTCACACGATATTTTATTGAAGCTAGTTTCGATATACTGTGATATTGTATGTTGGTTAGTTTTGATGGACACTAATGTATTTATTTATAGACTCATGGTTTTAAAAGCTTTTGTTAGTATAGTAAATGGAATGGCTTTTTCTTATAAAATGCATGGAACTAAAAAAGGCATTGTCGAGAATATAGAAGACATTAAACAAAAAAAATAATTTATTGTTTGTAATATTTTATTGAAGTTATATTTCAGTCCGAATGAAAGTTATCCTTACAATTTTACACCTGTACCTATTGTAACTAGTAACACAAATCTCAAATAATTTAACAATTACAAAAACAAAGCCAACTATTAAAATCCCGTCAAATACATCCCCGCTGTCCATTTGAAGCCGGAAAAATCTGACTTCATTACTTCTAACTTTTCCAATAACCCCCACTATCAATTGTTACAACGCCAGCATGAAACCGTTCGACCAAATGACTGCAAACCAGAATTCCAATTAAAGAATCTAATATCCATTCACTAGCCTTAATCGGAAATTCGCCAAGTACCTTAAAAACTGCATGAGTATCGGATGGAGCTAACGTGGACACAGGAATAGAGCCGTAATGCCGGAAATAAACCGGAGGAGTGCCGTACGGGGTCCGTACTACGGGCCATTCCGCTGGTTAGATGGCAATGGTACCTAATATACGCCAAATGCGTTTGATACCGTACGGGTTTTCAGAGAAATTAGTTTTTATGAACGCTATATGGGGCATGAAACAAAGAAGGATGTGAGTTAATTCGAAAATTATTTTGTGAATTTCAGTAAAGGATAAAGCTGAATGTGCTGAGAATTACCAGTGAATTTGCTGTTCCATTTGTCAAATACCTACCTATTATAGGTAATTGAGCGAAATTGAAAATTCCTTTTTTGACTGCCATCTAACTTCATAAAAAAGGTTTTCATCATACTGAAGTAGATCTCCCTTAGAAGAAAAAAGTTTGGCAAAAGTTTCAACTAACATTTCTATGGCCTTTTAACATTTACCGAGTCTCCCAAAAAAAACTTTATGATTGATAGTGGCTCAAACTTATCAAATATGTTAAGTTCAACACACCAGAGACAAAACAGCTAAAAAAACAGAGACAACTTAAAACCAAGAGCCACATATTTTGACAGATGTCGTACAAAATGGAACTTCTCAAATGTATCTAGTTCGTGTGAAGCCATCAATAATTCACCAGTGTAGTCAAACGGAGTAAAGTTCGCCAACTTTGCCTCCAATACCCAGATCCATTAAACATATTCCGTGGAGTGCGGATCGGGGATTCTGAATGTTGGTACCACTGTTTGTGTTACAACTGTCTAAGGAGATTAGGATTTGTGTTAATCTATGATTAATTTGGTATTTGTGGTAATCTGTGTACCTAATTGTTGCTTTTGGTATCTAGGATTTCAATTGCTTAATTTGAACTGTATTGGGGAATATGGGCGAATAACATACTTTTATTTTAGTTTGAGTAATATAATTTGAAAGATTACCTATATAGTAAAAAAAAATAGTTAAATAAACTGTTAAAATAAGGATAATTTGCAACATACCTATGTATGATCAAGGAAGCAAGCATTTACTTTAGAGCAAGTTCTTTTTCAAGCTTTTACATAACAATTCGAGATATTTTGACTATTCTCCCAACGCATGCCATTACTTCTATATCAATGAATGCAGATACGATATTTTGTCTTCTCTCTTGGATAGCTGCCCGGGGCTGCTTTCAATATGACGTTAACTTTCTAGCACTTACAACCTCTTTTACGTATCGACTAAGTACACGTTACACAACCATAAGAGTGGTTACTCAACTGAGGTTAAAGAACTTTAGTAATATTAGTTAATATACTGTTCATGCCTAGTAGTTACTTTCTAATCCCAATTAAAATATTACCAAATTTTGTTTTCAATTCACGGAACATTATATTTTCTTGCACAGATAAAAAGAATTATAAATAATGATGATACCAAATCATGAATAAAATCTCTTGCTAAAAACCTTCCTCAATAAAAATGAACAAAACACTATAATAGTTAAAACAGTAACGTTTCATTAAAGTGACAAACAAATCAAAACTTAGTCTGACGGACATGCATTTTACCTAACAAAGTCGAAGCTATAGCTTCTGAAACAGTAATGAGTCTGCCCAGAATTCAGGGAAACGCTTCAGAATAGTTTATTTCCTACATTACATAGAGTTAGCTTTGTTCCTTTCTGTAGGTTACTTATTCAGTAAGAATTGACCTAAGCGATGCATTACTAACACGTATGAAACTGCATTACCTAGTTTATGAAAATAGAACGCTTTTTTTATTTTTCTTTTTGCAGTCTCGATTAGCCATTGAGGTCCTGCCTTTCTAGGTCAAAGTTTTTATGTGGATTTTCTCACGAGCAGCTCATTATATGCGTTTATAAATATGGTACTTATGCATACTTAAATTACCGGCGAACTAATGTACTAAAAACATCAACTAAAATTGAGATGGATTCTTGGAAATTTCATTCCAAAATGGAAAATATTTTCGGGATGAACCGTTTATTAAAAGTTGCACAAAATAAAATTCATACACTCTTAACATCACTTGTCAACTTAAAAGCTATTAAAACGTGTAAAAAGTGTGTACATTTTCGCAAAATTGTTTACTATAAGAATATTACATTTTAAAAGTATACACTACACGTTGATTAATGGTTCCTTCTGAAAATCTGAGCGCTTCTACATTAATTTGTCTTATTCCTGACAACTTATATAAATATTTTCTTCCCAGCCCCATTTCCAGCTAAATGTTGGATTTTTATTACATGCTTGAAGTCGAGGAATTCTCCTTAAATAGAATAATATGTACAATGTGCATATAAAAGTAAATTACGTCTTGCTGTCTTGCGTGCATGACCTATGTGTCTGAAACACTGAAATCATTATCTTCCTCCCTTACTATAATCGCCTTTCAGTCTTGTCTCTAGCTGCTGCCAGCCAAAATACAGTAACCAGATTGATTGATGATCGATGTCCTCCCGGCCTACTGGTCACCAGGCCTGGCCTAAACAGAACTATCGAAGTTTGCCACATTATTAAAGTAAGAAAGAGCAAGAAAGTTAAAAAAAATTGCCTTAGAACAAACAATCAGCAGACTGACTGACGTCATACAATCGCAGGCGCCGCCATAGGACAATAATTACACCGTAGTGCAGTAATAGGGCTAAGTATTAATTGTTTCGCAATAATGATAGTGCGGGCTCCTTGCTATATGCAATCGATATATTTGCACTAAGCTATGGGAAATTGCAGCCCTCACAATTATTCGAAACACGTCCTGCGCACTATCGCTCATATGTTCTCTGTATGAATAAAAGAAAATTACTAGACATTATATTTAATTGAATTGTTTGACCTCGATATGCATAATAATATCTACGAAAGAAGTAATAGGTATATGATATTTTGTATTAAAACAAGAACACAACCTTTAAATTATTCCATCCAAAACATTTTTCGAATTTCTTTGACGGAAAATATTTTTTACAAAAAGAATCCGTTTCCATCTGAAAGATTATCCATTATCTTTTGCCAAAGTATACTTAAAAAAAAAACAACAAGATTTACATAGAAATAATAACGTAACATTTAAACGCAAATCGGGGAAAAACACTCACCTAATCTGTTGCGTTTTCCTCAAAATTCGGCAAAATTGTTGCCCATTTTCCTTCTTCCTAAACGAGATAACGTTCGAGATAAGCGTCGGGAATATAACGGCCATTTTTTATCAGAACAAGTCGGTAAAGTTCTAAATTAACTCAGAAAAAGCTGTATGTACCACCTGGGAAAAGTTAGTGCAATCAACGATGCTAATTATTATTCCCACGTTGAAAAACTAATCTACTTTTTCCGGCTTGAACGTGAACTCCCGTTTTTTTCTGACCTCGAGAAGGAAGATAAATAAATAAAATCCAGTAAGGTTCGGTGTCGGGGTTCCTTTTGAACTTTTGTTATTGAGTGAGTCGACTGCCGATGGACCAACAGTTCTCCGTGTTTTATTTAAAACTCTTCGTATCTGGAATGCATACGTAGCTGTATGTTCAGGATAAAGTGTCGAGGAAAGCATTCGAATGACTGTCGTTCTGTTATATTCATAATTAGTTCGCGGTTATTGCAAATGCATGCATTTTTGATTACTATAAAAATACTTGCAACCGCGTGGCGGCTTCAGTCTACCGGTGCCGTCACTTTGTCAATATCTTATCCTGACGAGTTTAAGACAATCCTTCGCTCTAATCCTTGTAAAGTTCAAGTTCTTTCATTAAAGTAGTGTTAGCAGTATCAGTGGGTTTTTTTTAAAAAGACTGACACCAGCCGCGTCCTAACAACTGGTGTCAGAAGTGGGATGCTGAGGAGAATCTATACAGAGAGCCCTTAGCATCCAAAAGAACTCTAGCGGCTACGAGTCAGTTGTGATCGACGGTCAGCCTCCGCCCTTAGCGTGAGCCCGCATCACACCCTGCTGCAAGGACACTACATTCACGGACAAGAAACTGTGGTCGACGATAAGCCTCCGCTCTATGCGTGAGCCCGCACCACGGCAAGGTCTTCCAAATTTCAACATCTTCACCGGTTGAGCTCATCCATCATAGCAACGTGTCGACGAAATCACGTTTTCCGAGTCTACACGCGCCACTTCATCAAGTGTCGGGTTACTTCCGGCCGTGTCGTCGCTGCTGCATCGCATCGCAATATTCGTGACCTCATTTAAGACATTTTTACGGAATAATACTACACGTGGACAAAAATAATGAAGGTGATAGCCGCACTGCTGTGAGTAATCTATCAATCTTTCCTATTTAACACACCCTCTTAATTTACTTATTACATTCTCTTTATTAACCATTTCTTATATCTATCTTTTATCTTCTACTTCATCATCTTATACGTTATAATTTTTATCGAACTATTTTTTTTTGAATTTTGAATTTATTTCAACACAAAATGACTGACAAGGGAGAACCTAAAATTACCCTTAATGTATTAACAAAATTTATCAAGCCTTACAACGGAGACAGGGAATCTCTACCAGCATTTTTAACCAATTGTGACAGTGCAATTTCATTCTGTAGTGTAGATCAACAAGGTTTTCTCTGTAAATACATAATTTCACAGCTTGAAGGAAAGGCACAAACAGCTTGTAGCCTTAAAACTTTTAGTAGTTGGCCCGAATTAAAAAAGTTTTTAAAATCTACTTTTGGCGAAAAGAAGCACTCAAGCCATTTGCTGCACGACCTTCAAAGCTGCAAGCAAACAGCTTCAGAGACTGTAACGCAATATGGTCTACGCATCGAAGCTTGCTTGACCCGCCTCCAAGCCGATATCCAATTCTCGTGTGAGGACAAAGTTCAACTACCTGGGCGTATAGGAGCAATGGAAGACTTGGCCCTCAACACCTTTTTGCTTGGCCTTAGTCCCAATCTCTCTACCATAGTAAGATGCAGGAACCCTCTAACCTTGAATGACGCCATCACACAGGCCATTGAAGAAGAGAAGCTTTTAAAATTAACTAGGGTTTCTTCCTACGGCCCTAAGCCCATCAAAACTTGCTCTGTCTGCCATAAAAATGGCCACTCCTCTTCAGACTGTTACGTGAAGAAACGTGAACAGCAATTTCAAAAATCTTTCGTAGTACAGCCTTCAACATCATCTCCCGGTCAAAATAATGCGCAATTTTCTCAAACCCTCATTTGTGCCTACTGTAAAAAGCCTGGTCATCACATCAATAATTGTCGTAAAAGACAATATAACAATCAACGCCGTGCGGAACCAAACAACACGCAATCGCCACCTCAAGTTACAAAGGAAGGGCGTGTCCATATGTGCGACTGTGAGTTCCAAGGCTCGCATGACTCATTCTCAGATGATGATGATTCAAAAAACTAAAATTGGTTTCAGAGGTGTGCCAACTGAAACCAAAACCTCCTGATGACGGCACAATTTTGAAAACATCAAAATCTTATAACTCTAACTCTTATAATACTAAATCTTATAATACTAAATCTTATAATACTAAATCTTATAATACTAAATCTTATAATACTAAATCTTGTGAATCTTTATCTTATAATACAAAATCGTGTGACCCTAAATCTTATACTAAACCTTGTCACCCTAAATCTTGTGACGTCAATTTCTATAATACTAAATCTTGTCACTCTAAATCTTGTGACGCTAAATCTTGTACTACTAAATATTACAATGACATATCTTTACCGGATTCTTCATCTCAATTTTATACTAAATCTTGTATTAAATCTTCACCTAAACTTTGTTCCAAGTCTTGTCTTAAATCTTTTACCAAATCATCACCTACATCTTATAATAAGCCTTATAATACAAACCCTTGTAAGTCCCTCGATTCAAAGGCATCTCTAAACGCGTCACAAATAACCACAGAATCATCCTTAGATTTAAAATCACCTAAAATTAACTCCTATGTCGATGCCTGTAAGTCACCGTGTGACAAGCCAAAAATAACTAAGCACTTAAATGAACCCCTAATTTCTGCGTCTCAAAACCTTTGTGATGAAAAATCATATTTCCAGTCAAAGGCAGATATTCCGGTTTACGAAACTACCATTTTAAATAAGAAAATATCTTTACCACATTCTTTTATAAAAACGCCTTATTCTACTAAACCCTTGTGTCTCTTAATTGATACCGGTGCAACAGTCAGCGTTATTAAGCGCTCTAGCCTTTGTATTCAACCTGAGCTTTCAAACGAGATAATTAAACTTAAAGGTATAAATGATAATGACACATTTTGCGAAACGCTGGGGTCATGTATAATAGACTTACAAATTTCTAATGCCACTCTTTCATATAAATTTCACATTATTAATGACGCAATTAACTTAGAATCAGACGGTATCATTGGAACAGACTTCTTACATTTCTTCAAAACAAACATCGATTACTCAACGAAGTCAATAACATTAAAAGGTAATACTATACCCATTCATTACACGGCTCCTAAATACATTATACCTGCTCGTTCGGAAGTTGTAATAGAATGCATGGTCTCAAATGAACCGTCGGAGTTACATAATTTCAAGGAGTCGCTTGTGCTAGATCATGTTATTACTGACGGTGTTTTTATCGCGAACTGTATTGTATCTTTAAAATCTAATAACCGTGTCAATGTGTCAGTCTTAAACACTACCGACTCGCCAATTGAAGTCAAGGATTTCAAGGTACACTTAACCGAAATCGATTGGTCAGAGTTTTCACAAAATACGCTTCAAATTGAAGAAAACGCGTCTTTAAAAATAAACACTATTTCTTCAACGCCGTCGGACCGTATACATAAGGTTTTAGACCAGATACGACACTCGCATTTAAATAGGGAAGAGAAATCCGCTTTGTTAGAGTGTTGTTCCAAATATACAGACATCTTTCATTTAGAGGATGAACAGCTGACTTATACCAACGCACTTAAACATACAATTAATACTGGTAATGCTGCCCCTATTCATGCAAAATCTTATCGCTTTCCAGAGTGTCACAAAGACGAAGTTGACTCTCAAATAAAAAAAATGTTACAGCAGAAAATTATACGCCCCTCACAATCTCCTTGGAGCGCCCCTGTATGGGTAGTACCCAAAAAGCTAGATGCTTCAGGCAAAAGAAAGTGGCGTATCGTTATCGACTACCGAGCCCTTAATGACGTCACAGTCACCGAAATATACCCTTTGCCCTTAATCACAGACATCTTAGACCAATTAGGACACTCCAAATACTTTACAACCCTTGATTTAGCCAGTGGATTTCATCAGATACAGCTTGATCCCATTGATGCACCTAAAACTGGTTTCACCATAGTAGGAACCCAAAAATCAGGACACTACGAGTTTACACGCATGCCCTTCGGTCTTAAAAATGCACCTTCCACTTTTCAAAGGCTGATGAATACAGCGCTCTCTGGGTTACAGGGTCTTCATTGTTATGTATATCTTGATGACTGCGTAGTATACTCCCATGATCTCAATAGCCACATCTTAAAACTAAGTCAAGTATTTGATAGACTCCGCGAATTTAATCTGAAACTTCAACCTGACAAGTGCGAGTTTCTTCGCAGAGAAGTCACTTATCTTGGTCACATTATCACCGATAAAGGAGTAACTCCTAATCCCGACAAAGTAAAAGCTGTAACCGAATTTCCTACCCCTAAAAACGCAAAAGAAATTAAATCTTTCTTAGGTCTTGTCGGATACTATAGTCGCTTCATAGAAAATTTCTCAAAAATTACTAAACCTTTAACTTCTTTATTAAAAAAGGATACGATTTTTCTCTGGCAAGCCGACCAAGAACAATCTTTTAATCTTCTCAAAGAAAAACTAACTACGGCTCCTCTCTTACAATACCCCGATTTTTCAAAGCCTTTTGTAGTTACCACGGACGCTAGTAACTATGCTATTGGCGCCGTACTCTCTCAAGGTCCCATCGGTCAAGATAAACCGATCGCCTATGCATCCAGGACTCTTAACCAACAAGAAGGGAATTACTCCACCACGGAAAAGGAGCTACTTGCGATCCTTTTCGCAGTTAAAACTTTCCGCCCTTACCTGTATGGCAACAAATTCAAGATCGTAACAGATCATCGGCCTTTAGTTTGGCTCTTTAATGTGAAGGACCCTGGAAGCAGGTTAATTCGTTGGCGTCTTAAATTAGAGGAATACGATTACGAAATCGTATACAAACAAGGGAAAATGAATTCCAACGCGGATGCCCTCTCTCGTATTCCTATCCATGTCATGAATAGTCACAATCTTAATAAAACATCTTACGAAATCTTTTTTAAAAAACAATTCACAAAATCTTTACCTGAATCAAATACTAGAATCGAAGAACATGCTCAACCCTTACATCTTTCTAAATTTAAATCAATCGCTTGTCCATTCTCTCTTGACTTTGATTATTCTATGCCCCACTGTGAGGAATTGCTGTCGCAGGTAAATGACACTACTACTTTATTTGCGAGCGAGCGGTCTCCTATTACAGTGGAGTCAATTACAATCAATGATAAAACTATTTACATACTATTTACAAAAGTTCATCATTTTGACGAGATTAGTTACCGAATTGTATACGATATTTTGATAAAACTAAGGGATAAAATTCTTGAAGAAAATCCTGATGAAACAGATTTAGCTCTTTCTGACTTCAGCGAACCTTTTTCTAAACTTATTTACACTAAGATCTATAACATAATATCCTATATCTTTCATAATACAAACTTAATTATACATATCTATAAAAACCAAATTATCTATCCTACTCCTGCCGAGGTCCCTAAAATATTAAAAGACAACCACGACTCCCTATAGCCGGACACCCGGAATTAACAGGATGTACAATCGTATTAAAGCCTCATACTTTTGGAAAAGTATGCGTAGCGACATTCAAACCTATGTCAAGAATTGTAAATTGTGCCAAATTAATAAGCCTCTAAGAGCTAACAACAAGGCCCCTATGGAAATAACATCAACGAGCACAAAACCTTTTGAACGGCTCGCACTAGACATAGTAGGCCCTTTACCGGACGCAGGCTTTCAAAAATTCAGATTTATACTGACGTTACAAGATGACCTCACTAAATTCTTATGTGTTTATCCAATGATTTCATCTACGAGTGACGAAGTTGCTCGTAGTCTAGTACACTTTATGTCTCTTTTGGTATACCTAAAATGATTCTTACTGACCTAGGAACATGCTTCACTTCTGAGCTATTCAGACAAGTCACAGAAATTTTCAAAATTAAACCATTGTTTACGTCACCATACCACCCTCAAACAAACGGCGCGCTTGAACGTAGCCACGCCACTCTCAAGGAGTATCTTAAATCTTTCGTAAACGAAAATCAAAACGACTGGCATTGCTACTTAGCAACTGCCATCCTCGCTTTCAACACGACTCCTCATAGTACTACCCAATTCACACCATATGAACTCTTGTATGGTTACAAACCAAACTTACCTAACTCTCTTTACGATAGCAATAACAGTCTTACCTATCACGAATATATTCGAGCACTTCAGTATAGGATGCGAGTTAGTAGGGAAAAAGCTTTAGAGTTCATTAGCAAAGCCAAGGAAGCATCAAAACAAAATTATGACGCCTCCGCTTTAAGGTGTAGTCCTAAATATAAGGTTGGTGACATGGTGTATCTTAAACATCACCACAGGCTTCGAAAAGCCTTATCCCCAATTTGGAAAGGTCCTTTCAAAATCGTTAAAATTATTGGAAAACATAACGTCACTTTACTAATTAACCGTAAACACGTAAAATATCACACAAACTTACTCAAACCTGCACATCCTTGATTTTCTTTTATCTTTTCTTTTCAGACTTTTATGTCAGCATGGCTCTACTGAGTCGGAGATTTTACCAGTCATACACAGCCCTGGCTTGTACTTTGACCCAACAACCAACATATTCTTCTACAACGATTTTTGGAAAATAGTCACGCACGTCGACGTTAACTCTATTGAGCCACATCTTAACGAAATTGACAAGCTTATTGTGAAGTCATCATTACTATGTAGTAAAATAGAACCTGGAGAATATTCCAATTGTAAAGATATTTTTAATTCTATCGAAGTTCTTTTAGAAACGAATTATGTAAAAGCACACTCGCTATCTCATATAATCTCTAAAGATGCTGCAAACCGGTTTAAAAGAGCTTTAGAATTTGGAGGAGAAATATTAAAGTTTTTCTTTGGAACATTAGATGCAGAAGATGCGCGCAATTATGACGCTGCTATTGACGCATGCGAGAAAAATGATAACGAGATATTTCGTCTCATGAAAGATAATATCCACATAGTTAAATCATCAATCAATTCATTTAATTCTACAATTACCAAATTGAATCAAAATGAGGTTAAATTAAACTCTCAAATAAACAAGCTTAATCAGGTACTTTCCTTGGTAACTACAAATAATGATAAGGTCTTACTATTAACCAAACTTAATAATCTTGTGAATATTATAGAAGGTTCCTTACTTACTATATCTAACTTCCTAGACACTATTGTTAATGCTATTTTATTTTCTAAAGCTAACATCTTACATCCCTCCATATTATCGCCTAGTAAACTATTCCACGAGCTAAGCCTAAGAAGTAGTTCTATTAATAATAAACTGGATTTTCCTGTACCGTTAACGCTTGATAATATACACACTATTATAGATGTATCTAAACTAATTTCTTACTATTATAACAACAGAATATTTTTCATATTACAAATACCTCTCATATACCCTATCAAATACGAAGTCTATAAAATCATTCCACTACCAACCCCACACGATAATACTAACCCTAATACCTTCGCCTTAATAACTCCTTCAAAATCATACATCGCCTTAACAGATGATAGATTACATTACAGCTTATTTAATAATTTGCAACAATGCTCAAATGTAAACAATGAACATATGATTTGTCCACTCGTAAGTGTTTATTCTAGTATTACAAATCCGTGTTGTGAAACCAAACTCCTGACTGAAGTGAACCTGTCGTTGCCTAGTGAGTGCAATTCTAAATTTATATACGGAGACGTAGACATGTGGCAAACGTTAAACAATAACAAGTGGATCTATGTGCAATCTAAGTTAAATAAGTTAACAGTGCAGTGCGATAAGAGTGACATGAAAGACTACCCGATTATCGGAACGGGTATCCTAAAACTTACGGATGATTGTGTAGCATTTTCTAAAACAATTAGGCTAGAACCGTCTGTATCAACAAACTTTGTAATTACCGCTCAACTAAAAGTCGATTTTGATATCACCCAAGATGATTGTTGTAAAAAGGATATTTTCAATAAGTCAATACCTCTGTTATCTCCTTTATCTTTAAGCAACATTAATCTCGATTCATTGAAATATTCCTACAGTCAATTAGATAATTTGGAAAATGAACTTAACAAAATAAACAACGAATCTCACTTTGTCAAGTATAGCGGCTATTATTCATCCCTTACTATTGCTTGTATTATTCTTATATTCTTATTTATCTTGTATAAAATCTATGTAAAATGTTTATCAAGATCAAACAATCGCCAAAATTCCTGTTGTATCCAAATTTTTAATCAATGCAATACCCAAAGGGTGCTGAAAAATGAAACCAAATGTCATAACTCTATTGAATTGACAGAAATTTCAGAAAGCAACGGTTCTACTCAATCCATACCAGATAATTTGTCCAAACGTAATCTTAATTATTCTTAATTGTAAATCTTTATTTTGACCTTCTATTCTTATGTAACTCTTAACCTTTTTGTCTTTGTTTTTAACTATACTTAATTTTATCGTTTTTAATATAAATGTGTTTTACTATTGCCAATTATTGTTACAACTTTGACATATTATTTTTCTTTTATATTACACTCTTAGAATTAGTTAGACAGAAATCATTCATAGTTATTAAGATCCTTTTGTAAAAAGTTTTGTCTTAACCTCCCATCAGAGTGACTTCGCATATCCTTAAGGATATTGCTTCGTTTTAAGGGGGGAAATGTTATATTCATAATTAGTTCGCGGTTATTGCAAATGCATGCATTTTTGATTACTATAAAAATACTTGCAACCGCGTGGCGGCTTCAGTCTACCGGTGCCGTCACTTTGTCAATATCTTATCCTGACGAGTTTAAGACAATCCTTCGCTCTAATCCTTGTAAAGTTCAAGTTCTTTCATTAAAGTAGTGTTAGCAGTATCAGTGGGTTTTTTTTAAAAAGACTGACACCAGCCGCGTCCTAACAGTTCGAATTGTTCAATAAAAGTCACATAGCGCAGTTTTCCGCATCGACGAACACGCTCTTCAATCGTTCATACTCGTGCAATCTCTTTGTGACATTTCTGTATCTAGTACTTCATTTTCAAATGCATGTCGACATCACACTCGTATTTGAAGTACGACTTTGGACAATTTTCAACCACTTTTGTAGCAAAGTGAAAGCAGAATCCCAATCCATAACAGAAAAGAAAATGTTTTGAGTTTTAACCGACACGTTCAAAATTACCTGATATCTTATATTTTCATATATTTTTGTGTACATCCATCCAAGTCATAACCTTCTTTGATCTTAATTTCAATTATTACGCTTAATTGATAATAACAAGACTCCTTCAGCTAATGTACACACGTTGTTATTCCTTCATCATTACCCTACGATGTTGGCAAGTAAAGCTCGTTACATGTAAGTAAAGCAATTTATTAGGGACCCTTATCCTATGATCTAGATAAGATTCAGGGCGTTTAGACGCTCCTCACAGTAAATGTAGGCAGTCAGTATATTGTAAGGTGTTAAAAGCTGTAGGTAAGTAGTGAAAACTAGTTTAATAAATATCCTTATTTTCCAGGATTTGAATACAAACTTTTTTACAACATACGTCTGATTAATTTATTTTCTAGACCTTAATATCGTCGTAATCGAATACCCATCAAATTGTTTAATTTTTGATTTCTTTATTCGACTTAGACGGCTTTAAAAGCCAATTACATAAACCCTTAATTTTGAACCTTACATATTATAATAGTCGCGAAAATATTTAATCGCTGGCAAGTTATTTTATTTGTTGCCAACATTTGTCGACTTTTAAGTTATTAGTCACCAGGAATATAATAAGCCTTACATAAATAGTAAGGTTCATCAGGTGCATTCACGAGTATGATCATATTTTTTCACAAGACAGTCAAGCAATTAAATTATTTATGCTTGATGACCCAACATATATATTTGCTCAAATGCTTAAATTCGCCGGAAAAAATAAGGAGCATATTTATATGTTATATTTGGTCCTAAATTGTGTCCAATTACTTTTGCAACTTTATACTAAGTAATTGTCAGAGTGATTGAGTAAAGGAGCTATTTTGGGATTAATTCTTGCTAAATTGGGTCTATTTTTAAACATTCAGATTTATTTCGAGCGACAGTAAGAAATGAAAGAACTTTTGAAACTCGGCGACATCTTTGGAATAAAGATCATTAGGGGCTTATCTTTGATGCTTAATTGTGGGGTTTTGTCGCCTCTGAAAATAGAACAACGCTTGATGGTTGAGAAAAAAGGTGAAGGTTCGCCTTGCGTTACGGCAGTAAAATGTCTATTTAACATTATAGGAAACCAAAACGAAACTCAATCATAATTTTAATGAATTGTGCGGAAGTTTGCTAAAAACTTTTTGCTTTTGTTTGCTACCTACACTTTTAATTTCAAATTGTTTAACGAATATGAAATTTAATTAAAACTTTGCTTCCGTAGCGGTTTAAGCGTGGATCAGAAATATTTAGCAAAAATAAATAATGTTTTTAACTCATAATTATTATATAAATGATTCCATTTTTTCATACTAAACAAAGCTAACAAACCTACGTAATACTGTTTTTTACATAATTCTAATAAAAACAATCCCGAACATGCCTCGAATCTATTCTATTTTAATATCAATTCAATATCTAATAATATTTCAAACAACAAAGAACCCACGTAAAAACAAAATATAAAGACGATTCGAGAATAATCCCACGCAAATTATTGTTGGGGATGAAAACGAGAGGCATCCTAATTACATAACAGGCCTACAACAAAAACTGCGTACAATGCGTAGGTACATAAGAAATGGACAAAGGTTTCCTTGTAAGAGGCTGTAAGCTAGAGGTGCGAGCAAAAAGTTTATATTACATTTTTCATAGGTCCAAAGAGCATAAAGGCGACTACTCAACAGTCGATCTGGTACCCAAGAACATTTTTTCTATTTAGAATTGCAGCATGGTATAGACAGGTCACTGAATGCATGGGTAATACGTAAATCTATCTCGTGAAATTCAGGTGTAGCTTTCCACCTTTCTTTGTCGGCCACGATATGTGGATATCGTATATTTCCCTCGAGGACAGAACAAAGTGGTGTGAAACAGAGATATATTAAGGAACATAGGTAAGAGATAAATTATGATGACAGTATTACGCATCCACTTGGAAGCAATAGTTCTTTCTCTGGGTGACATATGGTGTACCACTGTCCTTTGTACAGAACAACAGAACACGCGTTTATTTTATCTGTTGTTCATGTGTTATACAAAAGAAAATTATTATTTAGGAAACATACATATCTACGTACCTACATGCAAAATATAAACTCGTTTTTTATTTGTTTTGCTTTACAGTGAAGTCCAAGTAACTATAAGTGCTTAACCCAAAATAAATGAGGACAATATCAAATGCGCCTGAAAATATGTACCTAGTTACCATGTTTTACAATTTAATATGTGCCTAAGTACAACAAATAACTGTAAATCAATAAACGATTAGTTTCGTTTGAAACAATAAACAAAGTTTGTTTGAATAATAAACAATATCGAGAGCATTAATCAAAACATGTTCTCACATTTTATGAAAAAGGTTTTTACTCAGCGAAAATGAATTATATTTTCCGTTCGCCTGACTCAATGTGAGAATATTGAAAAAGCCTTCTACTTTATTTTTTCTATATTTCAAGCCATTTTACTATTACTGAAGCTTGGATATAAAATCGGCCATTTTTTTGTTTCGATATTCACCTAGCTTAATCAATATGATTAGTGGCTGAAATCAAACTTAATCGTTTCTTTCTCACTCAGCAGAAAAAGGGTTTTTTAATTGAACCTTTTCATACGAGGTTTTATTTTTAGGTACATTATATTTTTTCGATCTAATACGAATTTCTCTAATTTTGTCTTAACAAAGTTAATACTCCCTACCTATCTATCTCTTCTGTAGCGTGTTGATTTGCATCGCTCCTTACAATCTAGGGCTTCATACATAATCTAATGTAAGCGACATCGACAGCTGTGGGCCGTACAATCAGATTGACATCAATTTCCTATCAGTATTGGAATTGCAATTTATACAAATTCCATCAATCTACGCCGAACTTTATCTAGAATATTCTAGAAAAAAAAGTTTGTTCCTCTATTTAGAATAAATAAATCTACATAACAGAAACTATATTTACGAGGCTTGTGAAGATTGGATATCCTAGAATCGATATCATTCAGAAAATATTGTTTGGAATATTTCAGATAAGACTTAAAATTGAAGCGTATCTAAAATTAACGTCTTCTAGACTGCTCATGATTTACAAATGGTTTAATTTTATTTTTATTAAAAAATGACATTATGTATGGCCCGTACTCAGTATCTGTCTTATCTTCTGCTTAGCTTTTTTTTTTTCAAATATACTGCGGTCAGCTTCCAGTCTAACCAGATGCCTTTGGATCCAGGGTCTTACATGGAGCGACTGCACCATACTTGCATAGGTAATTAGTATTTACATTACTGCCACCAAATAAACTCAGTACCTACCTAAGAAAATCTCAGAAAAACCGTCATTATGACTGCAACCTGTACCCTTTAGCAAACGGAATGTAATATCAGAGGCTGCGTCAAAGATGTTCGCTGAGGAAAATGTGTCACTATCACTCAAAGACCGACACATCGTGCTATGTTCTGTATACGAGTGATGACGACACAGCTAAGGCGAGCGCGGATTCATCAAGTGATTACAAGATGAATTTTGTCTTGTTTTTTTAAAAAATAATTCTTCATGTACTTTAGCTGGCTAGGTATAGATTTCAGCAGTTGCATAGATGATTCTTATCTGTTCAACGTTTTGTAGAACCTTGCACTATGGCTATCAGGGTGTTCTATTTTTCTCCTACAAACGAGCAGACTAAACTTCAACTAACATAGTCCTACGGTGCAACTAAAAAAACATGTGTGAAGCAAAATTTTGGATCCCTGATAAACAAATAGATTCGTTTATTGATCCGTAGTTACATTCGAAAATCGCTTCTTAATGTAATGAGTTAGATTAATTCAAAGATTGATGATTTATTTATTTATGTTTTTACCTATTTACTATGTTGTTTGATACTTCGCTATAAAGAAGAAGTATTAAATGAAAATGAGTGTTTACTAGGGGTCAGTTTCCCAGTCAACGACCCCTCTATATTCACAAGATGGCGGTAACAGCATCACAGTACTTAATTAATCACAGCTCTGTTCGTTCACTTAGTAAACACAGCACGTCTGTCTTCACTCACACTAACACAACATGTTTATGTGTACTGGCTTCTAGCAGTTTAGGATACAAACGTAGTACACACTATGAGCTATCTAGATTTATGACGGGATCAACTTGGCTTGTTTTATATTAAAGAGAATTATTTACTTCAAGACAGTTAACTTGCTTCTATTCCAACTTATTAAACTGAAAAACCAGTAGCTCTCATTCCATTTACTTCTCTATCTATTATGAATCTATGCACCTAGCAGATAAAAATTGTTAAAACTAAACAAAATAACCCAATGAGAGAATAAATATCAATACAAAATCAGATATAAAAGTATTACCTGGAGCAAAGCAGAAATAGCTTGCAAGACCTAATACAATTTCAATAGAAAGCCTAAGCTAGGCCGAACCGTGCCAAATATAAGCTGATTCACAAACATAGCCAGCTCCCAAGCTTCGGAAAATATGTAAATACAGTTCTATCGGAAAACGAAATTCCATTGTTATGATTTGGAAACTACGCTCCGATATTTGGGATAAATAAACAAAAGATTCGTATTTTGAGAGCAATTTATTTCAAACAAAGAAAACTGCTTCGTAATTATTATTGGTATCATGTTTCGTATATCTTCGTGTTTTTCATTCCCAAGGTTTCAAGGTGAGCTTAGTATTTCACATTGGCAAAAATCATTCACATTAGTACATCTGTGTATTGTCATGTTAAAACGTATCTTTTATAATTTCGAATATTGAGGTATTCTTAACTTTCTTGGCACCTTTAAATATTGCACTTGCAATATGAAAGAATTTTTCCGATCCTTCCTTTTTAATGGATGTGGGCTTCAAAATGGAGTATTAAATGACTTAAAAATGTTCAGGTGCTGACTTCACTGAAGTATCGATTAGGTATTATTTTAGGTATCAATTTAATCGCTTGATTGACTGATTTGACAATCAATGGAGTGTGACGTCATACGACATAATTGGAAATGACAGTGGTGCTTTAGCAGGCCATTATTATTCTAGGGCTATATGTACCTATGACTCAATATATGATATCGATAACCATCTTAATACATGTTTGTACATAATACATGTGTGTTCTATTTCAATTATTTCTAACTGACTAATATTTCACCTGGACCCTGCAGACCTAGGGTAAAAAGAAATAAAATCTTACTTTTCAAGGGTTATATATACCGTAGAAAAATGTTCACGTTTTTACCGAGAAACCACATTCAATAAACAGACTTAGATGCGGACTTAATTTTTATTAAAGGTCTCAAATCTGGATTTTTAACAGCATCACGGATTTCAATATCATCTCTACCAATGAGACGTTCAAAGTTGACATACCTCATTGCTTTGTTTGTTTGTTTCAGGAGTATCTCTAGTGTACATCCTGATGGTACTGCCCGGGTTGCTGCCGTGGCGCAGTGGGCCGGGCGCCTGGTTCCTCTCGCTGTGCCACCTCCTCGGAGCCCTGGCGCCCTGGTGCGGCTCGTTCCTCTATCACCTGTTCATGAACCACACGCGCGGGGAACAGCTGTACCAGCGGCTGCTGCAGCTCGACATGCTGGGGATCTGGGTCAGCCAGAGTATAGGTAAGTGATAATATAAGTTGTTGTTGCATACAAGAACGGATTGTCACATTTCTACAGAATATTTTACAACTTTTAAAGGCCAAAATATAAGTATGTGGCCAAACGCAGACAATTGCCTAGTATTAAGTGAATTTACCGTCCCAAATCTCCGCTACCCTTAGATAAAGCTTACCCAATAAACAGTCTCACTCCAAAAATAGACTAACATAAATAGAGTTGAATATCACAAACTATTTCGAGGCGAACAAGCGGACGCCTGACAGGTTAACTGAGCGTTATTCGGCCATTTTACCCGGCTATACCCGGCTGTACCCGGCTATACCCGGACGAAGGTGCGCCATCGCCTGTCCAAAACAGATATGCATGAATGTACGCCCACTGACGTTGACAGATACGGGGATTATACGCAGATGTATTTCTGCCTTATATTTGTTCTGTTTTTTTTTATATTATGTAGGGTTGAATTGGGTACTACCGTATCTGATGTACTTATACGTTGATCTGGAGAGGTCAGGTGCATTTGTGGGCATTAATTTGTGTATTGGTAAGAAGAGATAGGTAGGATATTTTTTGTAACTCGTACTTTAAAATCGAAATCGTCTCATTAGTACATGAGGAATTTAAAATATTATACTAGTTGTTTTTTTTTTACTAAAGGAGTATGTACATTTATCCGCAATTGACATAAAATTACCATTCACCCGTACGATTGTCACGTAATTTGTCAGATTTATCTGTCCGTCCATCCACCCACAGGTTGTCGATCGCAGTATTCGATACTTATACCTATACAAACAAATGTCTCCCCTAGAGATTAGCCCCTGTATAATATTCCGTCTGTATGTCACGTCAAACGACAAGAATACTGAAATTTATTTTGGCCGGAATTATTTCAGGATTGGGGTTCATTGACATGGATTGACAGTGATATTGTTTTTCTAGGTCACATCTCATCTAAGTTAGGCATCTATATTCGTCATAATCAAAGTATGTCAGTCTATTTGTTACGTTACTTTCAGAAGTATGAATGGGACTTGAAATAACGAACGTAGACGACATGGCATATATATTTCCTCAATAAAATAGGTTATATCTAGGCGTATAGCTGCTAATTAGGCCATATGCGAAAAATCAAGCCATATATGTAGGTATATAAAATTTTAATTAAAAGAAAAATACGCAACACTAGCTACGTTAACTAACTTATGTTAATTTAGTCCCTCACGAAAGTCGTGCAAATATTACAAAAGCTAACTACGTACGTAGGTGCTAGTACTTGTATGAGCAAATGTAATGACAGTGCCTCCTACGCAGAGAACATTGTACAGAATCAAGCCAGGTGGATATTATCAAAGGTTTCATCCTCAAACATTGACTTGGCATTATGTAGGTGTAAGTACAATACTTACTTAACTTACTCTGTTTAAGTGGAACTTAGCTAGAATTTAAATTCAATGCTAGTAAAATTTTAAATTAACTGCGTCATCTTTGGTTCATAGACCAGTTACTTGTTAATTCTTGGACAGAAAAAAAATATTAAAAGCAAGTGCACGCTGTGGAAGTTTTTCTTGTTTTTCTAAGTTTGAAATACGAAACGATTGCGAGGAAAATTTTGCGCGTAACTTTTTGAAATTCTTTTATTAATTAACATGAACATAAAACTATATCCTAACCTTCCTTTTTATCTCGTTCACTATTTTTCATTTGTCTTTTTCCAAACAGTTGACAAATGTCTAGGATTTAATATCCTTTATTACAAGAGAACATTAATAGACGTTGTGGTTTATTCTGAACACGTAAGGCAATTAGCGTGCATGTCACGCGAGTCATATAAAAACTCGTGAATGTGTGAAACATTACATTTTGCATTAAGCCTTGTTTAGACTGTGACTTTGATAGTGTAAGTAGTCCTAGTTTATCGGCCACGAAGGGCTACGTTCTATTATCTGCCACTAAAAATACGTATATTCCAGTTTTCATCTGTTGTTTTAGCGTCAAAATACATCTTCTGTGAAAATTTCAACTGGTTTTAACATCACGGTTCACGGTTCAGAAAAAAAACTAGGTATTGAAAAAATAATTGGGGTCTTTATCTTTGAACCAAAGCCTAACTTTTACAGAAAATAAAATCACTAATACGCCTATTAATCCTTAACCTAAGAAAGGCTTTTTTCAGTTTAGTTCAACACACGAAAGAAAAATAACCATCGTCTTAATTGCATTACATTTACAAATGAACTGCAGAATTTACAATGCCAGAGCGATTGGAATGGACACTTGAAGCTGTGTGCCAACTGAGAAGAGCTTCATTACACTGAATAGTTCGGTCTCGAGCGCCTAGAGGTCGCCACTAATGAATCATGCAGTCTGTGGTGATTGTCCCAACGATGAGAGAATCCGATATACGTTGGTACGTAGTAAATAGTATTTTGGAATTGGATTATAAGGCTGCATGAGTGGGCGGAATTTACAAAAAGTAACAAAATTTTTTACTTACTGCGTTTATGATGGTAAAAAATTGCCAAATGAACAATACAAGAGTTTTTTTTTCAATCTAAAAAGATATGTATTTTTTCCAAAAAATAATAAAGGCCAAAGTCAATAAAGGCCAATATTAGAGAGCCGTTACTTTTAACGGCTTTCAAATTTGTCAATATTTAGGTAAATAAATATTATTATAAAAACAATACATTATATAAAGTAAACACACCCAGTTTGCTTCAACGAACAAATGTTTACAACATGCTATATTAAAGCCGGCAAAACGAGCCACTTTAACTACAAGCCCAAAACACAGCACGCTAAATATTTACGTATTGTTACTGAAACTCATATCATCAGCTTCTTCAGTACTGTCATGCTTTAGGATATTAAACTTTATTGCAGTAACACATAGTCCAATTTGTAATGGAAGGGGATTACGTTAAGCCCTTTTTGTTTACCCTCGTCATCCTAAAATCAACTTTGGGAAATTGTTGCTAAAGTCGAAAATTGTGTTACACGTACACACAAATGGCGAATTTGGATTGGTGTTCATCCATAATATAACAATATAATCTCCTCAGTTGTGTTGATATTTCGGAATATTTTAAATTATGTATGCAAAGTGGGGGAGAGGATAACGAACGTGTTTCAAAAAATTAAGCGTGATGGAGTACCGAAAAATTCAAATTGTTTTATAATATACATATTATACATCCTCTGAAGTTGTGTTTAGCTGTCGAATTTGCGATACTTAAATCATTCACGTGTTTTCATAGAAATCTAGAGCTATTCTTTACCTTTGATTACCTACTAAGGCAAAAATAAATAGCAAGATTAGCCTTCTAGACAAATAGTTTATATATTTTTAGTTACATTTCACTTTCTTAAATCCCTCTTCAAGAAGATAAATGATACAGACTCTATTATCTTAAAATGCTACATTGGTAAGTACAATGTAAAATTTTAAAACGTAATAGAAAACAAAACGGAATCATGGCAGAAAGTCGTGCGTGGGAAACCTTATTTCCACTGTTCTACATTACCATATTATTTTCAGAAGTAACAAGTGGTATTATTAACGTATAATTCGGATTACGGTATTCAATAAGCATAATAAATAAGGTTTAATACTATAAACCTTGTGGGAACATTAAATGGAAAAGGCATGTGGATGAAAAACTTTTTTACAAAAACGATCGAGTGTTGGGGACGCGACGGCCGATTTTAATAAGTCCAGTGAGGCTGGGACTTTTAAACGTATAATATCTTTTATTTTCTATTTGATATAAAAATGGACTGTATTTATTTGTTGGAAAAATCCAGAAGAACATTTTTGATAAAACAAATCGTGTAACATTTAAAATTGGTATCGATTCACGAGTGAAGTGGACGGCACAACCCAGTTATTATTTTCATACAAAATCCTGTGATTACAACCATGTTTCATGATATAACATTAGAGCAATTTTCCTGGAATCACTTATTGGTCTTTTGGTAATCGTTTTACAAGAAAGTAGTTTGTGGAAAAACAAAAGTAAACGCTTTTATTATGGTTAGTTTTCTTCTCTAATCCGTGGTGATACGTGGCCAGTGTGAAAACATGTTACGGAATAGGTTGTCACAAATTGCGTTTGTGACTGCGGATGCGGGGATTTGTCTGTTGTGACCTTTATAAACGCGCCCCATGTGTTGTGTTAAAAATAAATCCGGCTTCCACTATAAGTTTACGGGTTTCGTTATCAAATGTTTGTGTTTCAGTGGTCAGCTTTTAAATAACTTTAAAACAATTGAAGCCTCTTTTTTTACATTAGATTGGAGAGCTTGTCTAAAAAAAGTCTTTTCTTTCAATCGCTTAATCCTAGGATTTGGCTGGGTTGAAAGGGTCGAATTAATTAGTCTCTGACTCTCTTGATATAAGTAATGCTTAATGCGATTAGGTTATAAGCTCATTCATACTCACAAAGTCAGATTTTCGAAAGATTTAATAGTTAAGAAATTAAACAAAATACCAACAGTTTCTCTCAATTTTTACAATATTGAATTGGAAATATCAGACACAATTCCGCGTCCGCCTTCCACATCGATTCGCATTCAGTTCGGTGCGGATAAAAACCGGATACGTTCGGCCCGGCAATTGGCACGGACCGTTTAACTTGACCTATAAACAAATAAATGCACTTTTACTATGCAATACGGTTTTATTGAGAAAAGCTTTTATAGAATTAAAAGGCTTGGTTTCTTTGGTTTAGCAGAATTAATCATACCTACACTAAATAGTAAGAACAATTGACGCTGACGCAGCTGAAGCTGTATCACTGATAATATAATCACTTTATATAGTGACAACCACGTGAAAATCCCTCAGTTTGTCTACCAAACTTGGTAGACCAACTGAAAGACGCGTATTATAGTAGAAAATGTATAGTGATTGGGCAAAACGAACACACTTTTTCTCAAATCTAAGACTCAAGAGTAGGACCAAACAGTGTCTAGACCAGCTTCGCAAGTCTATCGATCAGACCAACGCTGAGTATCTAAGCTGAGCCCCACAGGACCTGTACGTACGCCACGTTAATTACTTTGCAAACTGCGTAAGTTATTAAGCGGTAAAGTTGAGCTATAAAACATATCATCTTAAGTCTAAGCCGCTAGTACTCATTATTCACGGCTATTATAGGTTCAAGTGCGGTTAGATAAATTCTACTTGGTGAAAGCACTTTATTTCTAGAATAACTAAATGTAGGTATATGTTTAAAAAATTCTTGTTGTTGACAAAATAATCTTGATAGCACCGAAAAAAACGCCTCAATGGTCCCGGCAAGGGTCTAAAAAAGGTGAAAACTAACAGTAAAATGTTGATAAACTTTTTCATTCATTCCATCGAAATGGAAATACTTTTGTTTGTTTTGAATAACGCAGGTACTGGCTGGAAATGATAAGAAACTCCGACTGTTGCTCCCCGGGGCGATATTAAGAAACGAGGCCCAATATTTGTTGTACAGTTTTGCCATTTTTTTCTTTTTAATAATAAATTGAATGGGGACCGAAGTTGTTAAGTATAAATATTGACAATTTACATTATTTATTGTGGTTTTCCTCAGTACAGTTCAACAAAGAAATGAAAAGCACATATTTCTTCAACACATTTAACAAAGAAAATTAAGAAGCAAGTTCACACGACGTACACAGGAGTTGGGAACACACCGTCACAATATATTACCCAACAGTGATCCACAACTTGCTCCGGGAATACATGAGTGCTATGTACACACTGTTGCCGACAAAACTGGGACCGTTCGTGTGTGCTCTCCTGAATAACTAATGAGGATTTGACGGAAACCTACCGGGTAAGACGCAGTAGCCAACGTGATGTCTTAGGGAATGTTACAAACTGCTTGAAAATTTTCTAACTAAAACCTATTTTAAAAACCACATACCATGTATGCAGTATTAAATTCCCCAACGACAAAGAAATTGTATGCAATCAAGTAATATATTAGTTCATTGATACAGATAAACTACCGATTTTTTTTTAAATATTTCATGAAATGAATTTGCGCCTATAAATACTTAAAACAAGGACTCCCTATTTCTATTTCTTTTTTTTTAAGAAATCCCCTTACCTACATGACATCACTGTCGCTGAGCTGAAACTAAACATAAAAGTGCGCTAGAAATGTTTAAGTAAGCCGGTGAGAACTTGGGAACTTAAGTAGTTTGAGGGACCCTGTTGAATTTTTGAATGGGTATTGTAATCTTAAAGCGTTTTAGAAATCTATGGATTTCGTTTTGGAATTGCCTTCAGAAACTAGCTCTTGGATTTTAAAGATTAAGAATATTATTTTCTGCTTCCGTTTACAATTTCTGTTACATTACAGAATTGCACATACATACATTGGTAATGTAATGGCGTTTCAAATAACCAATTGAAATTGTTACTGAGCAAGCAGGTATGACCATTTACGACCACTGCCCAACGCATTCTTAAAATAGTGGATTTGCCGTCCAGCAAGACTCCATTTCTAACTTTATATTGATACATTGCGCATTTTCAATTTGCTGTTTTATGAATCTGCTTGGTATAAAAACTTTAACTTTTTATGTGCGTACATATTTTCCGTACGTAACTTTATGCTTGTAATACCTTTTACTTTTTTCATAACTAAATGAAATGTAGGTACATAATAATAAGCATAACAAACAAAAAGTAATATTCTTTTCGATGTTCTACACAATATTTACTTAACGAAATTCCATGAATATATTTCCAAAGATCAAAAGTCGCGATTCCAGTACAATGTAGATTGTAGAAGAACAGCATTGATGTAAGTGGATACTATAAAAATCGTAAAAGGACAGTAAAATGAACTCAACTATTTTGTAAGACGAAGAACTTTGTATTATACAACGTATGCAGCACAGGATCGTAAATTTTCATAAGTATTACCGATACTCTGTAATACATTACATTCAAATTATTATTGACAGGCTCGGATCTAATAAAGTGAAGTGGAGAACAGGGTTGGCGGGAAACGGCCGCCATTTTTCATATTTAATGATAGTTATATTGCGTTTCGGACTGAATAATGAATGGGATGGGCTTACAGATGTTGTTAATGGTATTAAAGAAAAGTCTGACATTGTAAATTATCTTGGTTGGTGCTTAGGGAAATCTGACATGTTTATTTAAGAATTTGGGTGCCTTGGGAAATCACGACAGTTGCGTAATGAGTTTGTCATTACAGCTTCAGCTCTAATACCAAGTGCGTATAGTGCCTCTATAAACAACAAAACTTATCATTTGAAATAAACACCAGTATTAACTCCTTTGCAAACAAATAGATTACTTTCCTAGAACCAAATCGTTGAACGGAACTGTCAATCAATGTTCCACAAATGGGTTGGTGTCACGCCATTGGAGTTAGCCATAACTGTGAGTAAAATATTCAGGTGCACCCCTGCACGCGGCTTGTGACGTCACTATCCACTCCCGATAGCAACGGACTGCATGCACGGAACCATAGCGTGTTAAAATTAAATTCTTCACATAGCTTGTATTGTATTGATACGAAGCTTAGAAACAGCATCAAAGGCTTGAATAGATGAAAAGGATGTGCTTTCTGAATTGAATGATTCTTTTGACTTCAAGTGACAAAGAAGAACCCATTCAAAAAGTGACAAGAAAATAAAAGGTAGGTATTTCAATTCGCAGTAACAAGGTATTAGAACTCCGTAGAGAATTGGTACTTTACTTAAAATAATTTGTTAGCTTGTTAGCGACCAAACTAAATCAAACATGTGAAATGGTAACTTAAAATTAATCTAATACCCAAAATGCATCACACTTCAGAAATTCACAGTCAAAATAACATTGTAATTTTCAAACTAATAAGTAATTCACTTTGAGTATAAAGCTGTTTATTTGAAATGCTGTAAGTATTCGCTGAAGCATTATTGCATCGCCCTAGCTCATTTATATTGCACACTGGGGAGAAAGGGCAATTCCGGAGCAAATAGCTTTACTTTTGTTTTATAAAAGGTGATTAAATCTCTATCTAGTGAACTGTAGTGGTTTGTGGTGACATTATTAAGCAATCGGAGCTACTATGTAGGTACCACTTGTCTGATTGTATTAATTACCATGTAATTTAGTCAAAATGATAGCTTGCCCGAATGCTTCGTGTCTATATTTACGTACCAGCTAATTATACGTTGTGTCATTTTAAAGGTTACCTGTTGATCTGTAGGCCTATTAATTGGCGGTTTTGGTTACTCTACTATTATGGGAATACATTTGTTTAAACATCAATTAATTGATTTCGAAATTAATTTGGTTGGTGAATCAATCACGGCTGTTGAATATCATCGTTTTTCTTTTGTGTTGCTTTGAATACATAATTCTAAGTATTTAATTAATATTATTTTTCATCAAAGAAAAAAAAATGGTACATTATTTGAAGAACTCAATCTCGAAGCAAACAATAGTTACAAAGGTATGAATAATGATAAAAAATTCAATGTCCTAAATCGCTGAACCCAAATTAGATCACGGGCTCGTCTTCAAAATAGCCCTCTTCACAGAAAATTACGTCATGACAGCTCAAAACCACGTTGATATCAATCTTATATAATTTCGTTCCTCGATTTTTTTCTGTGTCAGAAAATTGTCAGTCATGATGCCTTTGTTAAGCCCTATCTGTGTGACGTCACTAACATGGCCACGCCAACTCGATACCAGATTAAAGTCTGCGAAAATATAAAAGGAAAATTAATGACTATTGCTCTTTTGATGTGGAATCGCGAACAAAGCAGAGGTTCGTGGGATATGTGAAAGAAATGAATGAAACTCCTCCGTCTTTGTGTGTAAAGGACTGAAGTTTGTCGAGTTTTTACGATTGGCGAGTGGATTCACGAGCACCATTGTTGGTGCCGGTTTAATACGCTTGAGGAAATTCATAATTTTGTTTTGGGATGGATCATTAAATAAGTCTGTAGTAACAGTCAAAGAACCGTTCCTGAAACTGTAGGTGTTTAAAACAATAGGTTTGGCGATATTTGTAAGGAGTTATTTATCTGTTACGTACTAACTGTTTAGTAATCTATGCTTATTATATTGCATATTATATACAGTACATGTGCAGTATTATCAACTAAAACTTTACACAAACTTTACTTTGTCGCCGTCGATCAATGTACGCTTCAAAACAATGTAACTACAGACGCTCATGAATAACTTGACACACCACATCAACACACAACAAAGTACAGACTGCAAACACTGTCAAAGTTGAACTAATTAACATAAGACTAGGTTGCATGCGAGGTCGGGACTTCAAGAGCAATGTCAGGGCTTGCGTGATTCTCACTAGTAATGGATGAGCAGGGTAGCTTTTACTGTTGCTACCTAACTTCATGGGTGATACGTTAATTGGTAGGTTAAGCATGTTGAGCATGCAAGACGTAGAGTTATAAATTACTGGGTCGTAAAGAATGTAAGCGAAATCATGCAATCACTGCAAACAGTGTAAGGTATATAAGTTAAAGGTATCGCATCAGCTATAAATGGTCACGTGTCCATTGTCATAATTTGCAATTGCGAAAACATCCTGAAACTTTGTACATTGTTTTGTAGTTGTATGTAGTATTTTTGAAATATGTAAAGCAAAAAATAAAGCAGGGTAATCTTAAAAGTTGGCAAAGGTGCAACGTTGCAGGTGTCGATACACAACGGTAATCAGGTTTCTATCAGGTTGGTCGGCCGCCAAAGTATTGTATAAAATCTAGTACTATAATTTGTAATGTATTCTAGCACTGTAAAAACGTATAGGTACTAAATAACTGTGTGTTTCTCCTAAGGGTAAGGTAGTACGTGATACTACATAAGAATTTAACAACTGCCATTTCAGTGGGGAAAACCTTTAGTTGAGTCTTCTATACACTATTCATAACCTATTTCTATAACACCGATCAATCCCTAATTCAAAAGCCTAATTGTGTCTAAAAGTTGGCATTATATTGGGAATACCTACAGCTATACCTATTTTGAACACAGGTATTGAAAAAGCCAACCTTGTCAGTCTAGCAGTCTTTTGTTCTTCCAACCTATTGTATGGAGTTTGTCGGTGGTTTTGTGGTAAATCTTTTCAAGTTACTTAATTAGTAGACAATGTGGTATGTGGAGGTCAAGTGCAATGTGGCGGTCGCGTGCTCGTCACTCGTTACTGATGAAATGTCGCGACGAACGAAGAGTGCGAAGCTAGGTTAGAAAATGTTCACGGGATTTTTAACAATTTCTTGTTATTGTTAAAATGTCTTGTTAACAATTTATATCTTAATGATGAGACCTTCCAGATATAGTAATTGGGTTTTTACAGATAGGTGTTGTAACTTGTAGGTTTGTGGTTATGGCTAAGTCCTACGTTAGGATACCCAAAAAATTTAACAAGTCAAAGAACTTGATGCTTGTTATGGCCACTCTTATCAGGACATAAAATTAATTTCACAATTAACTTACATTTAAAAACGTAGGTACTACATGTAACACGATAATCATACGCCTGAAAAAACTTACAGAGCACGTACAACCTCAATTTTCCTTGAGTCAGGCAAAGGTGATGTAACAATGAAAACAGTTGCATGCTTGCATTTAACCATAGAGAAAGCGTTCTATTTAAAAATAGAACGAATCG
Organism: Helicoverpa armigera; assembly: GCF_030705265.1. Classification (NCBI taxonomy): domain Eukaryota; kingdom Metazoa; phylum Arthropoda; class Insecta; order Lepidoptera; family Noctuidae; genus Helicoverpa; species Helicoverpa armigera. The sequence continues at coordinate 2,880,153 of NC_087133.1, read as the reverse complement.
TTCAGCCTGATTTAACTGTTACGAACGGTAGCACGAAAGAGGTTGCTTCAATAGACTTTCTGTAGTTTCTGAACTAAGTTTTTTAACTTTAATCAAATCCTCATTGGTTCGGAGTTTGCACGGTTTGTAAAGCCAGTATTGGTAAGAATACTGAATTAGGCTAATAAGTTTAATATTAATGTTATAGTTACATGAGCATATAACATGAGTTTATAACTGTCTATAAAGATCAGTAAATAGTTCAAGTGGAACATTACATGTAACGTTATTTCTATAAGCAACATTTTCATCTAAGAATAGGGCACTCCATATGCCTTGGCATTGGCAGTAAACTTCTAATATGTCTGCCTTCAAATGACATTCATCTTGCCTGACAATGGATAGCATTTAATATGGTCTCTTAGTCTTAAAAATATTTTATATGTAGGTCTTTCAGGTGAAAGAAACGTACAAAACTGTGCTTCACAAACAAAAACAGCCTAGCTCCATTCATCATTACCTAAGACCCGTGTAGTCAGTAGTCACAACATTATGTACGGAATGGTGACCAGGCTGACTAGACAAATGAAGGTAAAAGTCTCGTCACGGGACAGGCGCTAGGCGTGAGTAACGTTAAACAAAAGAGGCTCACTGGATACTGTACGGTGACCATGCGATGGACTTTGTGGGACATACTTTATTGGACCCCTTATTATTTAGTTTTTGTTTCCTTAGAATTAATTGAAGCCTTGTCTTATTTATGTCGGTATGTACCTCTTTAATAAAAAGAGTTGGTTATTTAGTCAATAAAATACTGATATACCTATCTCTAGATACACCTTGATCTAAGTAGCTTGTAGAATTAAGTACAAAAATACCTTCAGATCACTTTTACAGAGGTGACTTATTTATACAAACGACTCACACTATTAAAAACTGCCACTAGATCGCCAATTTATCAATTTATCAGATAAAAATCAAGCAAGTTCACCCGGCAGCCGTCTCGATTTCACAAAAAAAGCGTTGTGACATCAGTTACAGTTGAAATGTCAGTAGGCCGGCACCACACTAACTAGGTCACCTTATTAAACGAATGTTCCAGAAAATAAAAACACACAGAAGCCTGACCCAGAGATGTTCGCGAAAGCGCAATGGAGTTTAACAAACTTACGTCCCCACTCAGAGACATTTGATGGTTACTTAAGTAAATCATTCCTTAGTAAAGGATTTGTATGACATTCCGTCACTAAGGAGTGACTTAAGTAATCATTAAATGTCTCTGAGTGGGGAGGTTAGACTAAGGGGAACTATCTGCTTCGACATATACCTATTAGGTATTGTAGATTTGACAAAGGCTTAAGAAAAACAGGTCAAATAGATACAAAAGTCTGCAGGATCCGAGGACACTAAAAGCATTCCTAATGCCGTGCAAAATTGGATTCCAGTTTTGAACCCTTAATAAGTCAGAATTTGCACAAATCCTTCACAAAATTCAGTCTTTACCAATTTGCAATATTTTTAAGAAACAAAAGATTCTGGATCGGTCTTCTGAAACTGAGTTTTCTGTTCTCCAACTTGGCAATTTCAGTAAAATCTTTGTGTTCCCGCCAACGCTAATTAAACGCTTTGATAGTAATAACGAGTGTCTCCCTATTTGCATGACATTATGCGAAGAGGCACTCGAATCGGCACAACTTGATGGCTGGTCGCCTTGTGTTTAAATATTAGCCTTCAGCGGTAGATACTCGGAAGAATTGGTTTGGACAGATGTATTTTGATGAAAAAGAATTTGGAAATGTTCAATTGGTAGACGTAATTTAAGTAGGTGAAAAATAGAAAGAGGGAATAAAAGGCACGTTTTGTTTTACCCTTTTATTCACAGTAATTAATAAGTTCTAGTAAATCTTGTACAAAAAGTGCAACGGAAATAGCACTACTTACTTACATCACTTGGCAACTCCCTATGCCATAAGCGTGTACTGTGTATGGGTGCTCAAAACTTTCGCCATTGCATTAAGTTTATCACCAAACTGTTCAGTACTTTTCTACACTTAACATTGCAAATTCAAAAGGCAAAAACTCTGAAAGTTTTATAAAAGAGGTAATAAAAAAAGTTTAGTTGGGAAATAATTTAAATAAATACATACTTAGTACGAAATATAAATACAAAAATACTCGTATATTTATTCAATTACATAGTAATCATAAGTTTTTAATATTTAATTAACATTTTGCTAAAAAAACCTAGTGAATCAAGTCACGTAAGCCTAAGTTTGCATTTGCAACTAAAATTCAAAATGGTTCCAACTTTTTTGTAGGAGCAATCTAGAAAATTGTGAACAGATTTTGGATTTAATCAACAAAAAACGCATTCAGCAGTAAGCGAAAAACTTTCTTTGCAATTTAACCCAATAACGGAGTTTCACTTTTAATGAACGGAACATCCCGTTCGCGGAGTTCGCGGGAAATAACTTTTATAAGTACACTGAAACGGTTGCGAATCAGTGCTTGATCAATTATGTAACGTTAATTTCCTCGAAATTTCGTATTGTGGTACTAAAAGGGATTTAATATTGAAAAAAAGCCTTAACAAACAATGGTAAATATTGTAAGTACTGTTAAATATATAGGTATCTAGAGAGAGTGTGCCAGTGCGGCCAGGATTAACACGTAATCCAGGATCATGCGATTAGCCAATAGGATGATCTGGCTACTTTCGGTCGTGTCTACTCTTGTCACACTCCTGACAGATTAACGGTATATTTACGAACTCCGAATTGTTTGTTTCCGATAAAACGGAAGATTGTCATAATTTATTCTCGGTGACGTGGATTGGATAACTTTTTAATCAACTCGGCGACAATGTTTCGCGCCGCGTTGGCGTAAAAAGACATCGCGTAAAATTCCATTCCCGAACATTTTAAGAGGAACGGAAATCAATACATTTTACTTTGATCTTCGCATTCTACGAACCAAATATTTTCATTTTATAACATCGCAGACATAAATTGTATTCAAAGATACTTATAATAAATTCCTGGCATAAGCTGGCAAACGTAGACCTTTAGCATAAAATGTAAACCGGCATTTCCTTTTCCAATAGTAGTTGACAATGTATTATGAAGGCTGGGTTGTGCGAACTATCTGCAAACATGGCCATTAGTCGGCAGCTGCGGCATCCTGGCCTATTTGCCGAAGTTTCCACGTCGATAAACAGTGTTCACATTCACACAACAAGAAGATAGGAGTAGCTCGCTTACACTTTATGCTGCCCTGGTACTCTGGGAATTAATATCTGAGAGCTTGAAATATTTGCTTTGTGACAAAGACAGTGAATTGTAATGATTTTGAACTGGCCATGATCGCTACTGCTTCATCTTTATCTGATTGCTAACTTTCTACATCTAAAATCTAATGAAAACATACTTTTATTGATCCCATGAGGGCAATTTATGTTCATGCAAGATAAGCCTTTTTGGTACCAAAATCTTTTGATAAAACCTTACATATCTACTTAAGTTTATATATAAACAGAACACACGTTGCATGATTCATATTTGCATTTACATATCGATCGTGAATTTAATGGCAACACATACTAATGATCGATTAGGCCATTTATTGCACGAAAGGTGCTTTCAAGTCCACCTTTGTGTTTCTTCCCTTTCATTATTTCTGTGTTATTTCAAAGAACACGTAGAGTATGTGGGTGGTTAACCCTATCGATGCCGGCGTCGCTAAGCCGAGCCGATAGCGTTGCAACAACAGTTACTGTTGCTGTATCAACGAACACCGGCTGTGCCGACACGATAACCCTACACTGCAGCCATTAATTATATCGCATAAATTATGACTCGACAATTTATTGGTGGTGACGTCATTTATTTTTTAAACATAGAAAATGCTTCTCGAAGAAGGTTTTATGCAAAAATTATCGGTTTGAATACCGCCTCGCTATTTTCTACCCTTGAAAATAAATAAATTATTATAATTGCCTAGGGCTATTACTAACTTCACCAGCAGCTTTAGTCTACAGAAAACTTTCCGTCCAAGTCAATTAAGTTTTAATGACAAAAGTGCATGAATTTTATAGACGCGTCATCAAGTTCCACAAAGCATTTACTTATTTTTAGCACCTAAGCAAGAAGTCTTCTACATATATTACTTTCTTATGCATAATTTCAACCCAAAAAAATTTAAATATAAATTAATTAAACACCACCATAATTAATTTTATAACATTATCCACATCGTTCTAATTTGCGAGTGTCATAATTCGCACGCGATCATGCATCACTTGCTTATATAAAAAAATAGGAATGTTCCAACCTAGATAAAATAATACAAAAATATATATAGATATAAATGGAGCTCTACAAAGTCATTAGTTTCCAAAAATTAACATAAAAGGGACATAATAATTAGACTAAAGCTAAAAGAATATAATATAAGCTTTTAAGGTCTGGCTTTTAGAGTGGCTATGTTCCCTACTTTTGTACCTAAGCCCTGTGAAGCGAGTATTCTAGTCTAGACTGAAGTTTATTTTAAGAGCTGACCCACATTCTATGTTTAACTCACCTTCTACAGTATAAAAAATATTTTATACCTTTTATCTCAAATAACGTCATTACATTTTATTATTTATTCTCTGCTTTTTATTTACTCTTATAAAACAAGAAAGTTATTTGTCACTAAAGTCATTCGATATTTACGTTCTAGTTTTATATTAATAGGATTGAAAGGCTTTATAACAAAAATATAGTCTTATTTACAAGAACATGAACAATGTTATAGGATTGTACCTAAGATATATGTAACTGCATGATCTTTACTCAAAAAATATTTTGAACAATATAAATCTACCAATAATTGCGGAATTATGAAAATGGAATCAATGAGTTCCGAAACCTAACCCAATACCTTTTTAGGGTTCCGTACCTCAAAAGGAAAAAACGGAACCCTTATAGGATCACTTTGTTGTCCGTCTGTCTGTCTGTCTGTCTGTCTGTCTGTCTGTCTGTCTGTCTGTCTGTCAAGACCCTTTATCTCAAGAACGCGTGGACGTATCAAGCTGAAATTCACATGAAGTACTCGGGTCTATTGCCCCTTTAAGCTGTGAAAATATCAAACTTCTAAGCCAAGCCAATCAAAAGATACAGCCGATTATGTCGATATTTTCAACAAATTTTCGACACTCGCAAAGGAATCAAAACCTACAGGATACTTCCCGTAAACTCAGAGTCTTGAAATTTGGCATGAAGCATTGTCATATAATGCAAATATAGAAAAAATTACGAAAATCTCATTTTTTTAGTTATATAATGTAAAAAAAATTTTTTTAATAAAATGAAACTTACTACCTTATTTCTCATGAACGAATAAAGGTATCAAATTGAAATTTATACCAAATACCTAGGTCTATTGTCCCTTTAGGCAGTGAAAAAATCAAACATCTAAGTTAACGCAATCAAAAGATACAGCAGTTATACCGACACCTTAGACGAATTTCCGTCACACGCTAGGGAATCAAAACCTACAAGGTACTTCCCGTGAACTCAGAATCTTGAAATTCGGCAAGAAGCAACGCTATAAAGTACAGATAAAGGAAAAATTGCGAAAATGATAAATTTGAAGTTACATAAAATATTAAAATATTATCAAATCAAATCAAATATTTTCCTCATTTCAATGGGGCAATTTAAACGACCAAGTTTGACGGATTTGAGAAATCATTTCTTTGTAGTAAAAGAGTATACTCGCCGTTTATTTCCATTGTCATCAGGTCAGGATCTGATGATGGAAATCCTGAGAAATCGAGGGCAACTATCAGAAATTGTAGGCATGCATAGGATTAAAACTTGATTCTCAGATGTATGTCTGGTGATACTATCAAACAGTGAAGGTTTAGAGCTTTCTTGATGATGGAGACGTGAGAAAGTCGAGAGAACTCCTCAACGGTATGATTTAGTAACGTCGTGTTTGGGCTTATATCATTCGTATTGACGAGAACTTTTCACAAAAGTAAAAAAAAAAAAAACAACTTCTAAAAACAACAAGAAAACTGTTTATATGCATCGGTCTAGATCTCGGTGGTAAAATAAATATAGATGCATCCTCTAGACACCGACTTCTGATGCACCTCACATTTTTAAATTTCTTTCTTGCTTTTGTTTTCTTGTTGCTTTTTTATATGTTTGAAGTTGGATTTGTTTGTAAAATGCTACAAAATAAAATAAAGCCGACTTTATAAAACAAAGAAAGGGACAGAATTACACTTTTGTCAAGGCTCTAGAAACATAAAGCCAGCAGCCCCGAATCCTACTCTCTAGCAGTCGTTGTTACAATTCGACAGTTACAAGTCGTCAGGCAGTTTTGAAAAAAACCTGAAACTGGGGCTCGTTAGGTGATTAATCCTTCAAAAATAAAAGAGTACTGAATTCTCATCACCTAAAATAAAATAAGCTCCAACACAAGGTTACGTTATAAATTGTAAAGGAGTTCCCATAACTATATCTGATCTTTGCTATCGATCCCACAATGGCAGTCAAAACCTATCTATGTGGAAAGTTGCGGTTGGCGCGAGACTCGCTTTTTATCTATACAGGATTTGTACGGAACCCTCGGTGCGCGAGTCCGAATCGCACTTGGCCGGTTTATTTAAATAATTCAAAGACTTCTACATAAACAGCACTCAATAAACCCACTCCATTACTAAAATAAATTCAGAATCCACAAAGCAGACTTCATAAAAAGGGCGCAATATCTCTTGGTAGAATTCCTTCGTTAAAATTGTTTAATTAGTCCAATAGCCGGTGTTAGAGGGAGCTCAGGCGGGCCGCGAGAAACCTGCTTATTGGAGGCCCATCGAGACTCTTGACGTGATTTCCTCCCCCTCCTCTTGAGAGGAGCACCCACTTTATACTTGTAAACGGACTTTGTGGATCTGAACTCCCAATGTTCTGACAAACGTTTAAGAGCTTTCTTTGTAGGTGTTATTGTGCGTTTCATCTTTTTGTAAGGTGCGAAGCTTGTGTCAGGTAATGAGTGTAAGGTCACGTATTGTTTTCTGTAGCTATTTTTTTTTATGCTTTTGTGTTTGTTTGTTAATTTTTTTTATAAAATTTTGAAAAATGTAAAGAATATGTCTATAAAACGAATGTACTTATAATCCAAAATGTAGTTAGAAATGCGAAAGTTAGTAACCTTGTTTGTATCACATGTTTAATTAAATCGACTTAGATGAATGTTTGCAACGACTTAAAATAAAGAATGAAGAACGTATACTCTTTTTTTTCCGATTCTTTTAATATTTCTGTGATGTTTTTACAGCCCCACAAGTACTTATCATCAATATTCTTGCTTTAATAAATAGGCATAGCTATACACCCCAAGGGATCAACGGCACTAAAAGTTGTGAATGGTTTTCGTTCCAAGTTTAAACATTACGTAGAAATCGTAGGAAACATTAAACTGCTCAGTGTCGCGTGAAACTTATTGTTATCATCCTTATTTCGACATCTGGGCAAAAGTATACCACTTAGTTTCGTGTCCACTTGAGGGTTTAAACTTCAATTTAATTACCAAATGAAGACATTATGCTTGATTAGCTTTTTGATGATATTATTATTGTGGTAATTTCTTTTCACTTACTAATTTAACAAACACAAAATGTTAAGTAAAAGCGACTGTGCCAAAACCTAAGTGCAAAATCCTTTTTGGCATGATACTTTTTCGTATTTTTCTAGATTTATTGAGAGGTTTCAACTTTTTTACTGACTGTTCGCTCATAATTTTTTTAGTGCATCCAATCACTTAAGGATCGAAATAACATTAGGTATAAGTGAAAAACAAACTTGAAAGCTTAACGTCCAAATGTATAAATCAAATCAGTGTTTTTTTTGGTGGTCGCTGGAACAAAGTGAAGTATGAGTAAATATGAGTTAGATGGCGACTTGCGTAAAAATAATTTGATAATCTAAAAGTTTTCTTATTTAACTAGACTGCCTACCATATTTTTAGCTTACTGGATAAGTATATACCAATGGCCGTTCTATTTGAGAACACATTCAGGCACCTTAGAAATTCTTCCACCACTATTTGTGGTCACTATAAAAATAACAATAATGTGTTCTATTGCCATAAATTCCACTTACTCTTACAAGGATTAATCCCACAGCTTCGCGTAAAACCTCCTTTGTCCTAACGTACCTAAGTAGGTGCCTTTAGCATTGAGCAGAGCATTAAATATGAACCATCGGAACAAGAGACCAGATTAAACTTTTAACTTTGTCTCGAGAGCATAATCTGTGAGGCGTTGGGAAAGGTTTCCATGTTCCCGCTATAAGTACAATCAAGGCCAAAGGCAAAGGCTAAGTTTATTAAAAACCTTATTATGTTCTGTCGTTAAAAACTACGAGGAAAAAGATGCGGTTTAATGCCGGCTGAAAGTGACGCGTCACGTGGTTTGAAGAGAAACGTAAGCAGAATCAAAAAGCAAAAATAGTATTAGTAGTTTTTTTACTTATAATCATAAGTAATCGGTATATAGCCCAAAACCTGTCGTTAGCAATGCAGGTTTGCATTAGATATACATAATTATGTTCTATGTATTAAATAATGCCCATTTCGTCCAATGGGAACTGCAGTTTGCGTATTTCTTATTTACTGTTACGTTCATGTTGATTATAAATACGATTATTTCTTCTATTTAAAATATATTTGAACAGTTTTACCTACCTGTTGAAATATCCAAACTACTATTACAAAGTTACCATTATTTTCCAAGTTTATACGAGTAGGTTAGTGCACATTTAAATAGGTCACAACTTTCCCCTATTTCCAGTGCTTAAGTAGTTAATATTATGAAGCAAAGCTAGCCTCGGCCTTCAATTAGGTAGGTCACGCAATGTGTTTATATTTTCTTTAGAAATCACATTGCTTTGAAAATGGAAAGTTTTCATAAATGGCAGGTATGCTGCCTAGGTTTTTAAGAATGAAAACGAGTGGGTTTTATCGAATAAAATTTTTAAATGGACCTTCATCGATAACATGTGAGTTAATTAACTTGTTTCTTTTGAATGTTTTATTTTATTCAAAAACAACTTAATACGTCTTTTCAACCAATAAAAAAAATGTATTCCTTAAAGGAACATACCATAGCCGTCATTTGTCCTTCAATTCCAAAACACGAAAAAGCGTTTTCATCTCTATTTTTAGCAATAAGTTTACCGATTCCGTGTCCAATAGGTCTAGCTGACTATTACAACAGCCTGGGTGCGCCTGCCGCGACAAAGGTCAGCTGTCACCATGCTAGGCAGCGGGAACTCTACTGATTTATGGCATGCCATGCTACACAGTTTGTGTTATAAAGCACGCCGAATTATGACACGTTAGTCATCATGTCGAAGCTATGACTTTTTAGCTTGCTTTTTGTCGTTTTTTTTTCTATTGTACCTATTTAATTTCATATTTTGTGATCCTGGGATCTAGTGATGATAATAGTAAGTAATAATTATCATCAAATAAAAAATAATTCAAAACATTTCTAATTCTAATAAAATTACCTAACTTTTTAGGCAGAGAATTAATCTTTTTCAAGGCAAAGTTTCTTTCACCGATTCACTCTCGAAATTAGTGCGTTTTTAATTGATTTTAAGTTTAAAATTACCAAGTTCCATTGTTAAACTTCTTTGTAATAATGGTTTTAGAATCCAAATACAGCTATTCCAATACCAGGCCAAGGTTTAACAGCAAGCCATTCGATCCAATCTCGAAAGATGGGATCGGAAAATTACGAACGTACTGGCAATGAACAAAGAAATTGTTATTATCGTCAGCGAACGAGTTCCTATGGCCCCGGAGAGATTAATGCCACTGTGGTTCTAAAAGTAAATGTTCAAGCTATTTTCTTGCAAAGTTACAACATTAGAACATATAGGTATTGTTTAGAAAATGCCTAACGTCCTACTTGCTTCTCAGAGATACAAAACATACCTACAGGTTAAAACTACAAATTGATTATCCAAAAAAGCTTGCTAACAAAGTACGAATAACTTTAATAAAAAGCCAAAAATGTTTATGAGCTTAATTCCCTTTTAACCATTCACAAATGTTTATTCAAGTAACGTTAATTCATAAATGAAATAAGCATGACGCACGGCCGACTGCTAAATTATTTCGCGGCCGTAATTCCCAAGTCAACATGGACGAATGAATAAAAAAACCTCTAAAACGAAGAGCAATATAGCTATATATATAATAGCTTTTTGTCGAATATATTCTTCTCTACTAAAAACGAGTAATTGGATTTCATTTGGGCTTATTCATGCGGCCAATTTGTACTTTGCTTAGTTTTAATGAGTATTAACAATGGAAAGCGAAATCCTAATTTTTAATTCATGAGTGAACTAGCAATCCGCCCCCAGCTTTGTACGTGTATTTTATTGTCATGCATATAAAATTTCTTCTTGAATTACTCGGTTATTGGTGAAGAATTTGCTGTCGCGTTGTTAGCAGGATTAAAGTACAGAGGCGTCAGGCGACATTGTTGTATAGGTACGGGTAGATATATGAGATCTGATGATTATGATATGAAAGTTTTAACAATGATGTCTACAAATTCCAATTGTAATTCTGCATTAAATATTTAAAGCACAATCACTAGCCAGTGTTTACTTTCGAAGACAAGTTGATTGGCAGGTAACACAGCTTAGTTTAGTTGCAAGACGGCTGGGAAAACATATATGCTTAATAGACACCAATTTAACGATCAGAAAACCATTACGTGCCGATTTATGGACATAGAACTAGAAGGTTTATTTTTTGTATTGAAACTGAATTTTCAGACAGCAGCCGTTTTTTTATCTCTTTATCTAATCTTAATTGCGAATTTATTTATCTCCATTTAGTGGATATAATTAGTTCGTTCCTACATGTTTCCAGAATATTTTAATAAAAAAATTGTGTTTCAAAATAATAGGGGTTAAAGTATGAAATTGCCGATTTGTACTGAAAATCTAAATTGTAATTTTTTTTAATTTTTAACAAACTTATTTAATCAAAATAGTTGCCATTATTATCTATACATTGCGGCCATCTAATAAGAAGGTCATTTATGCCGTTACGATAGAACTCTGAGGATCTAGACTGCACAAACTGTGTGAAAGAATTTTGATCTGCCTCCTGGGAAGAAACTTCTTGTGACGCAGATAATTGTCCAAATCACAAAAAAAAATGGTCGTCCGTTAGAGCAAGGTCTGGCGAATATGGAGGAAGACGAATAGTTTCCAACTGCAGTTCCTGAAGAGTTAAAACGGTTTCTTTTGCTGTATGAGGCCTCGCGTTGTCATGGAGCAATAACGGTGAAGGTCGATTCATGAGTCGTGGCTGTTTTACTGCTAATTTTTTCAACATTATTCGTCTTCGGCTGGGTATCTGGGTAGTTTGACTAGGATCGGCGTTCGCCGTCTCTCTTAATTTCTCGTTAATCACCTGTCAGGCGGTCTTTTTCATGGCTCGTTCTTCAAGTCGAAGTTTCCACCACGAAAGCGTTTAATCCAAAATCGCACGGTGCGTTCATTAGCAGACACCTCTTCAAATGCAGCATTGATATTGCGGGCTGTTTCTGCCGTTTACTTCCGCGTCGGAACTCATATTCAAAAATTACTCAAATTTTCGCAGTGTCCATCTTTCTTGTTTAAGTTGAATAACAAAAACAATTGAACATCGATAATCAAATGTTTCACATTTTTTAAAAGAAGAGCATCACAGAAACCACGTGAAAAAAGTTTCATTCGAAAACCTCAAACCATGAAGACTCTATGGCAATTCAAAAACCTACTAGAATAAAACGGCAATTTCATACTTTAACCCCTAATATTAATTCATATATATATAAAAAAGTAATAGTGACAAATAAAATATTTGCAGCTATTTTTTAGTTTTATATCCAACATAAATATAAAATGATTGAATAAAAGCGACGCGAAGTGACTATCAAATCGTCACAACTGAAATATCGCGCTTCAAAACATCAGATGTACGTCAAAAGCCACGTTTTTGTGGAAAAGCTTTTCATACAAACTACAAAATAAAGTAGATTTCAGCTTTTTTTCACTTCTGTGTAAAAGTTAAAAGCATTTTAAAATTTTCTGCGGTTTTGTGCTCGTGGGTCTCAAACAGTTTTACAAAGCTCTAACATTTTCGGTTTTGGCTTTGTAAATAAGGTGCTCTTGACTTTATATAGGTAAATAATGAGATAGTTGAATATTGTGTTATGTAGCAACGATACACAAAGGCAAAAACATTCTAATTTGTTACTAATAATGTTAATAACAAATACAACAAATTAAAAATCTTTACTTCTAAAAAGCTTTGAAACGAAAACATTTTTTTACTTTCATTTTGGATGTTAACCTATACCTACTGTGAAAATTCCTTCCATAACTAAGATCATCAAAACTCAATATAGAGTTATAAGATTCGTGATATGTCGAATTTTCTCGCCTTCATGTTTGCCCTTTAGTTTATTGGATAATAATACATGTTCGCACTTTGAGTAAATATAGACGTTTGATAATGCCGAGGTGCGTCTAAATTGAGCTGCCAATATATTAGATCACGTGGGAAGTTCTGTGGTAGGTCAATGAAGTTGACTTAATAAGAATGTACTGTTTTATTTATGTACTGTTTTAAAATCTGTTTTTATTATAGGTTATCAGGAAATTCATAGGATAAACTGATATAAGTACGCTTCTATTTGACTATTTGTAAAAAAAAACATACAAATGTTCAACTTTCACAATTTGGAAATCGGAGAACTTGTTGAAAATTACTTGTCAAATAGTCAGATAGAACCAAAAACACACACATAATTACAAGAATGTCCACTACTTAATATAAGTACAACCCACATTATAAGATTTTTTGTCGATAAATTGTGATAATATCCCCGGTCCAGCCCAGCCGGTCAAACTTCAGTTCACAATGATGTAATCTCGTTAGCAGGCGCTCGAGCACCACTTTATTGGACATCGGAAATGCACACAGCATCACAAATGGACCCGATCCCAGTGAAGCCTGGTACAAACAGTTAATTTCGATCGACCAGTAACTAATGAACTTAATGGTGGTCGAAATTATATGGTAATTAGGCTTGTAGTTTTATTGTATGTTGTAAATATTAAGTGATATGATAACAGTTTTAAAACTTATATTGTCGTTTTTGAAAATTATTTTACGATAATTATTTTAAAGAGGTATTTGCCTACAGTTAGAATTTACGTTGGTAATTATTATAATGGACTCTACTTAATACATTTTTCTTTGTGCATAGTTCCACGCACAGTTTAGCATTTTGATAATGCTTATAGCAAATATCTAGTGATAAGATAAAATGGGTAGCGTCGCATCGTAGCGGCGCGGCGTAGCAGTAAGCTAATACCCGCTAACTCCGTAGCGCTACGAGATGAATAGCGCTACACGACGCCGACGGCTCGCTTCAGCACTGACGAAACTGTGAAGTCGTGAAGTATATGGACTAATATGAAAGGTTTGGGCGAACAAGACGTTTTACTAAATATGTATTTTAAAGACCTTATAAAAGCCTTGATTATACCCCAAAACCTATTTACAAATTAAAAGTTAATGTTAAACTAGCCAGGCGTAGTATTTTTGTTAAATCAGTTTCTTGTTTATGAAAGTCAAAAATACCTAATCCAATCAGCTTAATTTTATTTCAGTAACGTCAACCTTCTCAATCTCTAGCCAATTAGCTGAACGCCGATCCTATCACAACGCAAGAATTCTTTCATTAACGGGCACAGAATCCCACCTATTCTAGCACCGCGACCGCATATAACTTGTGCCCAAGATAACAGCACAGCTCGCTAGTAAACATTCCTACCAAAATCCAGGTCAGTCGTGGAATAACGCTCAAATCTATACTAATATTATAAAGCTAAAGAGTTTGTTTGTTTGTTTGAACGCGCTAATCTCAGGAACTACTGTTCCGATTTGAAAAATTTTTTTTGGTGTAAGATAGCCCATTTATCGAGGAAGGCTATGGGCTACTTTTTATCCCGATAAGGGAAGTAGTTCCCACGGGATGCGGGTGAAACCGCTGGCAGAAGCTAGTAGTACATAAATAACTTGCGCCAACTTATTCATATTGTTCGGCCCTCCCGCTTATGTAAATATAGGATCGTATGTAAATGTGCGGGGTGACACGCGGAACGTAACTTTATGCTTAACTTGTTTCAATGGAATTAAAAATGTTGGGAAGTTATCGGATTTAATTTATACTGTTTGTGAGTGTGGCAGTTAGTGTAGTGTTTACTACTAAGATCTTTTGAGATCTCAATAGCAATGGAAACAAATTAAAATAATTCATATATTTCAGCCTAAAAGAGCGCTTGCCCCTTTGCAGACTGTAACGCTTAATACACAGGAGTTTACTAGCAATGCACATATTTTTAAAATTAATGAATCAAGTTAACCCTTTTGTCCGAAACGTTGCAAAAGCCGAGGTAAGTTCCGGCTAAAACTTGCGGTTATGAATAAACCACGGATTTTGGTAAACTGACGAAACACAGGGTCTGGGCGAACTACTGCACAAACACAAAGGAACGCTTTGAAAAGGTTTATACTAAATATAAGTCGTGGAGATTTTAACATTTAAAAAAATGTAGTTACGTTGCGATTCTAAGACCGACCAGAGTAAATACATGATATGAAACTCACAACGTTTAAAAAATCATATGTTTTTTTTATTTATACATCGACGCGTAAGTATGGATACAATTATACTTAATTTAAACCTTAACTTGATAACTGCTGTCTCAAAGTTAAATTGCAGCACCATTTTTAAATTGCATGGTGTCATAATAATACATCATCAAACGGAGGCAATACATCCTAACTAATAAATGTGAAAGTAACTCTGTCTGTCCGTCTGTCTGTCATTTCTTCACGCCTAAACTACTGAGCCGATTTGTGTGAAATTTGGTACAGACATAGTTTGGAACTTGAGACAGGACATAGGATAGTTTTTATTAAAAAAAAAAAATATTCCGGACATATAGCGCCATCTATTGGTCAAACCAAAAATCTGCCGGAAGTCACTATTCCACGCGAACGAAGTCGCGGGCAAAAGCTAGTTAGCTATATTTATTATCTTTCCGAAAAAGCAAAATATTTTAGAGATGATACATTGTCGTTAAATATATTTAGTTTTAACACAGAGGACATAAAATGTAGCTACATATTTCAAAGTAATCTTCGCAACGATTTTGCTCACAGCGCTCGTAAAATATAGCGATAGAAGTTTATAATATAACCTTATTTATCGTTACGAACACAGACTGAATTTATGATGAGAATTTTTAGATATAAGTATTATAGATTGATTAACATTCTGAAAGTTATTTTGTAATAATGTTAACTTAAATTATTTTATAAAAAGATTTTTTTTTTGCAATAACAAAAATATTTTTTCTGTCTGGGCTACATTTATGGCCATATAATATGTGGCTACAACTTAGTAGCTCGCAACATTGCAAGCAATTGCAGACATATTGCAACACATAGCTTAGTCTCATTTCATTTTTGTAATGCTCAGGCTCATTTTTGGAATGGTCACTTGATCAGGCAATTATTTGAAACTACGTTTATTTCACACTTCGGATAAACGGCTGTTTCTATTGACATCGTCAGTAGAAAGGGATGGCGCTATACAAGACGTATATTTTCTTCTTCCTCACAATAAAACAATGACGACCCAGCACCTACTTCGTCACGATGCGGTCCAAGATCCAACCTTGTCTCAATAAATTACAATTGCTCTCCATCAATCTCTCGTTCAAATCTATTTGTTTTGTTTGTACGTAAACAAAACGAATTCTCTTTGTCTGAAGACAGATGCGTCACAGCGTTTATTTTATTCACATATCAAATATATTGCTATAAAATCGTGATGTTCAGTTTACGATAAATGAGTGCAACGACATTCGGAAAACGTACTATTCAATCAGTAAGAGTAATATCGATTTATTATTTTATTTACATAGATATACATGTGTATACAGAACAAACACAAAACTGTCAATAAGTAAGTTAGTCCACTCGAAAGTTCTTATCAAAGAGAATACCTAATTACCTATTACAGGTAGGACATGTAAAGTCATTAGGTACATGTTTGTACAAGATCCAAGCCAGTTAAAATCATTACCCATGTTTGGACAAGGCCGGTTGGACGCTAACGTTTAGATTACTATCAACAGCTATCAACCCACCTAAGGGTTTCAGGCCTACCCACATAGGTGGTAGTAATTTTCTAAATGTAAATAAGCTCATACAAAACCTTATTTATAGAAAGATAACTTTTTATTTACAATACATATTTACAATAAAAATCAAAAACTATCCTAGTAAAACAAACAACTAAAAAGCGTTACAAAACCTTTGAATCAAATATCCATTCAATGATAATGAAGGTTCTTACATATTCTATTGAACGATCTTTTAGTGATTTTATCAATTTAAATTAATGATTATGTGATTAGCATTCGATTTATAATCAATCGCGAACTGTATATAATCTGGGAATCATGCCCGCATCTATAAATAAAGTACAGCATTTTCCTGATATTATAGGACCAATTTTAGTTTAGCTATAACTGCAAAGTAGATCAAAGCATATTTAGATAAGCATTTCCATTAAATAGGAAAAATATCTCATCCCTAGAGCTTTTAATAAAAGGGATTTGAACTTCAAAGGGAACTAGCTGGTCGAGATTCAAGGAAACTCCTATTCGAGAATAGCTCTCCAGCCTCCAGCTTAGATTAATACCATAAACTGCAACTTTGATCCGACGCAATATTAAACGGTTCTTGTTTAACTTGATATTTCATCGTGCACTGAGCCGTGAATAATATAGCTTCGTGGAATATTCATGTAATCCGTTGTATTGACTTTATGAAATGCTCTCCGGTTGGATGGAAGCGACCATTGATCCCGGTAATACGCGGAATTGCATTTCATTTGAGAAATAAATAATACTTTTACTAGTTTATATTTTTCATTTTTCGAACTGGAATTTATTTTGCTGGGAAATGTAAATTGATTTTGATTATAGATGAGAGAGCAATTTTTTGCACTGTTTGTGGCAAGTTCGATTTCCAAACGGCCTAAATTATGTATTCTAGATCAGAATGATAACTAATCTGTAATACTTATGTTTTTTTAACAAAGCAGTATGTACTTTAAATAAACTTGCCTAATGAAATAGGGTCCTTACAAAACCAAAGCTTCGTGAAACAGTACATTTTCTGTTCTTTCTTGGTTTACAAAATAAGGCAAATAGCATGGCTGTCTCGAACATCTTGTATGGTTGTCTTCTCCATGCATTCAATTACTTAGCTTTTGCTTGTCTCTTTGCTTTGCTAAGGAAATCATACCATTTTATCTATCCATTTTACTTTTCACTCGTTGCAGGAGTAAATTAATCATATCGTACAAAATAAAACTCATTAACTAAGTATATATCCAACTGTATCCGAAATACGTGAATTCCATTCAAAATATTTTATTAAAATAGTTCGTATAACAATTAACAATACAGCTAGTGAAATAAAATACTTAATATTCCGTGCATGACAACACCCGTCAACTGTCATTGAAACATTTTTGTTACAAAATGTACATTTTAACTTGGAACAATAATTTGTATTATCTGATTTTTTTATATTTAATTTATATATTATATTTGAATCTTATATCGCCATAGTTGGATTGTATAAAGTGTAAGAAGAAAGCAAGGAAAACCATAGTTTCTATGGAGTCGTTAATGGTTTTCGTGTTCGATGGAACAAACTTCCCAGCACTGTTCTATGGTGCCCTGTGTTTGTATACTTATATAGCTATATACTTAAAATATAACCGTATTAAATAAATGTATTTTCTTTTTATTGCACACATTTGAAATATGGTAAGAAACAATGTTACTTGTGAGATGACGGCAGATAGAAGAGTATGGAAGGAAAAATGCGTCGACATCAACGGATAATAAGGAGGATGATGATGGAAATCTTGAACATTTTAAAAGAAATTACAATGTTCTTACACTGTCCATTTCGGCTAGGATTACAAACAGAATTTCTTAAAGAAAGCTCATGAGCATTATCACGCACGGATCTAATTAGCTAATATTGAAGGTCATCAATATTCGCTCTACACTACACAGAAGCACAATAAACGAGTATAATCAATCTACAATTAGCTTTAGAACAAAACAACGATAAAAAACATGATCGATGACCAAAACTTTTAAAAGTTACCTTAACCCAAAAAATAATAAAAACATCATTAGGTACCTACACCCGCTACCCTGACGGGGGCATTGTAGCGACAGTTCTACCAGCTAGACGATTTATCCTAATTAAGTCGCACGCGCAGTGGGCACTGACGGGCCATGCGTAAGTTTGGGCGAGTCTGCTCATGACGTTTGGGATCAGTAGAATGTAAACTAAGTATAGAGGTGTATACTCGCCCTTTTTAGTTTGTTTTAGTTGTACAGTGATTTAGGTAGTGGGGTGAATGTAAACTATTGTGATTATGTAGGGTCTTGTTTTTATGGAGCAGAAAAAGTTTGACTTTTAGTATGAGAAATGTATTGTCAAGTCGTGTTAATAAGCTTTAAGATTAACCTAAAAAACTATATTAATGAATTTCTCTTTATGAATGAATGAAGAATGAATTTCTTCAGCAGTCTTGTTTAAATGCGGGCTTATCACAAAAGCCCGTAATCCAACAACAAAACAAATAACAAACAGAGTTAAATAAGCAGGTACAGAACAAGTAATTGTTTTGTTTAAATTAATATTGACAGCAAGTTCGCCGCAGTTACGAAGTTTGTGTTACAAAGCTGTTCTCCAACTATCTCTCGGAGACAGATTACGTGGCAGAGCTCAGCCAATCGGGACGGCGCGTCAACTTGGAGCAACTGCCATCAATATTGTACAAGAACAAAAACCTCTATTTTTTGCTTTAAATAGAAAGAATCTAAAGAAAATATAAGAATGAACTTAGATTGATTTTTATATCCTATATCCTTTTTATATCCTAACTTAAAATACAGGTCCGTGACAAAAGAATTAACAAATATCATAGGGGCTTTTTCCTAAAGACTTCAAAAATCATCAAATGAACCCTCCCGCTATGTCGGATGTATGTAGTAGCGGTGAGGGAGTGTCAGACTCTTACTGACTAAAACCGTCGTGTTCCGTCGTAGGCCTTTTATGTACCAGGGCAGCAGTAGCTCTTTCGAACAACCCGCAGCCCCGGCAGGATATCATAGAGGCTTGCATATTTACAATGGTCTGTATCCTACAATAACCCATGTGCTACGAAACTCGTAACCTGCGTAGCGGTATCGTAGCAAGACTACGCCAACAGCGACTACGGTGGCTACGAATCACTTACACACAAACATAAAGTGTTATCTTTATGTATGTGTGTGGGATTTAGCCGTAGTAAGTCAAGTACGCAAACATGCGTAGTACGTAGTCATTTGATATTCTGCTGAATATTGCGGGTTTGAGTGCGTCTGCAATATTTACTTGTTGGCTGTATACAAATTTAATTTAGTACT
The DNA here is from genome assembly GCF_030705265.1 of Helicoverpa armigera. Taxonomy (NCBI): domain Eukaryota; kingdom Metazoa; phylum Arthropoda; class Insecta; order Lepidoptera; family Noctuidae; genus Helicoverpa; species Helicoverpa armigera. The sequence continues at coordinate 2,860,528 of NC_087133.1, read as the reverse complement.
GTTTTAGGGTGAGTTAATTTTGGTGAACATTTCCATAGGTAGAATGGATAATACTATATTTTAATTTAAGAGTAATGAACACCATAGGTAGTTATGATTATAAGAAGCTTTACAAACGCGATGCGTTCAATAACAAATGTTAATAACTTAAAAGTAATACATTTTTTGACAAATAAACTATTTGAATTATTGAATCTATGCTGTATAAGTTACTTCATGACTTTTCAAAATAAAATAATACTAATAATATCACTAGCTTCAATCCCAGCATGCAATCTTTGTCTATGACTAATTAAATAATACAGGGTGTATCTGTTGTGTTCCCGCGCAGTGGCCCACAAACAATACCTATAAACTTTATGGTCCACATTTAACCGCCACTATTCTTTGAACTCGCTTTACTGTTGCTCGTTCCACAGCATCGTAAAGCAAAAATATCACTCGCAGCCTTCAGGGAAACATAAGTTTAACAGTTTTCTTTTATATGTGGTTTAAAATATGGTGTGTCTAGCGATTTTTGTGGCACTAGCTTATTGAAACACATTTATTTCGACTACAAGATAAACAAACCGGGGTCTGAGATGGGCTACTCAGGTACTAACTATATTCATTTACAGCATACTTGTTTCCTCGGGTATTGTTAGAATTTTAATAGGTAACGCAGTAATTGTAAGATATGTTCCAATTCCAACTTATACAATAGGAAAAAGGTGAAAACATTACAGTATTTTTTGGTAAATGTATGAAAAAATTGCTACACAGAATCTCACATTTGTAACTTAAGAGAGAGACTTAAGAGCACACATTATGAATACGCTCACACCAAACACAATCCGTAGCGTTTCTGTAATTTTTCCTTATTATCAGCGGTACTTTATACCTACTCGTCGTTATCCAAAGATTATCAAGATCTATTGAAGCGGCAAACACTTCAGCTGAAGTGGACAGCACCAACAGGTTGGGATCATTACACTGGAGTGGGTGAATATCACCTAATTATTATACTAAGTGATTCTAAATCTTACCAAAAAGCTTCAAGAAAACATATTTTCAGGCGATTGTAACTACGTTTTACTGCTGAAAGTGCATGGTAACTAAGGCATTATGTAATACCATTATGTAAGCTAGTTACAAAGAGGTATTATTTGAACCGACTTCAACAGTCCCTTGTAGTCAGAAGACGGTAAGTCTGACAACCAGTCTTACCAAGGGGTATTGGGGTGCCCGGGTAACTGAGTTGAAGAGTTCAGATAGGCAGCTCCTTGTAAAATACTGGTACTCAGCTGCATCCGGTTTGATTGGAAGCCGAGCCCAAAATAGTTGGGATAAGGCTCGTGAGATGATGACATACACATAACAGTCCCTTGAAATAATACCTACGTCACTATTTTATTGTTATACTAGCTGGTGCCCGCGACTTCCTCTGCGCAGGTTTAGTATTTCGAACAATATGTTTACAAATTGTAGCCTATGTGTTATTCTGATGTATAAGCTATATTATTGTAAAGTTTCATTAAAATCCATTCAGTAGTTTTTGCGTGAAAGAGTAACAAACATCCATACATCCATACATACAAACTTTCGCGTTTATAATATTAATAGTAGGATTAGGGCCTAAGCGAACTGAAACCAGTTTAGTGTGAACAGTCTAGTCTAATTTTACACAAAATTATGAATCAAACCTTGTTTAAAGGTCGCTTTATTTATGTAAAGCAATGACTTGTACTCAGACTATTAAAAGAGTATCGGTACCTACTTTGAAAGTTAAACCGATTTACCTAAAACGGTAATTAATCATATTTTGGGTCAATACTTTTTAATCCACGACATCAATTAAAGTTGGAGTCTACCAAACTTTATCGAGAAAAAAATGAGCGTCAAAAGGCTGTATAACATTTGAGCTCCTGTATACCTAGGTATAATCTTCAGTTTTCCGAATCAAGCTAACAGCCTAAGTAATCCCCTGAGTAGATATGATAGCAGGTTCAAACAGCTATAAACTTGAATGATAGCGTGGACAAAGGAGACATCACGGACGGCCATACGTGCCCCAGTTATGAGGAATGTGCAGAAAACGTGTGCACTGTGCATGTACAGTGAACTATGTACGGTAGTTTATTTGTCTGTGACGATACGGGTAGTGTTTGTGATGGAGAAATATTTCACTCGTAAATAGATGAGATTTACAGAGATACAACATTTACAAAGGCGAATTCAGTTGTAGTCGATACAAGTGACGTCTTAATGATATATCTTAGTAGGGAATCCTGCAGGTTTTGGTGCTTCGATTAACTGAAAAATTTATCATGAAATTCAAAGTGCACTTAACACAAAACAGTTTCGGTAAAAGACCACAAACTGGCAGCATCGACTAAGCCTCTTCAACGAGGCTCGGAGAAAACATCTCACATCTTTCTCGTAACAGCTGCACGCAAAATAACATGCCTCTCTAACTACAAGATTTATTCCCTACAATAGAATTTATTTGGGAAAGATCATGAAAAACGCATCACGTCAGCATACGTGCCCCAGTTATGAGGAATGTGGAAAATCGTATGCCCTGTGTATGTACAGTGAACTATGTACGGTAGTTTATTTGTCTGTGACGATACATACGGGCAATGTTTGTGAACTAGCCTGGCACAGCGGCGATGCTTGCCAAATCAAATACGGGAAAATGCTATGTCTATTTTCTTTGGTAAAAGTTTAGTTAAATCGCATTTTTAACGGCAACTGTGCTAGAAGCTGCGTTTGCGTTAGTTTTACGACTTTACAGCCTTTGTGCTGTAAAGTCGTAAAACTAACACAGACGACCCACGCTTTTGATTTCTTTTTTAATTCGTCGTAAACGTAATTTTTACAAAGTCAAGCATTAACTAACTATTCATGCGACACAAGCATAAAAATGTACTAAAACTTAAAAAGAAATAGTCTGGTTTTTGCCGCCAACACGCCATCATAATATGTAATGGCATTTAAAGTCTAAACACTAGATATAACACATAAAAATCTATATCTTATTATTTACTAGACTTATCATCGTTGTGATGAAATTACAAGAACATACAACACACAAGATCTATTTTTAGCCTTTAAAAACAAGACTGAAGCGCCACTCTCAGAGCACATCCGAGTTACGAAGCATCCCCTTAAGCTAAAACGGATCCGACTTTTAAGTTGAGCGTCGCCTTAAGCCTCGTGGACAAAAGATACATCAAAGTATGACAAGCCTTTGTTACAGCTATATGCTCCCGGGAATCGTAACTCGGAACTGGGAACTGGGAACTCGTAAGCCGGCTAACTGGAACGCATTTGCCAATTGTACACGTATGAGCAAACTTACAAGGAAATATGTATTGCCTTTGTGTTTTTAAAACGTACGAAGATGAAAGCGTATGCAAGATAAGACGTTTTCCACTGTTTATGGTTGATTTGATGGGAAATCTGTGACGTGGGTTTGGTTTAGATGGGTACATACACAACAAAAACAATTGGTATAATAGCCATGATACTTGCGAATTCATAACAATGATGAGAAAATTACATACTTTCTCGTACCTACCTATTACCCTGAATGCCATGTGGATATGAGCAACCAGGAAATAGGTTCATCTTAATTATATCGTGATTCAATGGTTACTTCGTTTACTAAATACTACTTAAGCACACACCAAAGACCAGAAACCACAAGGATATGCAAACATGATCAAACGAAACTATTTTCAAACCACAACAATCGTTGTTTACAAACTTGCCACAAATCCTTATTAACCAGAGGTGAAAAACGGCTTTATTATGTGATGAAAATAGAGACCCTTTTCCCCTTATCTATATCGAATGACTAATCTTAATGCATGAAGTGGGGAATCCCGGGTGACGAACACCCCTCAAGGGAGAGGTATCCGAAAATACTAAGCGAGGGGAAATTGAGAGAAATAACATTTTGAAAGTTGAACCTGATAGTCAATTGAAAAATTTCATCAGGACAGATAAGAAATACTGATAATAATCATTACCTTATAAACTTTTTTATTTTAATTACTGCTGAGTATTGTGTATTTTTTTCGTTAATTACGTTAACAAATTTTTTTCTACATATTAAACTCTGTGTCATAAAAAAAATGTTTCTCTATTCTTGTCTACTCACCCAAATTACTTATTACCTACAAACTATAAAAACCCGCACTAGAGCCAAGGTTCATTTTATGCACTTTATCCTTTCCTATTTAAGTTAAAGTACCTCCACATGTGCAAATGGCAGCAGCAGTAATATATGTACATTACCAGCGAAATAATTTTAAGCTGCCAAGGTCACAGCTGTATTCCGGAAAAAGAGGAAAATTCCTATGCAGTCTAGCACGTGTTTCATTACCAACTTTGCATATAAGACTTTCCTTGCTATTATTTCACAAAAAGAAACTTTGTAAGAGTTCATTAAGAAGCTTAGAAGGGCTCGTTATCACGTCGCTTAAATATTTTTATTAACAACAATTGCTATACGTTTTACGCAAAATATTGGAATATGAGTATTTCAACAGTAATGAAACCTTTTCAAAAATTGAATTCTTTCGAAGCAATTTTAGTGTTCGATTAACTTAGCAGTTCGTCATAAAATCCAAAGTGCACTTTCTGCAAAACAACAAACATTTCCAGCTTAACGGTTCCAACAAATACCCAGCTCTATTTTACTAAAAACAACAAAACAGTTTCGGTAGAGGACCACAAACTGGCAGCATCGACTAAGCCTCTTAAACGAGCCTCGGGAAAACATCTCACATTTTTCTCGTAACAGCTGCACGCAAAATAACATGTCTTTCTAACTAGAAGATTTATTCCCTACAATAGAATTTATTTGGGAAGGGATCATTAAAAACGCATTTATCACTATATTGACAGCTAACGAGGTAGATTTTCCGACGTCGTACAATATGTAATCGTGTTTTTACTGATTTAATGGGTCGCAAGTTTTGCTGGTCATTCCTAATTTTAATGGTCTGTTATGTGGGTTAGACCCATGTTGGTATTTACACTTTGACTGTGAAAGCGTGTAGCTTGTTACATATTTGGAATTTAAGAACATAATTTTCAACATTATTTACTTTACAATCTTAAAAAAAACGATAAGCTTTTCCCTTTGCCTGTTTTCATCGCAAGCGATATTTCCTTTAATTCTAAGTGTGGATTTATATTCTGTATTTCTTTAAGATGTCACTATCATTATAATAGTTTGTCTAGCTCCAAAGCCAGACAGCAAAGTTTTTTGACCCGTTAATTCAAACAGTCACCGTATGTCAATTAGCATTAAGCACTCACTACTTAAGTACACTGGCTGCAAGCCAGGCTAAGAGTCCAAGAATTGTGTGTTGAAGTGTAAAACTTCACAGTTCTTATGACCCTTTTACAAAATAAGTTACGGTGACCTAGATTTTATGCAATTTTCTTTTACTTTCTATAACACATAATACTTAGTCCTAGTCCTAATCCTCGCTCTAAACGATATCATAAAAAAATTTACTTCGACTGCTGTCGCACTCGCAGACAAAAATAATACTTGCTCGGGTCTTTATTGGAGAAAAAACATACAATGTGAGTACTAAACAATCTTAGGTATAGTAGATGAATTTTAAAATTCTATGCTGAATTTAATATTTTCGCCTAGATATTTCTCACGGCTTCACACGGCCATGTTTCGCTGAAAATGGTCCGAAACAAATTGGCCCAGATTCTTTTTCAGTAATATGTACGAGGAGTCGTCGTTGTATGTGATTCGTTTTAGTTTGCGAACTGCAGTTTCTAGTTATATAAAAAAAAATCGGGAACATGGCTTTAATCAGGCTTATTCGTTGCACCTATATACTGATAATTTCCTTACGTTGTAAATTCAGGTCATTTCGTTGTTTTTGGGGACACGACGAAATTAACAAAGTAATATTAGTTATGATTTCGACTTTTATTATTGCCATCACCATTGTTGTCAGTATCATGAGACGCGGCGAACTACATAAAGAAAGAAAAAAAGAATAGAAAGTAAATACGTTTATTCACTCACGCGTGTGACACTGCCTTACAAAAAAATAAATAAAAATAAAAATTACAGTCGTTAGAAATAAGAAAAAAAGGACGAATTACAATTAAAATACAGTAATGGGAAATATATAACGCAACAATGTATCAGTTTGATATAAATGTTAACTACCGTATTGTAACAAATTTTCAGAAATTCTCTCACTAACCCTTACCTTTATTGTCTGCAGGAGCGATCCCGATGGTGACGGCGACGGTGTACTGTGCGCCGGCGCCGCTGCGGTACCTCGCGCTCGCTGTCTACAGCCTCGGCAGTCTGCTCGGACTCTATAAGGTAAGAAGAAATAATAAGTTCTTTTTATAAACAATTACTTGAATCAACACCAAACATGTATGAAGTTCTTGCATAAAGGATACGAAGCATTAGTGGTATTCAAAGCTTGTATGTATGTACCAATTGAAATGCCAAGTTAAATACCTACTTACAATATTATGCTGTAATCAGAGGTGTAGAAATGTTCCCACGTGTCACTCTTTTTTTTCAATCCGTTGTGTCTGAACGGTTTCCCAGACAATAAAACCTAGCCCTACCTTGCTATCAGACACTTTTGACTCGAAAAAAGACACTGCAAAATCGCGTTTGATAGAGACCAAGGCACATCACAGCTTCTACTACTAAAAGTAAATCCTAAGTATATAGCTGGTTTACATCCACAAGTTCCACATAACTACTTGGTGTCCAGGCGATGCGCGCATGGTCACCGTGGGAGCGGCGACTGTGCTTCGCAGCACCTTTCTGCATGCGAGTGCTGCTGGCCGGCGCGCGCGCAGCCCGCCTCGGCGGCGGCGACCCGCACGCTATACTGCACGTCTTTCTGCAGGTACCCTCAACTCACACATCTAAATATTTTTTATTAGAAAACCGTAAAATGTTTTATGTGTAATTTATGTCAGAGTTTGACAAGGCAAGTCATAGTTTACTAAATTAAGAGAAACTACCTAATTCTGTGACGAGAAGACTAGACTAGAAGAATGTGCATTATGCTGATCAGTTATTTGTGGCAGGCGTCATATTCTTAACAAAAGTTTAATATCTCATGTCATGATGACAAAAAACCGCCCACAAAATCTGCCAAAGGGTGAAATTTCTCAAGAGAAAAATAAAAAGAAAACCTACAATCTGCTTCCCACCATTTTCCTCCCAATAAAGTCTGAGGTTCCAATCAACCATAAAATGTGTTGAACGCTGATGTAGAGCGCAATTATCAGGAGCTCCGCAGAACTGGCACGTGTCCAGGAGTGGTGCTGACACGTGCGATTTATAGCCCAGTGTGACGTCACCAGTGCCTACGACCACGGCACTCCATATACCAGACTTGTGTACTGGTACACGTCTGCCTGTGAATCTTAGCTAATAGATGACGCTCATAATGTTTGGAACACATGCACCCTTAGTTGCAGAATTTATGTAGCTTACAGTTTGCAGACGGGTATTACAATCAAGCTGACAGATGGATGCTTGGTCTGACCATCGAACTTGCGTATATGTTTCTAGAGATAAGACTTTGCTTCTCACATAAGACAGTACAGAAACCAATAGCTGCCACTCTAACTAAAGTAGTCGTGTTCTAAAAGTCGCAGAGACTTGCAATAAATGTCAGACACTCCGACGTTGTAACCCTAGCTTACAATTTCAATGTTTTGTTTTTCTATTGAAAAAAATTAGACCAAGCGTACCTACCCTTTAACTTATATCCAATTTTAATCGCAATTTATTCGAAGAAATTGTGATACCAAGGGTTTCTAAATAAATGACAACTTGGATGAAACATCGTAATACTATTCAAGATGTTGCTGATGTAGGAAAATCTAATTTATTTGGGATACAGGATCACTCGTCCTACTTACTTAGAACAACCTGTTAGTGGCTTTTAGATATATCCAGTATCAGACTTAAGTAACGGAAAAACTGTCAGGAAAGATAAATAGGTTTAAACAAATAAAAGTTGACATTTCATGAAAATAAATGTATTTTTCCACGGTCAGTTTGTTTATTAGTGGCAACACTGAAAGTGTGGCCGTAACGATAATATAATTGTTTATTGATTGTTCCGTTGCGCCTAAGGAACGGAAAGAAACACGCGATCTATCAACTCGATTCTAATGCTTTTTTATACCTAATGCATTAGCTTGGTATTGTTAATTTCTATGAACAAGTAAATATAATAGTACCTAGGGTTTTCTTATCTAAAATGCACGTTTTATACCAATTACACGAATACATAGTTTGTGCCGCATTTTATTGTAATTTATAACACACGACCGTGATTAATTATGAATTGAAAAAACTAAAACGTTTTAATTTGCTGTACCTAAATCAAAATGAAACTAATTCAAATGCCTTCACTGGAAATCTACAGAAAGGAAACTTATTTTGAAACTGGTCAAAAACAAAACACAAACTATTGTTTTGTGCCAAAACAAACGCAGCTTAGAAAATCGTCATTAAGTAATTGAGGAAAATACGACTATTCCGCTATGTTGACGAATTCGCAAAAACTCGTGTTTGTCCCTCTTATATAATCAGCGTAATGTTCTTATGAGAATTTAGACCTCACTGGGAGGAGCAAGGAAGTGAAAGATGGATCGGTATACAAAGATTAATTGCAGTTATGTATCCGAGTAATTATACTATCATGGTTATCGAACTAATTCCATATTTAGGTATATTCAGAAATTCGAATGACAGGTAGGTATGTATATTTTTCGAGCCAATATATATGTCTACCTATCATAAACTCGACTCTTAGATAATCTACCTATTGAGTGCCTACCTACATATACCCCGGTATTTCCAGTTCCCCAAACATCATGGAAACTGTTAAATCAATACCACAACCTTTGCCTACATGCTAAGAAACTACTGACACACAAATAATTACTGACATAGTTACATAGTTATAGCTGAGCTCGTGGAACAAGCGCAGGCCCTTCCATCCCTTTCAATACGACACAATGCCGCTGGAACTCTGCCAAATGACTCCCGGTTCCGTACTTTGTAACCAATATAAATGGCCCAAAGCAAGATAATCGTTCCCCCAAAATGTGCTTAAAACTTAGCTCTTTTGTTTTATATAACCCAATTTCTATCGATTAGTAATATAATGAAAATTGGAAGATTTAATTGAATATCAGAAAAGGGTACAAAGATTACAAATCCGTTGATTTAATTCTTTTGAGCCGTTCAATTACATTTTATAGGCAGATTAAAAAATTTCAATCAAAAATCATCTTTTAGTCGTCACTTTCACAATCTGCACGGCTATGGGAACATTTATCAAGACTCCGAACATAATTGAAGAATATGTAGGCATTTAAGCAAAAAAATCACACACGTGTGGCAAGACAGCTGACAACTCGTTTTTCAAATAGGTATCGGTTTTCACGAAATTGTAAGACTTCACTTAATTAAAGTACAGATGTAAAAAAATATCGAGATTCTTTTTATTACTTTTTTATATGTGACGCTAGTTTATTTTTCACTTAGAGACGGAATGGAGACTACGGAAGCGACAAATGGAAATCCTGAACACATTAAGTCTTTGTGTGCGAACATACACTTACTAAAGTATTATATTTCGTCGACGATGTTGAACACATTATGGTCTGGGTAATGGATACCGCATGTTACCGGTGTGGGGAGATGGATGACTGTTTGACTGATCATGACTTCTCATTTATGAAGTTGAACATCTTCTAGGTACTAGAGACTTACTCAGAGCAAGTTGAGACGTACAATCGTTTGGTTATAACAAATGTTAACACTCTTGTACCTTGGGTGCCTTCTCTAACTCATCTACTACGTCTGACTAACAATAAGTACATATAATAAAGCCTATTTTAAGACTCCATTTAGAATTTATACTTAATAACAAAACTACGTGAGTCAAATGTAAGTGAGCTATTAAATGAGATAAGATAAAGTCGACTTCCTTTACCTACCTGTGGTCATTACCTGCCTCAATTTTCCTTATCACGTATTTTAAAATAAATGTAAACCGCAAATGTTATCTTCAAATGAAAAAAGGTAGCTTAAGTGTGTGGTAGATACGTAGATATATTCTAGAGTTTGTGGGAGATTTTATGAAATAAATGAAAATAAAGAAGTTAGCAAAGAAGACATATTGAAATTAATGTTCGAAAACGATATCTTATCGCAATTAATTCAGGTCATTAGTTTTCCTCTCTATTAAAATAATGATTTTTTGATTGTCGTTTCTAGTACATAGTTCTTTCTTTGTAAGTATTTACCAGTGGTCCCGCCTCCAAGCCATTGGCCCATTACACAATCTGGAACTTTGCCAGCTTATAATCCATAACATAAGAGTTTCTGGGTTAAAGTGAAACGAAATTGTATTTTTGTAACATACATACAAGCAGATAGTATGTCCGTATAACCTCATAAGCCATTAACCGAACCGAATACAATTACATAGCTTATCCTCCACTCAAAATATGTAGTACAATGACCGCTCCGATTAGTTGTTATAATTTCCCAAGGGAATCACCATGAACTCATCATTAGCACGATTACCTACTACATAATTTCTTTCCCCATTTACGATGTGACATTGACAAGCGTCAACGCTTAAAATGATAGCTTAGTCAAGAGGTTAAAACCTTAAGAAGTTGGTAACCCTTGGTAATGATGCAACTTATGCAATTAAAAAAGCGACTTACTAAGCGATGCCAGATGTGAAAAGGTGTTCCACCATGATCTGGTTTTTTCAGATTAGATGAAAGACTAGTCAATGAATTAAGATGAGTTTAAAGCGAAGATATATCGATGCATTTGACATTTTCCGATCACAACAAAATCCGGACTAATAGGGATTCGTCTCTTCCGATAAGCCGACTTAGGCTCTTTTAACAACACAAACAAACATCAACTCAAGAACTCCATTCTCATATGAAACTACAACAATTTTTCATAAATAATATCGTGGAAGCAATCCCTTACGCTGACGGGTGGGCTGTAATAGGATCGCAATGCGTAAAGCGATTACACAGCTCGTTAGCTACAAATGAGCCCGGCCCCGTACGGCTTCAGTTATGAAGATGCACAATTAACTTACTCCCGGTTCTCGGTAAACTAACATTCATTCAATTATATTAGGTCAACGTTATCTTTGTACCGTAGGTACCTACACCTCTCGGTTGCGGAGTCTTGTTTGGTCTTTCGTTGTAGGTTTTGCTAACATTCGTCAACATTGTGTTTGACTAGATTTTTACTTGAAAGGAAGTTTTGGCAGCAATAGTGTAGTTTTTATTATCTTTGTCTGGGTCCTGTTTCATGAATAATGGTGCGTGGGAGGCTCATCTCCTTACGTGGTTTAAGTGTGAAAAAAAGATAAATATTATATTTTTGAGTTCTTCATTTCGCAGTCTCCTTAAGCCCCCTGACCTCATTTGAGACCCTTGACCCTTTTGAGTCTTGAGCACCCCTTGGGTACTGCATCTGCCCCATTGGGAACCCATCGTAAATATGGCCAACAAGAGGGCTTAGAGACGAGGGATTTTAATATGAAATATTACTAGCGATTTGTCCCTTACGATCCAACCGGTATTTACCTTATGTATATCTGACATAATATAGAATGACATAAGTATAATATGGTGGCATGATGATGGAAAAACCTGCTTTAATTGCACTAGTGTTTATATAAATTTTAATCACATGTATTTTGCTCATAAGTAACGCACGATTTACTTTTATAATTGTCGACCGAACGTCATCATCTGCACGGTTCCTCATTTTCCTCAAGGAAAATAACTTAGATTGATGATATCTGAAATCTATGCAAAAAGTCACAATCACAATTCGAGACGAATAAATAAATCTGCCGACACTGCTGCCTCCAAGTCCATAACAAATTACCAAAATTGTATCTTCTTTAAATGGATCAAGCCTGACCTAAGCCTTGAAAATAAGATCAATTCAAACTGTGCTTTATAATTCTGATTTATCTCTTCTTCCCTAGTCTTCGGTCGTCGGTCTTCTTCCCTATTTTGTACCGACTTCCCAACAGGGAGGTATTTTGTCTTTGTTACAATCAACACTGGCAGAAGAATTTCACAAGGCTACTTAAATATTCCAGGACGCCGTATCCCTGGGCGGCGGCGTGATCGGGGCCATGCACATTCCGGAGAAGTGGTTCCCGGGCACGGTGGACCGCTGCCTCAACTCGCACAACATCATGCATGTGCTGGTCGTGCTGGCCGTCTACTCCATGCACCAGGTGAGACATCGCGGTTGGCTTTGATAGACCTAATGTTGAGAAAATCTTATGCATTGCTAAATGCTCTATTTACGTTCTTAGTATGGATAAGGTACACCCGGGGCAGCGGGATTATTCGAAAGAGTTACAGTGGCCCTGATAGATAAAGGGCTTGAGGAGGAACATGGTGGATCAGTAAGAGAGTGATACTCACGCTGCACCCACGTCTTAGATAGGGTCACATATATTGTTATATCTCAGAGTCCTCTAGATCTAAGAGTCTAAACCCAGGTTTCGGTTACTTCCAGGTAACAACGCGCGACATAGAGTGGATGTCTCGCGTGGACTGCCGCGCGCCGCTGCGCACTCTCTGACGGCCCGCGCGCGCCTCTCCGCGCCGCGCCGCGCCCGCGCCGCCTCGCCGCTCATCGCCTCCGTCTACTCACCTCTACTCACTTCTACTGAACTCACGCACGCTATGTTAAGGCTTCCTAAGCTGTTCGGACTTCCACAACTGTCATTGTACAACCGTAAGACCAAACGAGTGGACTATTCTTTAATGATATTCATAAAATCGGGTTTTAACAACCAATTTCGGTTTTATTTGCCAAAATTATGCAAATAAATTGTCCAAATAATACTTTGTTATAAAAGTTTAAACAGGATTTAATAACGCAGTAACTTCAGTTGCGTTTATAATAAAATAAAATAAAAAACAATTTGTCAAATTAAAACATGACAAAAAATACTAAAACTTATAAGAAAAATAATAAATTATAATAATCTTCTTCTATGATTTATATCGCCAGTAATGAATTCAGGCTACAAGCATACAGAACGCCTGAAGCGAATCATCTTTTGTCACAACTCTCCACAACTTGGCTCAAACAAAATCATTAGGAAGTCTTAAAAAGTCGTAACCTACAAAATGTCGAGCGTCTTTGTCGGATAACGGTCTGTCTTCCCAAGTGTTGCGTTAAGGTCGGCTGTAAAGATATCGTAAGTAATCCTCCAGATATGTCTTCGCGAAATTATGCATTATTTTCCGAACGGGGAAATTCTGTTCTCAGAAGCACGGTAGTTTAAGTAACTTGGACATCTGATTGATTAGATGCCAAAATAATATGTGCGAGAATTCTTCCTAATAATATAGTTATCATTTGGTCTTATGGAAATGGCTGTATCTTAGTCAATAAAGTAGCATGTAGCGTGTTCACGTAGCAGGCATACGTGACACGTATGGCAGACATATCTACCCCTGCTATAACGAGGCTCACACAACTATCTCTGACGTTATTCCAGTAAAAGTAATTTCTCAAAGTGATGTCCACTATCCAAATGATGTATGATGCGATAGTCACGGGTCAGTCATGTCAACTGCTGAACGCTCCGAATAATATTTTTTTATGTCAATAACAACGACGATGTACTTAACTATAGGTACAGAAAGACCTTGTACTACATACATTTATATAGTTGACAACACGTAATCAATATAAATCTGTGAACTTCTTCAAATACTACATATTTGGAAACAACTGCGTCATTTTGTAAGACGGTTGGAAAATCCGATATGAAAACTGCAGATTCTAATAAAAACAAAACAACACCTTCTTGCTACAATCTACAAATAATTGTACGAAAAAACAGGGGGAAAACATAAAAACCGCTTTACATAATGACAGCGAGATAACAAATGTTGTTGAAAACAAATGAACTCGTTAGTGACAATATCGCGGCCTACACATAATAGTATTAAATTAATACGAGTCATCATTATGATTGAAGAGAAACCTTATAATATACCACACGATGGACGAAAAGCCATTTAACAATAACTAGGTAACTACACTAGATCAGTTATTAATAGTTAAAATAATTAGCTCGATAAGTTATCGAATGTAATAGCAGTTATTTTAAACGAAACGAACACTTCAAATCTTAGTAAGCTTATAAGAATAGTTAAATTATTGTATTGGATTATTACACACGTTTTTTATAGATTAGGATAATAAGAAGTTGGATTTGCGTAATCGCTTTTGAATTTGCGATGGGTATGTGGAGTCTACTGAAGTAGAAGAAATGCTGGGGCGCCCGGGAGTGGGTTCTATTTGAAAAGTCACGTGGCAATGTTTTCACACTTTCTCGGAATACGTTTACACAATTAATGAACTCTCAACATTTTTTTTATATTTGTTGCTGGAATATTAACAGTTGAATCTCGTGCTCTAGTCATTATTATTTAGCAACCCTTACGAGATAAGCGCTTGCTGTAAGAAATGTGGCGTCCACTCCCCGCTGCCCCCACACCGTTCCTTCAATCTAGTCTATACTTCGGTTTTTATATATTTCTAACTACATTCCTACTTGTATGATACAAATTATCTTAAATCTCCCTTTCATCCTTGAAAATTTGAATCTCAAGTTAAATTTTTGCTATATTGTGGTCATCATGTGAATAGTGAAAATGACAATTGATTGTAACTAATACATATATTGTTGAGAAAGCTTTGTTTTTCCCGATTATGAGGTTCCATAACGAGTTTTTTGAAATAGGATCGTTTGACACAGCAAATAATGAATTTTCAATTATTCCGGGAACGATAGTATTTCATGAAACACGTACAAACCTCGTATAGGTAAAATATACTATAGTTAAATATTTCAATGATATAGTCAATTTATTTATTAAACATATCAATTTTAAAAAAATTGTCTCACGTTAATTTCTCTATGTTTTTAGTAAATCTTATTAAATCAACAGTTGCAATGAACCGGCCGTAAAATTTATTATGCAATGTCTTCGTAAAATAAAAATACGAATATCGAAATAATGGGTATTAACTGAATATGGATTTACTATCGGATGATGTAGTATCAGGTAAATAATAAACAGCATTGTTTGTGTGTATTGTTATTTACCTCACACAGTCACGTTTAAAATGGCCGGACCGCTGTATGAGTCATGAGAATAACAACGCTATAACCTATGCACCTCTTGGAGATAACTTATAAAACTATCAACACATTTTTACTTTGAATTCGCCTTTAACGATGATGGTGAGTCCTTGCCATTCCAGGCATCATTCACAGTTCACTGCGGCTGTCAACAGTCTTACGGCAAACGAAGATGGCATTTCAGTTAACTTTTGTGGCTTTATTAACTACAGGAACTCAAAACCAATTCCCCATAGCTGAAACAGATAAGATTATCGCTTAAATCTAAGTTCAGCCCTTTTTGTGAATGTAATTATGTATGTAACTAGCTGAAAAACTTGTCACAATACCCATACTTGCCAAGTTTAACTATTTTGTTTTATCTTTTGTGTATAATACATAAAGGTTTTCTGAAATGCTCGTTTCTAGAAGTAACTAAGTGCGACAAGTATTTAAATTATCACCACTATAAAATCAAATAGTAGTAAAATCTTAACAGATGCGGTAACGTATTGTACATCTATCATTTTCTATAGTTCCACTTGACCATGTTTTTAGTGTTATTTCTTTATATCGTTACTTGTGATCTACTGTCAGTGACCAATCGTTGGTATATTTTTATATTCTCGGTGTTGTGTGCTTCGCAGCTTGTATACAAAGGCATCGCGAGTGAACTTGGATCCTACTCTCTAGGTACACACCTCTCTTAGTCAGTTCGATAGTTTAATTATAACAACTAGTGGTAAACGTAGCGACAGTAGTTAGGTAGTTTACGAGCAATAAATAGACGACAATTGTTACGAAATTTGACAAAAGTAGTCGAGTAACCGTTCAACATGAAACGATTGCAGACAATTTTACACAATAATTGTTGATGAAAATTTTTAACGCATCTTTTTGATGGCTTTAATGTTCTACTTTTGTCAAAGTTCTATTGTTTTAATTAATTATTTATTAAACGAAGTAGTGTTTTAGACGAAACGAAGTGTACTTGAGGTTTTTTACTAGTGGTTGTCGACGAGACACTGCCGATGTCTCCTGAGCGCGCCCGAGCGCTGCTCCACAGACACTCGCTCTCCGACACTGTTCATCAACTAATTAAACTCAGTATTTTAATTTATATTTTTGGAAAACGATATTTCATCTAGGCACATACCTATTTACAATATCACAAAGATTATTTTTCTGTAAAATTACTTACATCAAAAGAATAGATAAAGGCTTCACAAATATTTCGAAACGAATTGAATTGATTGTACAGATGTTATTTTGTCTTAAGGTAGAATTCCGAGGATAGCGGCTACGACAGCCGCGCGCGGCTTACGACAGTCGTCGGCCGCGCGCGACAATAGTCAACCTATGAAAATGTATGGCGCCGCTGCCGAGGCCCGCGACAGTCGCGCGCGGTCGACGAATTTCGTAAGCCGCGCGCGGCATTGTCTTGAAATTAGTAGATTGTGTTCGTCCGTTCCCGTTAGTCGAAGTGCTAATTGATATCCTTGAAGAAGAGGAGGATGACGTGCTGCTGTGGCTGTATAATGAAAATAGATTACCAATCGACACTATCTTTAAAAAGTAGAAATGAAGAAGGATACTACCAAATACTGATTCAAAAGCATTTGTGTTGTAATGAAAACAAAAGGAAGTTTTGCCGACTAAAAAAAAAACAATTCAATTCTGGTTTTACTAAGATTCTATAGATGTTATTAAGCGCTAGACCATGTTGAGATGCGTACGGCCGCGCGCGGCTTACGAAATTCGTCGGCCGCGCGCGACTGTCGCGGACCTCGGCAGCGGCGCCATACATTTTCATAGGTTGACTATTGTCGCGCGCGGCCGGCGACTGTCGTAGGCCGCGCGCGGTTACGTCAGCCGCGACCCACGGAATTCTACCTTTAGCGGTCAAATTAGTTTGTTGAATATTTGACATGTTAATATTAAGTATAATATTATTTGTAACTGTTTATTTGCCTAAATACCAATTATTTACACGGAGTATATGAATTACTGGAATCACGTTTTATATTATAGTTATTTAGGTGTGCGAGTTGAGGCATGAGTCGCCCTTGTAATAACTGTGTAAGAATTAATTAAGTGACTATGGGTAAGTACGCGGCTGTGCCGTGGAGGGGAAGAGGGGGCGGACATAGTTGATGCACATAGCTTTCCAAGTTAGACGAATGAAGAGGAGCTTTATATCCGTGGCTACGAGTAGCTCGACACCCTATGTTATTATTTATTGAGAACGCAATAATTTATCTCACTTGTAATTAAGTTATAATAATTTTGTAGTTGTATCTTTAGCGTTTGAAGATGTTGGACATTCCTGATTTTGTAGTCATTTAAGAGGAAAATAATCTCACGTTAATTTGTAAGAGTTATCGTCTCTAGGTGATAATGATGAGCAATATGACAGTATTTAATACTACATAACATAATGATTATTATGATTGTTTACGAGGTTACTTTGACAACCAATGTTACGCGTATTTGCACTTATCTTGGAATTATTCATAGTAATTGACGATTATTGATCAAAATTCTCAAGCTGTAGACGTTGAAGAGATTATTAAAGTTTATTTGAATTCATTTCATGTTTTTCTTCGGTACCCTATTGTCAACAAAACCCTTAAAATAGGACAAACCCTCATTCTACTCTTTACTTAATATATAAATATAGTTTTTTATGACACAGTTTGATGCGGAACTTGAAAAACAATTGGTAATTAGACTAAACATTAGCAACTAAGATAACACGAGGTCAAATAACTGCGAAGTCAAGGGCTCCCTTGAACCCTGAGGAGATTAATCAGAATCACCAGTTTTATAGCTATTGTAATTCCACAATCTATAATATAAAAATGAATCGCAAAATGTGTTGGTAAGCGCATAACTCAACAACGCCTGGACTAATTTGGCTAATTCTTTTTTTGTTGTGTTTATTATTGTCAGGAGAAGGTTCTTATGAAAAAAAAAATATAGGGTAAAGTAGAGAAGTCAGTTGACGAGAGCGAAGCCGCGGGCAAAAGCTAGCTTAAAATAAATTATAGTATTAAATTATATTCTTGCATTCACTCAGCTCTGCATTAAAGTTACACATTTAATAAGTTGTGTGAATTATATCTGGTCTTGTTACTTTTATATTGCCTTAATTTGCTTAATAGGTAAAGGACTATTCAGTCGATTTGATTTTAAAGCAATTATTTTGTGCGTTGAAAATCCCCTGCCACAAATGGGAGGAAAATAGGGCCTAGGTCGGGGTACTTCGATCCATTAAGCCTTAAACTACTAATGACCTGTTCTCTTGCCACAAGGACATCTTCCATTAATTCTCGAGAAGTAAATTATATTAAAATATACATTCTTCATATATTAAATTATTAATGTTTAATCGTAACCTTAGGACTTTCCCGGCGGTAAGCGTGAGAGCTTCGCTGACGTAGGCATGTGCGAAAAGACCTTAATCAATCTTTTCCTTAATAATGTGGGAATTTCTAAAGGAACCGAAGAAAGGTCGTCATCTTTTACCCAAAAAAAACCCTTAATTAATGGTTAGTTATTCAGCTATAACTCTGGTTCGAGATATTAGACAGCAAATCTAACAAAAAACAGTCGGAGACGATGAGTAGCACTGTGGCTAATAATGTTATGAATCATCGATATTCGTAGGATTCTTTCACTTACATGTCCTTGGTGGCTGTTTATTCCCCAAACACACAGAACTTCAATTCCTTCTAGATCCTTTCCTTACAGTCTACAGAGTATGACGTAATACGCCAAATTCAAATGTATTTACCTAGTGTTTTTTTAACCACCATTTCCAGCAAACGAAGCAGGTAACTTTTCCTTTTGGATTTACCCATAAGCGACTTTTAAAAATAAAATATATTATTCATCTTATATCCGATAACAAAGTAAGTGAGAAAAAAGGTATCAAGTCGATCGATTAGGCACGCTACTGATGTTTTGAAAAACAATTAATATTATCTTACAACTCAAGTGAATAATTAACTTTTCCTAACTTCAACAAACCGCGTAGTAGCTACGGATTCTATAACCTTGAGCGGTGGGATTTTAAAAACCGTGAATGGTGGTGTTATCAAACAGAGCACTAGTTTGAGTGAAACTATTAAAAACTTAACATACCAAACACCTAATACTAGTACCAATCTTTTCTTTGCCATCGCGGCACCATACTTCGTTAATATATGAAGATCTGATGAATGATTGTTTCTTTAAAATGGCAATACCAGATTCTTGCACCATGGCTCAAGGAGCGGGTAAAGCCAGGTCGTGTAGAGCTACCGTCCACTCGGACTTTGACCACAGATTAATATAATAGTTTGCTTTGATGTGAAGTATCGCTGCGTTTCCGCAGACTTATCCTACAGGCACTGTTATGATCCGCCATTGTCATAACACAATACGAACTTAACCTATTTAGACGTGATAATAATATTTTCCCTTAGATAAAAATAAACAACAGGAAGGATAATATAAAAAAAATCCCTAGTACCTATGTGATGACATTTTCTTATCATGTTGACGAAATAAAAATATTGAAGAATAGGTTTTGAATAGGTTTATGCAAATCGTGTTAGATTTTCAAAACGTGTAAAACTGCTAAAGTATCTACTTATGATAGGAAAAAAAACATTTTCGCCTTGATGACTTGTTTTTAATTTAGTGGTTTTTTTAGGTTTATTCCTGATAATTGGTTACAACTTAAATGAGGTAGTCCCACCTTCTTACTGTTCTGAATATCAAGAAGTTAAAAGTGTAGAACAGGGATTTGTCATGAACAGATCTAGATCTACTCGTCATCTACCATCATATACATATTACACAATACTGCAACAAAGGTGTTCTTGTATTTACCTACCTGCAGATAAAAATAAACTGCGTGCGTGATGAAAAAATCGATGCCACCCGCATCTGCTTAAGCTTTATCTATTCATACAAAGCGTCCAATGGCAAGGTGAAGATTTTCGTCAATTTGTTGACGTCAATGATCCCTTATACTCACTATATCACCCACTACTTTCGAGAAAGATCTGGGTCTCAAAGTCTGAAAAGACTTACCGGAATAGTGCTAAAAGTAAGGCAAATGACAGACACTTAACCAACCACTTACAAGCTTTCTGATGACAGAAGGACTGTGATGTCTTCACATTAACAGTCTAAGAACCCTGGTCAAATCGTGGAGCTAAGCTGAGCCCCATTGATAAACTAAACTATATGTGTAACTTAAAAATGTACAAGTTAACTTACTTCCACCAACAGTTTCACCCTCGTCACTTCGCGCACACGGATTAAAAGTAGCCGTCAGTCGTCCTCGACAAATTAGCTTTCTTCACTGAAAGATATTTTCAAATACCCTACCTACATGTTCCTGAGATTAGGGATTCTTGAAAACGAACTTCAGCTGCGTTTCAACTAAACAGAAAGGCAGGTGAAAAGCTGTGACAAATAATATGTTCGATTACATTGACAACAATCAATAATGTACTTTTTATTTTTGCTTTGTTTATACATAGTAGTGCATTTATGTACATATTTACATGACGTAAAAAAAAGCCTTATTTATACATATATACAACTAAAAAATGGCATCAATAATTATGTCATGTATAAGCACTGAAGGACAATCATTTAATCAAAGATTTTTTTTTTAACTAAAAATGGGTATTTCTCAGCGTTACACAGCCCCTTATAACCTGGTAATTTTAATGAGGAAAAATGTCAATAAAATGTATTTCTCCTAGAAACCCTTATCTGAGTGACAAAGCTCCGGTTATTTCTTCTGATTAAGCAAGTGCAACTGTGCAATAATATGCAGGAAGGTTATCATGAAAGATTTAAATTAGTAAATGTTATTTAACTTAAAATAAATATGATCACACATTTTTTCCTGTCATCAATTAAGTTGTTGTGAATAAAGGTGTAGATGCCTAACTCCTGTTTAACTAAGCTGGATCTTGCGACACTCAGTTGATGGCT
Source organism: Helicoverpa armigera (assembly GCF_030705265.1). Classification (NCBI taxonomy): domain Eukaryota; kingdom Metazoa; phylum Arthropoda; class Insecta; order Lepidoptera; family Noctuidae; genus Helicoverpa; species Helicoverpa armigera. The sequence goes on along the minus strand of NC_087133.1, from coordinate 2,839,289 downwards.
TATTTAGAAATTAAATAGAATGTTAAGTACTGTCAAACTTACAAAATACAAAAAAAAAAACCTATACTTAGTGAAGTGTTAAATCCCATTAATCCTGAAACGTTTTTTGCGATGTAAATGGGTAAATCAGCAAGATCTGGGATGAAATAAATTAAAAAATTAAGTTTATCACAAAAGTAAGTAACTTGAAGTATATTTTCGAAGATTTTATTTTATCTAACTCCAACGAAATCTAACCACATCAGCATCCCATTGATCACGGCACATGACCACACAGACCCACTAACATAATAGGCTAACTAATAAAGATTACCCTACGTCAGTTTGCTTGCTGTGGAGTAAGTAACGATTGATATAAAGTGCGACGGCTGCGCGTACGCGTCAAACCGCCACGATGTTCGCGAGTAAGTTGGCTGTGTGCTCTGCGCTTGCAATCCTCGCGGTCGCTCACGCCGCCCCCGGAGGTAACGACATACAGAAAATCGTTAAAGCACGTGAGTGTACATATTTTTTTACTAAATAGAATTAAGAAAATTAAGTGCTTATTCTAGACATATTTAAAAATACCTATATTAAATTATTCCCCTGTCTTATTACTGTGCAAAATGATGAGTGTTTGATAAAATTTGGTTTGATATTTTGTTAGGAAGAGAGTTAATTAATACATTAAGTGATTGAATCGGATTTATAATTTAATTCTAGTGGATTTATGTAGTAAGTACAGTGGTGTAAAACCATTTCTTTCTCAAATCAAACAAACAACCTTTCTTAAACATCTATAAACAAAAAATATGAAAGAATATTTGTTGGTGGTATTAAAAATATTACTTATTGATCTTAAATTGCAAATGGGAATACCAAGATGATTAAAAATAAATCGTTTGTTTACACACTGTTTCATAAAACCCGGCTTTTCCGAGATTAATAACTCGACAAATGAAAAGCGCTCGATAAAATTTAGCCGCGGTTATTAGTTAACATTCGAGATAATGCGATAAAAATGTTTGATTGCATATCAGTTCACTCGCTTTCTTTGAAAATAACAACGTGTATTAAAAATATTGTGATCATTTATTTTTAAAGCTAAGTTTAATTTGTAAAATGCATTGTCCAAACAATCGTGTTTTGTTATTTTTTCAATTGTTTTTGTCCGTAAATCAGAGCTCTTCGGTCTATCATTGTGAGTAAGTAATTAGTTAAAAAACATTAAATAGTGGGAGGTAGAATAAAAACAATATTGACATTGACTGTTTTCGTGCACACTCCATTCATGGAATCTTGAAAACATATTAGAACAAATCTTAGCAGGTTATCTAACTATGACCACTATGACTCATAAACAGTGTACATTTACAGTAAGATTTTCACAATGACACATTTTATCAACAAGGTTTACTCCGGTTTTACTGGCGTCGAACCCAATTATAGCATCACAAAACAAAATTAAAAAATAATAAGTACTTATTAGCTGACAAAAACAACGTAAATTGGCTCAAAACATATCGATAACCTATGCATACTTCCTTAAAAAACGCCTTATATGATACATAGAGGTCACGGTCAATGTTAAGAATAAACTGTTGATATAAAATTTGATGAAGGAATCATGATAGGGATGTTTGCACTAAGACTGATAGTTTACAATTTAGTATATTGTGTAAATTAAGGTACAGAAGGTCAAATTGACCATTATTTCAGCGAGGACATGAAGCAGAGCATTTATAATAGATCGTCAGCTGAACATATACATGTCAATGATATCTATATTCAAACCACAGTTGTAAACTATAAAAATAATCTTCCTACAATAACTGCTTTGCTATAGAAATATTATGAATAGAAAATGATTGATTTCATATCTTATTGAATTGTTGATGGACTATACAAAAATATAAACTAAAATAACAAACATGTTTAACGAGCTCTAAAAGGATTTACAAACGTTAATTAATTATCAAGCTCATATTTTTTATTTATCAAAACACCCATACAATATCGTTTTGTACCCCAGTAATCATGCTCTTGAAAACATATCAGTAATATATTCTTAGACCTACTAACCTAAAGATATTGTTATTGACTTATAAATTATCTGTGCCATTGTTTTCAAATATCGTCATTTTTTTTTTACTTTACATTATGAATTAAAGATCAATTTTGGTATTGTTTTATAATCTGATGAATTTTAAATGAAACCGTTTGTCTTTAGTTAGATATAGTTTAAAACTAGTTCAGACATAACACAATACCCTCTTGACCGATTAATGGTAACATCTGATTACCGTGTATAGAATTTGAGTGCCGTTATCAACAATAACCCGGATACCATGTTGTATTGTAGTGAAATACCCAACTTAGAAAGTTCTTCCTATTAATTGTATCTGCACATACCTCTGGCTTCTAGGGAAGTTAAACTAATTCTTGGGGTTATTTAAACCATCCCAATTCCCTACTCAACTGTACATTAAACATAGTATTATGAAACAAACATATAGGATATAGGGTAAATAAATAAATAACCCTTAGTAGTGAGGTTTAGGTTTTTGCAAGACATTCCTAAAAATTTAAATAATTAAATCTTAGGAAGCTAAATTAGTTATGTGCTATGGATAAATTTGGAACAATTTGAAACAGTATCCATATACTTAATTATTTACTCGTAGGTACCCTCAGCTACAATAAAAGCCTACCCGGAAAAACGACTACAAAACAACTCATAAAAAAATCCCATTAACTACTTGCTTTGATCAATCAAAGTAAGTACATAGTTGTTTACAATGAAAATACGATATTATCTGTATCACGTATTCAGAGGCTATCAACTGAATCGAATTCAGTTTCCCATCGATGTTACATAATTGCTCCGACATGGCTTGCCAACAATCGCTCTGCTTGCGTTCCGAGCAATTTGTATCGCTCACTCGTACTCAACATTCGTAGAAATGGGAAAAACTGCGGTTTTTCTTTCAGTTAATACTATTAGTTTGTAGCAGGTGCATAATTATAGTACCTACGTATCTAGTAGCAATTACAATTTTCCTAATTGATGTCATTAGTGTATGATATTTCTTAGACCTGTTTTTTTATTTCTATTGTTGTTAATCGATTAACATAGTATGGAAATTCACCTGCATACTGCATGCATCATTCATTATACGCATTAGTTAATATGTATAAATAATAGCTTATAGGCATTTATAATTTTTTTATCAAGCAAGGATAATGTAGTTTTCCTGTAAGAACCTACAATTTTCTATTCCTACAATGAATGCAGTAGACTGTTTTTTTTTGCGAACAGAATTGTCTAATAGCGCTTTAAGCTGTAAATTCGCTTGCCTCTTATTCAAAGAAGCATCTCTAAGTTCCTAGTTGATTAGTTCTGTTGACAACAATCGTGGCGCAGGCACTTATAAGAAGGGAACATCCATACGTTGGTAGGGCTGCCCTACAAACCAGCCCCTTAAAGAAAAAATAATATCCACCACACGTAGATATAAAGTTCCACCGCCATGAAACGAAATTAGAAATAAAATGAAAATGCATCGAAACCCGTCGCGTAGTTGAAAGATCTAAGCGTAGGTACATAGGGGACAGACACTCAGCGAGAAGCTACTTTGTTTTATACCATATCTACTATTGATGCATTAATAATTTACAACGTTTAGTTAGATGTCTGCAATGTTGCGTTGCATAAATAAATAATGCCGTATTGTTTCGAATTAATACGCTTACCGCGAAGAACTGTTCGCTTCTCGTTGGTACATTACCTAGACATATATCTTAGGTAGGGCTGCCATTTCGAATTTTGCGAAACCCGGACAAATATTTAAAAAACCCGGACATTTGGCGTAAATCGCATTTTTACCCCGGACGAGTCGGAATTTTTTTTAACAAAACAAGACCTAGTTTTTAATATTACTATTACTACTATTATATACTTAAATTCAATGAGGTGCTTCCTTACATGTAACGTCAGGGCCATATCTAGCTCAAGTAGTAGGTACCTAGTATTGAAAGATTATGACTTAATATTTCGAAGCTCATAAATAAGAAAGCTCATATGGAAACTAGGAATTAGCTTCTTGTTAGTAATAGGACTTAAAACGGCGCTACCTTTTTGATAGGTTACTTGATGGTGATTAGGCACTAAAGCACCTAAACTTGTATAATAAAAAAAATCCGAAAAGTGAAGCAACCGCGAGCGAAGCGACCGCATTTTTTTTTGAATATTTTGAATTTAAAGTAGCTAAACGTAAAAAAATAGTGTCAAGAAAGGAAGCCGCGAGCGAATCGAGCGCGAAAATTTTTGAGTTTTGAGACACTTCGACTTCTGCAGTCTGTGTGTCGATTGTAGTTCAACTCGTAAAAAAAATGTCCGGGTTTTCCCCGGACACTTCTTGAAACCCCGCCCGGACGTCCCCCGGACGGCCTCCAAACGAGGACAAATCCGGGGAAACCCGGACGGATGGCAGCCCTAATCTTAGGTGGCATTTTAATTCAGATTTATAGTATAGAGTTAATAAATAAATCAAATGCATGATATAAGTACACATGTAAACCAGACAATCCTTATTGAATCAAAGTCCAAATTAACGATCTAGCACAAAGATTCATCATTATGTTCTTTTGGGACTGCAATTTCATAGTATTAAATAGGTACATATACCGTATTCGTAACTTACATGACGACTGATTTCCACAAATTTATTTCCAGCCAATGTGCCAACGAAAGCCGAAGGAGACGCGGCCCCGAAGGCGGTCTCCCCAGCGGTTCCTCCGAAGCCAGTGAACGAGAGGTTCCCTCATGCCGTACTCTTCGGAGGCACCTGCGGCGGGACCATCATCAGCCCCACATGGATCCTCACTGCTGGCCATTGGTAAACATCCACCTCCTCATATGGTTGCCTTCACGAAAAAGGCGTACACGTAGGCGAGCTATATCAGTCTTCTGGCTTTATTTATTCAAAACAAAAATGAGATCACGATCATTATTCAAAAACCATTTTAAGAAATGTTTAGAACACATTTTGGACAAAAAACCTAACCTTCGTGGCTTACGGCATCTTAAAATTGTATGTTTATGTTTTGAACAATTAACAGTCCGTTTATGGTCAAATTACCTGTGACCAAAGTTTTTGCGATTTTCCTTATGTTATTTAGTTCGAACATCTCACGGATGTTTAGATTGGAGACTAGGTGAGACTAAGGACAAATCAAGTTCACTATTTAATTAAATATTGGATTAGAAAATATCTGAATTGACGAATTTGGTTGGTCCAAGTCATTAAACATAGTACTAGTGTTTAGTTTCATCAATAAGCAAGTTTTTTTCAAAATCAAAATCTTTTTAGTTCACATAGGCCTTTGCCGGCTCCTATGAAACGTCACACTGTTTGCACGGTTCCAAAAAGTTGGTTTGCAATAGTAGGTAACTGCCTGTAAGGTCACATGTCATCCAAAAACAGTCTACCTACCTATATGCTGATGGATAGGTACCTACAGGCCTTCCCTAATGCAGATATGCCATTTTGCTCGTAGAATTTATAATTCTGATAAGCATAAGGAAAAGGCTTGAATTTTACCTATTTATTTCTGCGCGTCTGCTATCCTCGTCGTACTGATGTCCTATGTAAACACTGGTCAATAAGTAGGTACTGTCACTAGCATTTATTAATAGAAAGTTGAGGAAACCAAATCAGTAGGCTTTGGTCATTCCGTGTCACTCTCTCATTAGTCCAGTAGCTAATTGCCATAAATAGACAATAAACGTTGTAGTAACATAATTATAGTAATTTAATGATGAGGGCACAAAATCAAATAACCAGTACATCCATTTCCATATCTGACAGTTGCTGATCCGCGTAATCTATAATGCAAAGTTTCGTCAACCATTACTGAAACTTCTCTAAGAACATCTATTTTGTATATCCTTGTGAAATTAGCTCTGTCTGTGAGTATTTCTGTATCATTTGAAGCCTATGAAAGACGTAGGGGACGAAGGCAAAACACCTAGAAGGGACGAGATAAAGGCACTAATACGCCGCAAAATAAAAAAATAATATCTTGTATCTTTTATCAATGTCTGTCTTTATTCTCATATCGCGCGAGTTAGACAACCTTAGCATCTTCTACGTAAATCCATGACCCCTTCAATGCGAACCGTTATCATTCCAAGATTTGACGTAACAATCATCGTGTGAAGGTTACGTCGTAACAATATGGCAACTTTTTATTTTACACCAAAAAAAATATAAGTACATGTTTTTATTAATGAAGCTGTTTTTGATAGGCCTATAATGATGCATCTTCGTATCATACCTTCCAGGAGGTAAATAATATATTATTAATGATGAATTGATGACTCATTAAAAGGGCTGATTACCTATCATAGGATGCTAACAATGGATAATGCAAATATTGTTTTTCCACAATAGGTGCCTGTTAGGATTACCTATAGGCGTTTGTTTGAAGAACTCATTTTATTGGAAATACATGACCTGATATTTTCAAATGCCGTCAGGACGTTGTGAAAAAGCCAAGAACTTGTCTTTTGTCTTTCAGTTGTAGTCATATAACTTGAAAACATGTTGGGACTTACTACTAGACGCTTCATAGCTGTAGCTTGTATTCGTTCATAACTTGTAGGAAAGTATATTACCAAACATAATCCTTTTACTCATATTGTTCCGGTTCAGTGTCAAAATTTCATAAAATATGGGTTACAAGGTCGTCTTCTTCAATAATGACATTCAATAACTTTCATTTAAACAAAGTTCTTGGAGAGCCCAGCTTACGGACTGGTTTATTTGTTCCTCTTGCGTGAATACGTCCCACGCGATAACAAGATCGATGTCGAACCGGCGCACACGCATGCATAACAAAACATCTGGGTTTTCCTTGTTCGTCATGTTCAACGCTGCGCATATCGACCAACTTATTACCACTGTTATATGTATACAGTACAATATGTCGATAAACCAGAACCTACGTGACAAGATCGTTAAATCTCTTAACGAAGCGATACAGTTTTGTTTGAAAACAGTCATCCTCCGAGCCTTTTTCCCAAACTATGTTGGGGTCGGCTTCCAGTCTAACCGGATTCAGCTGAGTACCAGTGCTTTACAAGAAGCGACTGCCTATCTGACCTCCTCAACCCAGTTACCCGGGCAACCTATCGGGTTATCGGCACCAGTCTAACCAAGGGGTATCCCCCTTGGTTAGACTGGTGTCAGACTTACTGGCTTCTGACTACCCGTAACGACTGCCAACGATGTTCAATGACAGCCGGGACCTACAGTTTAACGTGCCATCCGAAACACAGTCATTGGTGTCTAAGATATCCTTAGAAAGTACATACAAACTTAGAAAAGTTGCATTGGTACTTGCCTGACCTGGAATCGAACCCGCGCCCTCATACTCGAGAGGTCGGTTCTTTGCCCACTAGGCCACCACGACCCCTTTGTTTGAAAACAGTAAATCATTAAAACGCCTACAAAGGATAGTCTAGGTACCTACAAGGAGCGCTTTTTTATTCCAAGTAGGCACAGCATATTTACAAAATCCAGACCAACAGGAAGTAAGGGTGTAAAAGGTGGTTATTTAATGTTATCCTTTAACAACTAGTTATATAAATATACAAATAACTTCAGAGTGCCTTAAGTATGCAGGTAGTTACTTTAATGCTCTATCGATGTTTAGCAACTTAATCGCAGGATGTCTTTATCACCCAAAACCAGACCGCGCCACCTAAATCAGCAATTTGAAATGCAAATGCAAACAAAACCAATTTAAACGAAACTGGTTTAATTTCCTCGCATCATGGGTCTATTAGTGATACGTCGGCATGATTAATAAGAATACTTTCGAGTTAAGCGTATTTCCTTTTCTTGTAAGAAATTCTTGTCAACTAATAATTGCAAAGCTTAAAATAAAACTTTCCGGTTCACAACTTCATTTGACAAAAACTCTGAATGTAAAGGCTCATTCAATAATCAAAGGTAAAAATTGTTGAATTTGATAATGACACAACAATAGAATATAATATAGCTATTGTACATTTTCGCTCGTTACATAATAATCTTTATTTAAAAATTGGCATACGTTAAGGCGTTTAGTGTTTTCCAATAACATTATGGTTGGATGTTAATTTATAATATTTATCATTGTACCGTGACACTAGATAACCTCGGGACAGACACGTGAAGTTTTGACATTGACCACCGATATTTTTTATCCTACGTCGCAAAACTGGGATACGAAATGAATGCGTAACTATTTTTGATTGTGGCGTTAACATCATTCATCATTTCAAGTGACTAAACGCAGTTCAATGGTTCGATTCTTAGTATCTCAAAAGATAAATAATATTTAATACTGACTCCAAGATTTTGTCACTAACAAATTCGTGAATAAACGACACTACGTGACTCTGTAAGACAAATACCTGATATTTGTGTGCATCCTCAGGTACATCCAGTATCATCGAAAAAACTGCGGTGTTTGCCAAGGAACCATACTGGGACCATATTTTCGCTTAACGAAGTTCTTAGTCGAACAAACTATTTTCTATCTATCTTGCTATCTGGTCGTTATTTCAATTATAATCAAATGCAATTTGATTTTATTGTACCCAATTATTAGGTAAGGTATAATTTGTTGTATTCTATTAAGTCTGGACCTATCAAATTAAATGTGCTGTCAGCCGGAACTAGACAATTTTACTAAGACTACAATAGCTTTGTTAGGCAATCAAACAGCATCCATGAAATTAATTTAATTATTCTGTCCCTGAACTTGCCGTGCCATTTAGGTATTGGCTAAAACTTATGACTCATGCATATAGATATTCGTGCAATAAAATAAATTAAAATATAATCAATTAAAACCATGTAGGTACTAGAAAAAAGTACCATACCCAAATCCATACCTTCAAAAAGAAAGATGTGCAATTATCATTGAATTCTCCTACTTTTTATTAAGTTGCTATGAAGATTGGTTGATGCTGATGATGATCTTTAATGAATTTTTGGTGTAATTTACAAGTGAAACCTTTACTTCCAGCACCCTGTTCACTGGTGGACGGTACATCCTGGCAGGCACGAACAACACTGAGAACGAGAGCGGAGTGACGCGCCACGTGAAGAGGCAGGTCATCCACCCCCTATTCAGTGTGGGACCCTACTGGCTGGACGCCGATGAGTTCAACCTCAAGCAGGTAATAACCGCACTTGAAAGCAGTTTCACTTTAACCTCAAGAAAAATTACCTAATGCCCTTACTTATGCCATGTAGTGAAAATATAATCCTCCTTCCATAAATTCTATTCACGAGTTAGACAAAATGGGGGAAAGAAAAACCTTTATGGCACTAGCTGCAAGCTACTTTGTTCTCGAGACAATTCACATTCCAATTCCAACAGACACTGACAAATATAGTTTCAAGAAATATTTGTATGCTGGGACTATTAAGAGACAAAAGACCAACGTACCTAAGGAGGAAAACAAAGGACCCACATTTATATGCAACTAATGACAATGTTTTTACTGAAACCTCGAAATAAACAAAGCTATAGTTGAATCAGTCGAGCATAATGAGTCAGAAATAAAATCCACAAGTCACCACGTTGTATTTAATCAGAATTATACGATGTTTACAAAGAAAGAGCTCACCTACTGGCCTTTCTTGTGAAATAATTTTGGCACATTTCCGTGACAATAATTACGGAAACCTTTACACAAAGAACAATGGTTAGGTTTATTAGCATCGCTCTCATTTTCCTTCTAATACATTAAACATGATGACAGCATGTCAAGGTGAGGCGACACTTGCATTAATGATTGCTTCAACAAATGTTCTTTATCGACAACTTGTGACTCCAGGTGGCTGCCCGCTGGGACTTCTTGCTGGCTGAGCTGAGCGAGCCGCTGCCGCTGGACGGCAAGGTGATGGCTGCTGCCAAGCTGGACGACCAGCCCAGTCTGCCTGTCGGACTCAAAGTCGGCTACGGCGGCTACGGCACTGACCACTTCGGAGTAAGTTCACCTTTCTATAAATACCTCGTTAAAACAATTGAAACGAATACCGAATGAATGTGGTATTTCCATTGCGTAGTTAGGACTACAACTCGTACTTAAATAATGTTTTATTTAAAAATGCCAAATGCCAATGCAAGAATATTTCATGTACCTAGGTAGGAATGCGCACGATTACACCTTGGGTATTATTTGCCAGAGTCACCAAAACTGATGAACACTAATATTGCAACCGAATCCTAGAAAATCAAGAGACCGTGATAATTTCTTCTTTTTTGATAGTTACAACAATCGCGGTCGCAACCATGCCTTTCATTTGTATCGACCCAATACAATCAATTGTTGCTTGTGATACTGATTCACTGCTCAATCTTTCTTGTCCATAGCTAAATCAGTTCCAAAACAGATTTGGTTTAACCGTTGATACACATGATTGACACACATTGAATCCCAACTAAAGCACTTGAAAGTAATTTAATGTCGAAACACTTTCTTCAGTTCCGTAGTATAACCCGATCTGCAAGGTGAAAGGAAGTCTGAAGTCTGAAATCCGAAATCAAATTGAAAGAAATTGTATACTCCGCTATTTGTAATCTTTAACATTCCTAACGTTCATCTTCTCTTCAGGGCACCATGCGCAGCGAGATGCACGGGATGGAACTGGCCGTTGAGAGTGACGAGGTGTGCTCCACTCTGGAGCAGTACAACAGCCAGGACATGCTGTGCGTCAAGGGACTCCCACCACGATTTGACTCTGCTTGCAATGTAAGTACGCACTAGACGTGTTTTTTTAACTAAAGTTACTACTTACACTCACTAGAAGTTAAGTTACCCATCTCGATAGCATAACAAATAACCGGTATCAACCGATCATTTAATTCTTTTGCGTGTGGATAAAAGAGTATAATAACAAATGTCCCACATGAAATGGCCCTGAGAAGCTGTTTCAATCATAGCGTGACAAAAGGTCAACTTCAATTTATACAGCTGGTTTTTCCACTGCATCCAATTTTAACACACGTGGAAGGGAATTTACCGATTTCCAAAATATTCAATTGTGATCTAATTGCAGAATATAATTTGAGATTCCTACATTACCTAAATTAGGTATCAGATATGATTCGCCGCAGCGACAGTCGGTTATGTTACGTTAGTATTGAAATGCTAAAAACAATTATTTTGTGTTTCTAGGGTGACAGCGGCAGCGGTCTGGTCGACGAGACCGGCCGCGTGATCGGCGTCGCCTCGTGGGTCGAGAACGATGCACACAGCTGTTCCAACGGAGCCCTCGTGGTCTTCTCCAGGGTTGCTAGTGTACGCGACTGGATCAAGAAAGTCACCAACATCTAAGACAGCCCCCAGAAAGCAATATTATATACGTACAACATCACATTAAGAAACATGTTGACTAGTCAAGTAGTTCTCCAAAGAATTTAATATTTATGTAAGCATGTGATAATTTACATATAATTCCAAAATGAAATTATGGACATGTTTGAGTTTACGCAAATCGTCGAAGTTAAGAGCTATGTAGACTTATTACGTACTTAGAATTTTTAGAGATTCGATTAAAGTACAAAGTTTTACGTGGACTGGTTGTGATATTGTTTATCAGTTAGACGGTTTAGCAAAATATTAGACTTAACATAATTTGTTATAAAATCTTTGTGACCATATTTTTATAAATAAAAGTGCCTACTTAAGTATTAATGCTTAATCATTCTCTCCCAAATTCTACCCTGCATCAATCTCGTCGATTAAAAAGTTAACATTAGTAATACTGACTACTACTAATTGTCGTAGGTATATTATCTTAATTAAATCGGCTGTTTCTTACCAGGGTCAAAGGCCCTCCCCAAGACGTTCAGAAGTCTGAGAGGCCAACATATGGCTGGTAATTATACATCAGTGGGTGCCTGCTCGACTTAAGGATACAGTGAGCTCGTTTTGCGTGAATCTGATTGTCAATAATAATTAACAAAATGTAGGGTAGCTGTTTGTAACTAATATATCAAGACGACCAACACCTTAGTCTGCCCGTGACCATGGATGCTGTAAAGGATCCGAAACGTCGGGATTAAATAATATAATATAACCGCGATAAAATCCGTAAAAGTAGTTTTATTTAAATGTCTAATATTCGCGTAAGTGTCAGAAATCAAGACCTGCTGATTTTACTGGCACTAACAGCAGCTATCACATGGAGATACAACGAACTTACATGACTTACATTCCTTCCCAACAAACTTAGCCAAGCATAAAAACCAGGGGCCCGATTCTCCTAATTTTACTTAAGCAACATACGATTCACGTTCGACTCGATTCGACTGAGATCCAATCCCGACTCGATTACGATTGAAGCGTATGTGGCATTCCGCTATTTTTTCTTTGAAATAAACGTTTTTATCCTTTTCTGTCATTCAATAATGAATCATTTCGTCTGCAAATGATTTACGATTGCAATTTGATTGTACAGCAAACTACCGTATAGACCAAAATCACCAAAATAGCAGACCAATCGCACACCGATCAAATGTCAATCGAATACGATTGGTCTTTTATTAGTAGCAGAATGCCCGATATGGTTAAAACTGCTATTGCGATCATATTGCGATTCGATTTCTATTCGATTTTGACATTATTAACTTAGGAGAATCGGGCCCCAGTAAACCACTGCCGACAATTGATTTGCTCGTGACGTCTTTGTTTAGGGATCTATCAGGGAGCGGGTGACGTGGTCAAGCGGTCAGTTTTGCGTTCTTTGTGTCATTGTACGTTACATAGATAATATACTCACCCAGGAGGCATTCTGATCGCGTCGGTCAAATAGAAGTAGTAGTAGTAGAGCTCGAAGAACACTCGACCGCATGACAGCTCTCTGTCTGATATATCCCTTAGATAAGTAGGTTTGGGTAACATAACTCATACACATGGAGTACATACGTTTTCTTCCCTATATACAGGGCTTATTGCGCTTGATTAAATACAGTTGTATAATTAAATTCAGTCAAATTTTGTCGCATTTAGGAAGGTAGATTTCACTAAATCATTTAGAAACCTGGCCGCATGGCACGACACGCCAGCATAAATGACATTATCCGTCGTGCTCACCGCCGGAGTGCCAGCCGTTTTAGAACCCAAAGGCTTAAGCTTTGGTTTCCTAGGAAAGCGGTGCCGTCATATAGCGGCCGTAATACAGCGGTGAATGACGTCTCTAGAACGTTGTCTATGTAAACGAAATGGGGCGGTTTCCTAGAGAGCGGTAACTGACACCGTAACTTCAAAAAGCGGTGCCGCCATTTGCATGACGGCCGTCTTGAGGGTGTCAGATAGTTTGGTGAACGTTTTATTGAAAGCGGTGAAGCTTTTTTAATCCGTATTTGTGTTTTTTTTTTCGGAACAACGTCAAAAATGAGTTCCAACTCTTGGAGCAGCGAGGACGACGAAATTTTAATAGATTTCATTCGTAACCACGAAGCAATAAATAATATAAAAAGTAAAGATTATAGAAAAAGTCAACTAAAACAGAATTGGTGTCGTGAAATTTGAGAAATATTAAATAAAACAGGTTAGTAAGTATAATACAACTAACAAAAAGTTTATGACGGTGTGTTAAAACGGCCGTGGAACTTTCCACTTGTCATCACCGTAAAGACGAGCGTCTATTTGCGTCCGTAATATTACGGCCGCTATATGACGGCACCGCTTTCCTAGGAAACCCAAGCTTTAGCAAGCGACGATGGCAAGAGACCAGACGGGATGTCTATAATGCCTTGGAAGATGGGAAGGTCTTTGGTGTGGGACGCAACCCGCGTCGACACCCTTGCACCTTCCCACCTTCCCAGTACCGCTAGCTGTGTCGGTGCAGCTGCTGCAGCCGCGAAAAACCTCAAACGACACAAATATGTAAACCTCACCAGCAATTGCATTCTTGAGCCGTTTGGGGTTGAAACCTTGGGAACATGGGGCCCAAGTGCCTACAGACTCTTTAGAGAAATCAGTAAGCGATTAGTGGAGTCCACTCGTGACCAAAGGACTGGCCTATACTTCGGCCAAAGGATATGCATTGCCATCCAGCGTGGCAATGCAGCCAGTCTTTTGGGCACGATCCCCGCTGACAGCGATGCGGATGAATATTTTGATACTTAGTTTTAATATCCCCATAAATTATATTCTTATTATTATAATAAATTTGTTTGAAAAGGTTTAGAAACCTAATTAGGCTACTAAATTTTGACAAATATAATAAGTACCTTTACAGTATAATGTACTCTGTGCCCTTTACTCTCTACCCCTATGAACTCCTAATTACCAGTCACCCATATACTGCCTATACTGCCTTATGTATTACCCCTACTCACCTTGTTACAAAAGTATTCAAAAAACATATTGAAAATAGATTATTGTACCTTAGAGGTAACACATATTTTAATAGTTATTTTCCTACACAAAATTATAGTTTCCATTCATTAAGTTTTAAAATCTACTTATATTATATTAGACCAACCTGTATACATCCTCAAGTGCTACACCTATGTTCTCCCTTGTGTTCTCCTCATCATCTGCCTAGCCTTTTCCTAACTATGTTGGTAATAAATGACCTGAATGTGAATATATGAGAATTTTAAACCATATCAGATGTTTTTTGTAACAGAGGAAAATCCTCATGGACTATGACACCTGAGGTTGGTGGAGGACCCCTCCACGTCCGTGCTGGACTCGTCACCACGTCACCTTCTATGGCTGCAGTAAACTCCACTAAAAGAGGCGCAACGCGATCGGACGTCAGACGCTTGCCACCTTATTATAAAACGTGATTTTATACCACCGTACCGAACAAAATCAGTGGACTAAAGCGGTTACTTCTTAAAACCTCATTTTATAATAAGGTGGTTATAGTCTGTCGCCAGAAGGCTGCGACCTACTGCTGCTGGAAATCAGCCTCATCAGTCATCTTGCGACGCTGACTACGTCTGTTGCGGACGTTGCCCAAAAGCTGGGCACTCCATCGACGACTTATCTGCGTACACCTCTCCTATAAGATCTAAACATCCTAATACACTCAGAGCTGGAGAGTGGGACTTCAACAATTTTTATAATAAGATAAAGCAGATAGAAATTGGCGTAAAGTGTTTTTGAACAATTTCTCAAAATAGAAGTATGTTCTAAATTGTTTTGTTATTTTATATTCAAGGTGTTACAAAAGTACCGTAAAGTTTAAATGGCCTCAATATGGAGTCAAGTAAAGTAATATAGAAATCATAATACATATCGATAGGATAATCAAATTAATAGAATTGGCTTAGATATTACAGCAGATAAGGAAGGTTTTGTATCTTACCTAGATAATTTAGGAGTCTAAAATAACGCACTGTAATAAAATAGCAACTTTATAGAAACAGTTTAAAATATGAATACTTTTGCAACATGTTGTATAAGTACTTCCGAGGTGATTCAATTGGCAACATGTTAGGATCTGATTATGGAAACCCTGGACAAGGTGAGATTCCACAAGGGCGAAATTGGAGATATCGTTTTCTCAACTTGTCAGTGTTTTAAAATATTTACAGCCAATTTATGAAATATATTTGTGTATATTGGAGTGGGATCATGGAAATTAAAAACATATTTATGTTCCTGAAAATTTAATGACTTTAATAAGAGAATAACTAAATTAAAACAGCAAGATAGAAGGAAAATCATTCATTAACATCATCTTTATCTGATTATGTTCAAGCGAAAAGACCAAAATTAATCAATGACCTAACAAAATATACAACAAAAGTCATTAAATAATTAAGTCCAACCAATCAGTTAGTCTACCGTGGACAACGACCGAAGCGATACATAGTTATTATTGGTTCAACTTCACCACTAAAATGAACAAGTTACATAATACAACTTACAATTTTGAATAATATTGTGATTAAAAGAAAAAAGCTAAATAATTCTTTTTCTACTTATATGTGTAATAATATAAAGTGTCGACTACTTATAATATTTATAACTATCCATATGCTTACTTTAAATTTTCACACAAAGAGCGGAGCGGCGTGGGGGCGGCTCGTGCGGCCGCGGCAGGCGAGCTCGCGACTTCACTGTCACTGTACTGTACCGTCCGTACCGACTGTCCTACCGAGTGTCCGACCGACCGCACGCCCGCAGCCGCCGCGCTCACCTTAGCCGATACACACCACAATCTCGCTAAACACTAGGTCACTTATGCCGAATGTTAAGACAAATAAGAAAGCGACGACTTCCCAAACCAAAATAACATTACTAACAATTTGAAGATGATGTTAATTCACAGTCCGAGATGTGCGGTCGCCGCGGTGCGCAGTCGCGAACTAATCCTTGTCTAGCACAGATGCGGCTTCGCGGAGCTCCACTACTCATATCACGTATCGAATGTTTGTCACAAACACGAGTCAATCGGCGGCAGCGAACTCCTTTACAATGTACAACTAGGCGATCGACGGAGAGCCGCTGTCCGGCCGCTGTCCGGCGTCCGGCTCCAGCATACCATTGTTACGTCGATATAGTCAAGCGCGCTACGCTCTCCGTTGGAATCATAACAATGTAGCTTTTTTTGGGAGTTTTAATTTTTTACAATATATAGGATTTGTTTCTATAATTAATTATATCTAATATTTACAATGGAGGTGAACGGACAATATTCAAACTCTACTTATTATCTCAAAAATTAATCCTGAATTCCTACCCGAAACGAACATTATCTACAACTTTTAATAAAAATTTAAAAGTAAACTCTCGCCACAAATAAATCTAAATACAGAAGATCGAGTCTGTGTTTCCTACGCGGTCGCGTCGTCCGAACAGTTGTCAGTCGCGAGCCAAACGAGCGCTCGTCAGACAGAAAATAGAAAAGAAACGGAAACCCGAACGAGCGACGGCGCGGCGCGGCCGGCCTGCGCTCGAAAATACATACAAAATTCAAATAAGAAACACAAACTCGATCGAATATTTATTTAGAGAAAATCATAAAACGTATGTAATGCGGTGCGGTGAGGGTGGTGTCGCGCCAGGCGGCCCGGCGGACAGGCGGACAGGCGGACAGGCTCATATCTTGTGTATCTTCTGCGACACCACGACGGGGTTGTTGCGGCGGATCTCCTGCGCGCCCAGCTCCCGGTAGTCGAACGAGCACTCGTGCTTGTCGCTGTACCGGTGCACCGCGCAGAACAGCCCTCCGCAGCGGCACTCGAACCCTGAGCCAACACCACCATACACATCTATATACTCACACATGCCATTGACACAGACGTCGTCCGACCGACATACCTTACATAATCCAACGACACGTTTCACTTGACATTTGTGTGCAGTTATATTATTTTGGATGTTCGCTAACATAGCTCACATTTATTGCTATTTGCTGAATGCACATACATTGTTGACTTACTTGATGTGTGTGAATTTATTTAGCACACAATGCTACATGTTCGCTATCAGTGATTCGAATGTCGTGAAATACTAAAGCATGAAGGTTACGTGAAGCGGATTTAATAACATTTAGAATACACTTTGCCTTTAAATTACCCATGTTTAGTAAATTGGATATAATCATTTGTAAGAGTAAGACTTTCCATGCTCATTTTATTTTCAAAAAGATCAAACTAAGGCTTCTAGTATTTTGCAGTGGTTTTCAGGACTATAATTTTAACTATAGTTGGGTAATTAAACTGTTAAGACGATAAAGAAGCTA
Source organism: Helicoverpa armigera (assembly GCF_030705265.1). Taxonomy (NCBI): domain Eukaryota; kingdom Metazoa; phylum Arthropoda; class Insecta; order Lepidoptera; family Noctuidae; genus Helicoverpa; species Helicoverpa armigera. Next base: position 2,821,533 of record NC_087133.1, on the reverse strand, counting down.
GCTTCAAAGTTCAAAGAATCCGGTAGTCTGAATAGCATAAAAAATTATGGACAGTCGAGCGATTTCGTATAATACTTAAAGTACAAAAAAGTAGTAGATTTTTTGTTAGCACAATAAAAAGGGGCATCGTTTACCTGTGAGGCCAACCTTCTTGCGGCAAACGGCGCATCTATTCTTTTTCTTTTTGTCCTTGCTGGGATCCTTGTCGTCCGCATCGGTGTCCGACGTGCCAGTGCTCGCCCCGCTTGTGCCGGCTCCGCTCTCCTCTTCCAATTTCTGTAATGTATTACTTAGAATGAGTACAATGTTATGTTATAAACCCGAAAAAATATCGTAAGAATTATAAAGTTCGTAGTGTGAGATTATGAAGAAAGCCGAATTTTTTATGTCTAAATACAGAAAAGCCCCTAATAATGTTTTCACGTATCAACTAATAACTCTGCTAACTCATAATTCATGATTATTTTACAACGAATAACTTTAAACATTTTATTTTCATTTCATTTCGTCATCATCATGAAGTCGCATTGGTTACAATTGCCGATATTCTGAATCGCATTCACGCATTCCAAACTAGCCAGCATGAAAATATCTAGAATAAATATAGTGCTTGATAAACGTTTCAAACGACGAACTTGGACCACAATGAGTTAACTATTGGAATTAAACTGACAACATTTTGAGATGCATCAGAAAAACCAACCCTTTTAAGGTTCTTTTTGCCTCCTTCTGCTTCTGAAGGGCGCGGCTCTTTTATCTCAAGCTTAGGAGAAATGAATTTGGCGCTCTTGGATCCAGAGGGCGTCTCTTTGGTGTCCTGTATGCCCACGACCTTTCTGTTTTTGCCCGAGTCTGTTAGCTGATCCTGGATTGTCAAGGCACATTCCTGGTTTTGTGATTTATCTTCTAGCTTGATTTTCTGACCAGCATCCACCTTTTCCTTGGTGCCATCGGGTGTGGGTAGCGGCGCACTGTCGTTTATCTCGATGGAAAGTCTTTTATTTTCGAAGCTCTTTGATCGTGTCACGCCGATGCCTTGCTCTAAGGCAGAGTTCTGACTGCTATTGTTAGATTTGCTATTGCGACGAATTGCTTTTTTGAATATCCTCTTCCCCTTCGACTCTTTTTTGCTAGGGTCATTTTCCATTATTCAGATTTTTTGTAGACTGCAAGTTGGGCATTTTGACTGCAAGTCAACATCGTTGACGGACACCAAATTAACGGTAGCGAATTTAACTGTTACTGTTTTTGAATTGCCAAGTTACTAAGTTATAAATATAATAATATTCAACTATCTCTTCGTATTTTAATCTTTCGGAGCAGTAAACACTTTACCAGTTACGATGTAAAGGTGCCCCTCATCTCAAGTCAATGACTTGGGGGTCTAAACAAATCGAAAAATGTTACATTTTAAAGCTATGGAACAACAAACAACTGTTTTGATAAAAATATTAAATATAAATGAATTTCTGTGTAAAAGTAAATCAAAGCAATATTTTTTGGTTTTCCTTGCTGTAAACGCAATGTCAACTTGACGCAATTGTTTTTGTTTTAAAAACATAAATGGAAAGACAGCCAGTGCTTGATGAATAAAAAGTTTTGTTCACCTTTTTGTGCACCAAACCTCGGGACCAACCATGTCATTTATTTTATATATCCCTATATTATTTATTTTACAGTATGGAACTAGTGGAAACGGCTATTTTCAATATGTAACCGAGCGAAGTCACCACGCCATGAGACCTACACGTGTTATTGCAGTGTCACTCGTGTGATAAATGCTCTCACGCCAGCCTCGATAATGCCCGGTTTACACTTTGTTAAGTTAACAGTGCAGGTGATTAGTGCAGGTGTTTAGTAATCAAGGTGTGAACGGAAGCGTAAAGTGATTAGTGTTAAGTGATACGTGCGATTAGTACTTATTGATTAGTGCGAGTGAATAGAATCAAGGTCTATTTTTGTTGTTAAGTGACTACCCCCTCTCAACTTTTCTACTACCCTCTCTCGCAATTTGCCTGTACTTATCAGTGTGTAAATACGTGTGTGTTAAGTGCGCAGTGTCAAGTTCAAAGCGAAAATGAAGTAGACGGAACATGTTGTTCCGTCTACTTTAAAATTCGTACAAGAATACATAAAGTTTGAATGCCTATACATACAATGTAAAGTGCGCAGAATTTAAAAACAAACAGTTGAGAGATGCGGCCCTATTGAAACTGAGTGAAGCGATGGGAATTCCCGATTTCAAAATTGAGTTCATTTTCTATATCAGATACCACAACAGATACAATCTCCTTAATTATTTGTCTCAATATTAGGCTCTGATCTTCCATTTCTAGAGACACTATGCACAACGGACAGTACTACTATGAGCTTCTTCCTAAACACTGTGTAAACGGAGATGGAAAAGACTACTTAACACTTGACACTTATCGCGTAAAGTTAACGCTTAACACTTATCACTTCACACTTCGCAAAGTGTAAACCGGCCTTCACGTAATGAATATGACATTATGGTGTACTTATACATATAATATAATCACCAGAACTTCGTTCAACTCTTTTATTTCTAGATTTGAAAACCGTATCTATATTCTGGTAAATTGCCCCTAGAATCTCTCATGTGTGACTCTTTTTAAAGTAATCTAAATGTTGTGCAACTTAAACGATTCCTGCCTGCTCAATGAGTACCATTATCATATCAACGGAAGTTTTGACTTACATTATTTTTCTACTCATATCTTAAAAAAAGACTTATCACCAAAGTCTGTGACGTTTAAGTGTACCTCTATCATAAACAAATAATCTTGAATTCTCAAGTAATATTCCGTCAGATTAAGCTAAAGCAATAATAAGAACATACATTACATGTAATGTAGTCATCTTACCTGCTATGTCATTGGAACCAAAATCCAACGCCACCATTTAAATTATAGTATAAAATTAATGTTTTCGTCATAAAGGATTCGTGATCTGATAAATGTTATCTACAGCCAATTGTCTGCGCACTTCAAGCAATACATAGCAAAACTGTTTTACTTATATGCATAAATGTTTCATTAGCTTCAGCGATTAGCTACGAAAAAAATAATGTCTTGAAGCAGACAACAGACTGTATGTAAGCTGCATACGCTTGACTAGGAATTTTAGCAACCATTATTATCTTTATTACTCATCTCGGGGGCAACTGATATATCCCCAAACTTTATCTTGCATTCATACGATTATTCTAAATTCCGGATAAGTCGTAATCTAAGTAATGACCTCATTAAGACAAATACGCTCATTTATAGATATTTTATCGCTATTTCGCAAATTATTTTCACCCAAGTTCCTATTTCAGTCATATGCAAATGACTAAGCATTTTTTTATGCGCACTAAAAGTGTAGTGTGAAGTTCGGAGTCGGATGACTCATTTTGTTTTGTTTTAATATAAACGTTCTGAAATTTAGAATTCTTCGAAATGAAATGAGTTGATCGGATGACGTTGTTTATCACAGTATCGTGCCGACCCTAATTCTTAATACAAGTTGATGTTCCATCGAAAGATGGCTGATTGAATGAAATGGGCGTATGTATGCATGGCAAAAGTGAAGTGATAGCATAAGTGCTGATGTGAATGGCGGTGCGTGCGGTAGGCGTACAAATAAGAGAAGTGTGGCCTCACGTCTGTGTGGGTCTGTGGCTGGGCTGGGAGGCTGGGCACGGTGGGCGCGGCCGCGGCCAGCGGCGTCGACGGCGCCGCCACGAAGGGCGCCGACACGGGCGACGGTGACGACGCCGGCGGCTGTTGCTTCTTCTTTAGAGCCTCCTGAAACATGCAACGACTATATTGTAACGAAACCGACTCTACGTCATTCCGAGGCCAGTCGCGCCAATGAGCCAATCAATTGCTTCACCAATCGGCAGCGGAGAGAGCGAGATAACTGGATGCGGTCTTACTCTCGCAGCACGCAACCGATATGGTTCTGAGCGATCGCACTTAAATGGCCTGAGACGGGTCGGTAGACGAGTATGGCGATGCATAAAAACGTACACGAGGCATGATTCGTATCAACTATCAAATTGGCTGTTGCTGTTTGAGAAATTTTGGATGTCGTGCATGTACACGTTTTCTATCACATCTATCATGACAGAAGCCATTTATCCTCGTCGGCTGTTAAATAATAATAAGCTTCTCTACAAGGATAATACATGAAATCACATACAAGGCGTAATATACCGGCTATCATGATTTATCAAACAAAAGTGCCTCTCAAGATTTACACAGCTAATATTTTAATATGATGTATTGCATCATTAGTTTAACAAGGAATCGGAGCCAAAAGCTTAAATGATATGTTTCTTGACATCAATAAGTTAACTTCTACTCGTACGTTTATAAAACAATTGTGTGAGAGTATGTTACCTTAAAGCACACTGAGCAGAGTCCGTCTGTTGAGGGGTTTCCGTAGAATCCGCACCCCGAGCGGCACAACGTCTCCATCGGATTCGATTCACGCTCCATTGTTCCACTATATAATTTCACTTTTAATACAACAAAGTCACTTCACTCGAGTTTGTAGTCAAAAGTACGATTGCACTAATTGTATATTGCTTGTTTGTCGTAACACAATGTTCTACAATAGTAACTGCAAGTATGCTGCACTTAGTAACGTTTCAATTTAGATTTGATTATCTCTGGCTTGCTATGTCCGCGGCTAGTGGCTTTCCTTGCCGATGAGTTGTGATTATTCCGTCTATGTCAGGATCGCAGTGGGCCCTGCAACAAGGAAACACTTTCATTGAATAATGTAAGCATAACGACTTCTTCTCGACTATCTTTAGGATACAACACAACATTCCCCAAAAGCAGAACATAGATTCGTGTATAACGAAATAGAAGCCAGTCGAAAGTATCGAGTCAACGTATCAGTATACAGAACATGATTATCACGGTAGAAAGTGGTATTAGGCGTAGTATATGATTTCGTAGAAGCAAACATAATATGCATAACGACAGGTTTGCGTAACAAGAGAGAGCTAACGCTAAAGTGGAACGCGCCCGCGAAACGGATCGGCCGCATGCCCCGCGCCCCACGCCAAGGTCGCTAAACTAACAGCACTTGCATATCTCTTGTCAACAATATCGACAAAAAATAAATCGATATTGCGCTAACCTCTTGCACCAACCTCTGCAATCATCAACAAATCATTCCTTAGTTACCTATATGCGTTTAAAAACTCTTAATACACCGTGACTATCAGTTTTCAACGAACAAGTTATAAGTATTCTCATGTTTTGTACAGATAATAAAATACATAAACAACTATTTCAAATAAAATTACTCATTAAAAACATCCGTGTAGCAGTAGGTACCTAATTCGCTGTTATTACACAGCACAAATCGACTACTTCGTGTTGGTGACGCAAAAATCAAACCTTATCAGTATCACTACGCATACTTCTAAAAACACAATTGGAGAAATCTAATGTCGATCTGTATAAATCAATATTGAATTCAGCCTTTAAGAAATATATCTATAGGTGCTCCCTTGTGGCAAATATAAAACTATTAAACAAACAACAAAAATTGCCATTGATAGTGTAAAGAGTGAGTGTGCGGTAAGGTCATTAGCACCGGGCCAGGGACTTGGGGAGTCATCGACCGGGCTGCACGCAGGGGTGCAAAGCGCCAGCGCCCGCGCGGGCGTTCATCTTCGTTCGTCTTCGTACAAAGTCCACTATACACATTGTACGTGACAAAGAAACGCTGACACGACCAACTGCACACTTGAGAAACTATGTAATTCGAAAGAATTCGCTCACTCTGTCGGACTGAACGTGCTATAAAATAAACATTTGTGACTGTGAGGATTGATTCGTTTACGACTGTTAAACATATTCCTTTAGCCTACTTTTTAATTTTAATTAGTCGCATATTTACAACATCTCTTGCTCTAACTAGACAGCGCAATATTACAGAAATAATGTCGATTCTTTCAAAACATAGAAAAAATTGAGCTTTATTAAACATAGTAATTTTTTACCAAATATTATAATTTATAAGTATTGTGAGGTGTATCAAAAATATAGTAAACTAATAACATTTCATACCAAGAATAACTCGATGAATTAGAGACGGGTTGCATGCCAGCAATTAATAACTTTAAGTAATATTGATACCAAATAAGTGTGCCAAGGCGACTATCAACCTATTCAACTAGACGGAAACGTGATGTTCAATTAGGAATACAATAACGGTCATGTTTACCGAATTGCCGAATCGGCGCTATCAGTTATAGCGGTTAGATAGGTACCTATTCTTTAACTGTTACAGGGTGGAAGCGTAAGATAAGAACGAACATTTAAGTTTCAAGCGTAGTTCTAGATAGTAACCATTCCGAAAGAAATAATAAGCATTGCAAATGTAGTTTTATTATCCTGTGAATAGTGGCGAGAGCTAGATAAGTCCCAAGGTATGACAGTGTTGGGAGCTGTGGGCGCGTGTGTGTGAGATACGTCGCGACGACAGCGTCGGTCGGGCCGTGCTGAGCCGTGCCCCGCTGACCCACTTGCCGAGTGTTCGCTACGCAATTCGAGCGCGACCCGCTTCGCGGTGCACCGACACACACACATACATACAATGCCATATGACGCGACAACCCACTGATAGCACTGCACCCTTCTGTCGCACATGTGCCCACGTACCACCCTACCGAGACAGATACCACTAGTCAACTGTCAAATTACCACCCACGAACCAACCACAAAAACTTCTTTTAACTAAATAAGGTATTGAAGAGTAAATATACATGAAACGGCCGTAGTTAAACTACCGGAGAACGTGGCACAAAGAAGCAAATTAATATTTCATTCGCTACGTAAGTATTTCAAGCTAGTGGCAGGAATTTTGCAGTTTCACGTAACTTGGTTTACCAATACTTTATTAAGGAAACATTTTAATAATTAGCATGCAACGTAATAAAACTGAGCACCAGTTGTTATTGCATCAGATATTACCCCCCCGCGCGCATCTTTTGAAGAACTGATATCAAATCTTCGAAAACAAAATATCTTTCTCATTTTGAATGTACCTTTTGCATGACACTTCAATGCGTCAAATTCAAGGGAGTTTAGCAATACTAAGCAAATAAATTAGCGATCTACAATAGAGGTTATAGATATGCCTATCTGATAAGTCTTCTATGAATTCAACTCAATAAACCAAAATGTTTATTAAATATTATTGATTATCATAGGAAGGAAGTATATCTTTAAATTATACTAGCTGAAGCTATTATATTGGACGCAGCGAATTAAAACACTGATATTCAGGCTACCTCACACAAACAAAATATTTATGTAGGTCGACTCGAGCCCCATAACACGCATGAAAGCTCCACTCAGTTCTATACATAGGTACAGTGCTCGAATTTACGTCTGGTTGAGACAAGATACAGGTCTGACCACTCGATCAACGGTAACAGTAACGGTACGAGACAAAAATCGTGCAGCGTTAAGAAAAATCCTACGAAAACCCGGCTTGTTTGAATCTTAGGTTGGCTGGTAGGTCACTTGAACGCAGAACAAGGTGGCTCGTCTTAGATAGGTAGACTAAATAAACGGTTCGCAAATTATTTGTGTCTATACTTGTATTAGTTAAGCCCGACATATTTTCAAAATACATATCTTGTCAGACAGTTCAAATATTGTAAGATCCGCCTTGACACGCGGAATGGGTACGACGACATTCTAACGGGATCACTGCGCGTCTAAAATGTGATTTTATTTTAGATATACCTATGTAGCTACATAAATGTTATCAAACAAAAACAATCTACACAAAAATACGGAAACATACGATGACGCGTTAATCGAGGTCAAAGATGTTTCCCTGGCACAAGTTCTTAACAAAAAAAATAATTAATGGCAATAAAGTAACTTCGGTCCGCGATCTTCAAGCATAATATGTTTGTATGTGAACAGTATATCTAAGAGGAAACGATTCTGACCAAAAATAGACAAGCCAGGGTCTTACAACAACTTCCGTAGTTCCGTATGGTTACACAACAAAGGGACCAGCCGGTACAGTAACTATTCATCATTCAAACAGGCTCGTTCAATAATCAATAAGGTGACAATGCAAATAGCCAGGACAGGAAGGACAATGACATTAGCATTTAAAGGAAGAATTTTGCGTCATCAACTGCACAATGACGCGGCGACAACGAACACGCACGGCAAGATGGCCGCCGCAGCGTCAGCTGATCGCGCACACGCAGCGCAGCTGTGACACTCCGCGAGCTCCACTCTCCTATCATTGTGAGTATATCGCTCTCTCTTTCGTCCGCATCTATTCAACACAATGGACGCGCTCAGTCATTGTTTGAAACAATGCTCACTCCACACTTTGCTACTAGTTGCTAGTAATATACGTACATTATTTAAATAGTTGCGCACCCAATTGTATTTATCAACAGGTATCATTAATAGGATTTGCCTTGCCTAATATAAAAAAAAATATTTACATAAAATTAAGAAGCCTTTTTATACAAAACAACACATTCGGGTTGCTCGTTAATGTGAAAAGTAATTACAATATCATAGCAATTCAAATTCCCAGAATACGATTAAATTAATGTCATACGCACACGTCTAAACAAACAATATGCGCAATAACAATTTTATGATAACGCTGACAAGAACGTGATAGAACGAAATAGGTACGAAGACCAGTGTATGAAGGAAACTATCTAATTAATATCTTACTAACTAAACTTGTACTTAGGTGAACACAGCAATCCGTCATATGAAGTTTAAAGTATGTATTTTTATAGGTAAAACATTTGAACATTAACAATGGCCAGTTACTGATTGTAGCTTACGTACATTTGATTTGCACTTATCAATGTTCTGTTTGAGAGTTACTTAAATTTTATATTCTGACTGAAGTAACTATTCCTCCTGATTATTAAAGCTACCTGGCTTCACCTATTTATTTAAATACTTCAGCTGCCGATCACTTAGACTTTTAGACCTTGTCTGAGATTCTGTATAAGGCCTTTGAAGGTTATGTTTTTATATTTAAAATGGACACAAAAACAAATAATATATTGTGCAACAAAAATTTTGTATAATTTGACTATAATATTGTCATTACTTTGTAATATGTGACGCACAATTAATATTCTCTAATTATTAGAAATTAGTAAGAATACAAAAAGGTGTTCTTTGCTTATTTGAATAAATTTATGTTTTTACACAGAATAGGTACGTTCTCAACACATATGATCCACAACCTTCATCAGTGTTAGCTAACCGAGCTATGTTGGTCCGACGCGACATTGATGAACGAACAATCACTGTACACAGTGTGCACCTATGTACAGACTACATTGTCTACACATGAATAGCACTAGCCAACCGAGACACTAATTGCTATTTGGGCTTAAAAATATTTCAAAAACAATTTGACATCGCAAATTGCATAAAGTTTCGAACACGTGAGGACGTTGACCTTCTGACACCAAGGTCGGGGCGGCGGCCTTCAAACAGCCTCGTCTAGCTGGCGCACAGGCTCCTCTCAGACACATCTCGAAACACAGACGCACACAAAAACAACGCACACTTAACTATATTACCTTCGAGTGGGAACACGAGCCCATGGCCACGTAGAAACTACGCTCGAAAGCGCTTCAAAGTTACAAAAAATATCACTGACACATTAAAACGTATTGGGGAAACGCGGCGCACTAATTCGCACAATTATCTGAAAGATAAGGTGCAATAGTAGCACCCAATGTTGAAAACCGTACTAGGGGCATGTAACGAGTGTATCGGCCACGCGAGACGAGCTCCGACGCGCTCGGCGAGCTGACGAGAACTGAGCGAGGAGCGGCAGCGGTCGCGCCGCCCGCCGCCGCCTGCAACTATTCGCGTCACTCCGCTGTACACGCGCACGCACTCACCAATACAAACAAGCCACTGCTCGCTGGCTGACAAACACATGTCCGATCCGACGCGATCACCAAACACTACGCGACGCACATATACTATAGCTAGACGTCGCGATCACGACCACATTCCCAGAGCACTTCTTCGGTCACTTATTTCGATCAATCCTAGAAGTGTCTCTGGGCTTACCCAATTGATACATGAGCATGACTCACAGTTTCGTGTCGAGACACTTTATGAGTCATTAGTCAGTATGCACTTTCTTTAATACATTTCAAATTCTTTACTTGGCTTGTTTTATTCTCAGTGTAACATTTACATTATTGTGAATTGTTTTGTAAGTACATACCTACATAATGTAATATCAAATAGGAATCTCATTGACTCTATTAGCATAATCAACATCATCGTGGCACCCACATTAATAAAAAAATTGACGATCCTTCTGTGAGCAGAAGACTTATTATAAAAAATATATTCACACAACCAAAGAAAAACAAGAAGTTTTGTTGATTCAGCGATAACAACAATGGCGACGACGGACGTAAACAAAAACCTGTTCCTATTCAAGTATATCGCCTAAAACAAGCTCTTCGAAGCATTTTAAAAGTTAACTGTAGCTGATACAGCTGATTAGCAGAACCTATTCCTTAAAAATAACTACATGACTCAAGTTAAATTATAATTTCAATATTAACATTTCTGGGAGTGCAAACTAAAGACAATTAAACATGCGGTCAGTATAATAAACGAGATTAATATTATTTTCGAGGAAACTTGGTGAAATCAACAGTACAATGCACCCTGAGAAAAAAGTGAAATCACTAATAAAGATCAATATTTGAATGTCGACGGACGTTCAACCTGGTATTAACCAACTGCGTAGATGGCTAAAACGTCACTCTCAAGTCGAGGCAACAATAATTTTGCAATCCGATGAAAATAACCACCTAAATGTGTTGAGGCATTATTTACTTACACCGTTCTGCGCACTTATCGTTAATGACAAGGAGTTTTATGATATTGGCAAAAAGATCGTGGTCGTCTCGCTCATTCGGCGTACACAAACAAAGCCATGCGTGCGGAGTGGTCGGTGCGGCGGCAGAGGCGACGGACGCAGACAAAGCGCGGAGCAAGTCGTCGATCTCCCCCGAATTAGTCCTGGCCGGGGCGGTGACCTCTGCGGGCCACACGCGCCCGCCGCCGCCGCGCCACTAATCATCGCCGCGCGAGCCACGCACAACGTCCATCCCTCGGATAAATAAAACGCCCTCGATACCGACTATTGTCATACTTAATGTAAACAATGCATGACTAATTATCAGGTTAAGACACTTCAACGTGATAATTGACTCGCCTTTATAACAAAGAGACAAAGGCCAAGAAAGAACATTTCAAGTAAGTAAGGTCAATGAAATAGGAGCACGTGGAACTCGAAAACTGTCTCACTGAGGACGACGACGACGCAGTATCACATCACGTGTTTCGTGAAGCATTTACTAGTCGATTATTTGGCACTCAGAGGTGGGTAAATAAATAACTATACCTTGTACATTCAACCAAAGCAACCAGCCAATTTACAAACGTCTATTATTAGGAACAGTTCAAAGATAACACTCTGCTGACATAATTCCCTCAAGACTGATAATTATACGAATGCACGATAAGTGCCAAATATTTGATTCTAAATAGGAATAAAGTACAAAACGTCTTGTCAAAATAACATGATTTTTAAACTCATTTGATCATTAAAGGCAAACAAAGAATAAAGAAAACAAAGAAATTGCACACTGGAAATCCTGACATCCTTGAGGCCCAAAAATATGTGGAACTAGTGTTGGCCAGGATCGGTACTTTCTCTTCACGATCATTAAAAAAAACTATACGAAGCTGCGGTTAAGGGGAGTGCATACCTGATGTTGAAGTGAATTTCGTACCAAACAAATGTCTTTCCAAGTGCGCAGGCCCTTCAGCTCACAACCAGGCGACACCACGTCTGTGCGGTTGAGGTCAGCATCCACCGGCATCACAATGAATGGTTACACCACCTGAGACAAGTAACACAATCTATCTATTAAAACTTAAGCACCTAAACGTACTCTTGTAAAAAAAGACGATTTCATTTTTGTCGGTACCGTAGACTAGTAACACAAAAGATAAGAAAATTCTCGAACACTTCTCTCAATTTGGTAAAAGTTTTTGTCCATCTTCAACATCCGTAAAATTCTTTCTAAGACTGATCGCAACGTGACTGCAACAGTGATACGTGGCGTATATTGTGTTCCCAGACCACCAATATTTTAATGACATCGGGCAAAAGCACACGTAATTTATTTACTCCTTTACACGCATCACTAAGGCAATTTCTCAACGGTAAAAAAAATAAAAATAAAAAAAAAAAATAAAATAATAATTTATTTGCCTTAAGTGTTGTACAGAAGGAGATCTTATAGGTAGCTAGTCATGTTTCAAACACTTAGTCCAAAAAATAGACATGCAAATATCTGGTAGGTAGTCATTATAGATTATAAATGATGTAGGTATACAGTTGAATTAGATTAACTGGAGACAAAATTCATTAATCGATGTGAAATTTTAAAATGTCAAATAATTATAAAATGGAATAAAATTAGTTGCTTATTTACGATTGATATATTCATTAACAGAGTAGAAAGTTTGGTTAATAAGCCATTTTTTAAATTGACTGTTAAATAAACGATTTGGTAATTTGTTTATGTCATTGGGTACTTTGTTATATATTTGGCCACACATGTAATAACAATTTTTTTTATATAAGGTTGTTCTTAAAATTCTAGATGACACTATTCTATCTGGATTTCTAGTATTACGTGGAAAAACATCTCTAGCTTTCTGAAATAGGCTAGGATTCTGACGAACAAATTTGGCACATTCAAAAATATACATACTAGGCAAAGTTAAAAGTTTTAATTTTTTGAATAGGGGTTTACACGATTCCCACGGAGGTATACCGACGATCGCCCTCACACATTTTTTCTGTGCCCGGAATGCTCTATTCACGTCTGCTGAATTACCCCACAAAACAATTCCATACAAAAGCGACGAAGCGACGTAGCCATGATAAGCAGACAAAACTGTACTTTGTGATGAAGTTTTTCGTAGGTTGTAGAGAACAAATACGAATTTATTTAATTTGTTGCAAACCTTTTCTACGTGGGCTTTCCATGAAATGTGTTTATCTAGTACAATTCCTAAAAATGTTGTCTCATCTGCTTGTGAAAAGGAGTCCCCATTATAATTAATATTTAGTTTTAGAAAATTTGTGTTGTATGTCCCAAATTGAATTATTTTAGTTTTATTGATATTTGCTTTTAAATTATTATGTTTTAGCCAGTTTATTATATCACTAATTGAAGTATTAATGTCATTAATATATTCATTTATGTCAGATTTAGTTGAAGATGTCAAAATTATTGATATATCGTCGGCAAACAGTGTACATGGACAGCTTATAGCCTCAGGGAGATCATTAATATAAAGTAGAAATAATAATGGACCTAAAATGCTTCCCTGAGGTACACCAAAATTATTGCATTTATAGTGAGATTTGAAATACTTCAGCTCTTTTTTATTATTAATTTTAGAAATTTCAACGCACTGTAGTCTATCTACCAAATATGATTCCAACCATTTTAGTGCCTGACCTCGGATGCCATAACGTTCAAGTTTGGATAGCAATAGTTTATGCGAAACAAAATCGAACGCTTTTGACATATCGAAGAAGATTACAGATACTCTTTTCCTGACATCAATCTCATTAACTATAGTTTTTATTAAATTAAAACAAGCCAGAGTAGTTGATTTATTTTTTTGAAATCCATACTGCTCTTTCTTAAGGACATTATGTTTTTCCAAAAATGTAGATATTCGCTTGTGCATAACCTTTTCAAAAAGTTTCGAGATTATAGGTATAAGACTGATTGGCCTGTAGTTATCAATTTTAGAACTATCACCTTTTTTAAAGACAGGCTTAACAATCGCAGTTTTTAGGCGAGTAGGAAAACGTCCTTCTACAAATGATAAATTTACCAAGTGCGATAACACTGGTGCTAATTCTAATGAACACAACTTTAGAATCTGTGTTGAAATTTCATCATAACCAACAGCTTTTGTATTATTTAAAGAAAGTAGCAGCCTTTGTATTTCATTGCAATCACAAGGTCTAAGAAATAAAGTGGCGGGTAGATTGTCCGTTAGTGTAAGACGTAGTTCATCATTGTACCTATTTGTTAGATCTATCCAATGATTATTAAATGCGTTAGCTATTTTGTCAGGACTAGATAAAATAGTATTGTTTACGTTTAATGTTGGTATCATTTGTGTATTACATAAGCACTCCGATTCCTGTTTTATAAGTGACCAAGCAGTTTTACATTTATTTTTCGAATTATCAAGTATTCTTTTGTTTGTATTTTTAATCGAGCAAGAGGTACAAGATTTTAATATTTTGGAGTACTTTTTGTATACACTTTTATTAGTGTCTGACTTATTATTATAATACTTATACCTTAGTAACCTTTTATGTTTACTACTTATTCTCAAACCCTTCGTTACCCAATGTGCTTTTTTGGACTTATTCGATATTTTAATTTTTACTTTAGGAAAGCATAAATTAAAGAAAAGAAGAATTAAGTCATGGAAGGTTTGGTAAGCTAAATCAACATCAGTCTCATTAAACACTTCTGAAAACGTTAGGCTTGATAAGCATTCTTTGAATTTTTTTATATTTTCGATACTAAAATCTCTTCTAAAGATAAAATATTCTGTATATGTTTCTTTTCGTCTAACTGGAATGTGTATCAACTGAGCTGTGTTATGGTCTGATATATCCCAATGTAGCAGCTCACCTTTGGCAGATTTTATATTGCTTATTAAGTGATCAATACATGATTGTTCACGTGTTGGTTCTTCAATATGGAAAGTTAAATTATAGTTAGCAATCAATTCCCGAAGTTCTTTAGTTTTCCTGCCAGGTTGTAAGATATTTACATTTAAATCTCCAACGATTACGATTTTTTTCTTACCATATTTATTGTTCACGCGATAAAGCAATGCCGATAACTTAGATATAAATAGGGAGAAGTCAGAATTGGGTGTCCTGTACAAGCCAATTACAAACATGTTATATAAGGGTAGGTCTATACCACAGCATTCAAAATGCTTATCTAGAGAGTATTCTTTGAGAAACTGAAGTTCTTTGGACTTTATATATTTTTTTGTGAATATAGCTACACCACCACGTTTTTGTTTCTTTTTCCTACAGAAGGACACAGCCAGCTTATAATCAATTAATTTTAATAAATGTTCATTTCCTACTTCCACAAACGTTTCAGTCAAGCAGATTACATCAGGTTCAGAATTAGTTTCACTATAGTCAGTTAATTGGATTTCTAGGATACTGCGTTTGCTTAAAAAACTAGCAACATTTTGATGTAGGATTTTAAAATATTTAGTTACGAAAAAAATTGTCCGAGTTTTCTGTCTGTGTACCTCTGTCTACCCTTACTATATTATTGCGGTAAGTTTTTAATAGATGCCCAGTATGTATACCTTGAGAGGTGTGTTTATATTTTTCCTTGTCATAATTATGTCCAAAAGTTGACGTATGTTTAGTTTTAAAATTGAGAAAATCGAGATTATAATCTAGTTGATCCAGCATAGAATTAATTTTTTTACATATTACAATTTCATTTGTATAGGCGTCTAAATTAACGTAATTACAATTTTGATACTGATAGCTTATCATCGTTAACATTTCATTCAGTTTATATTCATTTAAGTGTATATTTTTAAATACTTTAAGAACAAACACAGGACTTTTAACTGATTTTAGAAATATACATAATTCTGTCATAACATGCAATATATTTGAATCATGTTGACCAACACAGACAATTATGCGATCGTGAGAAGTAATATCAAACATTTTAGCACAGTTTAGAATGTTGTCTGTTGAAGCATAAGGTTTAATAAATGATATAATTTGATAGTGTTTGTAGCGGGTCCATAAACGAGACTTTTCCAAAGATTCTGCCATACCTACACACTGTTTACCTCCAAATATGAAAACTCTATTAAGTTTCGGATTTGATACTTCTGTTTTTGTTGTAGTAGCAATATTAAATGGGCTGCCTTTGGAATAAGTAGTATTTGTCTGCGTGTCCTCTTGACTAGGCTCAGTTATGGCTACTGGATCATTCTTGTTTTGAATATTGGTGGTTGTAATACGATTCAAATCAGTATGGACTAGTGATTCGCTTTCCATCATAAGTTTGTCCTGTATTTGCGGTGCTGCACTTAGGGCATGGTCTATTTTATTTATTTGGGTTGAATTGTTTGAAAGCGTAAGTGGACTATGTTGAAAGTTATCTGCTAGGCGTCGTTTCACACTACTTTTCTTATTAGATGATATAGATTTGCGTAAAGATGAAGTGGGGCTTCTGCATATCTGTTTTAATATAATTATTTCTTGAGATAGTTGCGTGACTTGCTTTTTGAGTTCTACATTCTCTAAAATTAAATTATCCATTTCATTTTGTGTGCTCAATAGGTTTGATTTCAAGGTATTTATTTCTGACATCATTTCTTCGATGCAAGGTGGAAGTGTGTTAGTTGACAGGTCTAAGCTCCTAGCTAGTACATCGCAAGAGAGAGAGGAATCCAAAGACCCTGTTATATCCATTTTTTCTAATGATTTAGACCTACTCTGTGGTTTTCTCAAAGTTACATGACTTTGTTCTTCCATTTTGTGTAACAGCGCCCTCTATCCGTTTTGCCGAGTGTACTGACAGGTTCGGTTCGATATTAAGTTCGATGGAATGTGCAGGTGAGAGTGACGTACGTAGTACACCGTAGTAATTATAGATGGCGCAGTGGTAGATGTTTTAAGGATGATTAGCAAGTTTTAGGTTATTATTATTTGTCTTTTTTTTCTAACTTAACACTCTTGCACTGTTTTTATATAACTCTTTACAGATTTTCACATTTATACGCTCATATATTCAGTTGTTTTGTAATTAAGTGCTAAGATAGTTTGTTTTTGGTTTGTTTTTGGTAAGTCATTTCAGACCTTCAACATAGGCAAACGTAAATTATTTACTGGAGCGACTACGTACGACCTCCGCAACCCACCTAGCGCGGTTATCGGTATCCTAAACAAACTGTTTCGCGCTCCTACGAACTATTTTCAAGGCTCTGAGACAACCTCTACACAAAATTGTGTATAGAAAATCAAATTTTATTATGGTACTGGAAACAATAAACCACACATAACAATTAAAAATGATATTAACATACGGCACCTACGGTGTAGCACGCTACTAATCCGATATAATCAACAATCGAGGCCAGTATTAATTTTGTTGTTAATGGTTTTATATTAAAAACGGTTATCAATTTTAATTAAAACGCCATTGAGTATTATTTGTAGCCTTATTAGTAAATACACAAAGTATTCAACAGTATGGAAACTATAATGACATAACAGGTTGTTGGAAAATACCAACAGTGTTGGAGCAACAACTGCAAATTGCTTTATCTATCAAACTGATACTAAGCCATTCATAAAGGAATTTACCATTACTTGGACATCTATTTTATCCATTTCATTAAGATATCTCAATCCTAATTCTGTAACATTAATGGGGAGGTACCCTCAATTATTGTACTTGCTATCATTACATATAATATGATGTCTTTAACATGTAAAATTATTGGAAAAACATTCTAACCTAATATTGTACTAATGTGCTAGGTAAATTAGGTAATTTTACTTAATGAGGATAACATTCACTAGTTAGTGGAGAGTTCATTACCAGGTATCATTTATAATTCTTAAGTTTATAGTAAAAAGAAAACAGCATAGTAACAGAATTGCTGAAAAGGCTTCATTTGATAATGTTAAGAATAGCTGTAACTTTAAGACAGAGTAGTAATTAAATGGAGTGCTTAACACATATTTCTTTTAGTCTCACTCACCGAATTTGTAAGGTCCGCTGGGAGGAAATATGTCTTTCATTGGACAATCGCTGATGAAGGTTCATTCAATGTGTATCCGATTGATGGCTGTTGCAATGTCTGTGATGCCTTTAGCGCCTTCCTCTTGCACATTATCACTCCATTTGTTTACTACTCTGTGGGTAAATGTGATGTCTAAGTATACTAACTATGTACTTACTTTATAACTACACAATGTGGTACACAAGTAAGCTTTACAGATACCTACAGAAATCACTACAAAGCTAAATGATCACAAGTCTATTAAATGTAAGAAATTCAAGTCAGGGAATGATAAAGCTGCTCATTAAATGGCTCACTTAAAAATGGCCCTTAATTATAATGAGCAAACATTATAGTTCACTAAATGTTAAAAATGAATAACATATTGGGTGTGTCATACCTAATCACATTAAATCCTATCACATATACTTTCTAATATTCTATGGTGAATCGTTAAAAAAAAATAACCTTATCCATTCAGTGGTTTAGCCACAGGAATCATTTTCATTATTTACAACATCATGTGTAAAGCAGAGATAAAGTTAGGAATGTTGAATGTTTTGACCAGTTGACAACTGTCAGTTTTTAAGGTAGAATTTCCGTTGTTTGTAATGACTGACTCTTATATGGTGCTCTAATTCTTGCATATTTTTATTCTTCTTACTTTGTTTGAAAAATTATTTGTGCTTATCAACACAACATTTTAACCAGTATATTAACATAATTATTTCATTTAATGTGATTAGGTACGACACACCCAATATATGTATAATGTTCGACCTGGTATCACTAAAATAAAACAATTTCAAAATTTGGCAATAATCTCAAACATTTTCATCATCAGTAATAACAATAGAAGCAACGGAAAGCTATAGAGAAATTGCCCAGTGTTGGCAGCTAGTTATCATGCAATTTAACACACTGATAACACAGCACTTATCTCTCATGTTGCTATATTATAGTACTATGCCATTTATACTCTCATACAATGGGTAGGTGACTTTCAATTCAAAACTATATTAATATTTGAACAGTGCTATAAGTAAGAAATAACAAAGGCAGTCATTCTCAGTGGCCATTATTTCTAACCATGTCAAAATATACAGAACATATTTCATTCCACTTGCTATTTCATTTTGATTCCTAATCTCAAACTCATTACATTTGAAAATTGTTAATAAAAATAACATTGAACATCTCTAGTTGTAACCGATAGCAGAAAGAATATAAATCTATATGTTACACATATTTGTCATCAAAAGACCAACTATGAAATAAAACTGTCAAACATTCTGTATGTTTGTACCAGAAATAGTTACACATGTTTATAAACATTATAACATAACAAAAACATAAAAAAGATGAATTGGAATGAATTTCCACATTTGGGTTTATTTTGTTTAGTTACCTATATTTGCAATTATTTGCCCTCTTTAAATTGAATAGTAATTGAGTGCAAAAAACTGCATTTGCACCCAATATTTGTATGCAACTGAAACTGTAATGTTCCTACAGAACTGAAACTTTCACTCTGCCATTTATTTCAGAGTAATGTGTAAATATATGTATTATTTATTGAAATATCTATCAACACATTGATTAATCCACTTGGAGTAGCATGCGCTTCAACAAAACAAAGTAACAATATGTTTGAATAAATATTGCAATGAAAATAAAAAAAAACAATATGTAAACTATATCACAAAAGGTATCATTGTTATTTAAAATGTACTATAAAGAAAAAAATGTATCAGCTTTTACTTAAACTTTTCAACAAACAAAAAAAATCCAGAATGATCTATATCATACCAACCAGTTTATCTATGACCACAATGACATGGCAGTGAGTAAAGCTGCAACAGGCAGCATGCACAAAACTTAATTTACACAGAAATGAATACTGTTGTGTCATCACCACCTTGTGCATTGTTTTCATTTAATACAATATTCAACTTTCAAATACTTGTAATACTGGTAATGGTAGCAGACTTAAAAGCAAGGAGAACTATTTTCAAAGAGGAAAAAAACGGGTACATGCCACCTAGTTACAGGAAGTACTACTCGTGGGCAGCTACACTAAAATACGTAAAAAATCACAAGTAGGTAGATAGGTACTTACTAAGTAAGGCGAAGTATTGTGAAATAGATAAAAAACTACGATTTAGCAATACATTACATTTGGTATTGCTAATAAACCTTACAGCACGGAAGAAACTACACTAGAATGCCTCCCAAGGTGGTGTGGTGTCATGCAAAAAAATGCGTACCTAATGAACAAGTGCACTTTTAGTTTCAGAGGATCCCGTGCACATAAAAGTCTTGGGCAAAACATAGAACTAAAGTTCTAGATCAATATCGTTTATAGCTGCAGTCTCTTCACGAGGCAGAAACAAAGAAAATATTGAAGAATTTAGTAATTGGCATTCACGAAGAAAATGGCGTCATATCACTAGTCACGGAACAAGGTACAATTTCGTCATACGAATGCACGGGTCACAATCACAAATAAACACCACAATAAAACAAATACATGCTGTACAAGTGATTTTGTTCATAAAATTACTCACTTTGAATAAAAATTCCAAAGAAAATCATCCAAAAACTCAAAGGACTGATGACAAGGCACTCCACTCACCGTTTGCAAAACCAGACTGGTATCACGTGACCTGAAATGTTACCCAAGACATACTTCATGGTAGCTTAGTAGTTTTCAATATCTGATTTTCCTAATAATGGGAAAAAAATATTCCATGAAGACTTTACAAATTTTACTCGATTGAATCGTCTTTTTTATTTACGTGGTGTAATGTTTCTGCTAGCCGACTTAACACCAACAGTGTACTCTAATTTTATTTGCTACCTATTCACTATTTAAAAGAGAATGACATGAATTTGAAGTTAATTAAATAAAGGCCCTGCCGGTGGCAAGGAAACAAAACAAAATAAAGTTCTTGAAAAAATATTGAATGTTTATTTTTCTAGTAAATTAATCATTGTGTAGGTGCTTCATGGTGGGTGCACCTTGTGCAGAAAAAGTGCTCTGTTGCCTAGCTAGTTACAAGCGCGGATCCAGCCCTCAAAAAAGGTTGTGGTCATAGCTACTAGAAAATCAGAACTAGAAACGGCTACTAGAAAAGTACAAGTCGGAGAAAGATTGTGAGTAGTTTTGTTTTTTGCGCGAGCGTAGCCGGATCATTTTTAGATTTCGTCGTAGTTACCAAGTTATAAAACCAAAAGCGAAGACGCGATATAATCTAAATATATAAAATTCAAAGGTGACTGACTGACTGACATAGTGATCTATCAACGCACAGCTGAAACCACTGGACGGATCGGGCTGAAATTTGGCATGCAGGTAGATGTTATGACGTAGGCATCCGCTAAGAAAGGATTTTGATCAATTCTACCCCCAAGGGGATAAAATAGGGGATGAAAGTTTGTATGAAACTTGCCCACGCAGACGAAGTTGCGGGCAACAGCTAGTACCGTATAAAGTTGCGCGAGCGGAGCGAGCGCGAAATTTTTGAGTTCTGTGCCTCAAACATGCCTATAGAAATTATAGAAAAAGTACTGTGAAATTAAGAAGCTGTGAGCGTCGAGCGCAAAATTTTGGAGTCTTGGGACACGAAATCACCCAAACAAGTACCTAAAAAGAAGCTACTGCTAAGTGAAAAAACCGCGAGCGTAGCGAGCGCGAAATTTTTTGAGTTTTGGAACAAAACAGTACCAAAACAACAAAAAAATGAAAAATAGTGATTAGTGTAAATAATAATAATTTTATTGTAATAGACAGCTGCGTTGCTGGGAAGTTTGTTTTGTTCTTCACCGCTTCTTCTTAACCAGAAAGTGCTGAAAGAGGGCGTTATGAGGGTGCTATCCTTTTCTACTTTCAATTTTAACTTAAACAAATCTAACGTTTTCGACATTGGACTTAAACCACCGCAAAGTGAAGAAGCCGCGAGCGTAGCGAGCGCGAATTTTTTTGAGTTTTGGGACACAAAATTACCTCAAAAACTGAAGCTGTTAGAAAAAAAATATGGTGACCTCGAATTAGTAAACAGCAGTCATAAAATTTAATCCAACAAAAAAGTCTTATTTTGTTCCCTCGTGTTATCATCAGCCTATCGATTTCAAAAAACCGTAAAAGTGTGACGTCACAAGTCTAATAAGGTTGTGGGCATGCCCATCGTGCCCACAACGGTGGATCCGCCCTTGGCTAGTTACAGATTATTTGAGCCAAGTAGATACTTCTAAAAGTGAAATGTATGTAAAACACTTTGATGCAAAAAAAATTTGGATCCCAATTATAGATTCGGTAATATTAGGCGGATCATTGCGCATCTTCTCTGATCAACCCCAGGGGCTCAATACTCCTAAATTAATAATGTCTTAATATTTTTTTCTGTGTTTAATAAACTTTTTTATCTTTTTCTGTGATTCAATAATGAATCATATTGTCTGCAAATGATTTACGATTGTAGAACAGACTACCCTATAGATAAACCAACGGCAGGCCAATAGCAAACCAATGGAATGTCATTGAAATATTAGTAGGAGAATTCCCGCTAGGGTTAAAACTGCTATTTAGATTCAATGGATAACCAATTGACACATTATTAAATTAACAGAATTGAGCCCCAGTCCTATACTGCCATTCAGAGTTTTGCCAGATTTGTAAAAAATGGCAAATGGCATCAAAAAAGTATCTTTGACTTTCTCATTACACTACATCATATTGTGTGATTAATACTTAGGGAAAGTATGTGATTCTGAAAGTGTCTTAAAATTAAACAAAGCAACTTTGAATGAATAGATATATTTATGAAATCAATACCTACATACTAGTATTAACTAATCAAAAGTATCGTTGGTAATATGCAAGTCATTTAAGACGAATTAAATGTGATGAAAGTATTTTAAAAATTGTGTAAAAATATACCTAACTTATTTTGCTGGTCACGATATTTTTAAGCCGAATTTAAGCCCAACAATGACGTCATTCCGTGGCATCAATCGAGCAGCAATAAGCAGCAATCAAAAACAAATACGGTAGTGCCATACGTAATAATCTTCAATTCTACCATTTCGTCAAAAGAGAGGCGATGTGAAATAAAATAATAAATTTTTGAACGACAACGTTGACGACTGCAAGAATGATGATTTTGAACTGGATGATTTCGTGACGAGTTGTCATGTTTTCAAAAGTTTGTGATAGTTCAGTTCCTCAGTTTTATGTATCTCTAGCATAAAATTGTTGATGACCGTCACAAACACTGCAAAAAACATGTTGGGTGAAAAGGACAAAACATATTGTGCGATTTATTATTTTCAATTGGACGTATGCACTTCTGTCAGACAACACTGGACAACACTTCAGCCGACTTCAGCTGATAAATATTCAAAGAAAACGTGTAGGATTTCAACAAATTGTTTGAATTGAAAAAATCTATTATAAATTGAGAATAATGCCGACAATATCAGTTAAGCGCGACGCACTTTTTGCCGCTCTGGGCAGGACCTACAGTTAGTACCTTAAACAAGAGAACTTTTATGTTTAAAACCATTTCGAATGCAAATGCGAATGATGAATTAAAATAATATTAATATTTTATGTTTCAGCTGATGATGAGTTCCAAGACCTTTGTTTTGAGTTCGGTTTGGAGCTTGATGAAGTGGCAAGTACTTTTTTGTAGTATTTTATTATAACCTAGCCGTTCAATAATGTAGGTATGTTATCTGAACAGAAACTAAACTTAGATTTTTCATGGATTAATTATATAGATTGCTTTGATTGAATATACTGACTAAGATAAAGTGAAAGGACTGACTATACTAAAAATATATTTAAGAGGAAACATTTAATGTTTGTTGTTGCTCTAATGGCACCAAAACTACTGATCCTATGGTAAATATCTTTTACTGTTGGAAAGCTACATGAGTACGGGCTTATTATTAAAGAAGTTTTAGTATTAAGTCAATGTTTATATGATGCAAACAAAAATTCAACTAACAGATACTTTCTAGATCTTCCGTGTTAAAATTAATGACATAAAATGTCCCAAAGTAGTTACTATGATCTTGTAAATGAAACAAGCAACAACCCATTGAGTATTAGTAACACCTGCATTTGCAATAAATAATTTCAGACCACAGAGAAGCAAATGCTGATGAAGGAGCAAGGAGACCATGTTGGCGCGGGCGTGTCAGAGGAGATCCTGTATAGGATAGACATTCCTGCCAACAGATATGACCTGCTCTGTTTAGAAGGCCTTGTTGATGGTATCTTGGTTTTCCAAGGAAAGTAAGTGCACTTGTGTTAAGTTGCTCTTTGTATTATTCTTTATTTAGCAAGGTTTTGATCAAATAAATTATAGACATTAAAATGTAATTCAGTGGTTATCCGGGTACATGAGGGATAAATTAGTAGACATGTTCTGGCTGGTAAAGAAGAGTGATAATACATATTGCATCAACCCCAAAGAATTGGAGAACAGAGTAAGAAGTTGAAGAACAGTTTCTTGTACTCTGTCTTATGTCTTATGTCCCTTTGTACGCTTAAATCTTCAAACTACGCAACCGATTGTAATAGTGCGGAAATACTGTTATCCCATGTGAAGCCAGAGGCGGTCGCTAGTATCTTTATAAAAATTTAATGATGGTAAAAGCATTCTAACAAGATTCTTTTTGTTTGTATTTAACAAACATAAAGCAAAGCAACGTCGAAACAAATTCAAGGGTCATAGTTAGTCTCTTTTAAAGTCCAAACATGTTATAAATCAAATAATAATATTATTTGAACAAGGGCTTCACTAATGTTTCCAGGAAATCTCCACCACAGTTCAGTCTGAAGAAGTATGAAGACTGTCACTCCCTCCACTTGACACCAGCCACGGGACAGATCAGGCCGTATGCTGTGGCCGCTGTTCTCAAAGGCATCACATTCACCAAGGAGTCTTACGATAGCTTCATAGATCTGCAAGTGGGTAATACCTGAATGTCATTCCTGTAACACTATTCAATTATTTTAATTTCCAGAACTGCAAATATATATCACATAATCCATATGGATGTTTCTCCTCCCCTGCATCCGTAGGAAACTACTTCTCTCATCCTGATTAAAAGGAGGCTTAATGTGATTTTCATCAAAATTTCTTCTGTAGTTCTTTCATGCAACAACAATACTAATTCTTCAAAACTATCAGATTTATGGTTTTAGTGTGATGTATTTATCTTTGTTCTAATTTAAATCTAGACAAGACAATATTCATTTGTGCATAATTATAATATGCTTATAATATGGTCTGTCAAAAGTCTATCCAATTACAAGTAGAATGATTATTTTTCCAGGACAAGCTTCATCAGAACATATGCAGAAAGCGGACTCTGGTTGCCATCGGGACACATGACTTAGACACAATACAGGGCCCATTTGTGTATGATGCCTTACCACCAAATGAGATCAAGTTCAAGGCACTCAACCAACAGAAGGAAATGACTGCGCCAGAACTCATGGAACTGTACTCGGTAATGTTTGTACATACAAAATTAACAAAGAGATAAAATAAAGTCTCTAAACTTTACATTATACTTGCATCTCCAGAATGATTTACGATTGTTGTAGACTTAAAGATAATTACTGGGGAAAGGAACTTCCATGCATAGCAGCAGTGCCTAGCGGTGCAATTCTATCACTTACTGATTTTTTTTAAACCAATATTCCTTCAAATTAATCATTATTATACACCGTGACTTTTTAGTAGTCGTACAAAGGTGTTCCACTCAATCTATCCGATATAAAATACCACTAGACACGATTATTAATTTTATAGCCTTACTTAATTAAGATGATAGGTGCAAAGAAAAATACTGAAAAAAAAATGTTTTCGTATCAAACGGTAGAAAGTAGGTACCTTCCCAACGCGCCGCGCTCCATTGATACAAGCTTCGGGCAGCGCTCACAACAGGGTGTTCTTATAATCTACGTCATTCATCATAATAATGAATTAATTTTTATTTTTAAATTATTCAAATCTCATAATTTTTTTTTTTTTTATATGAACGTTAACTAGTCATTGGATACATGAAGTGGGGTGCCGTTGTAAGACGACTAAAAAGTCACGGTGTATGTATTCAACCTCTAATAGGAATCTCATTATGAAAAACATGATAAATCTAGAGATGCCCCAGACATATTTAGCTCCTTACTGTCTTATAATACCAGCAACATAGCATTTGATAACTTTACTACAAATGTTGAAGAGAAATAATAGTGTACAATTGGTTTCCAGACACATGCTCAATTGAAACAATACCTGGGCATCATTCGAGACAGCCCGGTGTACCCTGTGATCAAGGACAAGAATGGTGTAGTGCTGTCTATGCCACCCATCATCAACGGTGACCACTCCAAGATCACGCTCGACACGAAGAATGTCTTCATTGAGTGTACCGCTACGGATCTCACTAAGGTAAGTTTACTGCATATCTACACTAATATAATAAAGCTGAAGAGTTCGTTTGTTTGAACGCGCTAATCGCAGGAACTACTGGTCCAGTGTTAGATAGCACATTCATCGAGGAATGCTATAGGCTACTTTTTATCCAGGTGCGTGCAGAGGTTCGCACGGGATGCGGGTGAAACCGCTGGCAGAAGCTAGCGTAGTAGGCTATATCTGCGGACTGTCATTTAGACGTCTTTTGCTGTCGTTTTATGTTTTTACATGCTATCATACGCAAATTACTTAATTTAAATATAATATAATGGAATATGTACTTACTAACTAAACATAACTCTGATTTTGATTGCAATATGATCATTAAAATGGCTGATGATTCTCAGCCTATTTAAATACTTGTTTAACACCTTACGTGACATCCAACTACATTACAAACTTTTTCCGACTTCCAGGCAATAGTAGTCCTGGACACGATAGTGAGCATGTTCTCGAAGTACTGCAGCCGTCCGTACGAGGTGCAGCAGTGCAAGGTGTTCGCGCCGGACGGCACCTACGAGCTCTACCCCAAGATGAGGAGTCGCGAGGAAACCATCAGCGTGGAGAAGGCTAATAGATATATTGGTATCAGGTATGGAGGGATTTATTTGGGATATTTAACAGATTATTACGGATGGTGATTTTATAGCTGTGCGACTTTATAGACATTATACCGTTATAGCTTTCGGTCTTATCAAAAAGTGAAAGCCAAAAAACCTAATAATACCTACAATTAAAGGATTACTTTTACTAATGTATTTTAATCCATTTACCTCCGAATTTTACAAGTTCCAGTGCCTGAAGTAAGCAAACGATTATCCTGTACTAATGTGATAAAGGGGAAAATATTATAAAAATAGGTTTTTTCGTTTACTTCAAAGGCTCCGAAACTTACACTGTTGACAAAATCTTTCACTGTTGGGAAGCTCTAATATTCCCAAGTAAAATAAGCTATATTTTATCCGGATACTGGAAGAAGCCCTGGGCACGGGTGAAATACCATAGTACCTAATACTGATGTCTGTTATTCCGCCTTCCAGTGAGAGTGGCGACAATCTAGCAGCACTACTGTCGCGCATGTGCCTGTCCAGCACTGTGGTCGACGACTGTCTGCGCGTGAGAGTACCGCCTACAAGGCATGACGTCATACACGCCTGCGATCTGTATGAAGACATCGCTATTGCTTATGGGTGAGTTCCGAACATTTTAAGTTTGGTTATATGGTCAATGTATCTTGAATATGAAGTTAGTCGATTAGACCAGGGGCCCGATTCTCCTAAGTTAATAATGTCAAAATCGAATAGAAATTGAATCGCAATATGATCGCCAAAGCAGTTTTAACCATATCGGGCATTCTGCTACTAATATAAGACCAATCGTATTCCAACTACATTCGATTGGTTTGCGATTGGTCTGCTATTTTGGTGATTTTCGTCTATACGGTAGTTTGCTCTACAATCATTGCAATCGTAAATCATTTGCAGACAAAATGATTCATTATTGAATCATTGAATAAAGGATAAAAATTTTATATTTTATAGTTTATTTCAAAGAAAAAATAGCGGAATGGCACATACGCTTCAATCGTAATTGAGTCGGGATTGGATCGCAGTCCAACGGGAATCGTATGTCTCTTAAGTAAAATTAGGAGAATCGGGCCCCAGAATACAATTTTATTCAAATTCAAATTTTCAAATTCAAATTCAAATTTTCAAATTCAAAATCTTTATTGCGAACTAAGTGGTATAAAAGGATCTTATAACTAGGTACGTACTTAGGACTTAGTTGCCCGTTAAGGCATTGCAATTTATTAACATATATATACATTAACATTAGATTCCTATGTTACTACTTATAAATAAAACTAATTACTATTACAGAACTAAATTTAGTGAGATCATACTATATATGTAGGTAAATATATCTTAATTTGTAGTCTTATAATCTAGCTGAACATATCACATTATTTACATTACATTCATTTCTCATTATATTATTATTTATCTTCAAGAAACTCTTTTACAGAGTAATACGCTTTTTGGATAAGGAAATCTTTAAGTTTCCTTTTAAATATGGTAACAGATTTTAGGTTCTTAATTTCTGTGGGAAGTTTATTGTATATTTTAATACTCATACAAAAAATACTGTTACCGTATACTGCAGTGCAATGTGTCTTATTAGATAATGTATTTTGAAGTCTACTACTTTTTAGTGTGACGTATGAACTAATGTTGGATTTTACTAAAATGGAGGCCTCGTATATATAGAGAGAAGGAAGTGTTAATAATTTAAGGTTTATGAAATAGGGTTTACAGGAGTCGGTTTGGTGTATTCCACAGATTGATCTGATACACCTTTTCTGTGCCTTAAAAGCAGTTTCTCTTTCAGTTGAGTATCCCCAATAAAGTACTCCATAAGCTAGAGTGGATCCTACATATGCGTGGTAAGCACTTAGCAGTGCTGTTTGGTTGGAAACTTTTTTGAGCATATAGAGGGCATATGAAAATTGACTCAATTTGTTACAAACGTTATTTACGTGTGTTTTCCACGACATATTCGAATCTATGTGTATGCCTAAAAATTTTGTGCTGGTGACCTCAGATATAGCTTCATTATTATATTTAATAGATAGTGGGATTTGTTTTGTGTTTTTATTTTTGAAGTTCATGTAATGGGTTTTAGAAAGATTTATTTTTAGATTATTGATTGTAAGCCAATTTATTAATTTAGATAGGGATTCATTTATTTCTGATTCGTGATTTTTATTTTTATTATTTGTGAATAGAGCCGTGCTGTCGTCAGCAAATAGAACCATAGGGTGCGGAATAGCGTTAGGTAAATCATTGATATAAAGTTTTATTTCCAAAAGATCTACCGATAGCTTGTTGGTCTAGCTAGTACATACCTACATAGTCGTATAGCGCAATTGCTATGTAAGACTCTCTAATTCCATTCCAGAGTCGGGATTTTAGAAACTTTTACAAAGCAGCCCGGAGTCTGAAAGCCGGCGTCCCCGAATACAACTGAATAGCAGCAGTAGTCTGGAATAATACTATTTGACCTATTTAGCGAACATTTTTTTCTCCTCTGTGTTTTGCGAATGAATGTTATTTGTTTGCAGTTACAACCGCATCGAGCGTCGTCCGGCGCGAGTGGTGACGAGCGGTGGACAGGACCCCGGCAACAAGCTGACGGAGCAACTGCGCCAAGAGTGTGCACATGCCGGGTACACTGAGGCGCTTACTTTCACACTGGTCAGTATACCTATTATATTGTGGCAATAATTCTATAAAAAATTGTAAGGGTGCATCTACACGATGCAATTAGCTTGCGCATGTTTGGGCACATGCGCAGGTTAGCATTTTAAAAACGTGCGGGCCCAGTGACTCGCGCAAATACCAAAGCAAAATACCCGCCCGCGTGCTCTTGTCACTTGCGCATGTTAAAATGCTTCAGCTACATGCACCGTGTAGACGCACCCTAATAATAAGAGGTAAATGTCAAACAAAATTTTAACTGCAACGAACAGTTCGCAGACAATATCTCGAAAAGTACAAAAGCTTGCGCAACGTTCATGGGGTATATTCGTGTAACCCTAAGCATGAGGTACCTAGATTTTGCGGTTGACCAAATGTGTCGCGGTGGAGTTAGGAAGAAAAAAATTCTGACCCGACGTGCTGTTATAACAAAAAATAGGACCGCACACATCGAAATTGGTGCACCATTGTATAGAAATCCACCTGCTTTTTTTTTCAAACAATATCAAAACTTTTTCAGTGTTCACGAGATGACGTAGCCACCAAATTAGGCGTGAAGATAGAAGATGTACCGGCAGCTCATATCTCGAACCCCAAGACGTTGGAGTTCCAAGTGGTGCGGACACTGCTCCTCCCAGGGTTGCTGAAGACTCTTGCAGCTAATAAGAAGATGCCGCTGCCCTTGAAATTGTTTGAAATCAGCGATGTCGTGTTACAGGATAAAAGTGCTGGTGAGTATTGTGCTGTATACCATAGAAATGGACTACTTGAAATTCCTGCCAAATATGAGGGTTCAATTCCAGGCCAAGTATAAGTACTAATGGAACTTTATAAAGTTGTACTTACGGGTATCTTGAACCTCAATGAAGAAAGGAAACTGGACTAACCCGCATTTAGAAAGAATAGTGATGAACGTTAATTCCTTCTATGTATGAAAAGAATGAAAAGATATGTACTATAATAGATATCTAGTTGGTCTCCACAAGACCACAAAGTTTCCAGATACGAAAAGAACGATGATATATTGTTCTCTATATTCTATATGACGAACTGATTCTCTTATAATATACTAGCTGTTCCCCGCGGTTTCACCAACGTCCCGACAGATTTTTTTTATTAAATAAAAAGTATTCTATGTTCATTCTAGTACCACCAAGAATATGTAAGTTTCATGATGATCGGTTAGGTAGTTTTTGCGTGACAGCGTAGCAAACGGACTTTCGCATTTATAGATACTATTAGTAGGATAATCTGACCATTTTAAAGTTACCTACCCCTGAAAACATCAAATGTTGGATATGGTTCGAGTATTTACTTGATAGGTACCTACTCTGAAACTCGCAAGGGACTAGCGTACGAACATTGACCTATTTCCCTAATTCTTAGAATAATTGTGATAACAAAATTATTGTGCGGTTGACCCAATTTTACTCATCGCGCATTCGGTATTTTCGTATGTTTCCCAATGTGCCTGTTCCCAATTTGTATTACTTATATTTACCTAGTAGTATGATCATATGAAAATGCTATGAGTCAGCTTCTGGAAAAATAAACACATAGTTTTCAACTGTGACGGCAGATAACTACAATTCCTGTCAAATAATTTTGCTCCTCCGAAGTGCTATTTGACGCCTTATGTCTGTGCATTAGGTGTTGTTTTATTTATCCACTGAAATTATCAGGTACTGCAATACTAATTGACGAGAACTGTACCTACTGACGAACCCAGATAAAAAGCTATGCCGTAATAAACTACGCGAACTACTATCTTCATTCTCCTAATAAACAAATCACTTTCGCATTCTTAATATAAGCCAGTTATTATTATTATAATCTGTCCTGGATTACGGCGCAGTAGCGAATTGATATCATAATGTACTGAATCATAGCACGATTACCTACATCCATATCGAGTTTCATGTTGATAGGATGATTAAGGAAATCAGTACTACACACTGCTATGTGCGGCTAGAATTACAATGCTATTAAATTTATTAAGACCTCTAACACCCGCTTTATTACGAGTATTATTCTCGAGGAAAGACAGGAAATGATGACCTCCCGCTCTACGGCAGGTGGTATATGGGTGTCTCGCTATGCGGTTTAGGTAAATTAATTATTTCCAATGCTTCCTAAACAAATTAGTTTCCCTTCCATTTTTGTAATTTAGTCATTAGTCACAAGTTTTAATGTTTTTTGCTACTTTGATGAGGGTTAATAAAGTTTCGATGTGTGGATGCTTGCTTGTTACACATAGCTACTGAATAGCTTTTCTACAATTGGCAGTTATACGTATACCTACTTTATATATCGAACAATGTCAGAAAGATTTAAAGACTATTTCTTATCCGGATGAACTTCTTGACTCCACGGGGAATTGAAGTACTCGACACCTACTGTACTGTTGTCCCCAGCATTATTTATCATCCTCTAGTTACACCAACTTACTTTTGCCGCAGAAACGGGTGCCCGCAACGAGCGTCGGCTGTGCGCGGTGCACTGCGGGCGCGCCGCCGGCTTCCAGTTCGTGCACGGCCTGCTCGACCGCGTCATGGCCTTGCTGCGGGAACCCTGGCACAGGGATAATGGATACTGTCTGCAGCAGTGCGAAGGTCTGTACTTGTCATAGCCTTTTTTATCGTCCCAGTGCTGGGCACAGGCCCCCTATCACACGGAGAAGGATTGAGCATTAATCACCACGCTTGCTCAATGCGGGTTGGTGATTTCAGACTTTAAAGTCCAGGTTTCCTCAAGATCAAGGTCTTCCTTCACCTTTTTATCAGCCATTGGTGTCCAAGATATGCTATTGAAGGTATGTACTACATTTAATTGTGATTACCTGGTTACAAGCATCGCATCGGCGAGATTCTAAGGGCCTGCGTGAGCGAATCAACGCAAATTCAATTATGCACCGCGCCACCTTGTCAAAAACCAAAGCTTCCGTCCGCGTCGAGTTCGGTTATATCGCGTTTACGGCTTCCGTAGCAGACAGACAGAGTTACTTTCGCATTTATAATATTAGTAGGAATTACCGCGACGCGCCGCGCCTTTTTGCGTTCGCATTTAGATCGCTCACCGGCGGACCCACCGTACCTATGTTTTGCTAAAGAGCTCGTCTGAGTTGACGGTGTGGTGTTCGGGCATTATAAAAAGGATGTGACGTGCTAATTTTAATTCTACTTTAATATTGTTACCGTGTCTACATTATCATGATATTAATAATTGAAAAAGGAGTAAATGAAATAGAATAGAAGAATGGAACGGAATAGAAAAAAAAAGAAGTATATCAGACAGCTCCCGACAAAAATTCCGTACCTAAATACGAATTGAGTGCTGTGCAGTGTAATTCGACTAGGTCTATCGTAAGCATTAGGTACCTTTCTTTCATTTTCACAAAACACGGAATTATATGTACCAGGACCTCGAAAATATACAGAGGTGTCCCTGAAAAGGGCACTATATAAAACAACTTATATACCTAAAGAAGCAAATACATATTTATACAGGTATTAAAAACTATTCTGTATTTGCTGGATGATAAATGTGAAATCTAGTTTGAACTTTACTGTTATATTCCCCAGACCCCGCGTATTTCCCGGGGCGGTGTGCGGCAGTGCTGCTGCGAGGAAAGCCCATCGGCAAGGTGGGCGTGCTGAGCCCCGCGGTGCTGGCCGCCTTCGAGCTCACCAACCCATGCGCCGCGCTCGAGATCAACATACAACCCTTCGTTTGAACACATTGTTAACTCATATTTTATTTAATAAATATTAAATTAATGTTAAATATCTTTTTATTTATTTAAATATCTCAGTGGCGTGCACTTGGAGAGGCCTATGTCCAGCAGTGGACTGCGATAGGCTGATGATGATGATGATGATCTTTTTATTTAATACTATCTTCTCTCGGGACATGTACAGATGGAAATACTTTCCGCACCGGAATAAAAACACACGTTATTCTGATATTTCATCCAGATCTGTTCAACCGTTTGCGCTCAGCGCTATAAAGAAGTCACAAAGTTACGACTTCAGACACAAGTGTGATGCTCGACTGATCTTTGATTTTTCTCATGGACTGTGAAATAAGATTAGAGGGCTTATCTTTTATTGGTGCAATAAAAACTAAGTAGCTACGACATTGCTTGATACTTTTGTTTTCCGGCTGAAAGCATTTTTGTTAAGAAGTTCTACCCTATCTCTGTAATTTACAGTGTCTGTCGAATTAATAGGCAATCGTTGTTATAAAAAGATTGATCGGATTAGTTATCACATCCATTCTTATCATCGGCACTATTGATACCTGCGCTGTGCTGTTCACGATAGTATCGCTGGCCATTAACTCACGCAATTAATTAACAACTCATTTAGCCTGGAGGCCAGGTAATTATGACTAAGCCTGATTATCTCTTGATCACAATTATAACGCAGCATTTTTTCATCCGTTCGCTCGCCACTGATTTCGCTACCACGCCACTAACTTAATTTATTATGAGGTGGTGACAATGCTTTCCAAGAAAAAAAGAAACAAGACAAGCTGTTCAAAATATAATTTATTATTCGTAAAATAAAACAGCACAAACAAAATTAACTATTAAAAAAAATCACATTTCAAATAAGTAGAGAAAATAATATAAAATTAATTTGCAAAATTATCAACCAATTCACATTGAATTTATAGGCTAAAAATGACACTAGAACAGTTTTATAATTAATACATAAAATACTTTACGGAAAATAGATCATAAATACCAGTAGGTACCTAATTTATTCTAATACTAATGTACCTATATACTAATATATATTCGATCGTGTCACTCATGTATTCACAATTTTTAAATAATACCGTTTCAAATACAGCAGAGTACAATATTAATACCTCCTCACGTAAAAACAATTTAATTTATAAAGGAGTGAGGAAATAGAAACGGTTTATCTATTTAGCAGCTAAGCAGATTTTTCTCTACTAATATAAAACTTCTGTTTAGCTTTTACTGGGACATTAAAATTCTTATAAATTGCGAAATTTCGAGAAATATTCGCTGTCTGTTGAAGGAATCTTGAATACAGTCGTAACTGTTAAGGCACTTCATAATGTAATTGACTATGATTCCTGAACAGAAACGCGGAAAATAACATGTTTGTCTCATATGTACATGATATGTGACTATCATTCTGTCAATCAATACAGTACTTATTGTGTGCTCAGACATTTGGTGCACAATTTCCAATTAGGCACATATTTCAATTGCAACTTACTGTGAATAAACAGTTGCCATTTTTGTAAATTGATTCAGACGATACAATAATAACTTGTTCGTTAATTGAGGTTTGTAGTTCATAGCTGATTTTAAGTACCTTAAAATCACCCAGCAGCTATAACTCTAATACGAATGAATATGTCTACTATGTAGATGTTTCTAAAAGTTATGTAATACTTGTTCTTATTGAAATACTGAAGGTTGATTAAAAAATTGGTAGCAGGTAGATTCATACAACAAAACAACCTACAGACTTATCATTATTTTTAATCTATGTGACAATTAGGGTAATTTAATATTATTTACAATTTTCAATATTTTTATTGTAACATGTATTAAAAATGTAATCAATAATATCTCATTGAGAAATCATTTATGTTATTGTCACAGTGCATGTGAACACTGAAATAAATATTAAATGTAAGTTGGACGGATACCTAAGCTGCCATCAGTGTAATCACAACTATTTCAATCCAGTAATAACTGTATTTTAAACATTTTCTCTAACTCTGACCTGTGGAAGTTGGGATCAGTGATGAAGGGGCACAGGTAGAAAGACAGCTCTTTGAGGCTGGGAGCACTTGTTTTTATAGCCTTTGCAATCTGCATAGTCACATGTAAACAACGCGAGAGACTTAAGTAAGTCAAATTTTGAAATTTATTATTTGTAAAATATGCGAGTAGAGCACTTGTTGAAAAGTATCCATGGCGTAATTTTAATGAGTGTAAATTTTTTAGTCTGTACAAGTGCAGCAAACTTGAATCAAAAAGTGTTTTACATGTCATAATGTGTAATACTTGTAACACCTTACAGTTTGATATGTTGCGCATGATATCATCATTCAGAGTATCTCCATATATGTGTAAAGCTCTTAGAGTAGACTGTTTGGTTCTCAGAAGAGATTCAAGAAAATCTGCTGGAATATTCTTCATTTTCTCCATATTAATACTGACTAAATGGGTGCACTGCAACATGTTGTACAAGCTATCATGTGTTAGGGCAAAATTGGACAAAATTAGAGTCTCAAGGTTTTTCAATTTATCAAAAGGCAAGTGATAGACAAAATTACCATTTGCATTCCCAGTATTTTGTACTATGAGTGAGTTACGAAAACTCAAAAATTTTAGGTTTGGCCAGCTACCTAGATCATCAAAGATACAACTATCAACTTGAGATATACTTATTTCTAGATGAGTCAGATTAGGACAATAGCTTATTAAGGAAGCCCTCACGTGAGAATACAACTTGAAATACTGTAGTTTAACATTTTTCACATACTTGGCGACAAAAGGCACAATGTTTTCACTTATCCTCACATAGTTCTTCATACATACTATGAGGCGCGTGTTGTCCCACACACATGGAGTTAGGCAAAGTTGTTGCCATCTCATACAAACTTTAGAAACTGCCAATAGTGACTCAAAATCTACCATTGAAAATATGTAAATAAGTATTTCATTAGGTAGGTCATTTATGGCGAGAGTGTTTGGGTATAGCTGAGCACCTGTCACGTCGAGGTGCACCATGGCGAGCAGCGGAGCGCGGCCCCGCACTTCTGGAAACATGCGACGTACTGTGTATGGTCACCACTAACACTTATTTTATCACACAAGTCTGCAGACACCACATGTTCACTAGTCCCAGCTTAGCTACTCTAACATCATTTAAATTGCCTATTAATATATATAAAACAGGACAAAGAATTTTAATTAACCCAGTAAGGTCATGAACCTTGAACAACCGTAATAAGTATTGGAAAAATCAACTTTAGATACACAAATAAAATGATAATACAATTGTGAAGTAATACATATAATTACCTCAGGTTTACCTTGCTTCCTATTCGAGAAAATTGTAATGTTTGCTTTGGTAGAAACATAACTTATGTAAATTTTAGATCAAGACGCACACACTACATCCACATAGTAAAATACTCATCAAAAAACTAATACTCAGCATTTAGGCTCAAAGCGTTCATTCCAAAGAGTGATACAATAGTTTAAAAATCAATTTTTAAAGAAATATTATAAATAACTTTCATCTTTGATGCTATTTTTGTATGACGTTATGACGTTTGCACAGACGTTTTTTTGTGAGCTTTTGACGTTTGACTGACTGTTGGTGCGTTTAGTTACTCACGTCGTATAAAAATTTAATGATAATAAATTCCATGTTATGATAATCTAATGATTATTGTTGTAATAATTGGAGTTAACCCGAAAGATTTCAACGGACTACTTAAACATAAAGTACTAGGGGAAAGTTTTTTTTCCCAAGCATTAGTTTATTAGCAGTAATTCTAAATCAGCCTTGCCTATTCCCAACGGTAGACGGGCTTACAGTCCCATTAGAAAAACAACGACATTTTCCTCATATTGTTATCGATTTCTTACATACCTAGCCCCTCAGAGCCTAGCCCTCTATCCTTCCTTATAGAGGTCTTTCAAGAGTTTAAATTATACTTCAGATGATAATAATAATATAAAAAAAAAACTATTTATAAGATGTTTGTAAACCGTTTATATTTACACTAACTTAAATTAATAATTCTATATTATAATGTTGTTATTTGTTTTCCTGATTAAAAGAAAGACGGGGGTAAATAAGTCGATGCAGGTGTCGACACAGTTCCCGTATTAGTTCTAGACGGCGGTATGTAACCTGGTTGTGGTGACGCTGCTGGCCCGGAGTTATACCCCGGAGAAGGTGCCGGAGAAGGTCCCGACGAAGTGTTTGGTGGCAAGTAAGATTGACTTGGCACTGAAACTGTTCCACCTGTGTTTGTTTGAGTTTTTGTAGATGTTGAAGTAACTGTTTGGCCTGATGTTGCTGTATTTGTAGTCACCGAAGGTGGTAGATATGTATCAGATGGAGTTCCCACAGATCCGGTTTGCACGGAAGTTGTAGTCCCACCGGTGGTGACTTGACCTGATCCAGAAGTGACCGAAACACCTCCTATGCTTACACTACCCCCAGTTGTGGTACTTCCACTTGTACCTGCACCTGTTGGTGGCAAATATTTAGGAGCATTTGTCGAGACCTCTAAAGAGCCCTGAAGTGTCGGGGAAAGAGTGGGCGAAGGTGCGTTGTAACCGTAACCTGAAGCAGCGTTACCGGAGGAGCCAGCATTAGTGGCAGTTTGAGTGCCGGTTACTGTAGTTTGCGATCCAGTACTGGTAACCTGAGAGCCTGTGCTAGTCTGGGCTCCGGTGGATGACGTGCCATAATTATATCCGGCGTTACCAGTAGATGAGGACTTGTAACTGTATCCACCAGCAGTGCCTGCTGGAGCGGCGGTCGCAGCGGTGGTCCCCGCAGTTTTTCCTATGTTGACGGTGTCGCCACCGGCCGGCACGGGGTACGCGTAAAACATTTGCTGCGTCAGCGTCCTGTCAACATTCGGTGCTTGAGTTGGTGCAGGTGTAGACTTCTGCGGCAAGTCAAATGATACACTCGGCTTGTCGTACACGTACCCGTCTTGTCGTCTTACTCGAACGCGCAGGCTTTCTTCCACGAAGTCACTTGCAGTTTGGATGGGCACTGTGGCAATACATTTGAATAACAAAGTGGGAAGCAGAAAATAAAGATACTTTAGTTTTATAAGCATCTTGTGTTTGAAGTTAAACAGGTAGACCGTAAGAGACAATTTTAGCTTTGCCTACTTGTATTTATAACTGTTCAGTGGAAGTCACGAGAACTTCGGTTACCTATGTTACAAAATCCGTCTTCAGTTAACCCTTAAATGACGTTGTTGTTTTTGTCAAATAAAATAATAGAGATCACCGAAATGGTCTGGTAAGTGACGGGACTGCGAGAGGTATTTAAATAGAAATTAGATAATTATCAGCTTTTTCAGGGCAGACTTTTTCAAGTCATTAACTTAGAACTTACTTGGAGCTTAACAGTGCGTTAGCAGTAGAAGATCATGAAGGATCTAAATTGATTTGGTTGGTCGGCTTCCAGGCTACCCAGGTACAGCTGTATATTTGTGTCATTACTTATCTTTTTCTGAAAGTTACCTAGTTCTTAAAGAAATAAAGTAATCTAGGTGGTTCCAGACAATTCATACCAAGGTTTGAACTGTGCAGGGTTATTTCCGTAACCCACTATTATGTGGTTTTGTTAAATTACAGAAATGCAAATTAAAGTAAGTATATTTTCTTCGTGTCTAATATCATAATCACGATCCTTCGTAAGGTACAATCATAAAGTACCTCTACCTACATTGTTTCAAAGGATAATTATTGTGAAGGTGAATACAAAAGTTAAAAATGCAAATAATGCAAGGGTAAGTTTGGGGTGACTTTGAAAACATGAAGAAAAATAAAAAATCGGTAAAAAAACTTTTAAGTTAAACGGTTTTATCTTATGTGCACTGAAAACTAGAAAATAAAAAAAAACTGTTACTTACCTATAAACCTACATAGGTGGTCCCGGTCATATTCGACTAAAATAAAAACGTGGGGCCCATTACCTAACTATTGCTGTAATACTTTCTTCTAGAGGTATAATAGGTGTGGATTTCTACTTACTATAATCGTAACTGGAGATTTTGACAATCAATAATCAGCCGTAGCGGCTTCACCAGCGAACGCCGAGCTCACGACGAGGCTTTTAAAACCATCCAACCCAAAAAAAAACAAAGATAGGATATTATAACGAATTTTATTAAAATAAGTAGAAATGCTAATTATTCTATTCACTACCATAAACGAGAGTCATAAAATGACAAAAAGC
Organism: Helicoverpa armigera; assembly: GCF_030705265.1. Lineage (NCBI taxonomy): Eukaryota > Metazoa > Arthropoda > Insecta > Lepidoptera > Noctuidae > Helicoverpa > Helicoverpa armigera. The sequence continues at coordinate 2,781,817 of NC_087133.1, read as the reverse complement.
CAACGTCACGCGGTGTTCCCAGGCGGTCACCCATCCAAGTACTGACCGCGCCCGATGTTGCTTAACTTCGGTGATCGGACGAGAACCGGTGTATTCAACGTGGTATGGACGTTGGCGATGGAATTGTTCAAATTACGAAGTGTATAAAACACGTGCAACCGAATAATATAGTCGTAGTGGTCTAGCTGGCGGATAAAGCACTAGCCAAGTGTAAACGCGTGGGTTCGATTCCCGGTCAGGCAAGTACCAATGCAACTTTTTTTTTGTTCTTAGAGAAGGCTTACAGACTATAACATTTTCATATTTTAACTTAAAACTAGATAGTCAGATCGCTAATTACTTACATACAATACTCCACAAATAAAGCACCTACTAGTATTTTGTATGTACTTTCTAAGTATGTCTTGGACCAGGACTGTAAAGTTGAAATGATCTGTTCGATTGGTGAGCAGACTACCCTATCGTAAGGTCCCTTTGGCAAGCCAATGAAAGGATATTGGAAAAAAATTGGTCTTATAGGTAGGTATTTGTAGCAGAATGCCCGCTAAGGTCAATTGATATCCAAATGACACGTAATTAAATTAGCTGAATTGAGCCCAAGGGCGGATCCAGCTTCGGCGCCAGGGGGGGGTCACACAGTCGTGGACAAGTCACAAAATTTTTTATATTGTACCGTATACTTCTTTTCATATCGTGGTGGCCTAGTGGGCAAAGAACCAACCTCTCGAGTATGAGGGCGCGGGTTCGATTCCAGGTTAGGCAAGTACCAATGCAACTTTTCTAAGTTTGTATGTAGGTACTATCTAAGTATATCTTAGACACCAATGACTGTGTTTCGGATGGCACGTTAAACTGTAGGTCCCGGCTGTCATTGAACATTCTTGGCAGTCGTTACGGGTAGTCAGAAGCCAGTAAGTCTGACACCAGTCTAACCAAGGGGTATTGGGTTGCCCGGGTAACTGGGTTGAGGAGGTCAGGCAGGGCAGTCGCTCCTTGTAAAGCACTGGTACTCAGCTACATCCGGTTAGACTGGAAGCCGACCCCAACATAGTTTGGGAAAAAGGCTCGGAGGATGATACTTCTTTTCATATTAAAAGTAGTAGTATAAATACAATAAGCGCGATCGTAGCGAGCTCGAGATTTTAAAAGTGGCTTCATGTAGAAAATGGCCCAAGCAGAGTGAGCGCAATTTCTGGTATTTATGCTACACACACGTGCCAAATAAAAAAGCGCGAGTGAAGCGAGCGCGAAATTTTTTGTTCAGGTCGAGGGCTAAGGTTAAAAAAGTGTTTTTATGTAGAAAATGGTCCGAGCTGAGCGAATGTGATTTCTTGGACATAACCACAGTTCAGAAACTGAAAAAAGCGCGAGCGAAGCGAGCTCGAAAATTTTTTGTAAAGTTTCACAGTAAAACATTTTCTGTGAAAACTTCAACTGTCTTACTATTGGTAAGGGTTCATGAGATCAGGGCGGTCTCTAGCTCATGTAGCGCCTGGGTGCAATCATCACCCAAGTAGGTAGGTAAAGGACTCAAAAAATGTTTCCAAATCATTGTAGGCTCAAACTGTTGGCCAGATTTAAGTTATGAAAGTCGAAATAGGACAACGTTATTGTAAAAATTTGCGCGAGCGAAGCGAGCGCGCAATTTTTTTAATTTTGGGACACAAAAAGTTCATAAGTTTTAAAAAGCGCTGTAAAGTAACAAGCAGTCGGAAGCGCAAACTGTTTTGTTTTTGAGGACTCCATTAATATTTTTTCTGCTATATTTGACTTTGAAGTTACCAAGGCAAGGTAGATATAATATTGCGCGAGCGAAGCGAGCGCGAATTTTTTTGAGCCTACGACACAAAAGCACCTGATTAAGTACATTCCAAAGCAACAAGTAGCCGCGAGCGTAGCGAGCGCGAATTTTTTTTAATGATTTGTTTGAAGACTCACAAATCAGACTGGGAATTACGTACAAATAAAAGGGAACCGTGATTAGAGCGAGTGCCATTTATGTTCGTTGTTTCGATGCGTGAATAACAATAATAAACAATCAGAAATACAGTACAGACATAGTCATTTTCTCGCGAGCGTAGCGAGCTAGAATTTTTTCACTTAGTTGGAGGATGTTAAAAATTAAAAATAATCAAAATGATCAATCCAACAAAGCGAAGGCGACTTTTTTGTCAGTATCATGATACAATGTGGAACTTCCTTATCGAATGTGTGTAATTTCTTCAAAATTTCGTGGTGGTGGGGCGTCCCGCGGCGCCACTGAGACCGTGGCGCCCGGGTTATTCCCACACCCTGCACCATAGGTAAAGACGGCCCTGCATGAGATACAGCATGTAATGTAGACAACCCGGTCAGCGGATTCTTAGTAACAGGGTCCCGTTTCCTCCTTTTGGGTACGGATAAAGAGTAAATAAAGAATAGAGAGCGAGCGTTTGCGAGCACGAATTCTTCAGCAAAACTACTCTACCTGTAACTATGTAGGTATCTACCTATTCACTCGGAATAAAAATTATCTTATACTTATAACAAAAACATAAAACATCGTGTTTAACCATTTCAATTATTGGTCCTCTTAAGTCCTGAACCTGGCCCAGGGGGGGGTCATGACCTTGTGACCTACCCCCTGGATCCGCCGTTGATTGAGCCTCTGTGTTTATTAAGTTAAATATCTACCGCTGCTTCTTATCTGGTTGTTAGCATATATACGCTGCATACATACAAAGCAAGTGAAAGGAAGTTGTTAGGCTGCGAGAGGTCGAACGTCTCACAAGTATTTAGTTTCAGTTCTGTGTCTATCGCCGAACGCATTCCGTGTATCCTAAAGTAATTAAATCGGTACGTACCTAACTAAGCTTATTTGCAAAAACTTTATTTAATATTAAGTTAATTAATAAGTTGACGATAATTGTATACGATTTTTTAAGTACCTACCTACCTACGTAGCAAACAATTCATCAGGCATTTTTTTTTCAGTGGAGAATCAAGTTTATGTAAATAAGTTGGTTGCATAGACAATGCATTAATTATTTACAATCAAATAAGATCCTTTTAGGAAGCCTGTCTAGATGCGCTTTTGTGGACTTTTGACATCTTAATTTGCTCTTGGAAATAGTAGGTACCTTAACAGCAAACGGCTAGCAATTAAAAACAATTGCTGCCACACCCCACAAAGTATAGTCTTTGCCACACCCCTACCTACTAGCGTACCTACTCGTGCTTACCTACTTACAAAATAAATAAAAAAGTTTAAGCTACATAATATTTCCTTAGCATATTTTGACCTACGTATTATTTTAGCACGGTACAAGGTAAATACGAAACAAACTTAATTTCACAAATTAAGTACCTATCCAGTTACAAGTAAATACCTTAAAATCACTGCTAATAAAAACGAACTAGGAAGTTTTGTTTTTCTAACGTTGGCCTGGGACAAAACTAGTACCTACGTACCTATTGCAAGGTTACGCTCAGTGCAACAAAAAATACTTATGTAAACAAACCCGGAAGGCTTACTTACATATAGAGATATTGATATCTGAAAATACATCAGAATAACTAATTAAATAATCAAAACTGTTTAAGAAACGTTATCCCAATTAAGATGCTGAATGCCGAAATTGGCTTGTCTCAAACATTTTTTTACCAAATCGAAAAAAAATAATTTTAATCTTGAACATATTTGTGAGAACCCTGTTAATTTCAAAACACGTTCTCAAAAAGGTTTCTTGATACAAAAAAAAAATAAACTTACCTCTTAAAATGATCTTCCAACAAAAATATCTGTATTACTTATCAACGTACAGTATAACATTTGTAACATTAACGAGTCCATCCATATGTAAATATAGAACTTGGTTAATTTTTATTTTTGATTACTCAACTTATTTTAAAGCTATTAATTTATATGTATGTTACGAACGTCGCGTCAACAGGCTTCAGTGTTTTGGCTCATTGGCTGCATTCAGCTTCTTAAGTGTTACTTACGTATTTTTGAGAAAGTTCATCATTTCCAATTTCAGAATCATGGTACTGAAACTTTACTACTTGGAAGATGGTCCTCCGTCACTCTCCTGCCGACAAGTCCTGGAGGCCTTACCGCCTATTGACTTCGAGCTGGTTAACGTCAGCTTTTATCATGGAGAGCATATGACTGAGGAGTTCGGGAAGGTATGTATCTTACCTATTTCTTATAAACGGTCTTTAGATTAAACGATGCTGCTTTTGATTCTAGATTATTACACAATGTCAATAATTTTATCTCGTTACCAACTCATAAACATGATAACTATGTAGGTATTTTACAATATTGTGTAATACACAAAAATAGGTACTTATTTCTCAACGTGTTGTAATACCCAAAAATAAATATGTAGGTACCTACTAAGTTGCTTAGGAGCAAACGATTATGCAAGTCTACGTCGATTATAATTGAGGCTGAGCCCACAAAAGTGACCTGCTGGCTTATTCGCTAACTTTCGAATTCTCAGATGTCAACTGGCCTCAGTTGTCATCGGAACTTTGATGTCAACCGATAAGTTCAAAACATTGGTATTCTGTATCGCATGAAGTGGATATCGGTGGATATCGTTACACGGTTGCTGACGCCAAAACTACGATGACAATTTGACAGCTCTATTTTTTTATCCATTATCCATTATGTCCACTGGGCTTACGGAATCGCAATATAACGTTTATCGATACAGAAACAGCTGCCAAAATGAGTCATGGTGGATATCAGCCTGATGACGTCATCTCATTTGGTAACTGGCGTTAGCGAATAAGAAAATAGCTGTTTGACAATTTACTAATGTACACTTTACCAATTGATGATATCTGCGAGCTGTCAGTGGAGTTAGCGAATAAGGCTACTGGTCTACATTCTCATGTAGATATCATGACATATTTATCTCAAACATTTAACGTTGACATTGGCACTAATAACAGCTCAATTAGGGACGGATTAATCGTATAAATTAGGCCAGTGCCCAGTACATACTGCATGTCCTAAGAACATGGCCAGCAGATAATTTATGAAAGCTGCCTGCCTAGATCGGGATGATCCGGGATGCCCTACATTCGGCTGTGACATGATAATCATGTTGTAAATGACTATTTCTTATTTTCAGATGAACCCTCAAAAAGAGATCCCAGTGCTTGAAGACGATGGATTCTTCTTGAGCGAAAGCGTGGCCATCATGCAGTATATTTGTGACAAATACAAACCAGGAAATCGTTTGTACCCTACAGATCCTAAAGCAAGGTTAGCATTTTACCCCTATTATTTCTACAACATAGGTACAATTTGTGACACGTATCTGCCAACGTTATCTGATAATTATTATAAAACACAAACTAAAAATCTTCAAGAACAACAGGGTCTTATAAAAACATAACTTTGCTGTTAACTATTGCAGGGCTATTGTGAACCACCGGCTGTTGTTCAACTTGACCACATACTACCATGATTTAGTTACCTACACGGTAAGATTTCTAGAATACAATTTACTTTTATAGACATAGTACTTATCGCCTAAGTGTTGATACAAACTGTACAACTATGAAATCAATATCGTCATCACCCGAGCCTTTTGCCCAACCATGTTGGGGTCGGCTTCCGGTCTAACCGGATGCAGCTGAGTACCAGTGATTTACAAGGAGCGACTGCCTACCTGACCTCCTCAACCAAGTTACCCGGGCAACCCAATACCCCTTGGTTGGACTGGTTGTCAGACTTACTCGCTTCGGACTACCGGTAACAATTGCTAAAGATGTTCAATGACACCCGTGACCTATAGTTTAACGTCCCCTCCGAAACATAGTAGGTAGTGAAATTAATATCTCCTGTATTTCAGATCATGCCCATCTACTTCGCCTATGAGCGCACCCCCGATGGTCTGAAGCGCGTCCACCGGGCGCTGGACCTGTTCGACACATACCTGCAGAGGCTCGGCACCAGCCACGCGGCCGCTGACCACCTCACCATCGCTGACTTCCCTCTCGTCAACTCCACGATGCTGCTCGAAGTTATTGACTTCGACTTCTCCCAGTACAAACACGTGAGTTTTATTAAGAAAATTGTGAAAAGCTTTTTTAAAACGATAATCGAAAGAGTCGTTTCTGTCTGCATTCTATTCTACCTATTTTAAATGTCCTGGAAAACCTTTCTGCCTTTTATCCTACTAATATTATAAACGCGAAAGTTTGTATGTATGGATGTATGGATGTTTGTTACTCTTTCACGCAAAAACTACTGAATGGATTTTAATGAAACTTTACAATAATATAGCTTATACATCAGAATAACACATAGGCTACAATTTGTAAACATATTGTTCGAAATACTAAACCTGCGCAGACGAAGTCGCGGGCACCAGCTAGTCTTTTATAACCCGATTAGCAGTTCCAAAAGTGTGAAAGCTCCCTTTTCTTATAGAAGTTGTTTAAAATTAAATTAAGTCATTCATTGCCTTTTGCATTGATGTATCTCATACCACTTATACATATTTCACAGGTTACCAAATGGTACAACGATTTCAAGAAGAATCATCCCGCCTCGTGGGCAGTCTCCGCAGAGGGCATGAGGCTGATGAAGAACTGTGCAGCCAACTTACCCGACTTGTCCCACCTTAACCACCCCCTTCATCCCACTAGATCTATTAAGAAATAATTATATATATGTCGGAGGCGTCATCAGGATGGCACTATCGTCCGACATCAGTTAGGGTAATCAAGCAAAGAGATAACTCAAAGAAACTCAAAACTCAAACAAACTAAAAACTCAAACGTTTATTCAAATTAGTCAGAACAAAAGACAGCCCCCAAAACGCCCGCCCTTCGCCACTTCCTACGTGTTCTAGCTGGGGAGAAGAAGTGGCGGAACAAACTCCTTAGCAACACATACCAACCATTACCGAACATGCAAATACCACAAGAACCATACCATAGACCATAATACCATACCATACCATGCCAGAGAAGAACCATTACAATACAAAAATCACAAGACTTACAATAAGTTTAGGTACTACCACGCTAGGCAATAACACCAGGTACACTACACGTAACGAAAGGCAGTAACGCGACAACTCCACGAAGACTCGACGAAGCTTCGACCAAGACTGAGCTAAGACTGAGCTCCGCGGACGCCACGCTGACCGCCACCACTCTGCCAAGCGCGCCAAAATGTTGATTCACCGGAAACGCCGCTAGAGGGCGCGCTTGCGTGACGTTTAGTGTCCGTACTATTGACAGTCTCCGACATATACATATTTAATCAAAGGCTTATTTGTGAAATAAAGTCAATACGTATATAAAACTTCAATCAGTATTTGTATAATATGATTTCTGTAAAGGGTCATTGTGGAGTAACGATCGTAAGGTTGTCAATTAATTTTATTAACCCCCTACGGATTACGAAAATTGTTGATTTATTACTGAAACCTCTATATTTAGTGAGTAGAAATAGAAATCTCATTAACCTTTTTACGACTTTTAGATAGAAGGCTACTAAACATGAGGGCCTACTATCACCACCATAGTTTAATTGCGAAATTAGAAACGCTTCATTTGCGATATTTTATTTCTTAGTTATAAAATGGGACTTTTATCAGTTCCGTATGTGCGGTTTGCAATCTATGTAATATTCGGCCACTTTCTACTCTTAAATTAGGTATTCGCAGTTCTCCTCCAGTTTTACTTACTCCGAATAGTTCCTACTGACCAAAGGAAGGGCTAAGTATTAACAAGATTACACACATAATATTTACGGCTGTTATCTTGGGTTTATATAAGCAGTGTTTCCCGATAATATCCTCTGCAATAATATGTTATGTATAAAAGGGTAGGGTATATAAGCTACATACATCTGGCAATCGGTGCAGCGCAGCATATTGTTGTATAAAATTATACGAGTTATAACATAGGATAATATTCTGTCTAACTATATAGCTCAGGATAATAGTCTGGCTGCAATACCGTGTTATACAGTTAGCTAAGTTTGATCTTGATGGCGGTTAAAGCTCTTGTGGCATACAAGCTTCCTTGCTTACCTACTTGCTTATTATACTAGGTTCCCCTCAAAGTATGGATCAGTAGTAATAGGGGCACGCACGATGGATGATGAAGGAGTCAACGAGGATGTCAGAATGGGAGGAAACATTTTCAACCAGACCTATTTTGTCCTCGCTGATCTTCGTACAGATAACAACCTTCATAGCTGGAAAGCGATCTAGACGCCATTATATCTTTGATTATTATCTAATATAGACTACCAAGTAGCTTATACCATAAGCTAAACATTATTGCGTTAACAATAAAACACAGCAACATTGATATAAATAAACTTTAATACATAACTGATGATTAGTCAATTTACAATGATAAATATTTGTTGACCTGAATCATCCACTTCCTTCAAGGGTTACAAAATGCCGGCCATGGCTGATTCAAAGCAAATATTTTTAGCTCACAGGATCGGGATTTGATCAAACTATGAAACACATCTCCTCATGAAGGTCAAACAGGAGTTACTGCAACAGTCCTTATGGTTGATGCACTGGAAAGTAATAAAACAATGCGGTCAGAGACAGTATAAGCAAATAGAAAGTTCAAGGTTCAGAACAATTTCAATACAAACAACAAGGTCTGGCGCGCTGTTCCTAAGGCTTAGGGTCTAAAATTGTTTTAATGACTTAATGCAGAACTTTTCAAAACTTTCACTTGAGCAAAAGGTAAGAAAGATAATCCTCAAAATGCTGTCTCCATCGTAATTAAGGTTTGTTAGTCGCATGAATGGTTTGTGTTCCAATATTTCCTAGAACAAATGCTTTCTGTAAAGTAACTCCAGCATAAACTATACCTAACAGCTCTGAGCTCTTCGATTAAACACAGAATACACCAACTTTAAGAAGACCTAATATTTTCCTTGTACGTCCCGAAATAGATTTGGTCAATTTACCACGTAATGTCGGTAGGTAGTAAAATGATACCTAAACATTTTAAAATAAAGCCAACTAAACTGTAGCCTTAATAATTATTTGCAATGCTAGGTACGTGCTCCGATTACAGGATATTTATATGCACCGGTCGATCAATGGTCAACAAAAACAAAACAAAGGAAAATTATTGAATAAACTTACGAATTCGCCAACTTTGGCGCACTTCGCGTTGTCTGGCGCACTGAATTGTGCTATTCCTTCGATAGGCAGGACTTCAGGTACGACGATGCTGTTGTCTTCTATTTCTGCATCAGGCAGGAGGATATCCTTCGTGCCTCGGTCAGTGATAATGCTGCAAGTCGCGTACGAAAGCGCAAGGAACAAAACAAAGGCAGTGAGGCGACACATTGTGGTCAGGTGCAGGTTGACACTAACGTAGCTCAGTGCGTGGTGCTGATATAGGGTCAGCTGACATTCGCGTTAACGGCACCCGCATGGAGCCCGATAACGAAAGTTCTATCGTAAACATTGTTTACAGGACGTTGTTTTAGTTTACAGTATTTTTATTAACTGTAAAGTACCTGTTTCTAAATAGATAGGATTCTTTCCATGCGATTACATAATAATAAGGGATTCGTTGACACGCTTCCCGTAGGTGCTGGGCCACAAACCATGGTGACGAATCTTCTTGAACAAAGAAATGTCGACTTTAATTTTATTATTGTATCATGCATATCCAAAACCGCAGGCTTCGTCACTATTGCAATATGAATTAGCAATTGTTCACAACAAAATCTGAATACCTAAGCATCTCATTTATTTTTTGGGCGCATTCGCATCTGAATTTGTTCTCAACTTCAATTCACTGGATACCACTGGATGTCATCTACATACATACATTCTATCATGACCTAGAAGAGTCAGCTTCAGTCTCTGCTCAATTTTTTCCCACAATCTTGATTACGAGATATTGTATGGAAATCAGGAGACCGTTTATTATTGTATGCAGTCAGGTGACGATGATGACAATATTTTCAATATGATTGGCCCTTAGTAGGTACCTACATATCTATTGAATCAAAATCTGCAACGATGGTACCTATATCAAATATTTTCTCACGGATCATTTTGTACCCACAGATCTATTTTGTGAACCAGAAAGGACCGGTTATTGAGTAAAACATTATTTGTTATGGTAGGTAGGGACCTTGGCCATTCATGGTGCTAATCTTGGAGCTTTGTCCGTTGGTTGACGGCCGTGACGGGTCTCATTCATATTCGGACCTTCCATATAACATGCAAATGATGTAGCTTTAGAATTCTGTGAGTAACTTTGTTAAAATGAAACGTCTCCAGAGTAAAATCAATCATATATATATTTCGTATTAACATTTTACATTTGAATCTCATTAGAATTTTCGGTAACAATATAAATACATACATTTTATTCTTAGTCTTCATCAGCATTAAGTTACACATTTCTTACTGTAGCCAAGGCAAGCGCGAGAGCAGCAATCATTGTGAAAAATGCACTGAAAGAGAACAAGAAATAACGTTAATTCAAATCACCTATATAATAAAATAAAAAAATATGACCAGACTGTCCTCAAGAAATACATATGATAGAGCTATTGTCAGAGATAGCAGTATAATTCTTTCTGGACCACAAAATTAATTAAGTAGATAAATAAAAGGAAATAATTAAAAACGCATATTTCTGCATTCCTACTGAATCGATTCTAAAGGGCAGATGATTGAATCATAGGTACTCTAAGGATAACAACGACCCATAGTTTATACTTACATCTTCACCCAGCTTAGCGCATTTGAACTCATTTGATACAATATTCGGTTGTGCAACGGCTGGTTCTTCGGGAGCGTCAATTTTCTCAATAGCGCCTTCTTCTTCAATATCCTTATGTATAGTATTGGCAGATACAAGAACATACTGCATTAACGCAATCAAAACTACAACTGTGGAAAGGCGACCCATTGTGGAGAAATGCTGGCTTAAACTGACGAAGGTTTGTGGACGTGGGTAGATATAGGGTCTGTCTGATGCAGTCAGTTTAACGGCACCCGCATTGACCAGAGATAACGGACGCAAAAATATTTGTTACAGGACGTTGTTTTTGAGAGGCTGGTGGAGGTAGGAATGTAGGTACCTCTGGGTACTTCGGCATATATAAACTTAATTAGGGTAATTTAGAGCTTCATAACATAACACTATCTTTGTAAGTTAATTTCTTCCTCCTGTCTATATATGTAGGATCTCGGTCGTCATTGAAAGCTCGTCTTTCATTATGATTTAAGATTTTTTTTGGGAACTATATTTTTTGTCACCAAAATTTATATTTGTCATCAAGTTGTATCACCTAATAAATAGATCTATCGCCACGAAATATTTTCGTTCTCAGATAAACAAAGAGTGTTCCCAGGTATGAATTACCAAATTATTGTTAATATAATGTGTAGAATATGAGATGGATTACCAATAAAATTGTAGTGCATTACATGAATATAAACTTCGTCCTTATAATAATAGTTTTATTACTTAAATAAAAGCTTGGTGCTCAAAATGGTAGATCTGTCACCAAATAAATCGATTAATCGATCCCTGACTGCGACTCCTTTTTATTTGTTACTTTGTCACCAATACAGTAGTTACATTTTATTTCGTTCAGTTATTAAAATAATGTATTCGTTACCAATTTAATACATCAGTTTATAATTTTAATGAAAATATGTTCAAAGGGAAGAGGAAGGGAAGGGAGACAAATTGGTGTGCTTTCGGACCTCAACGAATGGGTTGTAGGTTGGTTGTAGGTACGAAATGGAGAGTGAATCTACCGCACAATATTGATTGGATACAAAAATTGGATGGAAAATGCAACTGCCCTGCGTTTTACAAAAATTATATATGCAAGCATATTATCGGATTAGCCATAGGCGTAAAGCTGGCCAACCCCCCACCAGAAGCAAAAAAATTACTTATTGGCCAGAAAAGAAAAAGGGGGCGCCCTTCAAAATTCAAACCAGCGCTGATTATTCAGTGATTGTTATTTTTAACAATAAATATTGATTTAATTAAGTGTTTTATTTACTATTCAGCTAGAAAAAATTAAATTTATTACTACTACCTGTGGAAATTAAGACCCTTGGGGGAGGCACATGGCCAGTTAAGTAGTAGACTCTTTTGGTTGAAAGGATGATGACGATCACCCTACATTTTTAGACCTTCATGAAATTTTCTAGTGATATATGATTTATTGGTGATCTCTTTAAATTAGTTTGCTTAAATACTATTAGGACAAACCTATTATAATACATACAAAACCATTTATTTGGTACTTGACCCCATATCTCCATGATTTTCTTTAATTTATTGCGGAACTGATTTTATATTGTTTGGTGCTACATTTTGGTGACACATCTACTATTTTGAGGGCAAACCCTATTATTTAAGAAACACAAAATGAATTAAATTGGTGACAGCTTAAATCATACCCATTTTTTTTTAATATATAGAAATCAAGAAAACAGTATTTTTCTTTTAATAAATTTAATTGAAATGGTTGCCTCGGACTTTAATTCAATAAAAAATGTGCAATACACTGAACTTAATTGTCCAAAGGATTCATTAAAGTTGACTCTCCCATCTCCCATGAAATGTTTGAATTTCAGTGCAAGTTACGGGAAAACAGATCATCATTTATAATAAGTACTGACTTGAAATTTAAATAATAAATATTGTTATTATAATGGCATGATATTACTTTAGGTACAACAGGTACATTGACCAGACGATCTGGTATCAGGAGTATGTTTGCGTCCATCCTGCCTGCCTGATGTATAAGTATCTACTTACAGTTAGCAAATATGATAGGTATAGTGGAACAATCATTTGCAATTGTGTCAATGTTGGCAGATGGTATCGATGGGTAAGTAATGATTCATTACTAATGAACAACATTTTGTAACATATTCCACAATGTTTGAACAACTTTATATTGAACTAAGTGATTGAGTAATCAATTTTCCTGCTAATAGGTACTTAGTGTAAATGCGAAAGTTTGTAGGGATGTACTTACCCTACTCTTTTAATCAAAAGCTAATGAATGGATTTTGATAAAACTTGGCAGTACTTAACATAAATCTATATCAGGATAAAATATACGAATACGGTACTTTTTAACCGTGTGCGGAAAGTAAGTCCCTCGAGACGCGGCCGAAAGCTGAGAGCCTATTTTAGATAGGTACTTAAATAAAGTTACTCGCATGAAAGAGCTCGTTCATGGTAGTTAAAATAAAAGAAAAAAAAAACAGTCAACCTGTAGAACTAGACACAAAACGCTCAATTAACCTCATCAATACAGTTTTCCAACAAATGTTTTAACAGGACAGTGACATTGTAAACTTAACGATTACTTTATCTATGTATCCTAAATACCTGCTGGTATATCGTTACTATTGACAAGTTGACCTACATTATAGGGAAAACGGTTTTTTGTTAGTCATCCATCACTCAAGTATTGTTTGATAACGCAATCAGATATATGATACAGCCAGCCAACCAAAGGTAGGAAAGCCACCTTAAATTGGTTCTTCCACCATGAGATTGTATGAATATAATATGTACTTCATTATTTTTTTCCAAATGTATTCTCAGTAAATGAAAAATGGTCTAAAACTTCTAACGGCAACATCGACATAAAAATGGCATGTGGTCCGACAAACTTATGGGATATTCACTTATAATACCACAAGAGCTTCAAAATTATCGGGTATTTTCCGATAGGTTCGTTATTAAGTCGTCAAGTTTTTCAGGAAAAATCACTCGCGCTTCGCGCTCGTTATTTTTTAACCTGAAAAACTTGACTCCTTCATTTGTTTGCAGGGAACCTTGAGGGAAATGCCAGATAATTATGAAGCTCGTGTGGTATTCGGGAGATTATTTTTCCGTCCCAAATGTCGGCCACAACCTGTCAGTTTGACGTAGCAACGCCCAGAGAAAATATTCAAAAAATTTTCAGTATAATACCATGTAGGTTGTACCACGTGACGTCGAATGGTGCAATTCTATTGGTCGATATTTGGGTCGGAAAAATAATCCTTAGGAATAAATAATGTATTGATTTACTTAAATATTTTTATTAGGTATACAACATATTCGTCATCATTAAATGATACTTACTATTGAAACGGTCATTAATTTTAAACTAAGCTAAAGTCCTTGCTCTTGACATTTATAGAAGTTCATGTCACACGTAGCAGTTCCACAGCACTGGTCATCTGCCACACACTGAAACACGGTTTATCACAATTTTATTGTCTATTAACCATACATTTTCATAAGCTTAAACTTAACCTTTAAAAATAGCATTTCTAATTTACATCACAAAAATCTAAGAGCGGTGCAACTTTTTCAACTTATCATTTCACTATTTTTTCAATACTGAAATACTGTTATCATAAAATAGTACCAGGCAAGGAAAAACTAAGAATATACCAAAAACCAAACTTACATCATCATAGTTAACTCCACATTCGCCTTCATTAGAATCCGACTGGGGTCTAGCTTGCAGTGTACCAATTAAGTATTGTGTACAAAGAAGGAACAAAATAATACCACACGCACGGCTCATGATGATCAATATTCGTCCAATTCTAAATGGAATTTGTCTTACCTGGTTTTTATAAGTACAATTTTACCACAACCAGTTTGTTTTTTTACGTATTTCCTTGTGATTTTGTGTTGACGCTAACTTATTGAATATTAATAATTTAATCAGCTGTTAAGTTATTCAACATATTTTGGAATTGAGAATCATTTAAGAAATACTTAGCTGGAATTTATTACATTATCATCAAAATAACTTGGTAGGTAGGGCTAGAAAGTAAAAAGGCATGAAATAACTTGGCAGGAAAATTCATAAATAGAGCGAAGAAAAACAGGCTTCCGATAGTCAAGAAGAAAAATCTTAAAGCCACAACGTAGCTAACCTGTTGCTAATGCGTCATAAGTTGCCCCATTGCAAGTTGACCCAATTTACGCAGGGGAAAATAGCACCGTTTTTTGTTAGTCATGTGTGAGTCAACATGGGCTCATTGTGTGATAATGCAATTGAATGATACGTCTACGTATAGTACAATCGAACCTTCAACTGTTTCTTTCAAACCACAAGATTATACAGTGCAAGAATACAAAACTGTTCAGCCGTGTCCTTAACTATTGGCCAATGATCATTCTTTCAAACTTACATATGTATACTTATAGTAGGTACCTATTTACATATTTCATGACTTGATACTTGTAGGAACTCTGAAGACATCCATGTAAAAATGAATTTTAAAAAATCGTTCATCTTGACGCAGTCGGGTTAGTTTATAGTTTTATTTTCAGTAGGTAGTGGGTAAGGGGGGAATTACCTACTTACCTTTCTTGTATTTCTTCGTAGTGCAATTACACAATGCTGCTAGTTTTCAGACAAAGACAGACCTTAATTAATATATCTGATTAAAACGATTTTTGCATTTTATACGGTGTTTAATTTTGGTCCATAAACGTTGCTTGACATGTCTTTTTTTTCCAAGATATTTATTATTCTTCATCATTTATGGAATTTAGGTAGTTCTATTTTGATCTGGCATCTTTTGGCGAATCTGTGACACGTTGCAGGTGCACAGCATTCTGAATCAGAGTCACACTGAAAAAAATATAAATTTAGGATTACCTAATCTGAAACTCAGTCAAACATAGAACCTAATTCAACAGATAAATAGGAATCTCCTTCGAAATATGTTCATAAGTTCTGCCATTGACAAGATATATACCTATGTAGATAAAGAAAACTTGTGCAAAACTAAGACTAAACATTCGGATGAATGAATACAGTAAGTAATGAAGATAAAACTTACTGAGTCACCATGTTTCCCACAAGTAGCAGCAGGGTCCGACGACTGAGCTTCAGTTGTCTCAATCAAGTATTGAGTGAAGATGAGGAACAAAACAATAGCACAGGCACGACGCATGTTGACTAGTATTCAGCTAATACTGCAGGATGTCTGGCTGAGCTGGTAGATATACCTCCAGACGTTAAATATCGTCATTAATTAGTGCGCTCCATCTACGGTCAGCCAATAAACCGGTTTTCCTGTTTTGACATCCACAACTCTAATCTAATAATAGCATAATATACAAACAACTCAGGTTTCCTGGTTTTGTGGTTTTGATCCTCAGAATTGTATGCTAATGAGCATTTGTTTACAATTAGCTAATTAGATAGGTATTTATAAAAATATTCTTGCAGAACTCACTTATTGTATTACATCTGATATGACCTTTTATACAGACACCTACCCCATAGGTCGACTGATTTTTTTTTCAATTTGGGCCAAGAGTTCCTTAGATTATTGGGTTCAAGCAAAAGCATTTCAAAGGTTTTCGAAATAAAATCGCTTCGTAAAATCTTTTATTTATTAAGGTGTTAAAATTATGGCACTGACAATACAAACTTCTTACTTAGTAAACTCAAAAATCAAACGGGAGCTTAAAAGGTCCCTGTGTGGTTCTTTGTGGTTTCTGTGGCTGCCTCTGAGGAGTTCTAGTTGGCTGTTTACCCAACAGTCCTGGCACTAATTGCATAGTGTTCTGTCCGGGCAACTGCACAGGCAATTGTCCCGGCAACTGGCCCGGCAATTGTCCTGGTATGGCTGGCAATTTGCCCAGCTGTTGCAAATTCAATAAGTTGCCGAGGAGATTCTTGCACAGTGCTCCTGTTAATCTGTCTCCCATATTGCCCCATAATCCGATCTGACAGAACCTGAAATAATACACATGAATAACTTAAGTTTGCAAAATAATAACGCTCTAAAATATAAAACCAGTTTTTGTTTTTCTAAACCAGACATTAATCTATTGTAGCGGACTGGTTTCAGAAAAAATAGATAACGATCCAGTTAGGCAAAGGAACCAGTTCAGTTTGAATTAGGGTTGCCAGATTCAGGTATTTCGGTTCCGGGACAATTCGAGGATTACGAAAAAAATTTGAAAAATTAGAATATCTATCTATATTTTTTGCATTTATTCAGAATTCGCATGTTTGAAGACTGTTTTTGCAGACCTTTCAAAAGACTTGTGAAATCTGGGCTCTTTAAAACGAAGAATTGCAATGCTGCGGGGTAGGTTATAAAGGAAGGGAAGCGGCCTGCTTCTATTATCAAAATGAAGAAAGCTAGTGTATGACGGTATTCGAAAATCCGGGACTAAAAGATGCAATTCCTGGACACGGGACAAGACTAGTTATTCCTGGACAATCCCGGATTTCCCGGCCATCTGGCAGCCCTAGTTTGAATGCATAGTAAATATATACTATACGCGGTTAAAAGATAAATAAATATTGTACAGAATAATTTTAGAATACACATTTATTTGCGCAGATTTTAGGTACAATAAAATACACAGATGTACCCACCTAAAATCTTTATCAATTGTCAACGATTCGCCAATCTTCAAAAATTGATCTGCGCTCGAAGGGAACAGTATGCCACCTAAGATCTTTGAAGTGTTCTTGGTTTTGGCATCATCAAGTCCGTGTGCGAACTTGGAGATAAGCCCCACAAAGTTCTCCCTGACTCGAGCATCGGTGCTGGAGACCTCGCCGCCCATGGGCTGGCCGTCAGGGCCCAATGGTTCGAAGATATATGCTAACTCGTCTCCGTGGGACGGACCTTGCGCTTTCTTAGGCTTCATCGGCTCGTCAGTCGACTTTTCTGTAAGTTTAATCAAGATCAATATAAATCATGCAAAGACTTAGACTTAGAGGATTATTAAGCTGAAATTAATATTACAACAAAAAGATGTTGCCTAAACACAAAATATCTAACATTAGAAAATATCAGTCTCCCAAAGTTTCGGTTATAGGTCAAACGAACGTCCTCTAGACATTTCCCTTTCACACTTGCTAAGACGTCTAGACCCAAAATACACGGAAATAACTGTTTTATTTTTTGCCACTACAGAATTGTCTTTATTTGCTGTTGCAATCAATAAATAGGGGTGAGGGGTGCATGTCGTACCTACTCCATTGCAAAGCAACAAGGTGATCTCGGACTTGCGTTGCGACCGTGTTAAGGTTTGAAGTTAAATGTCCACAAGCTCAATTTTTTTATACTAACCCGCTAAAGAGACGCCAGGCAGGAAATGCCAGCCCTTAGAAAGGTTTCCGACGTGCTCGAAGCTGTACAGGAACGCCTGGCCACCTGAACTCCACTGCTGCACGCTCTGGTACGCCGGGAAGTTGAACAGGGCATCACCTAGGAGATTAAGATGTATTCAGTAAGAAAGTGGCATGGGAAAAAAAGTTTTATCGGAATTGATCTATTTTTATTGTTTATGCACTTAATATATGTGATAGGTGTACCTATTTATAAAGTTTCATCTAAAATGCTAAAGACTTTTATAAAAACTGGATTATTAATTTCCTGTGAACTGCTAATTTACTGACAATACTGACATGTTCATTATAATTAATTCAATAAAATTAAACGATTTTCTGCGTAAAAATATTACAAGGAAATCGCATAAAGTAATTAATATACCTAAGTAATATTATAATCCATAAGTATACCTATTTCATCAAATGTATCTTGTAATCAATTGCAATTGATCCAGGGAACAATGCAGATTTTTTTTGACTCGGCATCGAAAATTTTATTATTAACTGTTGTAAACTATCGATTTCCTGCTGAGAAGGACACACTCTAACAAAAAATCTACCTATTTGCTATGAAGGGTAAAAAAAGGGTCCGACCCCTTGGTTAGGGTGCTGAAGAGGGTTCAAAAATGCTTTGAATTAGGTACGTAGTTCAAGTTCAAAACTTATAGTATAAAATGCGAATAGCTAAAAGGTTGTATAATAAGTGAGCTTTTATAAAATTTCGGTCCGTGACCAGATGGCAATGTACGACTGCATCTTTATACTCTAACTAAGTTACGTTTAATATATTAGAAACACTGTAGTGTTAACAAAAGTTTATTTACCTGTAGCTTCCGCGACCTCAGAAAGTCCATCAATGAGATTAGAAGCCTGATCAAACAAGCCCTGATAGTAGTCGGAGATGGGCAGGACAGCTTGAACGTTAGAAGCCAGTGGGATCAGACCCTCAACTCCTTGCACCACATTCTGAAGTCCGCCTATTACATCTTTCTTGAGGAAGTCCTTCACATTTTGGAGTTGGTTCGTCAGGAATTTGTTAAATTTGCCTGTAGAGAAAAAGAAAAGTTGTGTCACATCACAATATTAAGGGATAAAGGAAGGAATTTATATATTTTGTTAGTTAAAGTTAGTGATTACAGATTGGTTATTTCTTCTTTTCTTTTTACACAATCTACCATTATCAGACATCTCTTTTTAATTTATTCTTACTCTCCCATAACGGGCCTGCTGGAAGAGATTTCTTAAGAAATAAGTTATTCCTTTGTTATTTTTTTTTCTTTTCTGGATATTGTGTGTGTAACTGTGTCCATAAACTATTAAATAAATATATGAAGGAAGACCGTGGTTTTATCTCTATCTATCGATCGATTTGGCTACTGCAGGAAGCACTATACATATTTTTTTTTATTCGTCTTACCAAACACAGCCCTTGAGGTCTCTGCCGACGTGACGCCGGTGAGGAGAGGGACACGTTTCTGTTTCCTGCCAAGTGACTCAGCTGGAGCTTCGGCTACGAGAGGCGGCAGACCTCGGAGGTCATCCGCACCTTCTACTCTAGCACCAGCACCTGGAAAAATTGAAGCAATGCTACATAGAACACATCATTTCGATTTTTATTTTGTTTGTTTCATAATATCATACAAGACACGAAACTAGAGATATGAGGTTTTTCTCATTCTAGTCTATATGCTTATTATCGCCCAAGCCTTACCTGATCGTCCTGAAATTTCTTCCAAAAATCTTTGTGTGTCTACCATGTCCATATTCAAATCCTCGTCAGCCTGTAAATATGAAATGTTCTTTTAGAATCGAAAATTACCAACAATAAAAAAACTAAAGTTCGTACTAAGTACCTGTACAAGTTCTTCAACTGGCAATTTCCGTAAGCATATGAGAAGACTTTCAGCTGGTTTCTTCGGGCATCCCGTACGTTCAGCTAAAGCATCCGCATGTTTTTCAGGATCTGGTCTCACGGCGCCAGGAGACAAGGGAGCGCCTGACAAAGCGGCGACTCCCGTAGCAGTGCGACCTTCAGGAGACAACGCCAGGAGAGAAGCGGCACTGCCCCCAGAACCTTGGCCCATTACAACCACTCGCTTTGCGTCACCCCCGAAGAATTGAATGTAGTCTTGTATCTGAAATATACACAAAACATTATTAAGTTTATGGGGAATATTGACAGGTTCGTTTGTTAGGTTTTTAAGATCTAACGGTTGATGCTTAGATAGATAGTTTGAACATTAGTGATCATGTAATTTTAAACGTCTTACCCAGACCATAGCAGCGTGTAGGTCAAACAGTCCAACATTGCCTCCTGCATCTCTTTGCCCCGTGCTCAGATATCCAAGCGAGCCTAACCGATACTGTGCTGTTACCAATATCGTATCCTTTTGAACCAAATGTTGTCCCTGGAAACCAACATTTATCATTGCTACACACTCCTACAATTTTCTTAACTTATGAGATAGGAAAGTCATCGACAGAGTAGAATTTACGTAGTATTTTAGCTATGTATTTAATCTGGTAAATAATTCTATCCAATTTTGTAAAACCAAACAAAGCTAAAGTTGCTTACTCCATAAGAATGTGTCGATCCTGTTCTATAGTTACCACCGTGAATGAAGAAGACAACCGGGCTTCCTGCAAATGGTATAAAGGGTTATTTACACAATGGCTTATGTTTAACTGATCACCAGATATAGTAACAAATAGCAGACAAAAATAGTAAATGATCACCAAAATGAAACTCGCATTTTAATGTAAAACTATAACCAAAGTTTTAACACTTTGCTATCCTATTTAAGTGAAATTACTCCAAAATAAATCATGCGTAAGCCAAAAATAGTAAATGATCACCAAAATTAAACCACCATTTTAAAATAAGATTATAACCAAAGTTTTTAAGTTCTGCTATCCTATTTAAGCAAAATGAGTCCAAATAAATCATTGTTATCCCAAAAGTAGTAAATGATCATCAAAATTATACCAGCGTTTTAATATAAAATGATAGTCAAAGTTTTTACATCTTGCTATCCTGTTTAAGTAAACTGACTCCAAAAAAATAAGTTCGGCCTGATACATTAATTTATAACATTATGGGGACCCTTTTCCTGCACTAGGGTGGAAAATTCAAATTCAAATTCAAATTCAAAATCTTTATTGCGAACTAAGTGGCATAAAAGGATCTTATAACTAGGTACGTACTTAGGACTTAGTTGCCCGTTAAGGCATTGCAATTTATTAACATATATATATATACATTAACATTAGATTCCTAAAATTGTCTATTGCATGCCTCTCTAAACAGTGCGATAAGAGTGTGTTTTCGAGGGAGTGTATTGAGAAACACATTCTTCTTCTTCTTTCTCCTGCCCTGTTCCCAATTTTACTTGGGGTCGGCGCAATATGTCATTTTCTTCCATTTTCCCCTGTCACTCGTCATACTGACACTCACCCATGCATTGCAAGCCGGACAATTACTTTATTATATTAAGAAGCCTACATTTTATGGCAATCACAGTGACTTATTTAGGCAAAAATAATACATTAATTTGGTCGTCAAGAGTTGGTGATCATTCACTAAATTTGGTGGTCGAATACAATTTAAAGTGAAGTCGTGACTAAAATAGCTGGTACTATTACATTTTTAGACTTTATTTTTCTGGTGTTCAGTAGATATTTCTGGTAACAAAACTAAGGGTATCAAAGCATTTTACGGTGGTCATTATATTTGTTCCCTTACACAATTTAGGACAGAGTTGACTTGACGGTTACGTTCGATTTCATCAACTGCTCACCTTCTTCCGTAGCAGGCATTTTAGGAGCATACACGTTAAGACAGAGGCAGTCTTCATGTCCTAAGATTCGCCCTCGCTGGTAAGGATCGGGTTGAGGACATGGAAGGCACTGCTGGGTAGCCATCATCTCTCCTGCAAGGTACCGGCGGATGGGCCGCTGGAACCTCTGAGGACCCAGTGGTGGCTCTGCATATCTGATAGAGGAAATATGCTTCTAAAGAGTTGCGAATGAGCCAGTAATAAGTGAGCTAGTGAACAAGATTAAAAACAACAAGACCTCCAGTTTTTTATTACGCTTTTGGTCAATATTTTAGTTATTTTTATTTTATATCAATAATTTAATGTAGGTACCTAAGTTACTACATCATGGATAATCTATTGGCCACGAAAATAGCGGAAACCACTATCAACATCCGCCAAATGGTTAGCTTGAAATAACAGATTCAATTGAATTTAAAATTTAATTTTAATCATGTAATTTAATTTTATTATACAGTCGTTCTGAAATGCTGCATTTATAAATCAGTAAATATTAAAAATAATAAAATCAACTATTACTATTACATTAGTACAAAAACGTTTCGTACTGGTGCAAACTTCTTTTGGTGGTTCTAGGAAGCGATGCTAGTTTTGCAAAGAACTAAATTAATACAAATACCAATTCAAAGATTTTTGAGCTTTTTCACTCATTCTTGTCAATAATTCTACTTATCTAAAGAAACAAAAACAAAATTGACAAAATGATTCTGAATGGAGATGGAGACCGTCAATAATGTCTCAAAACTATATATTCGTCAAACTTTTCAGTTTTTATCTTCAAGGGTTGATGCTATACTGATTAGACCTTTGACCACTTATGTGTTATTATTTCATAAGTTGTCTCAACTAACTCCTAATTAGAAAGGCTAATTGTTGTTACAACAATACAACAGTCATCTTTATGTTATACATGCGAAACTTTTATTGGAGATTATTTTTATTAACTTTGAAATAAGTATATCCCTTACCTTTGATTATATATTTATATACTTAATCAAAGATCCCTTACCTAATCCCGAAGAAGCTGTAATATCCAAGTTTTTCATCTTTGATTCCTTCGATACGGGAGCTGAAGCCGTGGCGCTGGGTGAACACCACCGCCGCGTCAGGCTCGGGGGGCGCAGCCGGTGCGCCGCCCACCACAGCCTGCGCCGGCGCGAACCACAGCCCGACCAGCGCAAGCGCAACACACCACATCCAAAGCCGAGACATCACTAACTCCTATGACAATCGCCACCGGAACTACCCATCCCACTATATAATGATAATCGCCATTAGGTAGTTGCTAAAATTTACTGAATATTATTGAATTATATTTTTGGCTGTAGGTATTATAGGCAAAGGTGGTACCTATGAGAGGTACCTATTCCAGTAATCCAGTGTTTCAGGTTTTCATTAAGCTTAAGATCCGGCCAATATAAAGAATTCCTTGAAACTTTGTCTCCCCTTCATTACGTTTTACTCCAATCTAGGGGTTTTACATAACTTTTAACGGATAATTGTATCAAGGCATTCATTGAAAATGCAAACCATCTGACATGTTTCATAGGAAAAATATTCTACATCCTGCAGCCAATTACAACCCTGACAAAATATGCTAGTCTGGATGAGGGCTCAATTGATTATTCGAAAATAAGCCCGGGTTCGCGCATGTGCAATGCAGGTGCCTTATAAGCATTTATATAATGTTGATACCTACTAATTTAATAATTTTAGTATGATAATGCAGTTTGAGCAAAGAGATTTAAGATGCTAGTACATATTTGTTTGATGTCCTTAGTTTGAGCAATGATGAAACGGGACGTATAGATGTAAATCTTGTTACTTGAAGGAGTTGAAGGGTATACATACTCAGCCCCGGATCTTCAATTTTTATTAGGCGGGGCAAAATCTGAAAAATGCCGCCCCGCCTACCTACTTATGTTTATTTTCACCTTTATCATCTATATAATATTAGCTATCAATATGTAGGCAGGCAGGGCCGTCTCTAGCTCATGTAGCGCCTGGGTGCAATCATCACCCAAGCGCCAACTATGTATTGAAGTACTTACAGTAGTTACAAGGAATATAAATAAGAAAGTTCGAATGAAGTGCACTTTTTTGGTAGGTAAAGGACTTAAAAAATGTGTCCAATTCATTGTAGGCTCAAACTGTTGGCCAGGTTTAAGTTATGAAAGTCGAGAGAGATCAATGTAATTGTGAAAAGTAGCGCGAGCGAAGCGAGCGCGCAAATTTTTCAATTTTGGGACACAAAAAGTTAATAAGTTTTAAAAAGCGCTGTAAAGTAACAAGCAGTCGGAAGCGCAAACTTTTTGTGGTTTTGAGGACTCCATAAAAAAAATGTTTTCTACATTTGACTTATAAAAGGTGAGACAGCGTGGACTTGACTTACGAAGTTATTATATAATATGCGAGCGAAGCGAGCGCGAAATTTTTTGAGCCTACGACACAGAATTATCTGATCAAGTACACTGACACTGACAAGACTCACAAATTGAACTAGGAATTACATACGAAACGTACGGAGTTACGAAAATAAAAAGAAAACGTGATTAGAGACCGAATCAATGACCGACGACCAAGTCAATAAAAATAATAAACAATCAGAAAAACAAGACATACATCGTCATTTAACCGCGAGCGTAGCGAGCGAGAATTTTTTCACTTAGTTGGAGGATGTTAAAAGTAAAAAATAATCAAAATGATCAATCAAACAAAGTGAAGGTGACTTTTTTAGGAACTTTGCTTGTCAGTATCGTGATACAATGTGGAACTTCGTTATCAAACGGGTGCAATTTCATCTAAAATTCCTGGTGGTGGGGCGTCCCGCGGCGCCCCTGAGACCGAGGCGCCTGGGTTATTCGCACACCTTGCACCATAGGTTAATATGGCGCTGTAGGTAGGTAACTATTCCAGTAATCTGTAATGGAGGATTTAAAATAAAAATAAATATGCGATATTCCTGGCTCATAGATAATCGCAAATAATTTTTAATCAATTTTAGTTTGCTAAAACTTCGCCTCGTGAATAATAAATGTTCGTGCAGTCATGCAGCATGTCTCACTCCGCGCTCAGGGTATCGGTCAAGTTGATATGGCCATGAAATTGCTGTACTTGGGCTATTTTTATTTAACCGTTAATTTTTCCGTGATCAAAATTAGTTATCCATTGGTCTGTGAAGTGTGAGTTTTGCCGGCCCCTGAATTTGCCGCCCGGGGCACAGGCCCCGGCTTGCCCCCCCCTAGATCCGGGGCTGTACATACTCAATGGTCATCTTCACATTTACGTACCTACCTCCCTTACTAGGTACCGATTTGCTACGCGTAGGTGTATAGCATGCAGAGAATAATCCGTCATTGTATATGACGGCGCCACCGTCGATGTGTCAACCGTCGATCTGTCAACGGTGGACCTTATATAAAGCGGCGCGCGCGCACGACTCGGGTCATTCGTTCGCCGACCGTTGCCGAGTGCACACCTCCCACAAATTCGTGATAAATAATTGTAGTGACTAATACTGTGTTAATTGGAATAAACCAAGTGATTGTGTGAGAACCCCTTTGTTTTATTTAACGATGTCGGATCCTGACGCCGACATCAGAAGTGGGATACAATCCGAATGCCCACATCTGTTAAGGATTGCCCTGCATCGCCCACGTGTTCAAAATGTGAAGATTCTAGTGGCAAAAGTTGATACGCCTGATGCAACACTGCTATCGCATTGAATCAAGCCAGGCAAGCACAAGCAAGAATCCTGGGTGGTGAATCTCGTACTGCAACCTGATGTTGGTTGGTTGGTGAATGACCAGACTGATTTCGGGAGAACTCGCCACGTGAAGATAAATTGCCTACCCACTAAAAAGAAAAAAAATGGAAGTCGATAATTTAAAATGGAGTTTGTAGTAGAAGATTTATTAAGAATTTCAGCGAAGGTACAAATATGGTAACCACGGTTATGGTAATGGTATCGGTTTCCATTGTTACATGTCAAGCTAGTTATTGAAGGTATGCTAGAAAATGAACCGAATTTGTCTTTTTTTTTTTCTTCATGTTTCAACAATGACGGTGATCATTGTGCAATATGGCGAGAAAATTACGACGCTGCCTGCCATTAGCCCAACTTGTCTTTGTGAGGTCGGAGTGTTGGTGCTTGTGCATCACCGTGGCTTCACGTCCGCGAAAGCTTTGCTGTACTGCGCGCCATAGCGATGTGCGATCGTCACGCACGTTGAGTGAAAAACCCGGTGAGACCAATCCATTGTTCAATCCATAGTTTTATGTTGAGGTTATTTTTTACACGAGGTTATTAAACGTGGAACTGCCTCGTTGACTAGTGGTATTGGTAGATATGAACTGTGTCGTTGGTTTAGTTGTCACGTAGTGCGACTGTTGTGCTTGGGATCTCGGGTCGGGACGAGTTCGCTTTGTTGGTTTTGGAAATTTTCAAAAGGCAGCCCGGAGCCTGGAAGATGCTGATTGACGCACCCTTCATTGGAGAGCGCATTGATGTCGGTCCTCCTTGTGGTTTCTCTCTGGTTGTGTTGGGCTGTCGCTATGAGATTGAAGGAATGGGGTACGTCTGTGTCTGCGCAGATGCCTGCGCACTATAATATGTGTGCGGCTGGCTGATCTCGTAATAAGGGCTAATTGTACGATAGCCGTGGTCAACAATCAGCTGGCACACAATTATTGTCAGTGGTAGTTAACTAGTGGAATCACCGACGCTGAGAAGTAGTTCCACGGGTTCTGATTAATGTCTTTCAGTTACATAGAATAATTCAATTATACGTCAGACTATAGATTTGTTGGCAAGGTGTTGTTACTTCTTACGCCTACTTAGTGATTTTATTGTGTTATGCTGTACCTATGATGGGTATCGGTGTAACTTGGAAAAGACCCGTTGGCCTGTGCGATAGCAGCGTGGTGATCAGGAAGAGACTCGTGTAAATCTGTGTGAGTACAGTTAGTGTCGCGTTACTGTGGTTCCTAGAAAACCAGGATGGGCTGATAAGTCGGCTAAGGTCATGTAAAGCCTGTCGAATGGAAGGCGTTCGTGTGAGTGACAATCGTAGTTGTAATTTACAATTTGAAAGTCGGACTAACTGTTGGATCTTTCTTTTATTTCTTGCTTGGCAGCTGATGTGACCGGTTTCTTCGTTTGAAAGGTGATTGCTGTTCTTGAAATCCGTAACTGGTGGTAGTGCAGCTCGTGATGCGTAGGAGAAATGTGTCAGGGGTGTAGTGCCGTTGAGTCGTTCTGACTAGTGTTGGTGCGCACTTATGGCTGTGATTTCTGGAGTGTAGGTCTGGTGGGTGGTGCCTGTCTTATTCTGAGCGTGTCGGTGTGAAGGACTTGCCTTTTGTTTAGGTTAGATTTGCCGGAGGAGGACTGTTGCTGTTCCCAGAATATTGCCTCATCGGCGCGGATGGCTATTGTTGCGCCACACATTTGGGACTTGTCGGCTGGGGGGGCCACTGCTGACCCAAATGTTTTCAAAGTTTGGTCAGTTGCCTAAGCACTTTCCTTTTCTGACTTCACGGATGCCGTCTGAGATGAAGTTTGCCGGGGGAGCAGAAATTGTCGGGTTTGTGGCTGAGTTGACGGGGTGTCTGGCTCTGCGCCACGATCGGTCGATCTGTTTGGTTAATCAGGTAGTATGTAAACGCGAACAGAGAGAGTTCATTGTAAGGGAGGCTGACATAGTTGGTTTGACTTTAATGTCTACTAGATATAGTTAGTTGCTTATTGAATGTGAGGATAACGATACCCAGCGGAGATATCCCAAATCGTAGTAGTGCTAGGTCTGACTTCGGTCTGAAAGTCCGACTCACACAAAAGCAGACTAGTAGAATTGGCTGTGTGGTTGTAGTAGGAGGTTTGGTTGTTGAGTCTTTTGTATTGTAATTACCTAGAAACGGCTATATTAATAGCTGACCTCTCTTTACGAATTCATAGATCTTGATCATAGAGTTGGGCCTTTTGGTAGTCTGACTTCAGGGATCGAATACAACCTTTCAACTAGGAATCCCTTATTTGAATCCGTACTTAGACCTTGAACAGTAGCTGTTGTCTTCCGGCTAGTCTTTCCAATCAGAGAATCGTATACCAGTCGGAGTATTCGAGAAATCCTGTAAAAATTCTACTACTCTTATAACAATAGTAGAATTTTTGGCCAACAGTGAGATAGGGCGAGCAATGCGAAATTTTTAGTGCCTATTTGCGATTGTAGAGAATGATTCGAACGTTGCGCGACGGGCTCGTAGAAGTTCATTATAATCATCATATACCCGTCAGTCATCATCATACTCTTCAGATCGTTGTTGTTGATGTTGATTGAGTAGCAAATAGTACCAGGTTCAGTGCAATATACCGTATACCAATCGAGCTTATATTTTATTTCTACGAGAACGATGTCTTCAGATCTAGCGAGCTTCTTAGTCGACTCTGCTTAGGCGTAGATAGAAATTCGAGATACAGCAAACGGAATGATTTAGGAGGAAAATAGCTTCGACAAAACAGAGCGTTTTAATCTTTTAATGACAACAGTGAGATTCCTCTTGAAGATGATTTTGTTCGTCTAATTTGAGCGGAAGAAACCGAAACTCAATTGCATAGGAATTTCTAGGGCTTTTGCTTTCATTGTAATAGACGTAGAATATGATAGGTATCTTCTATGGGGTTTCTTGCCGAATATTCTCCATGGGAACAACTGTATGGTCCCGTGCAACTAGTGTCGTGAAACTTTATAGGAAATCGCTAAGGTTCATTTGAGACCATCTTATATTGAATTCGAGTACTAGTAAGACCACTCGAAAAGTGCCGTGGTAACATACCTGGAGCCCGTGTAGGCTTACTTGAAGTAGCTTGTATTCCAACTAAGGACTGAGGAGGCCGAGACGGCGGCTCACGATCATGGAAGGTATAAGGTGTCATCTGATAATGACGGTGACAGTGACGAATTTCAATTAATGTTCTTTGACCTGTACTTATATGACACGACTTCAGAAATGATCATGATGTTCGACTGACATGACTTCAGAAAGTGATGATTGGTGGCTAACTTAACGTAACTAACTTAACTGAACTGGCTCGCAGGGCCGATATTCCATGACATGTGACAAGTGTGACAAATCTTGGGGACTGCCCTGACACGTGACTGGTGTGACTGATTTTAGGAAATGGCTCTCTGGGTCAATGTTCTGCGACTTATGACAAACCGAATCATGTTAAGAACTGGCCTTAATGGGTCGTAGGTTCTGGTGACTAACCAACTATTTTGTGTAGACTTTGTGAGATTTTATAAAAAAAAAAAAGAAAAGAAAAAAAGGAAAAAAAAGTCACAAAAAAAGTAAGCTAAAAAAAAAAAGAGAAAAAGATGAGAGAAAAAGGTAATTAAAAAAATGGTTTAACAGTCTCCGGTTGTAATACCGATGAGAATGGTTTAACGGTCTCCGGTTGTAATACCGATGAGAATGGTTTAACGGTCTCCGGTTGTAATACCGATGAGAATGGTTTAACAGTCTCTGATTGTAAAAAAGGGCTTGCCGGAGCAGCACATTTAAGTCTGTTGTGATTGACCTCGCAACTTAAAAATTTGACTGACTGATTTGACTTGATTTGATGTGACTGAGTATGTCAGGATGATCGAGCAGTTTGCTGTCTTGTTTTCAGAAGACGCTCGAGGACGAGCGTATGTCAGCATGGCCGTGACGGCGCCACCGTCGATGTGTCAACCGTCGATCTGTCAACGGTGGACCTTATATAAAGCGGCGCGCGCGCACGACTCGGGTCATTCGTTCGCCGACCGTTGCCGAGTGCACACCTCCCACAAATTCGTGATAAATAATTGTAGTGACTAATACTGTGTTAATTGGAATAAACCAAGTGATTGTGTGAGAACCCCTTTGTTTTATTTAACGATGTCGGATCCTGACGCCGACATATACAATTCCTAGGAAATCTATGAAATTCCTAAAACCGCCCGGAAATGTGTAAAATAAATTACATTATCTGCGAGTAACATAGGCTATATTTTATCCCGGTGCGCGCAGTAGCTCCCACGGGACACGGGTGAAACCGCGGGAAAACGGCTAGTATTGTATAATAATAGGTAGATAATAAGTTCAAACACGTGGTAGCTGCTAAACCGTACATAATAGGAGTTCCTTGAACTGCAGGTATTTCTCGTCTCCATCATCGAACAGTTTACAAGTAATTCTTGTTGATATGAGTGATGATGATGATGTGCTCCTAACCGACAATCGGCCAGGGAAAATTTGCCAACTGCGCAGGACATATTATAGTGCACAAACATTTGCGCAGACGTGCACAAGTGCACTCACTACCTATTCCTTATCTCTCATAGCCCAATGGGTTGGTAATCCGACTCGAAAGGAGGGAAATCAGACGCAGAACCGAGATTCACGTGTTCTCTGATGCACGGGTGTAGTTACTCGTATCAATCAACAGCTTCCAGACTCCGGGCTGCTTTGTAACAGTTTTAAAACCCACATAGTGAATTCCGGGAATCGAACCCGCTGCTGTAAACCTCGTGTATAGGGCGAAATTCGAGATCGCAGCCCTACTCGTGTATAATGTAAGGCCAAATACAATTAAAAGAAAAAATAGCGAAATGCCACAAACGCTTTGATTGGATCTCGGTCGGATGTGAATCGCATGTCGCTTAAGTAGCAGAATTGTGCCCCTGTTAGGTGACTTTTTACTTATTTTTCACACTACGGGGCGCTAGTTGTCGCCAAAACAAGTAGGTACTAGGCGTCGACGACGTCGAGTAGGTACAAAGTTCGAACAGGTTACGCTCTAATAAATAAACGCTCTTACGCTTAAAACCGTCATCTCTGTTAACCAGTAGGCTAAAGTTGGCTACGACATGCACACTGCATAAGCCCATTGATATAATCATGCCCATGTCGCCCATCCAGGCCATCCTGGGCCATCCATCGCCTCGATCGCATGCAAAATAATGCAAATGGCGTGAAATGAATCGCTTGACAAATTGTCATTGTCATTATCAATATGACAGCCGAGTGAGGGCCGTAACGCTACTTTGACAGTCATAATTGTTCGATTCACGGAAAGTCGACTGAACATTTTGATCGAAATTATTATTTCGAAATAATCTTTTATCAGAGCTTTTATCGACCGAATCGAATATTTATTGATCGATGAATATCTCTTTGATAAGGATGGCGATCAGGGGCCCGATTCGAATTTTACTTAAGCGACATAGGTACGATTCACGTTCGACTCGGTTCGACTGAAATCCAATCCCGACTCGATTATGATTGAAGCGTATGTGGCATTCCGCTATTTTTTCTTTGAAATAAACGTTTTTATCCTTTTCTGTCATTCAATAATGAATCATTTTGTCTGCAAATGATTTACGATTGCAATATGATTGTAGAGCAAACAACCGTATAGACCAAAATCACCAAAATAGCAGACCAATCGCAAACCAATCGAATGTCGTTGGAATACGATTGGTCTTATATTAGTAGCAGAATGCCCGATAAGGTTAAATAAAACTGCTATTGCGATTTGATTTCTATTCGATTTTGACATTATTAACTTAAGAGAATCGGGCCCCAGAAATTGATTAGGTAATGGAAAAATCTATATTTCGAGACAAAAAAAACTATTTATAATCGATATGTTTTTTATTTATTTAGGTACTTATTTATATTAAGCACACCAACAGAATAGTCACCCACAAAAATACAATCTACACAATGATTACAATGAATGGCATTTCAGCAACTATGCTAATAACAGGTATGCATGACGTTTAAGAACCAATATCAGAGACTAAAGGAAACAAAACAAAAAACTATAAGGAAATTAAAAAAAAAAAAGTCTACAAAAAACCTAAAACTAGGATATAACTATTAACTAAACAAGAAAAAAACGGCCAAGTGCTAGTCGGACTCGCGCACGAAGCGTTCCGTACCATTATTTATAAAACGGACAAAAAATCACGTTTGTTGTAGGTATTGTATGGGAGCTCCCCAAAATATTTTTTTATATAACACACAACAAATATACAGTATTTGTTGTCATAGCGGCAACAAAAACACATCATCTGTGAAAATGTCAACTTTAACTATCACGGTTCATGAGATACAGCCTGGTGACAGACGGACCGACGGACAGAGAAGCGAAAACAATAGGGTCCCATTTTACCCTTTGGGTACGGAACCCTAAAAATTAACTTAAAAATGGTAGGTCTATATTCTATATGAAGAGGAACTCATACAACTCAATTTAAACTTACATTGCATTTTTTTTTTAAAGATAGCTTCTTGGAAAACAATCTCTAAAATCTAAAATCAAATTAAGATTTTTTGTTTCTGATTCGAGTCGATTTTAAAATTGATCGTTTCAAAAGGATCGCCCGCCAGCCCTACCAAAGTGACAACATTTGACAGCATCTTAATACGGAGTTGCCAGTAAGTACATAGATAAAATTAGTTAAAATAAAATCGTATTTAATTTTATAACATCTAAAATCCATTAGGTTTTGGAAAACATGTCAGAATCAGAAAACTAAGAATAGGTATTTGTGAAACACGGGTAGGTAGGTACGTAATTTTCTCATTGAACTCTCTCACGGAACATTGCACGTGTGTACCTACAGCGTTTGCTTAGCATTTGGCAGATTAACAGAAACTCTAAGTACCTAATTTTTTTATTTATTTTCAATTCAAACCTTTTTCTATTTTCAAAATCAAATTTGAGATTCCGGTTTGTGAAAATCGTGTTGCACGAAAGACAAAATCACAATTAATAAATGCACAAATTGGGAAAAAGTTCTATTTGCTGGTAACACTAAATCGTGATCCAGTATAAATTATACAATTTAGAACTTTGTTGCTGGGACATAAGGTCGAAATCAATATCTTGTTCCTTTTTCTGAAACAGAAATATCTTTATCTCTGTCTTCGAAGTGATAAGTCGCATGAACACCATGTTAAATTATATCACACGTTTTACAAAAACACTCCCTGACAACATTCTGCTGAACTATACCTGAAATTTTAAAATTGTTTTACTACGATTCCATTTTTTTTTGGAACTGGTGTAGTAATCAATAAATTAATGTCCAGTTTCTACTCCAATTCATTAAGTACCTAGTTCACCAACCATAGCACCAATTCTAAGTAGGCCCTTACCTTAGCAAGGAAGAAGTAAAAGTCAATCGCAATTGGGTACAACTCGCAATAAAAAGTAATAATTATTACTTTAATAATTAATAACTTACTTACTTTAATAATAGTTTAATTAGAACCCGCATCTTACTGAAATATAGGTACTTGTTCTTGTACTCTGCAAAATGTTAAAATATGATTGTATCTTTTTTTAGGTTAAATTAAAGCTTTAAAGTGACTTGATTTACCAGATGTATGAGAAACCACCAAACATCAAAATAAGATAATGGAACCAAACGAGTTTACTTTTTTAACAAAATCGGTTAAAAGAGACATGACGCCGTCGTGCTACTACACCAACATAAAATATACCAATTTACCAAAATCGGGATAACTCAAAATATGCAGTATTATCTTGATCATGTAACTTTAATTTACGTGCAAAATTAAGCACAATTGAAATCTATTACAAAACCAAAGAAATTATAGATATTAGTCCCATAAATTTCAAAAATACATTTCGTGCAATTCATCGTGCAAATTGGCCCCTTGTGACGACACAGTATACGTCGCGTTTGCGTCATCATATCGTGAACAGCGCTCAAACGGGGAGGACGTGGGATGAGAGTGTGCAGTGCTTAATTAGAAACATTGTTTTATTATTTTTTCAAATGTTTCTAATATCGGAATTATAAAGTACAAAGTTTAGGATAGGTAAATATTTGGCAGTGATTATTGTTCTATACAAATTATTGTTGTGGTGTGTGTGTGACGTTACTCAATATTTGTTTTTTCTGGTTTCAGGTTCCTCTCGGGGTCGCCGCCATCATGGCGTCGGACGAACAATTTTCACTATGTTGGAACAATTTCCACGCGAATATGTCAGCAGGCTTTCATGGCCTGCTGTCGCGTGGAGATTTAGTAGACGTAACGCTGGCTGCCGAAGGCAGGTTATTACAGGCACACAAATTAGTTTTATCAGTATGTTCTCCCTATTTTCAAGAAATGTTCAAAATGAACCCAACTCAACATCCCATAGGTAAGATTGCTATCTGTAAACCTTTTGTATGTTCTTGTATTTTACTGTTTATTAATGATTTCTCTCTTGTTTCAGTATTTTTAAAAGATGTTAGTCATTCAGCGTTAAGAGACTTATTACAGTTTATGTACCAAGGTGAAGTTAATGTTAAGCAAGAAGAATTAGCATCGTTTATTAGTACCGCGGAACAGCTTCAAGTTAAAGGTCTAACCGGAAATCAAAATGAAGAAAGTTCCACGCCATCCAAACCAAAGCCGACCTCCAGGCCAGGCCCGAGGTCGTCACAACAAAGGCAATCTGTTATGACTAAGTTAGAGACTGATTTAGATTCTAAGCCCTCCTCCACTCCAGTAGCGGTTAAGCGACCAAATAGGCCATCAATAGCATCAAATAATTCGTCATCTTCACAAAGTGGACCTGCGAAACGAAAATGTGTGGACCCATTAGAAGCCGGACCTTCAGGATCAGCGAAAGAGGAATTTGTTACGATACCTGATGAGGACGAAAATAACGCTGTGGCACCCAAAATGGAACCCGAATTTGTTAACGAAAGTATGTGGGATGATGACGATGACGGCGCTAACAATGAGGAAACGAACTTTGGCGAAGATGACTCTAATATGGAAATGACAGGTAATTGGGTTGTATGATGGAGTAATAATGATATCCTTTACAGAGCTTGTCTGCTAATCTCTTATTATTTCTCAGGCTTTGACGGTTCAACAACAGGCGATGGCAATATAACTGGAGGCGGCGAAGGTGGAGCTGTAGGAG
Source organism: Helicoverpa armigera (assembly GCF_030705265.1). Classification (NCBI taxonomy): domain Eukaryota; kingdom Metazoa; phylum Arthropoda; class Insecta; order Lepidoptera; family Noctuidae; genus Helicoverpa; species Helicoverpa armigera. Next base: position 2,746,848 of record NC_087133.1, on the reverse strand, counting down.
ATGCACAAGGTAGGTTTGCAACTTCCTTTTGTAAAGGCAGCTCGTCCAAGTTTAACTTTGACAAGCTGTCTCGTTCATAGAACTTGGTGACTGTCGTTTATTCCAAAGAAAGTAGTTACCCATGGGTCACCAAGTTTACTTTTAGTCGTAGAAATGAAATTTGTAAGTTAGCTGTAAGTAGTTTAGATTAGAATTATTGAATAGCTATTTAAGGTTACAGGTATGTATATTGAAGGTGGCGTTTCAGACTGAAACGTCTCCTTGACATGAGGTAAAGGTACCTGGTTTGGTAAAGGTTTTGAAAGGTATAAGGTTTTGATTGGTAAATGGTTCTAAAGAGGTAAGGTTTTCAGGTATGCAAGCTAAGTTATTGGTAATGTTAAAAGGTCTCTGGTAAAGGTAAGATGGTGAGGTACTTGGTAAGTGGGTATTACACGCAAACTTTGCGTGTGGTCTGTACGGTATAGTGTGAATGCTGTTATGTATGTTGTGCTGTGCAGTTTCATTACGTAAGTATGAGTTACCTGCTACTGCGTTATAGTATGCGACGCGAGTGGCAGGTGGTTGGTATGTTTTTAGGTACCTAGGAGTTGTTAGTGCGATCGCGTAGGTACCACCGGGTTCTTATCGTGTTTGCGTCAGGATGGTGATTATTTTGGCGGGTAACGGGTCATTAGGTAGGTAGGTACCTATAGGTATCTTGAAATTACACTGCTGGTATTTCTCACCATCCTGATGTTGGAACCGCGGGTGTACCTATGCGCATTCGCTTGTAAAGCGGGTTGCCAAGAGGTTAGCTAAGTTTAGCTTGGCTCGCATTGCTTAGGTACACAGCTTTTCATATTTCTGTACTCGTTCCCATGGTTTTTTGTCTGCACACTTTGAAAACAGCGTTAGCGATGCCCACTAAGCTAAACCAAGTGAGCTCTTGGATCTTTCCCGCAGTAGACGGAAATTCCGTCTCCGATCTTCGCGTCGGAACGCCAATACAGTCATATTGCAAACCGCCAATCGCGTGTGCCCGCCATTTGTATTTTTATAGGTAGGTATACAATAACATTTGTATGGCGTGCGCCGCGAAGTTCGGCGACGGAATGGGCCAGGCCACAACAGTGCGTTGCGGCGTCGCATCGCAAAAACAACATTGCACAGCTATGCGATTGATATGATATGCGTCGTCGCCGCAACGCACTGTTGTGGCCTGGCCCAATTTCCGTCAAGTGCGGCAAAGGCCTTAGGCTGGAAACAATGCTCGACGAAGATATTAGCATCTGTGCAAGTCTATAAACGCGCAAATAGCTATGCTGACGTCTTAGGCGCTTTGCCCACGGAGCAACTATTGGAGCAACCGGCAACTGGCAACTAGCTTTTTACATATATTTCAATTGAACCGCGCACACATAGCAACTCGAGTTTCAAGTTCCGGTAATCGTCAACAGTTTTCAGTTGCTGTAATCGATGACTAAGATAGTTCCTAATTGCCACAACTAGCAACTGTTAAATATTATTCCGTCTTTGTTGGCGCCGTCGACGGCGACGACGTAATAAAATGAGAGCAAGTGCTGCTTCTTCGATATCCACTGTCACACTGAACGCTGATCGCTGCGTACATTTAGCAACTCGGCTATGAAAGTTGCTCACAGATTGCCATAAAATTGCGGCAATCGTAAACGTTATAGCAACTATCAACTTTTTACAAGAAACTTTTAAAATGTTGATAGTTTCCTCAACTTAAGTTGCTCCGTGGGCAAAGCGCCTTACGGCCCATTCACACATGGGAGTCCGTTTTACTGGTACGTTTTTAACGGATACGTCATAAATTTATGCGCTGTTCACACATAGGCACCGTATAACGTTCAACGAATCCGTCATTACTGGATGCGATGTGTGAACAGAAAACTCGCTAATTAACATTTCCTTGTCAAATTCAGACATGTGTAACCGCATTTAGTTTCATTAAATCATTGAGAAACCTAATAGACGACTGATTTAGTCAAGTCAAAAATACACTGACTGCTCGAGCTGTCGACAGCTCGACGTTCTACTGAATTGAAATTGCCCACCGCTCGAGCTGTTGAACCGACTGCTTAAATTTGAACTGATCAGAAATGGTATTAATCGCCGTCCATCCTAGTGGTGCATCCACACATGCCGCCGCATCTCAGCCGCGGCACGCGCGGCTTTTGGTTGCCGGCGGCAGTTTGCTTGCGGCATACGGAGTGGTAGTGTTGTCGTATAATTTCATAGAAGTAAATAACGAAATGACAAATCTGCAGGCCGCCGGCAACCGCCGGTAAAGCCGGCGGCCTGCATTCAGCGGCAAGACGGTCTGAAACCCGGCGGCATGTGTGGATGCGCCATAATACCCATAAATTCACATTTAACATCAGATTGGCCTACCTGAAAAATAAGATGAAAATACGTTTGTGTGATTGGAGACGCATGCAAGTGTTTATATACAATAAAGATCGAAAATAATCAAATATGATCAGGCAGTATGTGTCACAAGCACACAGTACGGCCAAGTTCAGCCCTCGCTCAGCGTAATGCTGCGAGTTGCGACCCTGTTGCGAGACGAGATTTTCTACGATAGCCAATACTAAAGTAACCGTGCTTCGGGCGGTTTAACTAATTCTCGTTCCCGGATAAAATACAGTCATATGTTAATCGGGGATAATGGAACATTATACTGGTAAAATATTTTTTTTATATTCGATCCTTTAGTAGTTTTTATCGACTTTTTAAAAAGGGTTAGGTACGGCTTTCCACCGTTTCTTGAGTGTAAATATGTAATATTCTTTATTACATAGGTATTCCAATCAGCTGAACAATATTATGGCCGATAACGGATTCTATTCTTGTTAACACCTTCACCCGGCTTTTAAAATGATTACCTTGTTACTCACTAGATGTCACTACAAGTATCCATCCAAGCACCTTCCTAAGCATTTATGATGAAAAGAATTTCAAATTATAAGTAGGACTGTTTGTAGGTATGCACAGTGGCGGCCCTAGGGGTGTGCGAACTGTGCCATCGCACAGGGCCTCGCGCTTATGGGGGCCTCGCGCTAACTGAGCAACCCACACTAATATAAAAAATATATATATCTGGTCCAAGAAAAAAAGTGTTTTTTTTTTCTTTTTTCTAATTTATTCTGCGTTTACTTTTTGAGTCCTCAATTTAACAAAAAGTTGGAACACCAAAGTAACAAAAACAACTGGCTCTCGATCCAGTCACGGATTCTTTTTATTTGTTTAATTTGAGAGTTCTTAAAGAAACAACAAAAAAAATTCGCGCTCGCTACGCTCGCGGCTGTTCACTTGACAGTGCCTTTCCTTCTAACTTGATTAGAATACTTTTATGTCCCAAAACCCAAAAATTTTCGCGCTCGCTACGCTCGCGAGTTCACCTTCCACTGTTGTTTATTATACAAGTTTAGGTGCTTTAGTGACCCATAGCTCTAAAATTTTTGCGCTCGCTACGCTCGCGGGTGCTACACTTTCCACTTGTTTTGTTTATTTTTTCCTTTTTTAACAAGAAAATAACTCCTAGCTTCCATATGAACTTTGACGTTCGAGCTACTCAAGTCACAATCTTTCAAAACATAGGGGGCGCTTGGGTCATGATTGCACCCGGGCGTTACATGAGCTAGAGACGGTCCTGAATCAGTTATATGAAGAGCTGAATATTATCTAGGTGCTGAAATAAATATTAGAAAAGAATTTAACTGAAATTTCTCCCACTACCGAAATAGTCTTGAGAATTCGAATAATAAACTAATAATATAGAAAAAGCAGTTTTTCGAGGCTTAAAATGATTAAAACATATATAAGGAATTCGATGACACAAGATCAACTTTCAGCCCTTGCTATTCTTTCGATCGAAAATGACGTAATTCCTCATTAATTCGATTATTCTGCTTTAATTAAAGATTTTAGTCATAAGAAAATTCGAAAGCATCAGATCATTTTAATATTTGTTAATTTTGTGATTCTATTGGTTTATTTAACATGATCATTCTCCTCAAACATGACGTTTAGCTAGATCAAAACACCAGCTTACTCTCGCAACACAGACTTTTCACGTAGGACAAAGGGCCTCGCATAGACCTGCCGCACGTAGCCTCGCAATGGCTAGGGCCGCCGCTGGGTATGCATCATAGTTAATTAATATTTTAATTTGTACTTTTGTTGATACCTATGTTCTACAAATAAATAAAATATTTGATACAATGAATGTTATGTATTGAGATAGTTTGTATGTTTGTTTGAGTGTTTATGTATCTGGTATGGCCCTAGGAACTACTACCGTACCTGGATGATAATAAAAAGTCCTATGACATTCCCTCGGGTTAGTTAAGCCCAACATTTTTCAGCCAAATCGGTTTAGCTGTTACTTCTTTTTTTCTATATAAATACGTATAGGATTTATTAAATAAATACTTTATATACGACGCAATAATGTGTTCAGATGGGAAACACCGCACGGCAAGAGAATATCAAACAACATTCTGGTTTCTATTATTGGGTTCGCTAGAGGGCGTTACTAATGTGTAATTTAGGTGATTAAGCAACTGTGAACCTCATATTGGTTGGTACACAGGTACAAGTATTTATGTACTTATAGTTAAATATTTATCTAAATAAAAAAAAAACATTTTATTCAAAAAATGTTGTCAGGTAGAAAGTTACATGGCCCATTTTCACCGACAAGAACGTATTTTATTTTTAAAACATACGTTTATTTAATGTTGACATTGAACTTGTTAAAGTAGGAAAATGAAAACAAATGAACATCTTTTACTTCTACATTTACTAAAGGAGTCATGTTAGTTATACAGTACTACTCATTACTCAAAAGTTAGTGAGCCGTTCAAGCTGAGAGAGAAGGTATATTAGACCCAGCAGAAGGACTTGCTAGAATAGTTTTGGTCACTATCTGGCTATGGGGAAGTAGTTATCTCGGGACGAGGGTGAAACCGCAAGCGGAAGCTAGTTGAACTTAAAATGTTCGTGAATGACTCATGTAAATACTTGAATTATTAAATACCATCACTATGTTTTGTACACTTACAGCTGTATGTTATGTACCATACCTAAATGAATGTGTTAAATTACGGGTGTAAAACCCGCGTTATTTTATCAATAAAAAATAAAGTTTTTTATAAGTTGTTTCATTTAAAGAAAAAACTCCCACAACCTACTTACCTGCATATTCTTAGTTATGCTGCTACGACAACAGATAGTTTAGAGTAGATAAATCCACGTACATAAATGTAATATTTTTGATGGTAATCATCTCACAATTTCAGTTTTTTTTAAAGGGACCCGATACGATAGTTATTAAAAATTAAAACTTAAATTTCATAAAGCGCCCTCTTTCGATACGGTCACAAACTCGGTCGCATTTTTAAATATGGCAATAAAAAAAGACAGGAATACCGCCAGTTATTGTGATGTTCAATTCTATATATTTTTTTCTAACATGGGTTTGAATTCAATTAACGCGAAATAACGATTTTAATTTATGGAAAAGTTGTGCATGCTCGTAAGAAAGCATGATAAAGAAAACGTTTAGTGCGTTCCGTATCACTCGCACGAATAAAAACCTATTTTGTTTTAATACTGTCATGTTTTATAATTTCACACAAAATATTTATAATGACTAAACATCAATGCAGAGGGTTACAGTATCAAATATATAAAGTTTTGGATCTAAGAAACACGATAACCAAAACGAGTTTAGTGAAACCGCAATAAAATAACCTATCAAAAACGAGTCATCAATGTAAATGACACTAGATAATGGAAATATTATTTCCTTTTTAGGAAAAGTCGGTTTTATAAAATATATGATCTAAAAATAGATTGATGTCCTTTCCTGAAAATAACATGTTTGCGTATTGCGGAACGTGATTCCGTTATTTGTGGTTGTCCGTCTTAACGCCGTGGAATCTATGGTTGCAATTGTGTCACTCGACGATTGTTTACTATTTTGGGAAATATTAAAAGTTTGTTGTGCTTTTTATTAATTATACAGTCGTATAATTAATAGATAACTACTGGTGGACTGCAGTGTTAAAGTTCTGGATACAAATCTCGTGATAATTCTGGACATGTCATCATTTCATATTAGGAGGTGTTTACGTGATGATATAAAATGTTTGGTGTGCTAAATAGTGATTATATTTTGTGATTATGTGATAAAAAGTGTGTTACATGCTGAATATCAATGCGGTATGTACCAATTTATTATTCTGATTTCTGAGCACTAGGGAAAGTAACACGACATGTAAACGAATGCAGGTTGTCAACTAGAGTACCATATATTACGTTCTTATCTGTTTTACTACTAAATTGTCGCTAAAAAGCCTTGCATTGCATCATATAGGTAACAGATACGTGTTTCATGTAGTTTTTCTTATAATAAACATGTTTTCCACGCACTATTTGGCAGCTTGTAAACATAACCTATAAATTGAATCCAATGTTTAGGTCTCTTATTTGCTATGGTTGTTTCTTGTGTAGAATGATGAATTTGCGACTGCGAGGATCCGTAGTAGGTGAACACTATTTAGTCTAATTACTCTTAATGTTTCTGTGATAAATGTTTATTGTAGTCAGCATCTCATCAGGATGTAAGCATGTAGCATCTAAAAATTATTTCGTGAGGTGGGTAGTACACATTTGTGTACACATTGAACTTCTATTAAATAATCTATGTTTTTACAAAGTTTATTTTAATTTCGTGATTAATACTTATCATTTGCATGACAAGTGTTTAAGCCTTAAATTGGTACCTTCATATAAACATTGTAAAATGATTGAACTAATAGTATATAATTTCAATGAAATTAAATCATTGGATACAAGTAAGCATTTTATTTTCTGTTTTACTAGTTTATTTTTGCACCAGTCAGGATATTAATTTACAAAATAATCATGTTACATAATTATCTAAACTTAATCAAGTGTTTCTTCTAAATATAGAGATTCCTTAAAATCAACTATTATATTTCTTTACAGCTGTCTGAAAATACTTCAATATATATATATCTAATAGGGTTATAATTATATAAAATTCATGTCAATTATTAACTACAGAAGAAATAGTTGCATTACAGCATTGAGTCTGAACTATTGGTAGCTCTAACACTACTACTTGGGTACATTACTAACTTTACTGCTTTTAACATATGTACTAACATAACTATTAAAACTAAAGCACACCACTGAAAAGCAATAAGCTCTCTGGATATTAAATATGAAGTACACAACTGGCATGTATATAATCTTATTTTCTATACTAGCTACTGCCTGCAGTTTCATTCGCATCCCGTGGGAACGTCTGCACAAACCTAGATAAAAAGTAACCAATAACCTTCCTCTATAAATGGGCTATCTAACACTGAAATTAATTTTCAAATCAACACCAATACTCCCTGAGATTGGCGCATACAGACAAACTAACTTTTCAGCTTTATAATATTAATATAGAATATAATATTAATATAGTTCCTAGAGCAAGGGTTTGTATGTATTTCATTTTAATGGGTATATTTTACTATCTACTATTCATAATATACATGCAGTGAACTCCAAGTTGAAATCCTTATTGAATGAGATGTACATTTAATGACCAGGTCACTGGGTTCGTAATTCAAGTCACCACTCAAGATTAAAGCTTTTTATGAGCATCAAGAAACCATTTTTAATTTTGAGTGCATTTAAAAATATAGATGTAAATACAATCAGGGCCATGCAATTACACAGCATATTATTATACTGAGAATGATCCCTTGATACAAATTGTTCTTTACATCGTATGAATGGCTTATGGTAGGCTATGGGTATGGTTTGTGTGTTGTAAAATATTTAAACGGTAAAGCGAAAAGTCTACAAGCATAATCTCACTTCAGAACACATTTATTTGACTCAAACGGTTCAATTGAGTCGAGCCAAGACAGTCAGACTGCAGATTTAAATAACCAAGAGGTTGAAATTTTACATAATTTATATGACACTAATGTTTAATATCTTAGAAATCTGTATGATGTCAAAACTCATCCTCCATTCTATATTCTGATAGGTTTACTATTGAAAAAATCTGTTACAGAAGCAACTTCTTGCAGATTACTTGGTAAAATCTTAATTTTTAATATACATATAGGTAAGAAAGAAGGTACATATTAACATTTGGTTACAGCTAACAGCCACACAGATAGATAAACCTAGATTGCTTAAACTGTTCAGTCCTGTCATTTGTGATATAAAGGTTGAAAGAATGATAAACTGTATTCCTAAACAATAAGGTGTACCCAGTAACTCAGACATGCAGTTAGACGCTGCATGTTAAATACTTATGGCTTATCCCAGTATACATCCAGATGGACTGGAATACAACCGATAAATATAATGAGTAAGGTTTAAGAGGGTTTTTATTAATAGGGGTCTACCCCTATAAATTAAATTTAATGCAGATGCATTGTAATTATCAAGAACCTTAATCAATTTTGCTAACTTTGCATGAAAAGTCAAAATTGAATCATGTAATATGTCATATTTGTATTCACTATTACTGAATTACTACTACAGAATTATTTGTCAGTACGTATTAAGAAGGTCTTAATTTAATTTATAGCAGTTTAATCTTAGTTTTTATGTATGCAACAGAAATTTCATCTACAATTGGAATGATTTTCTGGGTCCACATCAGGACAGGTCAGGATTTTGATAGATATAATCAATATATCATTAAACAATATATTAAAATTTTATTTGTTCCTGGTTCTAGATGAATGAATAAGCATATAATGCTTACAAGTTTTAAGGACTTGTACAATTTTTTTTTGTTCTTCAAAGAATCTAAAGGTTTTGCAATTTTTATGTAAATTTTTAGATCTCCAAATATACTATTATTCCGTTTGTTATATTATGCTTTATTTTAAATTCTTCTTCTTTCGTGTCGATGACATGTCTTATAGTGAGACTATACTTTGTCAGCCCAATATGCCGCCACAGCGAGAGCATTTTATTTTAAATTAAACATAAATCATATGTAGAAAATAAAGCATGGCATATATATCAATCTTGAGGAGTTACTATGAGGATAAAATCTGGCACAAAATTGTACATTTTGAATGAAATAAATAATATTAAAAAGAGATTACTTGTTTTAATACCCAAATATTATAAATGTTATTGAATTGTTAGTTCATTCAAAATTTGTAGGCACTTACTAACTAATCATTATTTTTCAGTTATGGGAGCATTAAACAGCAATATAAAGAGTGATCTTCATTTCATACAAACTAAAAGCGGTCATCTGCAGTTGATCTATGAGCCTTACATATTTGTGACAGACAGTGTGCGAAGTGGTCGGACATTTTGGAGATGTATGGACTACGGAAAACGCTGTCGAGCTAGAATAACTTCTAAAAATAATGTTTTAAGAATAACCAACCCAGTACATAATCATTTGGAAAATCACATGTCCAAAATATCGCGGAAATATGAATTAGGCGAAGTAGTTACCTGCCCTACCGTATAAGGAATGTACAATCGAGAAATAAACAGCAATAAGTTTTCTTAGGATTTGGTCATTCATTTGCGTGTGCGTTTTTATTTTCTTTAGGCCTTTTATTTTGGTTTTATTTTATAATTTTTTACTGCCATATTTTGTTTATTATGTAACGAGTGTGAAAGGTTTATTTTTATCTTTGATGAAATCACCTGTGTCGCTTTTCTGACAGTGTTGTACATAACTGTACCAATTACAAAATATCTTCCATTTAAAACAAAGCATAATCCAGATTCGTAGTTATTGTTAAGATTATGGTTTTAGTATTTGCTCTATGTAGTTTTGTATCTTGAATGCACTGACGAATGTGATTCTAACTGACGTTGATGAATGGTCATCGAGTATTTTAGTCGATGTTATCAATTTTCTAGTTTGTCTGAACATTGTGATCAATTAATGTAAGTGCGTTAGTGTATAAGATTTCAATAAATACTTCAAATTGATGCTTAGTTCATTTATTACCAAACATAGTTTAAGCCAAACTTTTAGAGGCGCAATACATTAATTGGGTTTGGCATCCATGTCGGTTTGGTGGCCGACATCCAGCTCGGTGAGCAACACATTAATGAATGAGCAAAGATTGATGATTGCAGATGTAGGTTGTCGGTAGAGTACTAATATTGGTTGCGACAGGGCCTGGCAAGGGGCAGGTGTGTTACACGGTGACGCGGCGAGGAGCTCCCTCGCTGGTGGTGGACGGGTTCGGGTACGTGGCGCGCAAGCGGCGTGGCGCGCGCGTGTACTGGACGTGCCGCGGGCGCGCGCAGGGCTGCCCCGCCAGGGCGCTCACCACGGACGGGCGGCTGGTGGCGCGCGTCGGCAGCCACACGCATGCACGACACGCGCCCGTCGTCGATGAACATGCTCGCATAGAGAGTCTCATTGAAACTATCGCTGCCAATAATTAACTGATCGATACTAAACAATACTTATGTTTTGTGCTCATTACATTGTCAATTTATTTTAATTTTCTGATCATAATAAACGCCTAAGTACTTGCTTGGTACAATGGTAGTATTTAATGTTATGATTATTTATAGAAAGTTAAAGAATAAAATTAAGTAGGTAGTTGTATTTCTTACTTACACAATTTATTTTTCTGACTTATCAAAATGATGATGTTTAGCAATCTAGACTTAGAGGCTAAATTACTATTCAACTGTGTAAATCTACCAATATGCACCATTTGTAAACCGTCAACGATGAACCCTGAGCGACTCACAAAATAATAGCAATGTACCTACCTACATGCAATGTGCATCTATAGGCAATGCAATGAACATCATACTTCGTAAGCTAGAAAGCAGAGTGACCTTAGATACCTGAAATGCATACAGGTAGGAATAATGGTAAAGAATCGCCGTCTATTTAATCGAACTATCTTTCTCGCTTTCCCAAAATCTATATAGATCATCTCATCTGTCCCAATCCGTACCTCATTCCCAAATCAGTTCTGGTGCTCAACCGGTCTAATTGTGATGTGGTGGCTTATCTGTACTAATTCAAGATCTATTTGTATTGTGGCGATTGTATGCAAACATTTCCAGTTGGCCAGTAGCATGCATGATCTTACGGCATTTTGGGATTTCTGATAGTCACGGTGGTGGTATTTTACAGTGGAATTCGTCATATCGAACCGCGGGCGGCGGCACATGAAGCTCGAGGGGTTCTCCTTTTACGCGGAGAAAGTTTTCCCGGAGAAAAACAAGGTGCGGTGGCGGTGTACGCGGCGGACTTGTCGCGCTTATGCGCATACGCTGCATGACAGAATATTTGCACTGAGCAACGTGCACTCGCACGAACCTCCGACAGGAAGCCAGGCTGGAGTGCCTCTGTCTGAAAGGGGACCCACCCGAGGCTTTACCAACGCCAACCTCGCTGTTCAGGCCAAGGCTGTTCTTGACGAGTAGTACTGATATATCTTCCACTAACGAGTCTAACCAACTGCTAGAAAATACTAATGTGTAACCTCGAAACTTAGTGTCTGATTAAGACCGAGTCTGATAAGGGTAGCTCTGATCTATGGTGTTTTTATAATTATTTATTAGACCCGGTTTTGTCTGATCGAATGTATTATAGTACAGAGAGTTGTTGATGTAACAAGGGGCATGAAGGCGGGTATAACATTGGACTGATATAGTAATAGTGAGCTTGTATTATGTTCTAGCAATGTGCATGCACAGGCCATTGTAAAATTATGTTATTTCGTATGTTGTTAGTAAGAACCGATCTAGTCACTGAAATGTTATAATGATCTCATTGTGCATAACGATATTAATTAATATTTATAAGTAAAATAATTAAGTAATTATTAAACAAAGTAAATTTTAAGTAGGTAACGAAATTCGTGACAGGCAGCAATAATTTTTTTAGTCTACAAATAACAGCAATAAGCGTGTTTATTGTTTCTTAGAAAATATTTTTTGACCTCACCCATAAGTATATCTTGATAGTAATTCTACTATATTTATTTACACAACACAAACATTGTCTATGTATACAGCTACCATTGCAGTATTTTATTAGTTATCATTGTAATGTAATGATTCACTATTGAAGTTATTTTGTGCTTTAACAAATTATAATATAACATTTCCATATTTTCAGTGTCCATGTTATTGTAAATGCTTGCGAGGGTGACTAACACTGGGCTTGTTGCATGTTGCTCTTACCGACGTCTAATATAATGAGTACCAATATTTGACTGTATATCGTGTGGTTGTTTCACTAGACGACAACAAGTTCGTGCGCTTGTGCGTGGGGCCAGGCGGGCGGCCCCGGCTCTGGGTGCGCGGGCGCAGCTTCTACGCGGCGCACACGATGCGCTCCGGCGTTGTGCGCTGGCGATGTACCATGGGCGGCTGCGGCTGCAAGGCCTACACCCAGAAAGGAACCCTTCACAAGCTGGTCGGCGAGCACAACCACGCCGGTCGCTGTGGCCGGCGCCCGCCAAACATTCCCGCTGCTCAACTGACTGCCTCCATTTCAGCTCCTCCCTCATCGTCCTCTTCCTCCCCTCCCACTCCCCTACTAGTTCCACGTCTGCCTAATTTTGACCCCAATGCTTGGATAGTACGTTATTAGTACTATCTCGTAGAAAATTGTTTTAGCTTCATATCAAGAAAGTAGCAATCAGTTCCGACTCGTGGAACTCGTATTAGCTTTCATTTGCATTCTGTGTTAGAGAGAAAATGATTTTTTATAGGGTTCTACATATGTAAAATGTAGGACAAGACACAATTCAATAGAATTGATAGTAGTGGTCTTGAGTAGTACTAAGTGTGATCTCGTTATTTGAGCTCAAATGTGCCATAGAAAACAAGTACAACGTTTTGTTACTTACTAAAATTGTGATAATAAGCTCATACAAGTAATTATATTAACTACGATCTCAACTCGCTCTTAGGATATGCCAAATATGTTGAATTTTATAATTGTGAGTAGAAGGTTGTTTACGATAGATACTGTTCTTTTAAAGTATCAATTACCTCATATAAAATATACTACGTTTAGATAATTATATATAGTACTTAGGTAATAAGAACGAGTCAGATTCTCTAGTCTTCCCTATTTTTATTCTGTTGTTGTTGCTGTTGTTGTTTATAACCATTTCATTTTTACGGATATTGCTCATCGTCGACGAATGCCAAAGGTTTGTGCCAAATTTTCCTGCTCATGAGAATTGTTGCTCTAACCAAAAGAAAGATTTTATATGTTTTATTTTTATTGTACCCATATAGAAGGAAAAAAACTTAATACATTCCTACATTTAATTGTAAATATAGAAATAATTACAAGCGTGACATTAATCGTAATGGTAAATTTAATTATGAAAATTAAAGAAATTTATTGTCATGACCAGTTTTTTATTTAGTTTTTGTATAAATAAAATTATTTACATATCGACTTGCTTTATTACCTTGTGTTTTTATTATAGGCTAAGTTTAGATATAAATTGTAGAAAGGTTTTACGAGACCCAAAACTCGTATTGTCTTTCGATATAAGAATAGGTATGCATGCTTAGTGTGCTTTAAACGTTTCGCGTAAAATGGATGTATTCTGCTTATAACAGCAATTTCTAAGACATCCATTCTACGCGAGACAGCTATGATAACAGGTGTAACCGAATGAGTGACTAACGGTTATGTTGTTTTGTTTAGCGCGCTTCATCCGCGCCGGCAAGGGACGTCTGCTCCTCCACCGCGGCTACACTTTCCGTTTGAAGAATAACTTGGCCCATGGAAGAAAGCAATGGTATTGTTCTTCGCGGCTGACGTCTCGCTGCCTGGCCGACGTGAACACCGAAGGGCCGGAAGGTCACGAGCGCATCGTGCGCTCTCGTTACGCGCACAACCACGCGCCACCCAACGTGCGGCGCTTCGCGGACGGGCGCTACGTGGTGCGCACGCCGCACCAGTCGGGGCACCGCGCGCCCGCGCCGCTGGACCCGCACCACCAGCTGCTGCAGCTGCAGCACGCGCTGGCGCTGTACGCCGCCACCGCGCACGCCACCGCCACCGCCAACGCGACCGCCGCCGTCAGCGCCGCGCCCGGCGGCCCGCCCGCGCAGGCCTCGCCCAACGCGCTGCCGCCGCCGCCGCAGCACACCAACGCTGCCAAGCCGCTTCTCGTCGACACCCCCTGCAATGAGGAGGACTAGACGATGCAACGCGCCTCACATAACGAACATCGATCGATTTTAATGCGAGTTCACGATTTAGTTATTAAGCGATTTTGACAATGATGATCGATTACTCGATATTTTCTAACCGCCTTTTGGCGAATGTAGCATAATGGATGTAGATTTAAATATGATTAGGTAAGTTATGAGGGGATAAGGTGTCGTTTACTTAGGATTCAGCGAAGGCTATTGTTGGTTATTCAGTATCGGTAATGTGAATGTATGTCAGCATTTAAGTAGGTGTTGTGGTGTATTGGATGTTACGACGACCAGTGACGGAAACACAGGAGACGACCAGTATAATACGAGTGAACACGTCGTGTCGTAATAGGTTAGGCGGTCTCGTCGAGATCTATAAAGTTATCCGTATAGGTGTGGGCTATTTATCGAATCGAATAGGGCTAGTAAGCATGTTATATATATATGTAAGAACTTCTGAATGTATAACGGTGTCAGCTCGTATTGATGTCAGGTTTAGGCAGGTGGTTATTATCCGGAACACGGCCGCTTTTAGCGTTTGATTTAATGTTTACGACCCGTGCAGTATGCAGTATCATCCAGTAGCGCTAGGCGGACATAGGCTACTCTCCGCTGGTACGTCAGGCAGGGCAGGTTGGCGATGCGAACGCAGCCGAGTCAGCTGTCGACACGAGTGCAAGGTAAGGTCGGCGCGCGCGCTCCGCGCCGTCGACGACGCGTCGGTGACTGATTTAGAGAAAACTCGTTCGAAATTAAGCAATATGACGTCCCCTGGACTGTACTTAGAATTACTTAATTTATTTTGAGAATTATAAAATTTACACTTTTCAGATACTTATTGCTACTTAGACATTTAGATGTCCGCCTCTTTAATCTATAAGAATATACAGTAGATAATGGAAAGGCATTTGTCTTAACGCAACCAGCGTTTTGCTCTTTAGGATTGATTTAAAAAGTACTTAAGCTCAATCATCTACCTCTTCACTTTTATACGGGTTTTACATATTAGTTTAAATTTTAAATTATACAATTTTATACAAGAATGAATACTCAGAAGCTTTACTCGAGTAAGGTGTCGTAGCGTAAGGATTAGGTTAGCGTTAGGTTAGGAACTGGCGCGCCGGGGCGGCTCGCCGCGCAGGGTCCGGTGCGCCTCACTACCTCTAGTTATTATCGAAACTCAACTACCTCTTTACTTAGTTTACACGATCGTTCGCTGTTAACGACTTTAAATTAATTACAATTTAATGGGCTCTTTTTGAGACTTGTCTGAATATATTTTATGAATTGTTTTGTAACTACTTTGTTGCTCGTCGAAAGATAACTAATTCAAAAACAAAGAAGGATAGGATCGAGAATCCGCTTTGTATGTATGACTCTGATTTAAGTACAAATTTTTACTAATTTTAATTGTTATTTAGATGACTTAGTTCTACGGGGCTCTAATTTGTGTGGATTTACTTAATATTGACAACTTTTAATAAGTGTTATTATAGACCGTGTCAAATTTTGAACATTGATGGAGTAATCGAGTGGTTGTCTGATGAGGAATGTGTTCAGACGGGACGGTTCCAGCTGGTATATCTGTGTGTTGCGGTCAGTCGAATGGTGCTGGGGGCGCCCCATGTGAACCTCGTCGTCAGTACTTGTGTGTTGATCGTTTGGCACGCTCTATCGTACCTGATTACTGTCACTAAGCCAAATAATATGGGCGATATACGTTATTATGAAACCGTGGCGATAGTTAGTATGTAATTGTAATTATAAATGTATTAATTGTAAGTTTAATATGTATAATATATTTTAGAGCAATGACAATATACGTCAATTATATAAGATACGATTTATGAGTTGATATGTATAATGGCTATCGTGAGGAGGTTTCCATCTATTGCTGTAAATATTGTTTATTATAACCACGCAATATTTACCTCGCATTTATTGTCGCTCCTTAACTATTTGCAATTTTTTCGATTTTGGATGTTTGTATGTTTCGAGGATGGAGTCACGTGCTGTTTCTATGTTTGCTCATGTTGTTAATATTATGAATCTCGTAGGTAGTGCATGATAACCGTGTGTTGATTGTTGACCCTACCGCCACGGCTTCGTCTTATACCGCACATCGAACACTCTGCTCCTATTTTAATCAACTATCTACCTCAAAAACTCTAAAAAGTTAACTACTCATATACAAGTCTTATATAATTAATAGTGTAATTTTATACTTATACCATTTTATCATAGGATTTTTAGTTCATGTACGGGGTATGTTTTTGTGAAATCATATTAAATTGTACTTACAAATAACTGTTCGTTTCATTTCGCTTCCCTATCCCTGTATCCGTAACGGTATTCGGTTTCGGGTGACGCTGAGCGTTGGTCTACTTCAGTTATCTGACGTGTGCTTCTCCCACAGGTATTAAGTTTCTGAAGTCGCGGCGCGGCAAAGTGATCATGATGGTGAACACGTTCCCCTTCTGCGAAGAGTCCAAGTTGAGGGACAAGGTCATATGGCGGTGTACTTCGAAGAAAACCAACTGCAAGGCGAGGATACACATGCTAGGGTCGAACGTGGTCGCGGTCAAGGGCATGCACAACCACCCGCCTCGCGCTCTCTTCCCGCCTCGGCGACCGAACGCGCGCAAGGGACTCGACGCGACCGCCACCACTGTTGCCGTGGCTACGTCGGCCACCACCCTCGAAGCCCTTGCACTCCAGTCCTCAGAAATAGAATGACCTTCATTCTTCCCTTGTTTATTAAAAAACAGCATTATTTCTCTTTACTGATATCGTACTGAACGGAAACTATGTTTAAGTATATTCAAGCAATGTAGACAATAATTTACATAAAGTTTATATTATAGAGATAAGAGTTCAAGTTTGAGTGGTAAAATTGTTGACTACTGTTTAGGTAACGTCAATTTCCGTGATTTCATTCCAGTATATTTGGTGCTTGGGAACAGGTGATTCATAGATTTTATACTTAATGTGATTTATACAAATGAACTGAACTGTTAATTATTCACTTTTACTGTTTTAATGAAATGTGAAGATATTTAGAGATGCACTATCGTTTTAATTGATACGTTTAGACGCTCGCTGAGCGGTAAAGTTAATCACGCAATCCAATGGAGTTGTCATCGACGCTATAAAGCTACTCTTCAAACTCTGCCAACTTGTGATAAGATACGATCATTAGCTAGAATTAGTTTTTTATATTAATTCACGTTTGTATGTACTTATGGTAAGGTTATAAACTCAAGTATTTATTACACGTTGAAATCTGGCGTATGTTATATATCCTAAATTTAAGTCAAAGTGCCTTGTGTGAAACAACGGGACCATATTGTCAATTAAAATAATTGATGTACTGAACATTCCCTATTGAAAATTTTTGCTGTGCTTTATATTCTTATACTGTACTTTTGATATTATGTTTATAAATCGATTTAAAAGACACTTTAGTTTTATCGAGAGTATTACTCCTTAAGATTTAAATAATTAAAGTTTTTATTTATAAATGTACCTACCTGTTTCTTTTAATTTTATCCAAGTTTAATATAAATTTCAACAATTCTATTAATTAAGGAATAACTTCACCTCTATTCATTGTTCAAAGCTACAGTGTTATCTAAACTCAACCCTTTCGTCATCGAACAGTAAAAAGTATGTGTTGTTAATGGCCAATTTTATCAGGTTCCAAATCGGAGATGTCGCAGTTCAAATTTGGGAGGTCCTCTCGCCGACAGGCCCCTGTGATTTCCACAGGAAAGTATACCTTCGTGAAGGAGAGGGACTTCCCCAACGGAAAGACTAGATGGAAGTGCGCTCATTCCAGTGGAAAGTGCCCAGCCAATATTTACACTATTGATACAGACGTGGTTCTCTTCTACGATAAGCATGACCATGAGTAAGATCTATTGAGGATACAGGCCATGTCAAATTATGTTCTCATTCAAATCATTTTTGTACCTTAGTTAAATTGCATATTGTGAAATAATTATACTTTAGGATATCGCGTATCATAAATTAATTTAAAAATAAACTCATAGTTTATTTGATACTTCCTCCTTTTGTGATCAAAAACGTGTTCATCCTTCTTAATAGCGTTGGTAATTCTAGGCAAGATAACCGCAGCATACATACCAACGGCGCGTGGGAAGAAGAACTTGGTGCTGGACGGTTTCTCTTTCAACGAGACGCCTCCGACTTACTGGGTGTGTTCCCGCAAGAAGAGCATCGGCTGCAAGGCGACGGCGCGCACCAACAAGCGCGGGGAAGTCATCAGATACGACAACACGCATAGCCATCCCAAACCCAAGTTCTATAATAAAACCACCAAGAAAATGATCAATCTTTAGTTGTACTTATATCATTTACTTAAAAGCAAGTTGATTTACTTTTATTTTCTCTGTAATGCTATTGTTTTTTTTATTATTCTTGATGATTTGTAGGATTATTAGGTGTTCTATTAGGACCAGGGCGGATTCACTACCTACCTTAAATTGTTTGTAACTGATGAATAAACGCAGACGTATATGATATATTTCAAAAACAGTGTTTTTCATTTAGGTTCGTGATGTTATGTCCTATGGTTTCTTAAGCCAAATGCTTTAAGTTTTAAAGAAATTCAACTGCCATGACGGGTTATATCTTATTTGTGTATTGACGACAACCATTACTTTTACAGAAGCATTCTTCTTACCATCCAGAGCTGGAAAAATGGTGCTGATATTTCAAAACAACAAATTTTGGGTAAACAACCAGTATCGAGAGAAGTTGAATTGGGCATGCCGCGATAAGGACTCCAAGGGGTGTCTGTGCAGAGTCCAGACTACGTTGGACGGTCGATTCGTTCGCGTGAAAGGTTACCACACGCATACACCAAACTTTACACCTGATAACTTCAACGCCTCTGGTCTAGTCCAAAATAAGTTTAAGGAATGGAATGCCCCTTTAGCCGGGAAGGTTACTCAACATGTCAATGATTTTGAATGACAAAGCTGTAAAGGAATCAAAAGACTGTAGTCGAAATAAAAGTAGAGTATGACAAATGTGTAATAAAAGACAGGATTGCTCCCACATACACAACAAAGTAAAGTGACAAAGATTTCAGTCATATTTGTTCACCCAGTGGCTTCAGTGGCTGTGAAAAACCATGACGTAGTATTCGTGATATTTACAATTAACAAAATGCATTCCTATAGTAATAAGTATATCGTAGCGTTTTATGTTCTGATCTTTATGAAGAATAAGAATTAATGAAACATTTAAATATTTGCACAATTTTTATGTGTGATTGTCAGAAAAAATTAACACTGTTTTAAAACAATTAATTTCTTCTCTACTTCTATTTTATTTTTATTTCAAACTGATCGTGAAAATTGAGATCTTTAGATAAGTTAGGTGTGTTAGTCTATCAACTCTTTGATTTGACTCTTAGTTTAGAAATCGTACATACCTATTCTAAGCCGATTCGCACACTGCACCGCATCGCACAGAGGAATAGCATCGACATACTGACTTCGGCACTATGATATTATTTAGAAATTGATATCTTTATATATTATCTGATTTCATTGCATAAAAACCAAGCAGATATTATAAATCTGCATGATAGTACAGATACAAACTCATACGTCTCTCCGTTCGCTAAACCCCGCAGCGAGGCAGTGTGTGCCTCGCCTTTACCACTTACGTTTATGAAATAGGTACCAAAATCTTATTTCGGATTAGTAAATATTTTCCTATCTGAAAATCTTTAATTTTAAGTCTTTGCGTATTAAAATCGAAATTCATACTATTTATATGTAATCTTAACAATATTCTAAAGCAGAAGGTTTTTATCTGCGACTGCATTCTATTTTTTTATTTTGGCACCTGTGATTTGCAACTATGTATCAATTTGTGTTGTATTTATTTTTAATAGTAGTAACTATCATTAGTAGACACGATGGTGCAAGAATGAAGTCGAAATCAATACATAGAAACAGTTTATTATAAAATCAAACATATAAAGATATTTTATAGAAATCTCTAGGCATGTCCTTCATAGAAAAAAAAAGTAAGACAAGCCCTCATTTATGAGTTACGACATAAAAAATTGTTTTTAATAAGTAAATAACCAGTTATTCCGTTATTTATATGATTTGTGGAATTCAAGAAAGACTTGATAAACCTTTTAAGATATTGTGAGATCTCAAGTAGTATTTATAAAAGTGTGTGTTAACAAAAAATGTATACTCATTCAAATCAGAATTTGATGCTAAAAGTATTTTTTAATATGGTCTAAGTAATATAAAATATTTTTGTACGCAGCCGTTTTATTTGAAGTGAGGACCGTCCGCCAGCTGTCTGATCTGACTAGTCTGGTAGCGAAATATGTTTTCAGCGCAATGGAGTGTGTCTCGGTTTGGTAACCCGGTGCTGGTGGTGGACGGGTGGCGGTTCCGCAAGAACGGCAGAGTGTTCGACGACTGCACCAACTGGCTGTGCATCAAGTCCGACCTCGGCTGCCGCTGCTACGCCGTCACCAGCAACAACCGCATCGTCGCCATGGGCTACCAGCACGAACACGCCAATCCTAGGAAGCGGAAGCGCGTTAAACGCGAAAAAAATAAACGTTCTGTTAAAGTTAAACTACAACCATTCTGTCCGAGCTAGTCATACTTCTATTTGAAGATTTCATGATCGAAGGTTCACTCCAACCTGATAATCAAAATTTCAAAATTACCTGTGATTCAGATATTTGGATTGTGATTGATGTAACTAAAAGTTATGAATTGTTTATTTTTTATTGATTATTAATTTGTTATAAAATAAAATACGTTACGCATGAATTCATTTTGTTTATTTTTTTTGTATGAGATCCTACCTCGCTATGATAGTTGTATAATGGTTTACGAACAGTAGTTTGGAGCGCGTTCCCACTGACAGACATTAACAGTGATGTGATTAGTTGCAGGCACGCCAGCCCCCGAGGCGCCGCCAACGCTGGGCCTGCCGTTTCCATTCCCCTGCTTCCCTGGGCAGTTCCGCTACTGCTTGAGCAAGCGGGGCAAGCCGGCTATCGAGGTGGGCGCGCATAGGTTCTGCTTCAACGGGCGCGCCGCCAGCGGCAAGGTGTGGTGGCGGTGCTCGCGCAACCCGCGCTGCCGCGCCGCCGTGCACACGTTCGGCTTGCGCGTCGTGCAGATGAACAGCGCGCACACGTGCGGCGTGCGCGCCACCCCGCTCACGCCCATGTTCTAAACGCTGCCTAGTCGATCGCGATGCCCACGTCTCAGTAGTCAATTTGTTTGTCATCGAAGCGACCACCGGCGAACTAAACGGGGTAGGATATGGCACAGATTTTGATCTCAAATCTAGATATGGATGGAGGACGTAGGTTAGGACTGTTAGAAGTCGTACATAAATATTTGATGGTTGAGGTGTCTGAAATATTGAATGTCATTTAGCTGGATTTAACTATTGTTTCGAGTGGAAAGTCAAATTGCTCTTGTGCCTTTCCGCCGGTGGTCTAGACTTGAACGTTGTATGCGCCTTTTGTCGATTACATTCATGTATACGCAATTGATATTTTGCAGACTATAGTTTGCACGTTTACTCTCTTATCTTATTCTCCAAAGAGATTATTATGATGTATAACCTATATTATACTGTATTCAGTAGATACATTTAATTGGTAGATATTTTTGCGCTGTGTAAAGTATACGAAAATAGTAATAAGTTCTAGTGAAGACCGTCTGCGTTCCAATGATTTGAGACTGAACTATAATGGTCTTAGTAGTAGTGGCCTCTACAAATCGTGAATAGCTTTACATTGTCTTGGTTCAAAATTTACCTTTGGAAAGTACCCAGAGCCACTGACAGAGGGACCGCGAGATGCTCTCTAGCAAGCGGTGATAACGTTGACGCACAGGCCGTCTGTCTCAGCCGCGCTCTTCCGGACCAGACGGTCTAGTTGTAGTGTACTGTACAAAGTGATAGTTCTCTTATGATATCCTAAGTATTTTTATACATTATTTTTTACATTTATTTTTTTACAATTTTATTCGTGAATTTGTACATAAAATTTACGATTGTTGGCATCGGAGCCTGTCTCCGAAGTGGTTGGTTTCGGTTTGACTGTACGGATGTCAAGTTATGTTGTCTGACGCGCTTAGGTCATAGAGGGAATGTTACGAAGTCATGTCATGTATACGATTAGGAAAGTAATGTATAACAACTTGTTAAAGTAGGAACTGCATTTATCGAACAATTGACTAAATAATAATACTCATGTATACGTTGTAGTTGTAAGTTTGTTCTTTAGTGAGATCTAAATATTTTAAGATTTATTTTACATTTTTTATTTTACAATTTTATATTATATTTTTGAGTACTTAAGAATTTAATTAGCCGTTGGTTGTACTTACGGGGAGTGTTGTCACAACAGTTAAGTTAACCTGAACGTTAACCACACCAGTTATTTTAAGTACCATTCGAAATGTATACGATTATATGTTAACCTTGAAGTATTATTTTTAAAGTATTATTTTTATTGTGATAAGATATTTTATTGCTATATTACGTTTAGTCGTGAAAGTATTATGGAATTATGGTAGCTATAAGCGGCGGTTGTCGATCTGAGAATGTTTATGCTGTGTAGCTGGTAGTACGGAGACGCGTCTCTTGTGTATAGGTACAAAGAAACGATTATATTGCGCTGAACTAACATCGCCTTTTCATTTCCACTCCTCTTGTCTTTTTTTACGATGTCAAGGCAAAACTTATATGTGACTGTTGAAGATTAAACATTGTACTTGAAACTGTCTCTTTATCGTTCCCACTGAGAGGGACTTCACTGTCTGTTACCAGGCTGTCGATCATGATCGGTGATAGTCAGACAACAAAAAAAAAACAGATTATTGAATAAACAAGTACTTCAAAAGTAAATTACATTGTAAAATATCGAAGAGACAAGATGTTTCTGCCGTTTTATATCTAGATCCAATTTTGTTTGATTCCAAATTGAAATTCAGTTAATTCAAAGAAGATTCTGAATTACATTAGATTATGGAATGCTGCGATAGTATAAAAATAATGCTTAAATCTATTTCTATGTATCTATTCTACAGACAGAAGGACGAGACAAAATAATTCGATTTAGTTATAGAACACATCGAAAGCCATCTAGAAACGTCTACCATTTAATGCTGAACCATCTAGATTACAAATAAGAGAACGTCAACCAGAAAATTGCTAGAAAGTATGAAACGTGTGCTCTGGAAGTTTTGCTAACGGAATTGAATAATTTGACTCCGCAAAATATTGCCGAAGAGGAAAATATACCTCGATTCAAGGTATTATTGTGAAATAAATTATTACGCTGTATTGATTTTCCCCACCCCCACAATAATTAGGTAAAAATAAGTAAGTAATGAATGTGGTTTGACGCAACAAGGTCTGACTGTGGCGACGTTTCAGGATGGTTCTACATCCGCTCGGCGCGCGGAGGCCTGCACCTGGTGGCGGACGGACACATCTTCTACGAGGACGGAGGCTCGCACCCTCGCCGCGTCACCTGGCGGTGCGCGCGCTCCTACCAGAAGGCGGAGCGCTGTCAAGTGGCCTTATGTCTTAGAGATGGCCGGCTCGTATATTTCCGGGGTTCACACAACCACCCGGCTACGTATAACCCCGCCAAGCATGAGTCTCGACGTTTCCAAGTGGACCCCATGGGCAAGTACAAGATCGTAGCAAGCAGCGGAGCCGGCGCGGGGCCGGTGGTGGCGGCGCCCGAGCCCCTGGTGCCGCCGGCCCCGCACGCGGCGCTGCTGCTCTAGGCCTGGCGCGACCTCCTCGTGCGCGGCCTGCTGGACGGCAGGCACTGACGCGCGCAAGGAGTGTCGCACCACCACTCGAGTATTCCATGCGTGAACACTCTTCCTTATTTGTATTCTTGCCTTACGAAGGAACAAAATTGGCTCATTCGCTACAAGTACCTCAACTATTGATGACCAATTTTGTTTCTTTGTAGTTCCAGAAGCCTTATTATTTTAATGTAGTTATGCCAAAGGTCAATGTAATTCCTTTATCGGTGTATACAATTAATATTTAGGTTTAGTTGGTAAAGCTACTATAGTACGGCGAGTGGTTCAGAATGAATGACTACATAGGTACCGCAGAGGCGATTGTTCGCGTTTCATCAACAATTTGCTCTGAATGAATGAATAAGAAGCAGTGTCGTGTCGCAATAGCAATTAGCCGCGATGTCTCTTCACTTTCATCAATCTTCCATTAAAATAGCTATACGAGGAACCCTTCGGGTTGTGTGATATCAAACTAAACGTTGATATAGATTTTTGAACGTATTTATACACGTGTATATTTGGAAACTATTGGAATCAATAAAACAGGTGGCCGTAGACGCTTTAACGTCGCCTTGTTATGCCTTAGTGGCTATTTATTATTAGAATACTACACGATATTATGAAATTAACATTGTATAACGTGAATGTGCAATATTCTCTTACCAAAATGTTTAGAAATTATGTATACAAACTGTATAGCTTTAATGATAGCGTAGCCGTCTTGTTGATGCTTTTTTATAAAAATTCTATTTATTGACCGCGATGTAGTGAGCGGAACGACTGATAGACCATGTTACGAAATACTCCAATATTTATGATTTGTATTTAGCTGTAGATGTAGACTGTGTAGACATAATATACCAGCTTATGATGAAATAATACGAGCATAGTTTTTATATTAGAAACTTATACGACCATATATTATTGTAGATATGTACAGTAGGGTGGGGAATCGTAGGGCACTGTAACACGTTTTCCGTAGAAACGTACGTTTATTGTATTTACGAATCATAATTAGGTAAGAATTTATTATTATTTATATAATCGACTGGAATTTATTAATTAATACTCAGTACCTTTAAAGATCTTATTTCCTATGCCAAAGTATGTTAGACTTTTTAGTTTTAGTTGTTACTTTTTTTTGTTGAATTAAGAGTATTATTATACCAATTATACAATTATTTGTTATCTGATTTTAATTATTGTGAAATTATTTACTTTTTATTGATATTTATAAAAGACGTATACTGATGAAAATACGTTTTTTATTGCAACCGGAAAATTCCTCAGAGCGTCGTTACATTTCCCGCATGTATTCGCAGTACAGGAATCGATTTTGTTATCAACGCTTATAGGCAGCGGATTCCATGAACAGACGCCGAAGCGTGGCTTTGGATACTGTGTTATGGTTGCCAAGTTATGTAATGAGGTTGTTACATCAATTGATTGTAGTTCGGGATAGACGCGACTCTGTAATGTGTAAACGAATTGTTGGGCAGCATATCCGTCGACGCCGGTCGCGGGAGGCGCGGATGCGGAGTTGCTGAAGATCGGAGGGTTCTGGTACAAGTTGGACGGCTGCTACAGAGGCAAGCGCCGGTGGATCTGCGCACGCGGCTGCACGGCGCGCCTGCACACCATCGGCAAGAGAGTCGTCTTCACTGAGCTCAGACATTTCTGCAGAACTAACAACTACACCATTTGACGTAACGTCTATGTATACACCTGGTTAGGAATTGAAAGCTCTCTGCTTATAGTTGTATATTATTAAGAAAACAGTTACAATATTAGATACGTAGGTACCTAATCTATTTGCATCTCGTTGCAATCAAATTAGTTATTTTAATTGGTTTTTTGATTCCGATAATCTAAATATCGTTTTACAATGTGAGCAATCGTACTTAATCACCCACCGCAACAAAACTATATTTTTATGCATATTTAAATATTTACTTGTTTTATAGAAAATGTTGAAAATAAAATCATAGTTTTATTAATTGAAAATCATTGGTGTTAGCCGACACGAAGGTAATTGTTTGTTACTCTTATAAGGATAATGCGTACACAGAAATGTAGAGTTAACTAACAATATTACCATGTTCCAGTGAGAGTGATACATACGCACACTGGTTACCCGAAGCTGTCGTTAAACGGTTACGTGTACCGGCCGCATAACGCGTACAGGAACCAGCCCAGGGTGCTGTGGTACTGCGCCGCGAGGAACAAGTTCCAATGCACCGCGATACTGAGGACGTACAACAACGAGGTGATCGCCGTGGCCGGCGCGCACAACCACGAGCGCTGACCGCAGCGTGCGCGGGCGCCTCGCCGTCCGCGCGTGCATGACGTCACGGCACACCTGCTGCAGATATTCCGCCTGTACGGACAGCGGCTAGGGCTGACTGCCAATCAGGACGCTGTGTGAAACACTAGCTTTTCTAATCAATCCAGTGACACCCGCTTTCAAAGCAACGGGTTATCATAATATTTTATGCGGCATTCTATGCTGTCACTGATCAGGTTTAACAACTAGAAATAGCTGGAAGCTACATTCCATGTTTGCAATTATTGCTTTCGTACATTGTGGTGGTAAAAATTTCGTATGGTGCCAAGAATTTATCAAAAGGATGATAATATTTAAAGCCATAACCCTGCCCTAGTAAAATTAAGGACTTATAAGGTTTCAAAGTTTTTACTTTTAACAAATATTTTAGTGAGTTACATGAAATTTGCCAGGTAACTCTAAAATTATTTATGGGGGTAAATTTCTGATCTGCCTGACATAAATAATTTTAATGAAAAATATTCATTAAATGAGAAAGGATCTAAACTTAAAAAAAAAGGCTTTTAGAAATAATAGTAGATAGAGATACCTAATTAATATATTGAGTTTATTTAGTAAATATTATTATAATAGTCCCTATCAATATAATTGCTGTTATTATAAGTCAGTTTAGATCTCGGATAAAGTCGATTTGGTTTCTGAATGTAAATTGAACAAATTGTCTGTTAAGTCAGCATATTTTCTGAAGTACATTTTAGTCTGATATATTTTAGCAACAATGTTTTATGTACATTGCTTATAGGATAACATTATTATAGGAGTTCTGAAGAGTAAGTTCCTAAATGCCATGATGTTTCTTGTCATATTGATAAATAATATAATTTGATTAAGCTTTATTTCGTTACTAGCTTTTGCCCGCAACTTCGTTCGCGTGGAATAGTGACTACCAGCAGATTTTTGATTTGACCAATAGATGGCGCTATATGTCCGGAATAATTTTATTTTTATTTTTTTTTGTAATAAAAACTATCCTATGTCCTTTCTCAAGTTTCAAACTATGTCTGTACCAAATTTCACACAAATCGGTTCAGTAGTTTAGGCGTGAAGAAAAGACAGACAGACAGACAGAAAGACAGACAGACAGACAGACAGAGTTACTTTCGCATTTATAATATTAGTTTGGATTGCTAGAAAGTGTAGGAAAGCAAGCATTATTGTAAGGTCTTCCATGTATCTCGCGTGCCATTCTCCTGAAAGATCAGGTTGTCTCGCCACAAGCAATAACTGGACGCTGCGGTAACAACCAACGAGTTTCTATCAAATTGTAGAAGAAAGCTCAGTTGTCCAGGTTATCCAAACTAGGTTTAGAGGAAGGTGTAATTGTACATGTTATCTAAGTCTTTTGTTTTGTAAATGCGTATATTATTAGGAACGTAGAGCTTAAAGCATTTCAATCATTCCTCAAAGGAACTTAACAACTGATATATGTATCAAAATAATTATATTACACATTGTGTAATTGAACTATCAAAATCTTAATATAGATACATATAAATTATGTATGATGTATAATTGTAATAAAAATATTTAACCGTAATAGTGCTATGATACATAGATTTCGAAATATTTATCCCTGTTAGTAATTTCGTCTAAATCAGATTACTTTTCTATTTTCTACGTATTTACTCAGTGTATGTTTATTTGTAAATACTGATTAAATCTTCTACATACTTGTGCCTCTTATTGTGCTGTAGTAGGAAATGTAGTCTTTGAACAACTTACGCAGATTAGCTAATCAATTGTTTGTAGTCGAGAAATGTTGTTGAGCTTTTAGTACCGGCGTGTATTTCCGAGCCCTCCGAACGTTCAGCAACGATGGTTGCGGTTTGTTCAGTCGGAAGTCCATAGCATTCGGTTGGCGGTGTCGTGTGCGCCGTCAACCGAATGTCGGTGGTCACATGTTGGGTTTTGACGCAGTGCCAGCAGTGTACGTGCCTTCGCGGACGGGCAAGTCCCTGCTGCTGCACGACGGATACACGTTCTACCTGAAAAACTTGCAAGCGCACGGCAGGAAGCAGTGGTACTGCTCGTCGCGAGACATGGCGGGCTGCCGCGCTGACGTGATCACGGCGCCCGCGCGCGCCGGCGCCGGGGACGTGCTGTTCCTGGTGCGCGGGCGCCACATCCACGCGCCGCCCAGCTACTACTTCACCCCCGACGGCAAGTACGTCAGGAAGAAAGACGTCTACCACAGGTATAGGTAGCGCATATACGCGATTTCATTTTACTCACTTTATTTTTAGTTTTTTTACTTAATCAATTTTACTTTATCATCTTTGTATTTTCGTATTTTTTTTGTCTATTATGTTATTTTTTGGACTCTTTTTTGAATCCTGCAAATCAAAGTTCCTACAAGCGTTTTTGTAAATCCGTATTTTTTATTATTTTTTATACTATTTCAAAATTATAAATTTTGATCGATTTGAATGCATAGCGATTGTTTAAATTGAATTCAAATAAATTTAATGTCAATTAGAAAATGTATCTATTACATTAACAAAATTTATGAGGTGAGGTAGGGCCACTTCCGTCAGCGGAAATGTTTTGTCTGATTGTTAATATTTTTACTAATGCGAGTACTTACAATCTGCTCTATTTTCTTAAATTAATTGAAGACTGTATCGTATTATACTAAAAATACTTTTATTCTGGATTATCTGTACTGACAGTATGCTTAGTGCTTATTTTTGTAGATATAAAGAGAATGCTCTAGAACTAAGTTTACGTAACAGGATTTCCACAGCCTTCTTTTAATGTAAATTTAATTTTGTCCTGCTTTGAATGGAAACTTAGTTACAGAGCAAAATGTAAGTCCAGGACTTTTTCAGTGTTACTTGTCTAACAAATATTCGTTATCCTGGTTTGGAGCCAGTTATGTTTTCTTGTTTCAAGCAATGGTTACTGTATGAGCTCGTCTCTATGGGCGGCCCTCTTTAAGTAGTATATTACTACACCATAAACGTTTTGGTTTAGTACAATATTACCATACTCATGTCCTTGCTACACTTCTATATGTTACCCGTAATGTTTTGTATGGCAGCGTGTAATGCGAGTGACTACACGATGGAATATTTTTTTATATGACAATTACTCCCTTGCAGTTTCAATTACAAAATTATTTCATGATCAAATCTCTTATGTAGGTAGTACCCTAAATTAATATCTCGAATTCGTTATGGACATAAGTTTATTTATAGTGACTTACGAAGTTTTCCCCCGCCTACAGTCAAGTCATATTTAGATGAATCCATTGTGACCTTTTATATTTCATTCGAAATGTCAAATTCTTTCTATGGCCAAAAATACCATCATTGTTCGTAAAACTGAAACAGAATGTTATGGCACGTGTAGCAAGAAATGCGGCGTAGTATGTAACGAGAGAGACGCGAGGAGGCGAGCATATGGACGCACAGCTCATATTGTAATTCCCATTTGTGTTTTAAGTAAAAACATTATAATTTACTTAAGTAACGACAAAATACTCTGTATTAGACTAGAAAGTTTTATTAAAGGGTATGAATGAATGAACCGTGTTTCCCTAAGGCCCACGCAGCGGATCGTGATCGGGGGTGGAGTAGGCGTCTGACGTAGTGCGGCCCTACCACTGCGTAATACGCAACGTACACGTTTTGTTTGTATACAATGCCCGGGAAATTGACTATGTTTTTTACGTTCCTTTTCAGGTTATGCTTTCATTAGGCTTTACTGAGGGTTAATTGATATTTGTATGAGTTTAAGCAATTGTTAAGTATACGGAGTTGTACAATGCTTGGAGAAACATAAGCTTCAGATAACTTTCAGTTATGCGATGTATCATTTAAAACTGTTTTAGCTTAGGTTCTAAAATACATTAATGTTTTAAATTGTTCTTTATATTAATTAATGTACTAGCATACTATATTTTTCATCGTCACAAAAAGCTTATTCGTATATTTTTAAAGCTTATAAATGTAATCATTATAAAAATAATGTGTTGAAACACGTAGTAAAATACGCGCGGGCCGTTACTATCATTGCAATATCGGATGTATTCGAGAGGACATGAATTGCGCAGTTGTGACGGATCAATACCTACAAAGTTATGAAAGAAGAAAGTTCCGCAGGGCTCGGGGAATCGCATGGGCGTGCCCTCCATCTCCCGCTATAGCCTAGTTACGCCCTGTATGCCCTAATTTGACGTACTACCCCCTACCCACCCCACGGCGGCGCCCGCTGCGGGTGTGTGAGTAAACACCGCTGCGTAGTAACCTCGTGACGTAGCGTGTTTTGATACATAATGCTACTATGATTTATTTATAGATTGCCGCTCTCTACTACGTTCAAATGTTTACGCTTATTAGTTTTGTTGTGGGAACGTAACAGCTCATTCTCAATTAATGAAAGATTATAATGAGCGGTTAACGGGACTACGACCTTTTCGGACTGCATTCGTTCGGCCGGCCTACGAGTTTTAGGATTATCTGGTTACCTACGTGAGCGGGTTTTTAATTTATGTTAGTTATTTACATTAATGCTAAGTAGTCATGGCATGGGGTCGCTCGTGGTGAGGTAAGTAGGGTAGCGACATAGTCGGTGCTCGGGTCGCGGGCTAGCTCACAATAACATGCTATACAGATATGATTTGCTACACCATGGCTGGTGCACGCAGACATACACAGCCCCCTTGGTTGTAGCGCGGTGCGCGTGTGTGCGTGCGCTAGGCGAGGAATGTAGGTTGTCGAGTAGCTGCGGCTAGGTCCCGGGGAGCACGAGCCCACGCGAGCGCCACCACGCGGCGCCGCAGACATGCGCGCGGCGCCACTCGCATCCTGGTGATGGGGCCCCAATCGATAATGCCCCAGAATCTTACTCCGAGTGCCCCTTCCCGCTCCTCTCCCAGCCCTAGCTCACCATACCCGTCAAATTATAACATCCCATTGTAGTAATAAGGTCGTTTTTACATCCCCGCTTCCGCTAATGTTTCCGTTATGGTTAATAGTCGCTATAAAGAATCTTTTGAAGAAAACGTTGTTTCTTTGTGTTTCAGTATTTTTAGAATAGAAAACGATCTATGTGATCGTTTATATGGCCGTATGAATTATTAATATAATGTTTTGCTTTTGTAGATTTTAAAGGAAATGTTGAGTTTGCGACTGTATAATGCAGAATTACAAGTTTTGTTTGGCGCAGGTGTTTTTGTTTTCCCTGTATATTGCACAGCACTGCACGTAGCACTTTGAGGGTTGGTATGAGGCGTTTAGAGGAGTTATTGGTGGTTTTAGCGTGGGAGTCGAAGTCGTGGTGCGTGCGGGTCCGGTGGCCGGCGTGGCGGAACCGGAGCGTGTCCGTGCTCCACGCGCCGGGCTGCTACGTCACCGTGCACAACAGACACCTGTGCGATTGCTTCCTGCGACGACATATACCATAATGCGACACTCGGAAACGCTCCGACACTACTTTACCTTCATTAAACATTCCTTTTATTATGTCAAGTTGCGCTATCTTCTTTTCATAAAAAGATATTTGCAGCTTTTAATAGTACAATCATCACAAATATTTATTTGTAAGAAACGTATTAGGTAAATGTGTTTGTAATTTTGAATAAAATAATACCATGAGTAACAAAATATACGCACATTAGATTTAAGTCAATGCCTATAGGTACACAGGCACGATAAATAATTATCTTGTTTTTAATAGTAACGTAGATAGTACGTTAAAACTTGTTTTCGTTGTATTCAAATCGAAAATATAGGTTCACAGTCCAATTTTATCGTAGGTATGTACCTGTGTTATATTATTAGTACAAGTTTTCCGCATTTAAGGTATTACTCATATTTAAAATTAATATTTTGGCTGTAGGCACCTAAATAATTTTAGCACCGAAATATTGTAAGATACCGACCATTTTTTTTGCTCTATTTGCAAAAAATCTAAATGCAAAAAGGGATGGCTAACATATTTTGAGTTTGCAAATAAATGTTAGATTTGCAAAAATTGTTTGATAAATAAATTAATTAATGTTTAATTGCTAACGTAGAATACCAAGTATCAAGTACTTTGTTCTTATGTGAAAAGACATAGCCACCTCTCAGCACGTGGTTGAAATAGCTGCCATATGCCTACGTGACGTAAGGCCGGTACGTAGGAGGTACTCACGATAACCACGTGTACTGTAATGTACGGGACATTACAGAATAAGTTTCAGTACAAACGCCGCCCATAGCGCTACGTCTACAAACATACAATACAATTGTGTAAATGTTTAATTAATATGTATTAGATACTCAACAAATATTTCGTTACTCTAGAGAATTTATTGTTTTGTTAAAACAATTTGTCATAAAAGATAGTTCAAATAAATGAAACGTTTATTAATGTAATTTAGTTTAAACACAGCAATGTTGTGCGTCCGCATTCATAAAATAAAACATTTAAAATGTGGCGCGCTAATCATAACTAAGATACGGCGAGAGGTCACAGCTCAGTCCCTATACACGCCCTTAGTTCAACGTTCTATTTTTAGTCCAACACTGAGGACGTACAAACGACTGGTACCTACGACCGCACTGCGCATGTCTTGCTATCAATGAAATTATTTCTGAACATTTTTTATAGTATACTACGCAGGGCTCCGGACCTGTTTTTATATTCGTTACGTAATCCCCAACCAGCTTGTTACTATACAGATGTTTTGTAATGTTTAAACATATTTTTCTAACCTTAGCTTGGAGTAAGTACTATCAAACCGGATCTTGGTTTAACTGTAGGTTCGGTGAAGCCGTGACATATATTATATCACATTCCTTCATTCTGTTAATAGATTTGTGTTTCACACGGCTTATACTTTAGTTATTTTAATATCCCAGCATGGCTGTCTCCAACATCACAGCCAAAAATTTAGCTTCGTCAGTTGAGGAAAAGCATTTTAATGATAGACCTTAACAGGAAAGTCTAGACTAAAAATACAGCACTGCGTTAGAGTGTAAGCTTGTTTGCTATCTAAAGATTGTCCAGTTTGTTACTAAAAAACAATTCCGCTTTATTCGCGAACAGCAGGTGATTCACCAGAAAGAGCCTCACTCAGTTTTTATCGTGTTTCTTACGATCAAACAATTTAGTTTTCACACGAGGTTTGCTACACCATGATTGAAAATGTACATTAATAGAATAAATATTTTATCTAAATAAAGTGTGTTATTTTACCGCTGTATTGCCTCAACATGCTTTTATTTCCTTGTTCCCTGCACGTTTAACGAGTTTTGTTATTGTGCATAAGGTACTCAATATTTGATATCGCCGAGGGGAAGTCGCCTGTTGTTCTACATGGGGCACACATACTACAAGAATACTAACAAAAATCATAGCAAGACTCGCCTGCTATGGTACTGTTCCAGCAGAAGGTCGAAGAGCTGTTCCGCCTCAATACTGACGTTCAACGAGACAGTCGTAAGCGAGCCGCCCCTACATACTCATCCGCCGAACAAGAAGTATTTGCCAAATTATTAGACCTTTCTACTGGATTACGTGCACGTGGGAGCCTGTTTATCGGATTGAGAAGTTTCTAGAAATGTCGAATTTCAGGGGCGCTGGATTTAAAGTCTTTGTAAAACTATTCAAAGTTGGATAGATACCTGTACATATTAACAGATTCTAGCCCTCAGAATCCTGGGTTGCTTCCCGCACCCCGCCTATTATTAATGCTCTTCATTAGCATAATATTAGAGTCTGATACCTAAGGGGTAATATTGTTATTAATATGATATTGTATAATGTTAAGTAATGCATTGCCAATATCGTTAATGCCAAAGCAAAGTGTAGTCACTTTGCTATTGAACGAATTCTGAAATAAAAGAAAATCTATTTACTCCCTGTCATCAAAGTAACTGTACAAGGGATGTATTTATTAGAAGATCTAATGGTTGGCACTCCTCAGGTCAACCGATGACCTGCTTCAGTGATAAATGCAAGATAAGTGTGTATACTCAGAAGTCATTCAAGATGTTAAAATTTTGATAATTTCAGTCATAAATATGTTTTCACAATATGTCTATCAATAACACTTTGATTAGTACGAAAGTATCACGAGTTCGATTAAGTCTATAGTCCCTGTGGAAGAATTTTGCCGAATAAAAACAACAGTTTGATAAATTCATGTCTAACAAAAGGATAGTTTTTAGAAAGGTGTCCAGGCTATACAAAATAAAAAAATGGTTGGCCAGCTAATTCTTACTATCGCACTCATCAAAGCTTAAACACATGCAAAGACGAACTCTTGCACTGTTATTTCAATTTGTTTATAAACTCTTTTGCAAAAAAAACGGGCACTTATGCGAAATCTTAGTTTTATGGACTTTACGTGTATTTCAAAGGGTTTTAATGATTGTAGTATGTTTCTAGCATCAAAAGAGTTAGCCGAGCTTGCGTGAGAGTGTATTCTAAATTTGAATTTTGTACAATTGCTAAGAAATTGGTTAAACCTTGTTTTGGACTAATTGCTGGCAGAAAGTTCGTCGGTGTTTTGAAAAGTTTTTGAAGTGATTTTCAAGAAAATGATAATGCAGTTTTAATTAATGATTAATGTACTTTTTTGTTAGATCAAAACATTTTTGAAAAACTATGCGTATTTGATAAAATTTTCACCTGCTCTAAATGGGCTATGCTGATGATTGATGGCAATGTTAAGAGTTTCGGTATTTTATTGTAAAGCGTTCTATTGTTTAGGTATTGTACCCACGTGTTTTAAAATATCGCTTTTTCATAAATAAACACTATTTAGAAGAGTATCAGTACCTTTGGCTGCGACAAAACCAATTTAAAGTAAGCAGTGCCGATCACAACCCGTCTCCTATCGGACTTTGACATTTAAAAAATTCAAAATTTTGTGATAAATGTTAAAATTAACCACATGAAAAATGATGAGGAGGGTTAGGAGCTATCTAAAAAGTCAAATTATTGCCCTGTTGAAGCTCTCGATAACTCCATAGGTATCGGGTTACTAAACGACGATTTAGCTGAAAGGGAGTCAAAAATTCAAAATTATTGGCCAAACGTATGTTTCTTAAGAAATGAGCAGATAGCCATTTATTGTTATGATTTAAGCAGGAAAGTGCTGCAGATGCCAGAAAATCTCATTGTAGGCAAGTTTATTTAATAAAATGTCCGTGGGATGAAAACACGCTATTTGAACACTCAGACTCATAGATATTCAGAGGTCTACGGAGTTTCCCAAGTGGCGAGGTTGTTTAAAAATCAGCGATTACGAGACCTTAAGACCTCGTGCTCACATACTATGCGCTAATTTCTGTATTTAGTAGAATTTAAAGACTTTTAAAAATGTCAAAGTCCGGTAGGAGACGGGTTGTGATCGGCACTGCTTACTTTAAATTGGTTTTGTCGCAGCCAAAGGTACTGATACTCTTCTAAATAGTGTTTATTTATGAAAAAGCGATATTTTAAAACACGTGGGTACAATACCTAAACAATAGAACGCTTTACACTAAAATACCGAAACTCTTAACATTGCCATCAATCATCAGCATAGCCCATTTAGAGCAGGTGAAAATTTTATCAAATACGCATAGTTTTTCAAAAATGTTTTGATCTAACAAAAAAGTACATTAATCATTAATTAAAACTGCATTATCATTTTCTTGAAAATCACTTCAAAAACTTTTCAAAACACCGACGAACTTTCTGCCAGCAATTAGTCCAAAACAAGGTTTAACCAATTTCTTAGCAATTGTACAAAATTCAAATTTAGAATACACTCTCACGCAAGCTCGGCTAACTCTTTTGATGCTAGAAACATACTACAATCATTAAAACCCTTTGAAATACACGTAAAGTCCATAAAACTAAGATTTCGCATAAGTGCCCGTTTTTTTTGCAAAAGAGTGTATATGTGTTATAAATAAAGTACGAGATGGCAGCAACTTTCTAGTCAGTAATAATACTATCTCGGCGCATCGATCCGTACGTCTTTGTACAGATCTCTACCTGCTCGTTCTGGGAACTAAAAAAAAGAACGTCTAGACGTCCTGCCTTTTGATGCTTTTTCTATTTAAAACATGTTTTTATGGAATACTTTGATTTCTTTCAATGTTCTAGCGCCAGGTGCAGGTAGGGGAACCGGCTTACAACACTTTTATTTGGATGTAAAGTTATCTTTTCGTCAGTTATAACGTGCCTAAAGAATTCTAAAGCGTTATTTTTTATGCTAGTCCTTATGTCAGTCCCTTGTTTTCGAATTGTAAAGATTCAACAGCTAAGACATTTACGTAAGGGAATTTTAAGTTGGTGCATTGTGTGAAAAATAAGGGTACATACTTTAACAGAAATGATTAGCATATTGCAAACGGTACATTCTTATCTTACGCTGTGACTTCATTCAAGATTGAAAATATGTGAAATAGGCAGCATAATGTTCAGCCAACACAAATAAACGTAGAGGTACAAGATATTAAGAAAATGGTGTGCTTAGATAACGGAAGGTAAACATTTGTCTAGCTAACAGTTTGTATTGAACGAGATATTGTATGTGTCGCAGTTTTCCTCAAGCTGAGCCGAGTTTTCAGCGGCGCAGACAAGAAGGAATGATCGGCCACATTTCTATTAGTGAAAATGATTACTCGTTTCAATATGAAGCATTACACAGCAATAGTACGTTGTATGTTTTTCAGGAACAAGATATTCAGTTAAATGAGCCTATTACGAAATAGTTTGTCAAATATGTATTTGAATTCTATTAAAAAAATGCGGAATTTTATAACTTTATGTTTGTTTTTATTAATACTTGTAGAGGACTTAGCATAATAAATAAAATGTATGGTTGCTGTTGATGGGAGGGGTAAAAAATACATTAAAATATACCTGCATTTA
Source organism: Helicoverpa armigera (assembly GCF_030705265.1). Classification (NCBI taxonomy): domain Eukaryota; kingdom Metazoa; phylum Arthropoda; class Insecta; order Lepidoptera; family Noctuidae; genus Helicoverpa; species Helicoverpa armigera. Next base: position 2,709,549 of record NC_087133.1, on the reverse strand, counting down.
ACAACTACCATTCGAGCGATGTTTGTGTGTCCAAGAATAATATGCCAATTTCAATTCCATCTAAGAAAGAATAAAACTTATAAGTCATGATATTCCATTGAAATATCAAGTAGGTACAACAGGGCCGTGACTGGACTAGTCAATCAATCATCATTAGTCAAAGCCATTTCATTTTCCGATCACTGTATGTACCTGAGACATGGTTTGTTTCACTGTTCTCAGATTATGTACAAACACCAACATAATTGTTACGGCTGAGAAAGAATTTTAGAAAGCGCTTCGTAATGTACTAGAAATGTATATTGTGATAAGGGCCCGCAGTATTCAATTATAAGTACAGTTGTGAAGCTTAATCGTAGCTTCTCGAAGTAGTTCTTGAGTGGCTCAGAACGATTTCGTCATGACCCTATTGCTCGCCCAACTAGTAAACACCTGAAGAAGTACCACAGGCATTCTCCGTACCGTTACGGTGAACAAACTGGACAGCCGACCACTTGTTTAGTTCAATTGAAATGTTAACTTGATTACATTTTTTTCTCAACGCAGCACTGATGACTTGCGTCCTAAATACAGTTCGATTTTGATCTCTAAGTTCAGAACGTTACCGCCTATCCGCCTTCGAAAATATTTTTAGCTCGCTGCTTCGAGTTTAATGTACTAAAAGTTGTTTACTAAGGTTAGTATGTACCTACGTCATCGTAAAGCCGAATCGTGGGTTTTCCGCGAATACACGCGCCTTGTTCATGAGTAAGTGTAGCAATGACCCTAATGATTTTGGTTAGGTACTATAATAGATTGAATTTTTTTCCCAGTGATAATTTCGTATGCTGAGTTTTTAGCCCTTACAATTCTAATGAACTGTTATTGTGTTGTGTATCTGATGTAATGAAATTGTCTATTCTTGTATCGTTGTAGATTGTTTCTACCTGTCAATTAATGATTGCTACGAACTAATGAAAGGACACTACTTAAATTCATTTGTTATGATTCACGAAGGTGTTTTCATGGATCATTATTATCGGAACAACGCCAAAGGAAGCAAGAGCGTGGGCGGCGAGCGAAAGAGGCACATTAGTAGGTATGGTAGGTACTCTGGCTGTATTCATAACAACTTTTTATTACTGCAATAAAATCTGAGAGCCCGCGCTAAAGCTAGATAGCTAGACAGAGAGAGTTTTAAAATTCAATGTACTTATATGAATCTGTGCAATGTCGCTCACAGTATCGTTATTTCTTCTAGGTCTAAGGGGAAGGCAGATGCTCGTATAACGCGGCTATAGATACACCTACTGTTATTCGGGTGGCGTCGGTTGCTAGGCAAGCCTCCGCCCTAATATTTTTGTTCACATTAGGGAGCGTGGGGGCACCATGCCAACCGTCTGCATTTAATATTGCCATACATCATAAATACAAATAGCGAGCTTTTAAAAGGATCATGGTTTAGAATTGATAAATGAATGCTGAAGAAACAGATATCGACAAAGTTGATTCCAAAGTTGCCTCTGTTTTATTTCGCTAAGAATTTTATTGTTTTCTAACCAATCAGAGTGTGTTTTCCATCCAAGTATTTTTGAATGCTTCCTTTACACAGGCTTTTAAACATGTTTTTATTTTCCTTCTATCTCGATTGGAATCTTTCGATTCGTTTTAATCTAGTTCTTGTTACGCAAACAGTCGGATATACTACACACCTCAGTGACACCACATTTCCGGATCTATAACATATTAACATGAAATACTTTGGGAGCGGTCATATGCCTGGTTTCTAAAATATGTGTATTGCCCAATTAGCTTAATTGACCGCTCCCATAGTATTTTTAAGTTAATTTTATAATTCATGGAAATAGGTTTCATTTCAATTAAAGTATATTCTTCAAAGTAATCCGATGCGGTATTTTAAAGCCCAACTCCATAATATCTGGGATTCTCAAAACGAAAGCTCCAAAGTACTTGGTTTCTCTATGCAATAGAAAACAGCAGACCAAGACTAGGTAACTGCAGTATACGGTTTAGTTTTTACTTCGTGTTTTTTGACACTATCCATAATTGTAGGTTGCTGTGTTCAGCTAGTTAATATGCAGAAAGACTAATTGCATTGACGTCAACGAAGTAGCGTTAGGAGTATTAAATGCTAACGACCTTGTTATTCACCAAATAAAAAGTAGAGAAACCAGTCGAATACTATTTTCTTATTTTTTATCAGGAAGCACTACAGAACAGATTAGGTTTCTAATAATCAATATCCGGCCTTTCCCATCGTATTTTCTTCCCTTTCTTCGTCTTATTTAATGGCTCCCGTACACAATGACTGATGTTGGCTTAACATTAATTGATGGTTTATTCTATCTCATTTGATATTCTCGTTATATTATAATGGAACAAGATATTGGAAGTGTGGTTTAGGTGCCATAGAATTGGAAACAGGAACCATCGTGTGTTCATATAACGATATAAATGTAACCACTTTTTTCCTGTTCGAAAGCAATGAATCCAATAATTTTCTTTCAATAACACGCCGTAACTATCCGCATGATTTGTCATTTGATCACAATTCAATATTCCGGTAATGACAGATTTCTATGAAGCTAATGATCAGTATTATCCTCTAATCAGAAAAAGCCGTGAAACGAGATCATAGAATCATGTCTTCTATTATTCTAACATTGTAGAAACAGAAGAAAACAATAAATAATGTATCTTGGAAGCAGTGAAGACGTGTGTATCGTTCCGTGAGAATGGTCGTGTGCCATTAAAGCCAGGTAGCCGGCCGTTACTTATTGTTCTGCCTGGGTATCGTCTAATAGTGCTTGCCTACATTGTCTTTTATAATTGCATAGCTTAGCTAGGTACTTGGTTGATGAAATAGGTTTTCTTTGAAACTGCTCTGGTAGGGAGCTTGATTTATTTGTCTGACTATAACTTCATCAATTCAAATAATAGAGAGTAATCAAATCTGCATGTTGTACTTACATCTTCCTTTAAGATTTTTGTGATTGTTGGTTTTAAGTCACTTTCTATGCCCATCTCCCTAAATTACCCTATAGGATATGAGTGAGTGTATTATGCAAAATATTTCATCAAACATTTCATCAATTGAAAAATATTTGCCTTAAGTTTGGAGTTAAAAATCAGGTCAATTACAGATGCGGTTCACCAAATTCCATGATAGAAACTAAAGAGCTGCATCTGTGACGGTCGTTAAGTGAAGCATTAAGGTATGATGGTAATCTCTCTAACGGTTAACTGCATTTTTCCAGTTGTCTCTCGTTTACAACAATCCGCATGTCGGTCACGTAATCCAAGTAATTATAAATACACTGTCATGCAGGCATGTAACATTCAATATGAATAGGAAATCTTGATATTAAATACAGATACCGATATAGGACATAGTTGGAATATTAAGGAATTTGCGCCGCTAGCGACATCGGACGCCGCGGCGGTGGTTCGAGGGAAACACCGCGAAGGAATCTCTTCTGAGGCACTCGATATTTCTCAAGGTTCTTAGGTAGATGGCGTTGGGCGCTCGTAAACCCTTGGTGTGTAAAGATGTTCGAGTTCCCTCAAGATGTTTTCGAGATGCGTGTAGATTTGGCGCTACTTGCTACAAATGGAGATAAATATATGAGCGATTTATTTAAGTATTGCAGGAAGTGCAATACGTCTAATTTTGAAAGTAAATATTGACACGAAGATGGTTTTGGTGAAGACACGAAACAAGATTACAATGATTATAAAGTAGAAATGTATATAGGTAGTAAGTACTCAAAAAACCCGTCTCAGGAGCTGTAACGCAGACGTCGTCGATAGATGGCAGCGAGTGAAAGAAAGTTGTAGTGGTTTCGTTATGGCAACTTTTATTATATTCGTTTCTTATTACGTTTTGACACATTGATACGCATTCATTGACGTTTTGATTTTTGTTTAGGTACATAATATGCATCACATTCATATGAAAGGGACAGACAGTATAACACTGAATGATATAGTTAGTTGCGCATAAAATAAAAAGATAAATAAACCAAGTGGTATGTCATTGAAAATTCCTTTTTTACACACATCATCTCTCCATTACAATAACAATTGCAGGTACCCTCTTTGTGATGTCTCGTCGAGGTAACCCCATGATCATTCACGAGGGTAATAACTTCATCAGGGAGAGGACTCGAGGGTCGCGGACTCGCTGGGTGTGCGGGAGGAAACGGCGGCAGCAGTGCGTGGCCACGCTGACGACTCTCGATGGAATTGTTATCAAGCACTATGGCTACCATAACCACAGTTAGCATCGGGTGGTACTTCTTCTTACAATGTATTTGTGGCTAATTTAGTGGTACTTAGAATATCAATGTATGTACATATTTGATCGCTGCTTATTTTGATTAGCTGTACCTTATTTTGCATACCTACATTGCGTGTATGGGTCAATGCTAAAATTCTATGTCCAGTAAAAAATCACAGGTAGTGGAATATTGGAAAAGACCGTTTTATATAGTATTAGGTAAGATACTGGCTTAAAATTAGGTGACACTTAAGTATTCGATCGCCGGTTGCGCTACTTGGTATTCATAGAAGTGATAATTAGTTAAATATCAATACTAATTTGCAATTGGTATTAAGGGCAGATTTATAATATAGTGTTTTACCGTGCGTACCTATGCGCTCGCTTATAAAACCGGATGGATAATCCGCTGGTGCGAAACTTCTCTTAGATTAAAGATTAGTTAATAGGTTTAATACAGGCTGTTAATTGTAAAATATTATTTACATTTCGTCGCGGTTTACGTATGAGTTAGGTATACTCGTAGATGTAGGTAGATGAATAGAAGGAAAACTATTTCAAGTAATGGGTGCTAGATATCGCATTCAAGGAAAATCAACAATTTTTAAAGGGTTTTATTGGAATGTTAGGTATGTGTTATGTATTATTACCATTAAATAGTATTACAACGGATATAAAGTATAGTATATATAAATAAATATTCAGTGATATAAATACATAGTTTGATAGTGGATTGGTTAGTGATTAAATGAAAAATGTTTACCGTTTTGAAAAATTGTTAGGTACATATACGTACACTTTAGTGTTTTTAGGTATATTATGAACAACGTAGCTTTTATTCCGGTGCTTATCTTTTATTAATGATAGTGTTAGTTTATACTTGTATTATTATTAACTTTCATTGAAAATTAAACATAGATGTTCTTCGGAAAAATATGTAACATTAAGCTTTTCCGACTGAATATTTTTCATTAAATGCTCTAGTGTTCTCAAATCAGCGCTGTTGCGCTTCAGCATGTCGCATTCAGCTTCTACTATTACAAGGAACCTCAGGTCAGGAACATTGCTCCAAATCATTCATATAGTCTCAGCATGAAAGATGAGACGATTTATCGCTTAATGATATGTTTGTTTGTTTGAATGTGCCTACCTCAGGGAACTCTTTCAGGGTTAGATAGCCCTTTAATCAAGGAACACTGTAGGATACTTTTTATCAGGATGCGCTAAGTAGTTTCCACGGGACTTGTGTGAAACCGAAAAACTTGAGTTCCGATCGTGTGAACTTAATTCATTAGTAGTGATCTCTATATGGTTACAAATTGTATCGTCAGTAATGCGGACTTTGAACATGACCTTGTAACCACACGCATTATCATAGTTACTACACGTTTAGTGAATTCACTGACCTACTGATGTAACATTATCAAAACTAGTTCCTTAATGATTCTATGAATTAACGCGTCCTTCAGTTTATTTGCTTACTAACTTCCGCCCGCGGCTTCGCCCGCATAGAGTTCGGTTATATCGCGTTTCCAAGAGAATTCTTCAAAAATCTGGGATAAAAATTATCCTATGTTCTTTCTCAAGGTCAACTCTATCTCTGTACCAAATTTTATTAAAATCAGTTCAGTGGTTTAGACGTGAAAGCGTAGCAGACAGACGGACAGACAGACAGAATTACTTTCGCATTTATAATATTAGTAGGGATTTTAAAAGTTACTCAGGGTTAATAGATCTGGTCCGCAAGCTCGTGTAGTGTAGATGACGATCTTGACCCTTTAATATAATATAATATAATAATATAATATCTCTTTATTGAAACCACAATATGACACAATACACCGAAGCTCTGTCCCCTGAACTAGGTGGTTAGCCTGTATCTCAGGAGACAGTTCCTTCCCCAATTACAGAAAACTTAAATATGTACTACTACAATTGAGAGCAAAACATTGATTTAAAATTATAATAAAATATATAATAAAATAACAATAGGTATTTAAAATAATTAATAATGGTGTTCTTTACTAAATTAAACACTATTTTTAACTGATTGCGCGCCGTCTTTTGTTTATGTGTGTGTATGTGTGAGTGGTGTGCGTGTATGTGTGATGTGTTAGTGTGTGTGTGCATGTGCTTTGTTATTGTTGTTGAAACAGACTTTAGATTTGTAAAGATATGAGGCTTTCAATTTTGTCGTAATCCATACTATTTAGCCAGCCTACGAGATACTTAGTGAAATCGTGATTGTTTAGTTTCTGGATGTTTTTTTCGGGAATTCTATTATAGACACGAGGAGCACTGTAGATATAGTGACGCTGAGCAAAAGTCGATTTCACGGTAGGTACAGGACATCTAAAGCGTCTTTTATTGTTTGGACTTAGCTTAGGAATCATTTTACGGTGATATCTACGCAGGATCTGGTACAAGTACATTTTGCGGACAGAAAGTACGCCAGCTCGCTCATAGACATCGGTTGTAGGATGACGGTATGGCAGAGACATTAGAACCTTAAGGATGGTGCGCTGCGCTCGCTCTAGTTCAATAATGATTGTCTTAGCCGCTCCACCCCAGGAACAAATGCAATATTGCAGAATGCATTCACACAATGCCCTGTACGTCGTAAGTAACAGCTTAGTAGATGCCACGGTTCGCAATTGCCTAAAATATAGGTCAATTTTCGAAGTCGGGCACTGATAGTGGATACTTGACGACTCCACTTTAGATTTTCATCGACTATGACTCCCAGATACTTAATGTGACTGACTCTCGTGACTAACTCACATGAGCAGTCGCTTATTGTTCGGCTGTGGTAATTTCTGTTACATGGGAAAGTATGAATTTTCAGCTTCATATCAGGACGAGATCTATTAGTCTTGGCGAAGCATAGGTAGCTCGTTTTGGCAGGGTTTAGTGTGAGCAAATTTTCCTCTAGCCATTTTGAAACTCTAGCAAGACCACTTTCTGCTAGTGACTGAGCGTGTTTCCATGAGTTACCATGAAATAAGATGACAGTGTCGTCTGCAAACATTAATATTTCAGCATTAGGGATGGCGATCTCTGCAAGATTATTTATATAGCCAAGGAAAAGGGTAGGACCGATCGTGCTTCCCTGCGGAATGCCAAAACTACAAGCAGCTGCGTCACTCATATATCTGTCTACCTTTACTCGTTGCTCCCTCCCGCTTAAATAGTTCTGGAACCATTCTAGGACATGTCCTCTGATACCCAGGTTGCTAAGCTTGGTCAACAATATTGGAATAGAGACAGTGTCGAATGCCTTTTTAAGATCGAGGAACACTCCAATAACCTTCTTTCCAGCGTCGACATGTCTTGTGATGGTTGACGTCAACTTCAGAAGGGCATCATTGGTTGATATCCCTTTCCTAAAACCAAATTGACTACTGGTTAGAAGTCCATTCGTTTCCAAGTACGTTGTAAGCTTCTTGTTTACCAATTTCTCCAGTATTTTAGATAAACAGGAAAGCAATGAAATAGGTCTATAATTCGATGGTATCCGTTTGTCGTCTGACTTATGTATTGGTGAAATTAGTGCAATTTTAAAGATCTTTGGATAGGTGCCTTGTTCTAAGCTTAGGTTGCAGAGATATGTGATAGGATCCGTTAGTACTGGCGCTGCCAATCTAATAAGCTTACTAGAGATTTTGTCATACCCAGGCGCACTATTTGGCTTCAGGGATAGTATGATGTTCTGTATTTCTGTAGGGTCCGTAGGGGTAAAAGACATGGATGATAATGGCGCACTATTTACCGCGTCGTTGGCTAACTCGAGTTCGGTTCTGCCAAGTTTACTCAGTGTAGCACTAGCTAATTCGCTACCAATAGTCGTGAAGAAAGCATTCACTTTGTTCAAAGATTGAGTTGGCGTGCTTTCAATGTATAGTAAGTCATTTGGTGGTTCATTTTTGTTGTTCATGTTACAAATATCCTTAATTATGTTCCAAGTTTGCTTGAGATTTGTGCTGTTTTTCTCTAGTTCAGATTGATTATATATGATTTAATGCGAAAATTATTCGCTGTTTTTAGATAACTGATACCTGTTATGGTAATTCATATTACTCTTTCTTTTGAATGATCCGGTTAGAGGTAATTAATTTAATTATTAATAGGATAATAACTTTGAGTTAGGGCTTTAACCACAGGTATTTTATTCGTTTTTTGTCGGGGCATTTATGGTTTACCTTACCGTCTGCATTGTATTGAATTGGCCTCGGTTTAGCCATACCACGATGAAAGCGGTAATTTTTTATATGAAAATTCGAAAATCTCTATCTATGTAGTAGGTACTAAGTACCTAATATCAAAAATCGTTCGAGTTACAGAGTCGATAACCTTATTTGAATATTTACTATACTTTATTAATATTTATGTAAATTCTTGTACATATACACGTGTATTAAATATATCATAAAAGTGCCTTATTATATTAGAAATTATGATTTATTATGTGGTAGGAATTTCATGAGCGAGGTCAACTTTTACGGCATTTTAATCAAGCGGAATAACATTAGCGAACATGACTCATGGACCAATTAAAAACATGTTTTTATCGTTGTGTTCAGTATTACAATAATTTATAAAAATGTTGAGTTTACGATATACTATTTAGGATATTATATTGACGTTAGATGGTGCCGATAAAACGACGTATTTATTTTCCCTTCTTCAATATTTTTTTTATTTTTAAGGCTTTCTTCAATATACACGATTCTATAGTTTTTAAAAACATTGCGGATTCAGTCTCAAAAGCACTTGTTTTCCCAATCTGGCAATTTATTTGTGCTGCCGACTCAAGCATGTATCTCATAATAATTTAAGGTCTAGTGGACCTGAGGTTTTAATAACTTTAAAGTACAAAATATAATATAATATTTCCTTATATGAAAATGTATAGGATAACTTAATAATTTATGCTTGTCAATAAATCATACGAAAATGATATTACTTTAGCTCGGTGTACATTGGTCGGTCGTTAAACTTATAATTATTATGTCTCTGAGCATCTTTGCGACGATTGCCTCATAAAAGTGTAATAAAAACGATTAAACTTTTATAATGTCTCATTGTGTGTCCATTTGGGCATGTAACTGTATAGTTAGCGCCACTTAATAAATATAGTATAGCGTAGCAATATATATTATTACGTTTATGGCCACATTTCATTTCGTGATTCACCTCCGGCGCTAGTTAAGCACTAAAATATTCGACTCTTTTATTATGCTTCAAACTTTGTACACCCGTCCGTAAGACAGAATAGCAATTCTTGGTACAATAACCACAGGATACTGCCCTTTTACTTATAAAAAACTGGGAAGACTGAGGAACGAACATTACTGAAATAATAAATAGATAAGTACTTAATAAAAAATATCATTAATATTTATCTAGTTTTAGATAGGACCGCTAAAAATATATTCTACTGTAATTTTGATAAAGGTTGTTAGGTCAGGAACAAATGAAGGAAACTTCTTATGTTATCCAATAGATGGCGTTACATGTCTCAGTTGAAACGTTAAACGTTAGAAATAAGCATATGTTAACGCTCAATCTTTTTGAACTAAATAACAAAATAATTAAGAATTAGCTACAAATTGATTGTATATATACCTAGTTAACTAAAGTTAAGATATTGTTAATTTTAGGATAGCCTATAGATCAGTGGTTCTTAACCTTTTTGACATGAGGGACCACTTTAACAAAGTTTGTCTTGCCGGGGACCACCTCATCGGTTTACCTAAATTAGCACTCATTTCTTTATTATTTATCAAAAAAAAATCTGAATTTTTGGTTTAGTTCTACTGAAAGCTAAACGCATGTCGGCAGTTGTGTAGGTAAGCAAATGCAAATAAAGAAAAACTTGCCTATGTAGTTTCTAAATGCGCGAGCGTAGCGAGCGCGAAATTTTTATCGGACTTGAAACAAAAATTACGTAAAATTTTGCCCAAACGTACTTAACGTTTTGTTTGTTGACAAATGCCAATACAAGAAAATATAGGTTCTGAATACGCGAGCGAAGCGAGCGCGAAATTTTTATCGGACTTCAACCAAATATTACGTAAAATGTAGCCCAAACGTTCTTAACTTTTTTATCGGACTTCAACCAAATATTATTCAACTTCAACCAAATGTAGCCCAAACATACATTTTCATAAATGGGGGAACTAGGTACGACACACCCGATATACGTCCATGTGAAAACCCCCTCTAGCAATTATAAGTCGATAAAAATTATAAGTTAGATAAGGTATAGCAAAGTCGCGAAGCTAAGCTTCGCGGACCACTTGGAGTGCCTCCAGGGACCACCAGTGGTCCGCGGACCACCGGTTAAGAACCACTGCTATAGATTGATAGCATTCATAAGACTCTGGTTTATATTTGGTTAATTGAAGAGATTAATTTAATGTTAACTTATCTTAATAATATACTCATATTATTACGACGTGCTTTAATGTAAATAGTAAACATAAACCATAAGAATTCTGTATTATTCGTAATCATTCTGTTTTTTATATTTTATTGATTTGTTCGAAAAATAAATTGTATAATTGATATATGTTATTGTTAAATATAAATAGTGATAATGCGAATATATAAAATGTTTTTCTTTATTTACTGAACTCTTTGACCCGTATTATTATTTAGGAAGATTTGCATGCTTATAGTTGGTTTTTCTTTCAGATGAATGTGAAGGTGTACCGTTTCGCGGCCGATTGTACTCGTTTTATGATCTAGAAATAGCGTTACATCACTGTTCTAATGATTAGCAGTGAAGCCTTGGACTTAAGTTGCAGTAGATGCCTTATAATATAAAAAGGTACTTATGCTAAGTCTTGTCGAATATAACTTTCAGCCGCTTTAAATGATAGAGCCATTTTTAACCACGTCGCCGAAAGGGCATTTTTCTGCGCCGATATTTATGTGGCTGAAAATAGTCTTCACTTAAACTCTCTTTTGCAGCTGGACACAGGATAATTTGCAAAAAGATATTGAGCAATAGAAAATTGAAGTTGTTTCAAGATGTTGTCTTGAGATACTGCAGCTTACGTCCAAGGGAAAAGTGGAAGCAACTTTTGTACGATAAATTATTATCACTGTCCATTAAAATAGTTAAGATTAATTCCTTAATAGGTTCCTTAATACCTCTAGGTTTTCATAGCATAGATTTTAGTATAAAATTAAGTTTACCAAAGAAAATTGCTCGAGAATATGTACTTAATACCTACGAGTACCAAGTGATTGACATTAATGTGACAATAAGTACTAATTATGTTAATGATAATATCCCTCAGAAGATACTTTAAAAGTATTAACATAAGTTTGGAAATTAGGGATACAATGGCATGTCTTCATGTAGATTTTCAATTCACATCGGACCTTAGTAAATGGGCGAAATTATGAAAATATATATATTGTAGGAGACACTGAGAATTTGATGAGGTTGTTAAAACAATTGACTTTTGTGTGTTTGAAGCAAAAAACAAAGCACTAAAGCTTGAACAACACTCTTCTCTTGTTTTCTCTACAATAATTTTGAATAGAAGAAGAATTTTATAATAAGCATTTGCTTGCCTACCTTATTTAGTTCCTTATGTTTATTTATAAACAATCGGGACTTAAATGAGATACTACGTATAAGGTATGACGTTTAAGTCCCGATTATTCATAAATAAGTGTACAAATCGCGAAAGTAGAAAAAAAATACTTATGTTGCCATTTATTTATCGAGTAGAACAATAAGTCATTTTGATAGTAAGTACATAATTTAATTAACGTGCTAGTAGTAGTATATAAAACTGTTTGCAAGTAAGTGTTAGTTTAAATCGGTCTTGGTTTAACCAAGTGTGTTTAATTGCTTACCAACTTTGGTCGTCTACATAATTGAAAAAAAATAATTGTAGTTGGTAAGAAAATATTAGTATTTTCATCTAGTCCTTTGCACAAAACCAATATTCAATTCGTTTAATACTTTTAACTTGGCACAAGTATTAAATGAACAACTATTACAAGTATTACGTACTAGCGATGTTGACTAAAAACTAAAATAAGTAAAATCCCGTCTTATTTTACTAACCTTTTTACTGGTTGTGAATTTAGTTAATAGCAGTAATGAGATTACAGTATGTTAATACAAAACATATTGCTTTAAAATTTTAGTTAAATGGTAGAACTCTAGGCTTTTTTGTTAAATAAATGGTCAAAATATTAACAACGAAAAGACACAACGTATATTGCATTAAATATATGACAATATTTATCCTTAATTAGGTTTAGTAATAGGTACAACTGATAATTACTGTGTACCTATGATCATTCACAGTTTAATTCACTCGCCATATATTTATCTACAATATATGTGGGTCAGCGCTGAAAACCAGCGCTGTTGTCTCGTGCCTGCGTGTGCGTGACACAGCATTTATGCTGAGCGCTGCCCCTTTTTCACGCATAAGTGACGCAGCTGCAGCGCTTTTATTTTTGTTTTACTGTTAGTTTTGTCCCTAGATTTATTTGTTTGTATTTGTGTGTGTTTCGTTTTCTGCGTCATTTGTGTGTAAAATAAATGGTTTTTCTTTCTTTCTTTCTTTCTTTCTTTCTAGATAATTACCTACACGTAGTAGATAAAAAGGTTACTATTTAACTATAATTGTAATAGTGTTAAATTAGAGATAGTGAAACGTGCTTCCATTGATTTCTAAGTTATTTAAATAAATATATACTCGTAGTTAAAATGTGTTACAAATAAAACATCACATTATTGATTCTCTTAATCAATTTGATACTATTTAAATTATAATTTACCTCTTTGTGTGTGATATTAATAAACGCTTGCCATTATACATATTGTTTGTTTCTCATTTCTAAACTCCGTAACTTATCCTTTTGATAGATAACGGCATCTAACTTGTCTAGAAACTGAAATCACACAAAAAAGCAACAATAAACCTAAACAATAAGATCTCCTTGTTACATATCTACACTGAAGTTAAGGATGTAAGACGTTCAATAGATAATGTTATTAATTGCATGAACAGTTTAGTCGGATACTATCTGGAATTAGCATGCTACAATGCAAATCTATTCTTATGTAATTTAGTTATTACGAATAAGTTTCTAAATGAGGTCCTGTTACAGACGTCCAGTTCATACCTACGGAGAAGGGGAAATATATCCTCGTGCTTCGCGGCTACACGTACTCACAAGTCGGAGGGCGATTCTTCTACTGCTCGTCCAAGCACATGGGGTGCAGGGCGAGGGTTCGGCTCATGTCGGGGAAGCTGGTGGCGTCTGCCGACAAGCACAACCACGCGCCTCCCTCCCATGCGCGCTGCGGCAACGGCGCCTTCGTCCAACTCCGGCCCCGAGGTCTGGCAAATTTCGCGGGACTATCCTCAGCTATCCTTCCCTCCCCCATCACGTCCCCAACCGTGGCAGCTCTAGCACTTCACGCCCTTAACTTCCCTAGAATACTTCCCAAAACGGATCTGTGGCAGCGACCGCCCAACCCTGACGACAAAAAGGATTCTTAATTAGTTAAGAAAATTGTATCGAGCAATAAATCGTATGACATAAGTGTCGGTGTCCACTGATGTGTATTGCGACCGGATTGTTATAACTGTTACAGAAGATACGTTTGTTAAGGAAGTTTTATGCTAGTTGCTTGATGTTGATAATATTAAGGCCTTCTTGTATGGAAAATTGTGCTCCGATTTCATGTGTACTTATTTGTAAGTGGCGTTATAGACACTGCCTCTTATACTATGGTATGTACTTTTTTTGTTTTTTTAGGGCCGATTTTTCAATGGTCAGATAAAGGGAAAGATAAGGTTTATTCCACAGTTAGCGAGAATCTCAATTTTTCAATTGACAGATAGGCCCTAACGGTCAGGTAAACTCTCTATCCAGCCGATAAATTTATCTGGCCCTTTACGGGCCAGGTAGCGCGCTAACGGTCAGATAACTCAGATATTTTGTCATTTCTGCAATCACGCGCGTTCGTTTTTGTAGGTTATACTTGTGTTCTTGCTTCCTAAATTATAAAATAATGGATATTTTTGATTCTATCGACGACGAAACAATCGAGGAAGATGATATAGTGCTAAATTATTTAGAGTCAGAGAGAAGAGAAAGAGTTATTAGAGAGAGACCTGATAATATGTCTCTATGGGATGATAAGAAATTTCATAGGAGATTTCGTCTCGAAAAAGTACTGTGCAATTTTTATTAACCCTCATTGAAAGTAAAATCGCCAACGTAACAAACAGGTAAGAATTATTTTCTATATAAATAATAAAAACGAGATTTTTGTATATTGACTACGATCTAGGTAACATTGAAAGATACCTATATATTATTTTTTTATTTTTCAGAAACAATTCTGTTCCAGCTTTACAACAATTACTTCTGACTTTGCGGTTCTATGCGTGTGGTAGTTTCTACATTACGATAGGTGATTTTGCTGGAATACACAACTCAACTGCGAGCAAAATTATAAGAAAAGTTACTGAAGCAATTGCCTCTCTTCGCCAGGAATTTGTTACATTGCCAGCTAACAGAGAAGAAATATTATTAGTACAGGAAGGATTTTTTAATATTGCCCGATTTCCGAGGGTTATAGCGGCATTGGATTGTACTCACATCAAGATAATTTCACCAGGTGGCAATACTGCAGAAGACTACAGAAATCGAAAAGGTTTCTTCTCATTGAATGTGCAAGCTATGTGTACTAGCGACTTAAAATTTGAAGATATAGTAACACGATGGCCAGGTTCAACACATGACAGTTTGATATTCTCAAACTCTGCAGCAAAGTTTCAGTTTGATACTAATAGATTTCAGAATGGACTGGTCCTAGGTGACAGTGGTTATTTCTTAAATCATTATTTACTAACTCCGTTAAGTGATCCTCGAACAGAAGCCGAAAGACTATATAATGAGTCTCATATTCGTACTCGAAATGTAATTGAGAGATGTTTCGGGGTTTGGAAAAGGAGATTTCCTGTGTTAAGTATAGGAATGCGGTGCCGAATCCCTCTCGCTCAAGACATTATTGTAGCAACAGCAATTTTACATAATCTTGCAAGAATTAGAAATGAAAGCGAACCACCTGTGGATCCTGAAGTCCACATACCACAACAACCACAATTTGAAACTCTCATTGCTGACCAGCCAGGACACCAACACAATAGTACAAGGGACTCTATGTTAGAATATTTTGAAAGTCTAATCAACTAGTAATGATATATAATAAACACAATTTTATAACTACAATGTGTTCTTTTATTATACCTCCACTTTACAGTAATCATATTGTTATAATCAAATAATTTGTGGTGAGGTATTCACTGCTTTTGAATAGGATTATTAGAATTTAACAGTCTGGGTTTGTAGTGATAAAAAATTAATTTATTGGAACTAAACACACACATTACAATAAAAAATGGTCAAAGACTAAAGAGATCCTTGTTTTGTTGAATAGGTAAATGAAAAAAAAAAAACATTTTATAAATCTTTATTTATTATTTCTAAAGGACTTGTTCCATAATTTACACCAGTACGGAGCTTACTTAATAGTACTTCATGCATTTCCTGCTTCCTTCTTTCATCATTATGCAGGTTCTGCATTTTTAATAAGTGTGCCTGTTTGACAAACTCATGCTCTTTTATGGCAATTTCCTTCTGGAGCTTCACTAGCTCTAAGCGAGATTCAGTTAAATGGTCCAGTTTTGCAGTCACTCCAACTTTAGTAATTTTTTGATTACTTTTCAAGTATGGACTAATCTTAGTTTTAAAGCCTTTGGCTTCCATGAAGACCACTTATTCTCTGAAAATAATGATAAGTTTTAATTAATGTTATTTTATACAATGTAAATAAATGAACTGGAAAATTGATAAAGACATACCTTTTTCAGTTTGATCCACTTCCATATCCTGTATCTCTATAGATTGAAAGTCATCAAAGGCCTTGTCTGAAAACAAATTAATTTACTATTATATTTTATTACACTATTATACTATGTACTTTTTTTTCAATAAATTAAAATACCATTTCCAATTTCACTGTTAACTTTCTCCTTTAAATCCTGTTATGGGCAAAACTCTTCTTGATCTAAAACAAAAAAATATATTCAGGTCCTTGTTTTTCATTTTACATTAAATAAATATATATAGGTTGAACATTCTGTAAAAAAATCAGTGGCCATCATGTGATCATAAATCTATCAAGGATATGAGTAAAAATCAAACATTTATTCTTTTCCATTCTGCAGCCAGAGATTAATTACAGCACATGTTTAGTTATTTTCTAAAGTTATTTATTATTATTGAATTAGATATTTTACCTAAAGTACACGGAATATCGTCATCACATGGTACAATTACTAAATTATTTTCTAATGATTGCAGTGGCAACGATAGCGGGTCAACTTTAGCAGTCTCTTCCAGTTCTAAAGGTTCTGAAAAAAACAACAATACACAAACTGCTTAGAAAGATGCTAAAGATAAATGTAGTGCGTTATTACTTTTGTTTTCATAAACACTATATCAATTCCCATGGTAACATCAACAAAAATATTTTAAAATATTTGACTTCATACCTGGAATTTTGTCGCTGTCATTTCGAGCATCCAGCCCATTGATATTCGAACATATCGCGATAACCCTCTCCTGTATATCTGTAACCTCTGGGGCTGAAGAGGGCCCGCCACCAGTTTTGTACAGCTCTTGCCGATGTTTGGCCAATGTTTTTTTGGTTTCCTTTTTTATGCCTTCATATTTAAGCTTCAGGCTCTTGGTACTCCTCGCTGTAAATCCCGTAGCCGCATTAAATAATGAACTGATTTTTATCCACGCTGCTTCCTTTTCTTTATTGGTTACGGCGTCTGTCTGCTTATTTTCAATTATAGTACGGTGTTTTGCCACCAATTCAGTCAATAATCTTATTTCGCTTTTGTTAAAATTCGTGGAACGTTCACGTTTTACGATATTTTCCATGATTACACACAACACACAAAAAGCAAACAATAAATTCGAACGGAAAATAAATATTAACACGAAGACGAGTCGTCAAAGTTTAAGGTTATGTTATGATTCCCTCTAAAATGTGACAACCGCTGTCATTAAGTTGAAAATTGTTTGTCTCTTTCTTAGATCTGTAAATGTTCATAAGCGCGTCTCGCTCACACAGATGTAGTGTGAAGCTAGTCACAAAAAAAGGTCAGGTAGTAAACTGACTGGTAACTATGCTTTGAAAAATTGAAACTCTTTATTGGTTCGTTAAAGAATCAGATAAAGTTATTGATCAGTTAGCTACTTGACGTTTTATCTGGCTCTTGAAAAATCAGCCCTTAATGTTATAAATACATATACACTGTTAACTTTTCTTTATGCTCGTCTTAATATTGTAAGCATCTTGAGTTAAGTTAAACAACCCAGTTTATGGAGTCGGTATTCTTATACAATGTAAGGGTTAATGATTTAGGATAAATACATTTTCCATACGAGGAAATGACCTCACCTTGAGCTGTGAATTATTGATGTTTAGACGATACACATCAGTGGACAGAGACGGTTACTTAATAATAGACTAGATCGTTATGGAAATCGAATGTTTCTTGAATTTGTTGATCTCTAAAATGTATGTATATTTCGAAAAATTAATGTTATAAGCTTCGCTTTCAGTGATAATTCAACGCGATACGTAATTCGGTGATATTTTTTAAGTAATAATTATATGAGCCTTATTATATCTACGTTAATAAAGTTCTACTTATAGATAGATATCTACACGTTAATACTTAATATTCGTTTGTATATAAAATCTTATTTTTTAAATATAGACTGCTCCTTTATTATGAATTATATTGCGCTTAAATAATATGGCCTTTTATTTATTCACACAAAAGTAATTTTCTTATGTGCAAAAAAGTTATGCGTTTCGTAATCACTAAACTATTTTGAAAGATTAAATTATCTATTACCATATTACTTACCATGTTTCAAATAAAGTTGTTCTGAATTGAACAAGACTTATGATTGGCGTCCAATGACTAAGGCTGTGTTAAGTATTTCAACGATAGACCAGTGCGTCAGTGCGAGTTTCATTATAAATGAAATTGGTGAACAAGAAGTTAGCAAACAGGACCATAGGTGCAAACCTTACATTAAAGCATAACTTATGTCATAGGTGTACGACTTACAAGGAACCGACTGGGGTCTACCAACTTGCTTATCGACGGCTACAGCTATAGGAAGGAATACTCCAAAGGAGTGAAGGTCTCATGGAGGTGTTCCAAGCGAGGCTGTCCAGCGACCGCAGTCACTATCAACTATACGCTGCTGACCACCAGATATCAGCACAATCATTGACTGGGCCTCTGGGTTTCACAAATTCCGTTTAAAAATTTTATACTTTACGTGATGTTAAAACTATGAAAAAAATATATTTTGTTAAGGAACTGCAGGTTATTTTCTTTGAAATAAATCTTTAAAACAGTGTAACAATTGTGAACCAAAGAAAAGTCTGGGTAGCTCATGTCACAGCTAGCAGTCGTCATTGTGGGCAAATCTTCGTATTTCAGAGGTCTTTCCACATCGAATTTTCGTTGCAAGCTTTATATTTAGTTGTTCGAAGACAAATTAAATGGCATATATGTTGGTATTGTAGAACAAGTTCGGTTTTACACTACCGCTCGAGGTCAGCTCGGCGTCGTGTACAATGGACAGAAGTACTACCGGAGCTACGGCGGCAGCGGGGGCCTGGTGTCCTGGGTCTGTCGCAACAAGCATGTGTGCAGCCGCAGGATCAAGACCCTGGGACAAAAGGTGGTCAGCGTCTCTTCCAAAGCACATTCTAATACCTGTATCGAACTTGATTTACAAGATTGTAAGTAGAAAATTGAGGAGCATAAAAAAAAAAACAGAATACTGTTGTTGTTTTGTTGTGTGGCTATGACGATAAAGTTGTCTTAGCTCCTACTCTTCTTCTTCTCTTATATCTTGTGCAATTCTAAAAATATTTAAAATGCATAGTACATATTTACGATTACACCTAATAATCTGTTGTATAATCCTCGTATGTAAAAAATACGAAGTTACGTTTGACCTTCCTAATAATAGATACTTATAAGAGAATGTAATAAATAAGTTTTATCTACATTGGACCTACATTTATGATTTATTACATTGTGTTCCTAAAAATCATATTGTGTTTCATTTCAACTCAAGCTTAATGATTTCGATGGAACAGTCAGCAAATCTTATGGTAGTTTGACTAATTTCATGCTCATTGTTCACTAAAACAATGAAACGGAATCAGTAAAAAGCCTTTACCCCAAGTCTTTCTTTGAGAACACAATCATATTATTTTTTTCCCAAATCAATCTGAAGTATGTTTTCAGCCAGGTTCTTAAGGACGAATAAAGGCACGACGATGCTATTGTACAACGGTCTGCGGTATTCGAGAAATTACCAGAACCGCGACAAAGTGTCATACAGATGCAACAAGGGTGGTTGTCTGGCCCGCGTCACCACCTTCAACAATCGAATTGTATATGTTATGAATGAACATAATCATCACAATATAGGAACTAACATGTAGTTTGACTCGTAGGTGCACACATATAGCTTGTGGCACATTATAGCAGCACGGCAACAGCACGGCAGCTGCACGGCGTCGCCTCGAATTAAGACTACGGCTAGCTGCCAGCGCGCCAACCACGCGCTGTCCGCTCGCCGTCGGCGCGCCGTCCGCTCGCCGTCGGCACGCCGGCCGCGCGCCGGCCGCGAGGTGTAAGCTTGCTGTCACCGCAAACTCAATATTATTTTAAGACGATTATGATTGATGTTATGATTGAACACGACGTAATGACGTTGTTTCGCTGCCGGCTCGGAGTCGGCGCGCAATTAGCACGCCGTCGGCGCGCTGTACGCATGAGGACCGCTCGCTTGCAGCACGCGGGCGGCGAGTCGAGTTGTGTGGAAGCGGCAAGCACGCTGACTGCTCGCCGTTGGCTTTTTCATATTGACATTACGAAATATATTGTAATATACACGATTTAATGCTCTAAATTGAATGACAACTTAAATGCTGGTGTGGAGCCGTGCTGTTGCCGTGCTGCTGTAATGTGCCACGTCCTTTAATCTTCATTTCTAATATTACATTTTCGCATACTCAAATCGAAGACGAGAGACTGATTTGAGGTTTTTAAAATGAAGATAAGAAAAAATACGCACCCTATCTTGTTGGTTCTTTGTTACTGGAATGAATCGCAAGTTATTTTATCTAAAGTTTATTTTAAACAGTTATGGATTGATTTCAAAATATTAGTTTTAGTGGGTTTTTGAGTTTAGTGAGATATACCGATATACGTGTAAATATATTTTTTTGTGTTTGTCATAGAGATGTTATTGAGATTAAGCTGTGTACTATGTGTATTGAAAACTTGCTTAGATTAAAGTAAACACTAGTCATTAGCTGATGCTTAATTTATGTGAAGTGTTAGTGTAAAGACACTGCAATTGCTGTATTTGCCAAAGGTATCTCTTAAGTTTTTATTTGTTATAGTTTATGATTACGTTTCTTTACGATTTTCCCAATGGTTTCATTAAAAGACTGTGCGACTTAAGTAGGTATGTAAGAATAGTAGGTACTTATTCAATTGGATCTCATTAGGGCAGTAAAATAATTAAATAATAAGGTATATTAATTGGATTTAATTATTACATATTTAATAATAAGTATATAATTGTGCCAAGTTTTCGGCTGTGTTGGTTTTGTTAGTTTAATCGAAGTAATCATTAAGTAATATGTGGTTTAATAACGAAATATTTGTTTGTTTGTCAGTTTATTTTGTTAAGGTAGAGATCTAGTCAAATGTGCCATTCTTGTTTATAATAATGCAGGTTGATTCTATTAACCTAATATTATTTCCAGTCTTTGTTTTACCTTTTTAAGCAACCTCAGAAAATTAAATAATATAAATAAAATTATGTAAGTATCCAAAATTGTTATCATGTTCGAAAAATGTTTATTCGTAAGAAATTCAGAAATTTAATTAAGGTTGTAGTTTTCTTTTCAGAAAGGACCCCGTCATTTTGCATTTCAAGGCTGGGTAAGCCCCAGCTGTGTGTGGGGTCTCACAAGTACTGCCTGGTTGGAGTGCGAGGGGCTCTCACCAAGTGGAGGTGCACCAAGCAACCGAGGGGCTGCAGGGCTAAAGTAACCACCTTCCAGCGCGAAATCATCAGGCTTATAGACATACATAACCATTAGCCATGTCAGATGCCTGTAGAATACTCAAGAAGGACGATGTGTAGCATTGGTTTTTGATTAACCAAAGAGATTTTTTTTGATAAAAAATTGCTCGAATACAGTAATAAAGATATACCTAGACTTTGTTAAAGTTAAAATTCTGTAGACGCAGGAACAGTAGTTTCACATACATACCTTCTAAATTATCTACCTCTCATATTTGCTTAGAGGATTGGTTTAGCTTGTTGGTAACAAAGTTTCTATAAAGTCGGATAAAATATTAACGTTCACAGATACACCTTAGGTTCTGTAAAAATGTAAATAAAAAGTGAGTTTTAAAGATAATTCAATATTAAAAAGAAAGATGAATAGCGACTTGATGTGTTCATTATTTGTTGTAGATTATAAGGCGGTATTTCGCAGGTCCAATCGTGGTAATCGAATTCTTATGATAGGTGCCAATCGGTTTAAAAAGGAGAGAGATCTTGGTCTGAAAACAAGATGGATCTGCTGTAAGGTTCACACTGGGTGTCGAGCTTCCGTCACCACAATTCAAGATGAGATTGTTAAATTTTTTCGTGATCACAATCATACATAATTGAAATACTGAAACAATTCGATTTGTGAAGATGTGAAAAATATATCATTTATTTTTGTTAAAAATTGATTTTACTTGTTTTTAACGACAAAAACGGTTCACGTTTTCGTATTATAGACAAGGGGACTAAAATACAGAATTGGGAAATGTTATTTGAAGTTTCGACTGCCAACGAACCGTTGAAGTAGACTTTGATGAAATCTCTTTTTTTTAGAATCAGAGATAACAGAAGAATATTTTTTTGGTACTAGTTCACGAGGGAACCCTGTTCTAGTGCTATCAGGATACCGTTTCAAACTGATGAAGGCCAGCGGGAGATATAAACGATGGATTTGTATCAAAACTAGAGAGCGATGTAACTCCTTCATCGTTACGGAAGATGAAAATATTATTAAAATGAACATACGACATACTCATTGATGGAAAGTGGTTTTAATCAGAAACAAGTGTTGTGAAATTATATTTCTAGTGGCTATGATTAAAACATAAAACGATTCATGTTGATATTTACCCAGTTTAACAATTATTATGTTCATTATTTATTTACCTAACAGATTACATCTACCACTGTTTGTTACAAATGTGAATGTTTATTTATTGGCAGTAGGTAAAGTTGGGAGAATAAAAATATTTTTATTAAAATTCTTGTTTTATATTGACTCTTACTCGCAAATTGTGCATGAACGAGATATGAAAAGCATTATTAAATATATTTGATTATATGAAACTTTATTTGACAAATTGCTCAAATTGAACCTTTACTCGTATTTCCCAGGAGCAGCTAATCCTCTGGTTTTCGGGATCACGAAGTTCGGTAACCCCATCATTACATGGGGCAACTATCGGTTCATTAAGAAGCTGGCGCGACGAGTGAAGACATGGTGGGAGTGCACAGCGAGGAAGTCTAGTGGCTGTCGATGTGTAGCTGTCACTGTGAATGATCGACTTGTCAAACTGAACGGATGGCATAATCATTAGCCTGCCCAATCTTTGGTGCTGTTCACAGTTGGTCTATCAGTACATACAACCGTACTTTCCTTTGAAAAATTAGCTGTCAACTGCACAAAGGTGGCTGCATAAAGGTTATGAAGGTTCTACAAACTATTCAAAGACGTATCGTGTTTGGTACAAAAGTGACATTTATTATTATTTTCTATTAAAATTCTAGAGTGTTTATTATAATTTCTGTAGTCCTAAGTGGTAGACTATCAAATGTTGTTGGTTGACCAATCTGGTTATAGAGCTGCTTTTTACTTGGCGATTGCAATGTCGTCTTTACAGAGTCTTTTATCTAAAGAGAAAATATTACTCAGAATGATTTAAGCGCTGAGTAAAAAGTGGCTTATGGAAGTAGCTGTATAATATTTGTAAGGGCTACTACAGTTATAGATTTAATAGTTTAGGTTATAGTTGTAGTTAATAGATTATTTGTAAAAAAATAATTAAATAAACTTGTAGAATAAAGAAGTATGTCGATAGTTGGGTTATGTATGTTACAGTTAAATGACCCATGTAAACGTAATTTTATTTTAGTGTCAGTTCATTGTTTGTCAAAACTTGTGATTTATCAAGTTATTCTTAATAGTTTCCTATTATCAAATATTTCTATGTTAACTTAGGACTAGCAAGTAAATCAGAGAGTAGTTTCAAATATCAAAGACCAAGGCGATTTAATATATTATTAGAAATAAAACTGTGATTGGATAGGTATCGCCTTGTTACCGCTTTTGTGTTTATTTTTGATTGATTAACGTGCCAATGTGGAATATTAATTACTTTATTTAAATTAACGATGAAATAAATTCACATTTATTTAGATCATTTATTGATTACCATTGATGAGTAAAACGACCGTCGGACACAGGTGAACTGTATTGTTATTTTGGCATCTGAAGACAAATATATATTGGCTAGATAAAAAAATCAAAGGATTATTTAATATATTATTATATTATGTGATTTGATCTTATTTTATTAATTGATATGAATATTATTAAGTTGTAAATTTTATCATTAAAGATACCTTTATTATCTAGATATTTTTTTATCCTAAATATTTAGATGGTCAAAACAACAGTTAGGTACCAAACTAATTCACTGCAAATAGTTCTTATTTATGTATTTGGAAATGAATCTTTTGCATGAATCAATAGTTGAATGACACAATAAAATATTTTACATGTGTGTAGAGATGGTAATTGTCATTTTCTTATTTCAGAGCCCAAATTTGATTTGTCACAGCGAGGGAACTTGGTCGTACAAATAGGACCGTGGCGGTTCAACAAGCACGCCTGTTGGGGCTCCAAGGTTCGCTGGACTTGCATTAAGAAGAAGAATGGATGCAACGCTGCCATCACTACTATTGACAATGTCATTGTCAAGACTCTTGGCAAACATAATCATTAAGACTTTGTATATGATAAGTTGATTCCAGGATCTGATCTGATCGTTGACGTTATAATAATGTGATTTGGTAATTAATCAATCTAAAATAATGAAAAGGAACTTATTTTGAGCCCACTGAGCAATAAACAAAAATGCCTTCTTCCTCGTTCCTGTTGTCATGAAACTAAGCTGTGAAGCAACTTTCGGACACAATAGGAGAGGATTTTTATACATACTAACTTTGATGAACCTTTATAGGTCCCAAGACATAGAGTACAATTGATATAGCCATTTGTAAACAGTATTCTATAGAATCTAATAAGAGGTTAGTGCATTTTGTAGTTATTAATATAGAGTACCTAATACTCTATCACTTATTGTTCTTTGTACCCATATTATGTTGAAAAGGAGGCAGTGTTTGTAAAAGAAGTTTGACGATTGACGACGATCTTCCAATTAAGGAGTTAAATTGAACTTAAATGCTCGTATAGGAAATATTAATAGTATTAATTATTATTCGGGTTGATAATTGACAGCTGTTTAGTGTTACTGTACTTTTAGATTAAGATAGATTTGTTAGTTAGCTAGAGTTTTCCCTGAAGTTCCTTGTGTATGAAAATTGAAAACAAATGTTTAGTGATATTAGATTTTGAGTTCTAATCAGTGTTGCTGATTCTCAGAATTTTAGGATGTTAGTAACCTAATGAAAAGGTATGTTGCATTAGTTGGATATCCATAGTTGGAAAAAAATGTTGTCTGTATTGAAATTATTACTCAGTCGTTTAAAAAAATAATGTGTTTTACTTATTTGTATCGTCATCATTAGTAAAGAATATTTTAAAGATCCTTTAGAATGTGTATTTAGGATCTTACATAATCATAGTTTAACGCTTTTACTTCTTGTACTACTTAAATGATAAATGTTTCTTTTTGACGCTAATAAATATTTCCTTTTGTAAGTTTAGTTTGATTTCTTGTATTGTTTTTGTTTATTTATCGCGAAAGTTATTTATTGATTTCGTAAACATTTATATCCATCCATGTCAAAATTACACGAAGTTTCATAACTGGCATAACTAGTAGTATTAGATAAGTATTCCCAAATATTAATTTGTCAGGCTATGTACAGTCATAAATTAGTTTCTTTTTCTATATGCACGTCTTATTATTGGTTCACTCTATACATTAGCATATTACAGATAACTTCAACTCACTGCCAGGTACTAACATTATAATAATTTTCAGATCTGAATCCCGTATTCGCACAATCACAGCGAGGCAACCCGGTCATTATGATCGGTCAGTACCGGTTCAACCGGGTCAACAAATATGGCAGCAGAACCAGATGGGTGTGCGTCAAGGCTAAAGCCGGCTGCCGAGCCTCCCTGCACACCATGGACAACGCCATCGTCCGAGTATGGGGATTCCATGACCCACTAGCCCACACAAGTGCGAATAGATTCTAAATCAGTATAGAACATATGAACTGTTGCTCTGCTGCCTCCGCCGAGGTCACATTTTACATCATGTCACATTTTGCAATAAATATGCAATAATTCTTAGCGCGTAAGATATTGCATCATTGCGTAGATATAGACATTTTTATATCCTGAAACTGTGCATCTAGTTTTCATCATTTTAATTTAATCAACGGTTTGGTCACATCACTCGGCAAATCTCTAGCGGAAATTATTCAACTTCTGTCTTGACTTTAATGTTAAAGTTACATGGCATAATTTGAGACTAAGATCTTATTATATTTATAAAACTTTATTGATGTAAATGAATTATTAATGTAAAAATCTTCGATTAAGCTCTGTTATACATGTAAGGTCGGAAAACAGATCAGATCTCAGATCTAGCTTCGTAAAGAAGACAATCGCTCTTAGCTAGGACTATATCCCGTAGGTATATGTTTCTGACGTAGTTTAAGACAATCGTTTGTTATTTTTTTACTTACGATCAAAGTCAAGGTATGACTTATCCTGCATTCCCAGAAGTTGTGTCAAAAGCAATACTTCTCGAATCATTGGTAATATGACAAAAGGTGCTTTTCGACAGATATTGCTTGTCGCAAATGTTTTACTATTGAGGCTTTTTCGGTGGATGAAATCAAATGAAATATGATTGAAGTATATATTGTAAGCAGTATTTTTTATTAAGTTTGAGGGTGGGTTATAGAGGATAAGTGTTACAATATAGTTTTAAGAAGAACTGTAGCATCGACTAACTCCAGCAGTATAAGCTCTCGCACTCCAGTTACTAACATAAATATTACTTAGGTTTCGGTGGTGGATAAAATAGACAACTTTTATTCAGTATTTAATCATGAGTAATGTTTATCTTTAATAGTTTACTACTTAAGATAATATTACACGTGTATAATTTATGATTTTTTATAAAGTTGTTTTATTTCCTTTTTGATCCTACTCTATTTATTTTTTACTTTAAGTGTAAGCGGCAATGCGCTACGAAAAGTGCCAAGGGCACTGCCAACATATCTTTTGCACTACCTTTTGTGAATCTCATTTTTTAAGTGTAAAAAAAAAGTTAGAATTTGTTGGTTGTCAGTTTTGCGCTTTTAAGTTACGCTGTTAAGCGCAGTTTTGACAAAGACTATTTATTAAATCTGTATTCATTGAAACTTTTTTTTCTGAGGCAGGATGTTATTTTTTTAGTGGTACCATTACGAAGCTTGTGTTTTGTCTTTTCAGTTCAAAAGATTAACACACCCAGGGGCACTCAAATGCTTATAATCAGAGGTTATAAGTTTACCAAGCATTTCGTGACGGGAGTAAAAACACGCTGGCATTGTTCTGTGAAAACGAGAACGGGGTGCAGAGCAGCTGTCACCACTGTTGGAGATCAACTTGTTAAGGAATTTGCCGAACATAATCATTAGTTATCTTCGTTCATTAAACAATTAGTTTATGCCGAAAACATAATAGTAAGCTGAAAAGGACGGCATGCGCAAACTATTAATCCTACTATTATACACACTTTTTATAGTGAAAACGTTAATGAGATATTTTTGTGTTATTATTTTTCCTTTGCCGTTATATTATTGAAAACGGAACATTATTTCTGAGTAATGTAGATGGAATCAAACTGGAAACTCGTCGTGATTTTTGACTGACTGATGTGTGGAGTTCCTTAATAAAAGTATTTACGTATTTCATGTTTCTTAATTAATTTTGTTTTCACCTAAGACTCAATGCAAAGTAGGTATCATAAAAAAGGTGTTTCATATTATAATTTGACATTTCAGTTCAAAAGCTTTACACTGAAAGAGGCACTGAAATGCTCCTAATAAGAGGTTATAAGTTTACCAGGCATAACTTCAAGGGAGGGAAGACTAGATGGCACTGTTCAGTGCACAGCAGAACCGGATGCCGAGCCGCTGTTTTCACTGTTGGTGATTATCTCGTCAAAGAGTTCGCCGAACATAATCATTAGTAGCTAATATTGTTTCAAGTGCGTCCATAAAAAATACAAAGAGTTATCACTTACTTCGATTTGAATTTATTAAGGATTCTAAGTTACTTTGACTCAATAACATGCAAAACCCTGCCCTGTTTATAGGTAATTAAGTAAAGGCATCGAAATGGTACTCATGTGTTGTTTTTTGCGTTTTCAGTTCAAAAGATTTTAACTAGCAGAGGCACTGAAATGCTTGTAATAGGCGGTTACAAGTTTGGCAAGCACAGCGTGAAGAGTGGAAAAACAAGATGGAACTGTACATTAAAATCAAGAACTAGATGTAGAGCAGCATGCATGACTATTGCGGACGAAATTGTGAGAATATTTGCCGAACATAATCATTAGCAATATTGTTTCTGGTTTATAAATTTAAAAAAAAATCTTTTGATTTATTATACTACAGGATAATACTGTGCTAAAGGATTTTTCTGTTTTATTTTTGCGATTTTCGTTGATGCTTTATAAGAACTTCAAATGCTACATAATAGGGTAAACTATGTTCAACTTTGGTACCAGTCTTTCCTAGCGGTGTTGGATGGCCTGGGTAACTGGGTTGAGGAGGTTAGATAGAACAGCTCCTTGTAAATCAGTGATACTCAGCTGCATTCGGTTAGACTGGTAGAGATGACGATGATGCTCAACTTTGGCAGCTTCAGGTTTACGAGAGGTGTGACCTTAGGTGCTAGGTATTAATGGTAATATGCTTTGAACAAACATTATGGGCAAGTGGCAAAGCTACCAGCATCACTATTACGACACAATTGTTAAAGTATTACTGGATCACAAATATTAACAATTGGTTTAAAGATGTTGGACTGTAACGTTTAAGAACTGAAGGGTTTTTCGAAACTCACTAGCCCCCATTTTGGCTGTTGAGTGCAGTTTCTTTTTGAAACTATATACATTTAATTTTATTCACGTATTCAATTTATCAGCTCGAGTGGTACATATGTACACCGTCTTTTTATGGTACGCGTAGTATAATTACAAAGAGGTATGAACAGGTATTTCATGTTTTTGCCTTTTTCAGTTCTTAAAATTACCACATCAAGAGGCACTGAAATGCTTGTGATAAGAGGTCATAAGTTCTCAAAGCATCGCGTGATGGGAGTAAGAACCCGATGGTATTGTTCAGTAAAGACGAGAACCAAATGTAAGGCAGCATGCATAACTGTTAATAACAGAATTGTGAAAACGTATGCCAAACATAATCATTAGCCATATTATTTTCTCTTTATTAATTAAAAGAATAATTTATAAACATTGGTTTATACCACTTTGATTGATCATACTACAGGATCATGCTACTGGTAGGTAAAGCATTTTTCGGTTTTATTTTTGTATATGCTTTATTTATGGTAAAAACAATGTTACTACGGGTTTACTAGAAGTGTGAATTGCAGTACGCTTAGAACAGACTAAGTACAAAGCTACCAGCACCATTATTTACAAGGCAATTGTTAAAATTTTATGGAAACTCAAACATTAGCCGGCAATAGATTTCTCGGACGTCACTGATAATCTTTTGCCAAGTTTTAGATGCAATCCACAAACTATACAAAAATGTAGCCCATCTAGACGCGCCCTAACAAAACTAATTAAATTCTATTTAATTCCTTTATTATAGATTATGTTGTGACAAGGACTGTAATACGTACATCGTTGTTTTTATAGTGCATATAGTTAAGGAAAGGTACGAACAGGTATTCATGTTTTTTCAATTTCAGTTCAGAATTTTATAACTAGAAGAGTTTTGTTTTATTTTGTCTATTGAATCGAACATCAAAGGTGGGGTGTACCTAAAGAGTTTTTTATATAAATGGGTTCGGGTCTCGAAATGGTATCTTATAAGTACTTATTTGTCTTTTTCAGTTCAAAAAATTCGCACCAACAGAGGCACTGAAATGCTCTTAATAGGAGGTTATAAGTTTACCAGGCAGCGCGTTGTGGGCATGAAAACAAGATGGCATTGTTCCGTCAAAACTAGAACAGGTTGCAGAGCAGCTGTCTTCACTGTTAATGACCAAATTGCCAGAGTATATGCTGAACATAATCATTATTAATATTGCAAGTTTATTTATTAAAATAGTATACAAAAGGTGGGTTTTCCTTGTACACATTGCATTTAGGTTACATCTATTATTTAAAAGCAAGTTAAAGTATCAAAAAAAAATTATTTAGTTTTTTTTCCTTTTTAGTTGAAAAGATCCAGACTATCAGGGGCGCTGAAGTTCTCATAATAACAGGTTATAAGTTTAACAAGCACCACGTTAAGCTACCAAAAACAAGATGGCGCTGTTCATTGCACAACAGAATTGGATGCAAAGCAGCCGTCTTCACTATTCATGATCAAATTGTTAAAGCAAATCTTAAACATAATCATTAATTGTATGAATATATTTAAGTATAATGAGAATGCAATCATTCCATCTCTGTGTGACACTCTTTTTTTTAACTCTCTTTGTTAAGTATACTGACTGAGGACCTACTTGAGTAGTTTATTTTTACATAATTAAAATAATACGGTTTAGAAACCACTATTATTTTTTTTGCATTTACCTTGATTTCTTTTAATTTTTGGTTATTTATATCTTAATTTTAGTGGAAAAAATTACAACGAGGCGAGGTGCTACAATTCTAGTGGCAGATGGGCACTGCTTTTACAAGCAAAACATTAACGGCATCCGAACACGGTGGGCCTGTACCTCGAAAGCGCGCCTCAAGTGTAAAGCAACTATCACGACTTACGGGAACACAGTGATAAAAACCTTTTTGGTACATACCCATGATAAGAATAACTTTGGCACTGATATAACTGGTGGTGAAAAAGAAACTTTGGAATGTCTTCGCTAGCTTGATCCTTGTATTAACTAAAAAGTTTAAATTAAAAATTCGTATCAATATAACATTAAATATTTTGTTCGTTACATATTTAATGTCCATAGCATTATTTAAATAATATGAATAACTTGTTTTAATGTTTTTTTTTAATTAACAAATTAGTCATTTACCGTAACAATTTTTCGTTTCAAATACAAACCTTGGAACTTTTTTTCCCCATTACATATCGATGATTTAAGTAAATATTGTTCGCCTGTACTAATGTATGCTATTTGTTATTTTAAGTGGAAAAAGTACTAACGAAGCGAGGAGCAACTATCCTTGTGGCTGCAGGAGAGCAGTTCTACAAGCAGAAAGTGCGGGGTTGCCGAATACGTTGGCACTGCGCCAGGAAAGCGCGCATGAAGTGCAGGGCTTCCATCACCACCCACGGAGACACCATCATCAGGTGCTATCTACAACATAACCATGATACAGAGGAAACAGACCTTGCCTACCGTATAGTACAAAAACAAACTTTGGGCTATCTCATAGAATGAACTTAGTTAGATTTACCTGAGAAATTTGATCCTAAGCAAAATATTTTTACTTATCAATGAAATGAATGTTAAACAAAGCCAATAATTATTAGTAAATACGGGATATGAATCTCTCTTTTATTTAATGAATTAAGTGGCTTACTTTGTGATAAGAATAATGTTTTTTGACCTGACTTAATTATTTAATTAATCGTATTTATGTGTTTTACTCGAATTAAATGATGTGTTTTTACAATTTGTGTTTTTATGCCAACATGCATAGAAAATAGTAATATTTTTATGTATTATTCTAGTTCTGAGTACAGAGATAAACACGTTGTGTACACAAGTTTGAAACACAACAACACACAACACTGTTATTTAAAAAATTAGTCCTATTGAATATTTTATTAAATGCTGAGCATGTTTGCCTTTATTATATCCACCCTAGTCTTATTTGGGGTCATGCATATTTTCACCGGTTTTCAATGTGTATATCTTTAAAAAAGTCAGAAATTTTGTATAGTCCGGTCAATTTAGACATAAAACAGTGGCCAAATAACAATAACTCCCGGAAAGCCAAATTTTGGTGGAGAGCTTGGGTTTACTATTACAAATAAAATCTTAAAAGTCCCCATCGATCCCATGGGTGCGTCAAAAGTTATTCGAGGTCAAAAGTCAAAATTGGAGGTTTTTTGTTTTTTTTCGAAAATGTTAAAATTTTATCAGATACACCGTTTACATTTATTTCAGTGGAATTTGCGGTATCAGCGAGAGGAAAGCCGGTCATAGTTGCAGAGGGCTTTCGCTTTCACAAAGAGAAGGCTTTTGGCGTGAAGACTCGATGGGGGTGTAATAGTAAGAAACGATACAAATGTAACGCCAGCATTACAACTGTTGAAGGCACAGTAGTAAAGATGAATTTATTTCACAACCATGGGTGACTTTGTGATTTTTACCAAAAAGGTTTACCAGTCTCTGTTGGAAGCTCGGTACTCGAAGTTGTTGACTCATATCTACCTAGGACAAGTAGTCCAATTAGGCAGGTCCGACTTCGAGAAAGAGGTCGACCGCCGAATCCAACTCGGCTGGGCAGCGTTCGGGAAACTACGCAATGTCTTTTCGTCCGACATACCTCAGTGCCTCAAGACGAAAGTCTTCAACCAACGTGTGTTACTAGTTATGACTTACGGCACCGAAACGTGGTCTCTCACTATCGACCTCATCTCAAAGCTCAAAGTCGCTCACAAGCTATGGAGAGGGCTATGCTCGGTGTTTCTCTACGCGATAGAATCCGAAATGAGGAGATCCGTAGACGAACTAAAGTCACCGAAATAGCCCCCCGGATTAGCAAATTGAAGTGGCAATGGACTGGCCATATTGCTCGCAGAGCGGAGGACCGATGTGGTCGAAAAGTGCTAGAACGGAGACCACGGACTAGCAAGTGCAGCGTAGGGCGTCCACCAACAAGGTGGACAGACGACTTTGTAAAGGTCGCCGGAAGACGCTGGATGCAGGTCACCTCCAACAGGTATCTGTGGAGATCTAAGGGCGACGTCTATATTCAGCAGTGGACATCCTATATCTGATATGATGATGATGAGGTTTACAGGTACGGCACAGCTTCAACCCAGCGACTAACTTGTCTTTTAAAGGACAATGGGCAGATTGGTATACCCCACCAATAGCAATGTCATATATATCATTGGATAGGCCTTTTTATGTAGAACAACATTTACTATGACAGCTTTGCTGAAATGTTTGTCCGTTCTGAGATATAGATCAAAAACTGTGCAAAAGTTAGAACCAAGTAATCTATTCATAACTCAAGTTTTTAAAGGAAAATCTAAGTACTACTAAGTGTATGTCTTGTAAGTACTACCTGTTGTGCCCGTTAGGGTCCATAACTGTTATTGTTATTTAACATTTCCAATTTTTACTGTTCCAACTGGATATTGGGCGTAATGAGAAACCGCACCAATAGCAAAGTCATATATATCGTTGGACAGGTCTTTTTAACCACCAACCTTCTTTTTAACCCAAAATCCAGTTGATACAATAAAAGGTTGAAATGATACATAATAGTAACAATTATGGACCCTAACGGGCACAACAGGTAGCACTTACAAGACTTACACTTAGTAGTACTTAGATTATCCTTTAAAGACTTGAGTTATCAATAGATTACTTAGTTCTAACTTTTGCACAGTTTTTGATCTATATCTCAGAACGGACAAACATTTCAACAAAGCTGTCATAGTAAATATTGTTCTACATAAAAAGACCTATCCAATGATATATATGACATTCCTATTGGTGGGGTATACCAGGTCCCATATATTTGTGCCCATTGTCCTTTGACACTTAAATCGTATCACAAAAAAAAAAAATATAACGTCAATATAAATAGCCAACAACTGGGTGACAGCGAGCATGCAGCTATCTAGCGGTGCCGTGTCCAGCCATTCCTGGGTGCTACCTTTACTCAATTTCATGTACAGTTGTAACTTTACCAAGTACGCAGTGCGAATCATGGCTACTATATACAAGCCATTGGTAAAGATTTACTTAATTAGAAACATGAACAATAATTGTTGTAACAGTTTTATTTTGCTAATCTGAGCTTAGTATAAAAATACTAATAAAGTTTGATTATTTTCTTCTAACTAAAGCTGTACTTTCATTTCATAACCTTTTTAAGTGTGAGCAGAAAGCCTAAATCCAAATATTTTATATATTTATTTCTTTTTTCAGTAACACAGTTCAAAACCAGTAGAGGGACAGTCATGTTATTGGTTGGAGGGTACCGGTTTTCGAAGGAAAAAGCCATGAGTAATGGGAAGACAAGATGGCAATGTTCGGTGAGGTCTCGAACCAAGTGTAAAGCTTTCCTCACCACCATAGGCGATCATGTGCTGAAGAGTTGCTTGGAGCATAATCATAAAGCATAAGGATTGCTCAAACTGAAGGCGGAACTGCAATGCAAATGTTATGTGTACGATGTTATAGGCAATGGATGTTTTGACGGATTGCAAAGATTTTTTTGGTATTATGTATGACGGTGATTTATCACTTTCTGGTTGAGATATTTGATTTTCAATTGAGAGGCAGAATAAGCTTTTCACGTATTTAACGTTGGTTGGGTACAGCGATGAAGCGAGAAAATGAAAAATTAGGAAATTTGACTTTTCTAGCATGAAATCAATATATAATCTAACTAATATTATAAATGTGAAAGTAACTCTGTCTGTCTGTCTGTCTGTCTGTCTGTCTGTCTTTTCTTCACGCCTAAACTACTGAACCGATTTGTGTGAAATTTGGTACAGACATAGTTTGGAACTTGAGAAAGGACATAGGATAGTTTTTATTACAAAAAATAAAAATAAAAAATAAAATTTATTCCGGACATATAGCGCCATCTATTGGTCAAACCAAAAATATGCCGGAAGACACTATTCCATGCGAACGAAGTCGCGGGCAAAAGCTAGTTAGAAATAAATTCAATAAAAATTAGAAATTATTTGTTGATTTATTAGGGCGGAATAGTTGCAACTGCATCATGAAGTAATTTAGGTTTAAGAAATTCTGTAGGATATTGTGCCTTTTGTGAACTATCGTGATATTAATAAAAGGTGAGAACAATCCATGGATGTGCTAGATAGATTATATTTTATAATAAGGTTAAATTTACAATCAGTTACATTCAAATGAATTGAATAATGATATATTTTGCTAATGTTTTGACAAGTGTCAGTTTTTGTACCTTTTACAATGCAGTTGTTGAAGAATAATAAAATGTTTCTATTATATTATTTATTTTATTTTCATTGCTAAGGAAGTATATATTTTCTACATTTGAGCGGGCATGCAATTTGCACAATACTTTCCTTAATCGTTCTTTTATGGTGATATTTGTTTCAGTGGTTCAGACGAGAAACGGTACTTGGTTACTGTTCGTGGGGGGGCACCGCTTCTCCAAAGACAGGGTGACTGACTACAAGACAAGATGGCGGTGCTCAGCCAGACATCGGTTTAACTGTAGGGCTTATGTCATCACGATAGGTGATAACGCCATTTTCAAGGCTTGTCTTGACCACAACCACGGCTTCACCACT
Source organism: Helicoverpa armigera (assembly GCF_030705265.1). NCBI lineage: Eukaryota > Metazoa > Arthropoda > Insecta > Lepidoptera > Noctuidae > Helicoverpa > Helicoverpa armigera. The sequence goes on along the minus strand of NC_087133.1, from coordinate 2,674,070 downwards.
TTGAGGAGAGTAGAATAAGTATTATTTATAATGTGCATTCATTTATTCAACAACTAACTTCAATTATCAGTTTCATTAACAACAATTGGGAACTTCTTCGCGCTTCCGAATAAACTCTTATTCTCTTATTCTTTATTGCACACTTAACAATACATATTAAAAAATAATAAAGACAGTTTATGTACAATGGCGAGCTTAACCCAGAATTGGGTTCTCTTACAGCCAACCTTAAAGCCATGGAGAGATTTGATAGTGGTAGGGTAGATTAAAAAGTGCACAACAAACATTGAAAACTAACAAAAATATCAAATAACAATATACTAAACATATATATGTAGTAAAACTACACAATACATAAACATAATACATATAAAATATATATATATATATATACATACGAATATAAATGTCATTCATGTCGATAAATAGTATTCCTTTACTCGTCTCTTGAATGCACCCAACGATGGGCTTTCGCGTATCGAATGTGGAAGGGAATTCCACAGTCTCACAGCACGAACAGTGAACGATCCATCATAGCGGCTCGTAGTGTGGGAAGGGACACGAAGAAGGAGAGATGAGGAAGTGCGACAAGGTTTGCCTCTCGGAACAAGAAACTCAAAACGTTCCCGAAGATATCTTGGTGAGCGAGGATTGTAGAGAAGAGAGAAGAGAAAAGAAAGAATGTGAGCATCTCGACGTCGCCGAATAGGCAACCACTTCAACCGACTTCGAAATTCCGACACATGGTCGTACTTCCTGAGCCCGAAAATGAAGCGGATGCACAGATTCTGCAGACGTTCGAGCTTATCTAGAAGTTCCTCAGTCTATAAGTAAAACTATAAGTAAAGGATAAGAAATACTAGGCCATCGTTTTATGGTCATAAAAGAACTAAGGGTGCATCGATCAAAGAAAATTCAAAAATTCTCATTCTCAAAAATGTACGAACTCTTTTGAGTGGTACCTACTGTCAATTTAAAGATTTCATTGTTTCTAAGTAACGTTGGGTGGGACTTCATGAGACCTTCAAGTGTTTACATCAGTATTATCATGAATTAATTTGGAGTTGAGCATCCATAAGCATATAAACTCATTGGTTATCTTGTGCACAAAAAAAAGGCTAGACGAAACAAACTGTTTATATTAATTAACCATAAGAAAAGGGTAATTAGATAGTAAAAAAACTTTGTACATATTTTATCAATAATTCCATGGCTTGTTATATCGAAACTAGTCATTTACTTACCTACGTAAGATCATAAATACAATATTGATATTAAAATACAAAGCAACACACATGAGTATTATTTAATGTCAATTTTTATTTTCTTACAAGAAAGTGCTTTGGTAGTATAATTTTTTGCAAGTTTTGGTCATAATTTATTTTCAGTGGAAAAAGTATACAGTAACAGAGGTGGGGTGATGCTTCGAGTAGGAGGATATCGTTTTTCCCATCAAAAGGAAGCGTCGAGGGATGACAGGTCCAGGTGGCAGTGTTCCGTCAGGGCTAGAACGAAGTGCAGGGCTTATATCTCCACTTATAAGGACATTATCATAAGGTCTAACCTGCACCACAACCACTAGTTCAACTCGCGAAATAAATTAGCAAATTCAGTGAGTTCACTTCTAGATTCTAGAGGAATTATTAAAGACTGTCAACAGTATATAAGTTTAGTTTTAAGACCCAAAGACAAAATTGACGTTCGAATTACAAAGTTATTTTGAAATTGTAGTGTATAATTTTGTCTCCAACACCTCGAATACGGTCGTACTTGGAATAGCCATTGGTATTACAAATAGAGGACTGTGTCATTAAAACCTTTGACTGTAAGGATACATGTTTTTTTTTTCAGTGTTGGAAGTACTCACGAACAGAGCAACACGGATGTTGACGGCAGACGGTTTTCGATTCTCCAGGGCGTACAGGAACGGCATGAAGACTCGCTGGCAGTGCTCCACCAGATCTCGCACTAAGTGCTCAGCCTTCCTCGTCACTATCGAAGGCGTTATTCTAAGGAGTAATTTAAAACATAATCATACAGAGTAACTTGTATTTCTTTACATATTTTATATTGTTACATCGAATTAAATGTATACTTATTAACAATAGCAGCTAGTTACACAATCATTTATTGCTTTAAAGCCTTAAGAATGCCTCCTGCTCAGTTTCAACTCGGTATATGTTTTTTTTTAATTAGGTACAACAGAATTTTTTTGGTCCTCCGCAGGCTGGATTTGTGGATATTTTTTGTTATTTTAAATGTCAAATTTTTCCATTTATGATATCTTTTTCGTACATTGGGTATATTTTTATTTTTCAAGTGCAAAACAAGCTTTTTAAAATGGAATTGTGTTGGATAAGATGCAAGTTGATCGTGCATTGTATAACTATTTCAGCTTACTGTCTAACCGAGTCCTTGTGAATAAATGTTCACAATTTTCTTAATAACAGTATCTATGGTTTTTTTGCCGGGTCTTCTCTATGGGATCAAGTTTTAGGAATCTAGACACACGGCAGTGTGTCCGCCAAGTTCGAGTTCTGTATTTACGCGAAGTGACATTTCTTAAGAGCCTGCAAGGGCTTACTTGAAATAAAAATATTGGCTTTTACTTGACACATTTATCATATGGTTATGTTAACTTGCGTTTCAGTTGAATGGGTGTTGACGAGACGTGGTACCTACATGTTGGCAATCGGAGGACATAGGTTTAGTAAAGCTGCCGATTTCAACAATAGACAACGCTGGAATTGTTCCGTTAAAACCAGAACCAAGTGCAGAGCCAAAGTCAATACCATTAACAATAAAGTCGTTAGAAGTTTTTTGGAACATAACCATTAAATGTACTTTGTCGATTTTACTTTTTGTACATTATTTTGGTCTTCAATTGGTTTGTAATTGAAAAAATAAATGCTAGGTGGTTAACTTTGAAAGACATTCATTTCATTGTGTATCACAGTCATTTCAGATTAACTACTCATATCGTAAAAATGTTTGGAAAGAAATGTACTCATTATCTGAAGCATTTAACCTGTCAGTTCACAGGGTATTGACTGAAAGAGGTACGGAACTTCTGATTGTGAACTGTTTTCGCTTCTCCCGCTCCGGGATAGTTGGGCGTAATGGCCATATCCGATGGCAATGTACTACGAAGACTAGAACCAAGTGCAGAGCCAGAATTACTACCCTCGGGGATCTCATTGTAAAGTCCAATTTAAACCATAACCATAGTTATTAAACAAGCGGAGATTTTTGATAGATCTGAGTTGAGTCGTACGTACTCAAGCACTTTTATAACTCTACTGTTTAAATATTTTATATAAAGTATCACAATTATTATTGAGCATTATGTAAATAAAAGTTAGACTTTTTTATCGATTATAGGTATGCTTGCGAATTTCTTCCTAGATATAATGTGTTAAATTCTGATTGAAGTTATGTAAGTTGTAATAAAAAATTGTTGTCAGTTGCAATGTTAAGTACTATGTCAATTGGACGAAATTATGATTAAAAGTTACCCGTTTAGCTGTTGTTATCTTTTTTCACTTTCACGGCTTTTTAATGTCAAACGTTTTAGAACTCATCATCATCAACATTGGCCACAGAGCATCTGGGTCAGATGATTGTAGCAGTGCTTGTCCATGCGGTTATTAGTGCCGCAAGCACGTTTTAGAATTATCGTAAATAAAACCTACTTTAGACTTGCAGTTTAGGAAACAGTAACAAACTTGTTTTCGAAACTTTTGAAAACTAATTGTTATTTTTGCAGTTCCAGTGTTTAGTGAATCTCGGTATGGTAATCCAATAATAGAGTTGGGACCGTATCGCTTCCGACGTAGCAGTGTGTCAAGCTGTGGCCGCAGAAGGCGCTGGGCTTGCTCCACCAGCCTGTCCACAGGGTGCAAGGCGACACTGACGACACTCGATGATATCATCGTCAAAGCCACCAATGAACACAAACATTAATTTGCCTTTGTTTTATTTTTTAATTTTATAAATTAGTTTCGGTTTAAATTTTTTTGTTGATTGCGAATACGTACTGCTTTTTTAGTGATGTGTAAGGAATGAGATGTAATATAATGCACGAGCTATACCTATGTACTTAAGTACGAGTTTTGATTTTAGTGCATTATAATTCCCGATATGTTATTTTAAGTTTTAAATTCCGCAATATTGTAAAATGTTGTTACTATATCCATATGGGCTATTTAGCAGAATATGTGGACAAATGTGTTGTCACTTTTATTGAACACTTTTTTGTAGTAGTATAGTATGTAAAACTTGCTACACTTGGTTGGTATAACGTGGAGATGCTTTGGCTGAAAGCCACTGTGTCCTAACGCAAAGATGCTTGCATTCATTACTAAATTAATACTTTTGCTCGACTGTGCTTTGCATGTTGATAAATCTTACATGATCTGTTATCCCGACCTGATTTGATCTGTTAATTTCATTTTAATTATAATTTGATTTCCCTAATACACCGATGTTTTAATTTCATTGATTTGTTCATTTATCCCACTAAACTTTATTTTCTTATCAGTTTTCTTATTCGCCTTCCAATTTCTAGCAGCCTATTACCATAATGTTTTGAGTCTTTCAGTTCTAGAAAATACCAATTGTTGGTATAAGAGATATCATGACAATTTTAAGCAGGTATTTGGGCTCCTAGGAAGTGGGAATGTTTTAACCTGATGGTTCTTACTTTGTCAGTCCCTTGTATATTTTCCTCCCCTAACTGGAGGTTTTTGATTGTCCCTTTTTCAGTTCCGGTTTTTGGCAAAACTCGATTTGGGACCCCGGTGATCATCGTGGGGAAGTATAAGTTCTATAGAAGCGGAAACTCCGGGGTTTGTGAGCGTTGGTACTGCAGCAAGAGGAAATGCAAGGCCACGCTCATCACCGACAATGACGTCATAGTCAGGACTAGTGGCGAACATAATCATAAATGACTTTTAGAACAACGGTTTGCTTGAAAAAAATACTGTCTTATATTAAGTTATTAAGTTTAAGAAATGAAGGCATGTGCATTCACTTCTTAAACTATATTTAATAATTTACCATAAAAAGGAATATTTTTTGGACTTACGTACTACTGCGCTTGTTATCATGTTCTGTTAGAACATGAATGTTATGGTATAATGTAATAGCATTTTCTTAAGAACGTGCCAAAAACTTGCAGTGCAAGTGCATAAATTTCTTAATTAATTCAGAAGTCATTCATTCAGAATTTTAACATTTTTTTTTCTTTCTCATTTCAACTACTTATGTTTGTCCTTAATATCTTAAGTGATTATTTAATAAAATCAATGCTATTAACATGAAGAGTTGTCTATACAAGTTTATTGCTGTACATTTAAGGGTGCAACATGTAACGTAATTAAGTCAAAGTTACTTTTTATTTTTTTAACTCGCCATTTTATATTGAAACAAAATTGAAGTTAAGTTTCTTCGAATGAGAGGTTATTGTAGTTTACTAAGTTTGATTACTTGCTTATTATGTGTGAATTTATAAGAATAATAAGAAATGTTTAGTTTGACTTTGTAGATGTTACCACATCTGAATATATTTTTTGTTATATTAGTTTTACTTCGTACTTTTCTATCTGCTTTGTACTATTAAGTTTGTAGTCTTCAGTATTTTTAACGCGTGTACACTGCAAAACTAAACAGTCGGCTGACTGTAGAATCGGTGGTATTTTTTTTAATTGTGTATTAAATCAAAATTTTTAGTCTGTCTGATACCTGATTGTTGTTACATGTGTACTTCCATTCATTTTCATACTGATTTATGAGCCCAATCCTTGCATCGGTGTGCGCATTCTAAATATTACATTCTATACCGAACTAGCCTAAATAAGTGCCTTAAGTGATAGCGCTCATGAAACCGTCCTAATAATCATACACTTTTCCATCATACTCAGTTTTGCCTAATCGATTTTCAGTTGAATGAAATCATCAGTATGTTTTTAAGAAAATATAAACTTCTCCATAATGTTACTTTATTGAATGAGGATTCGAATTATTTTAGTTCTAAGAAAAATATTATGTTGATTTTGTAAAAAATAAACTAGGTACTAGTAAAGCTTTTCAGCCTTCTTTATGATAGCTACAAGCATATTTGTATGGGTTGCCCATGTCCCATAAGAGACCCCTAAGAGTCCCCTGAGACATTTTATATTATAGAAAAAATGTTACTATTTACATAGTTTTTATAGTTCAAGACTTATGGCTTAAGACTCAGGTTATTTCTTTATGTAGTTTATCTATGTGTAAGTAAATAAGTATATCGAGCTTACTGGTGCAAAGTACCGTTTAAGTTGGCCATTTATAATAAAGTTTTTTTGTATTAAGTATTTGACTCATTTGATTTATAAGCTTAGTACCAACACGCCCGAATGTTTAGAGCGAACATACTAAGATTTGTATAAAAAAGACCACCATTAAAAGTTCGCCCCGCACTGGGTTGGTTACTATTATTTTTAAAATGTATACGTTTGCATATTTTTAATAAAGTACCATTATGAAATCATATATAATATATATTTTTAATTGTAATCGTTTTCCAAGGTCTGTATTTCGAGACTACAAAGCGTGGAGGACAAATCCTTCATTATGGAGAATATCGCTATTGCAAGCATAGTTCCAGCCTCCCGCCTAGGACCAGATGGATCTGCTGCAAGTACAAGCAAGGATGCCGAGCTACCCTAGTCTTAATAGACAACCAACTTGTCAGGGTTTTAAACTCACATACACATTGAACTTTCATTTAATTTAATCAATTTAATTTAATGCATGATGTTATAATTCTAATTTACCTATTTATTATAATTTAAACATTTTGTCTGTGTGTGTATTTAGTTGGTTTGCCTTAAATTAATTAACTTCCACTAGTGGTTAGAAAAAAAAACAACATATTCCCTTTTCTAATATTACTTGGTTTTAAATGTGTATGAAAGGAGCTTACAGGTTTGTGATTATCAAAGATGTATCATTCTGTAAACAATACACAAGTTTTGTAACCGTTGGTTTTATTGCGTCTTATCACTCACAAACTAAGAAATTGCGTCTTATCACTCATAAACTAAGAAATTAAATTACTTCGTATACTTGTCGTTTAAACGGGAATTAATAAAATTTTGTTCTAAAAAAGTTTTTCATATACATGTACCTCTTCTGCATCTAAAGGTCCGTATTTCGCTACGTCTCGTAAAGGGAAGCCACTGCTGAGCTTTGAAGGCCACAGGTTTAACCAGCACAGCTCCAGCAAACCTCCGAAGACCAGGTGGCTCTGCTCAAAGGCAGGCTGTACCAGGACTATCATCATATTGGAAGATCAAATCATAAGGACTTTGAACGAACATAACCATTAACTGTAAAAAAAATGTATAGGGACTCTATTTTTTGAGGGTGCTATAAAATTTTATGACTAATAAAGTAAGATATTTCGAAGTAAATAGGTCAGGTCATGTGCGCGTAACATGATATGTTAAACTTTAAAATAACTTAAATATAGAAATGTTTTAATATAACTGATAGGTATTTGGGAGCGAAAAATATTCTAAATAGAGTTTTTTAAATACATAATTTTATCTGGATACAAATTAAAGAACTTGCTTTTGAAAAATGTCTTTTTTTTTTTTTATACAGAACATAAACACAATGTAGCCTAGTAAACAGATGCTTGAATAGAAAGTAGTAATTGTGCTTTGATCGTTTCAAATAACTTTCCATGTTACATTTTACAGGTTCAAATTATGGGTGCAAGTTTGAGAGGACACGATTTGGTAACCCTGTGATAGTGGTGGGAAAATATCGATACAATAAGTGGAGTGGCAGCAAAGGTCCTCAAATTAGGTGGACCTGCGTGAAGAACCAGCAGGGTTGTCGCGCAACCATCACAACTATCGATAATATTATCGTGAAAACGAAGAATTTTCATACGCATACGTGATTTACAGCTGCTAATGATCTAATTATGTCATCAAGCCATTATTATTTGCCTAGCTTTTTTCCATTTTGGTGGGCAGTTTCTAGTCTAGACGTATTACATTTAAGTCTCTTTGTTTAACATAGGTACGTTCGTTGCCTATCTGTTATACTGATAACAGATGATTTTCTTACTAAGGGTGTCCCATGCCATTAGGCATTTTCTCATATTTGTAAACATGATGCTTTTCTACATGTTTATAGAAAGCTAAAGCGAATATATTACACTATTTATTTATATGTAGGGTTTTTATTGTATTAAAAAGTGTGGGTGTATTTTATACAGGCCTGCGTAGTGCATATTGTGAAACTATTGAAAGTGTGTTTCATGATAACAACATCCATAAAAAAAAAAATGATGACTATATCAAGACAGTCTTTCCAACTATATACTTTTATTAAGATTTGTTTAGAATACGTAAGTGACCAACATTCGCAGAAAAAGGTTTGAACGCAGGAAAACGGAAGTATTTTCTTTAAATTAGATTCAGTGCCATCTCGTAAGTGAGACAGTTGAAAATGTTTAAGAAAGATTAACTGGATAATGCAATGTAATACTTCATAGTCATTACAATTTTTAGTTTGTATGATGGGAATATCTTCCCATCGCTAATTTATATTCTCTACTCTTCGTGTGCATTTTCAAACTGGTTATTTTATTCTGTAGGTAAGAGTTTTGAGTTTTATTTATACTATAGATTAATTTTATACACAAAAAGAAGTATACAAAGTAAATATTTGTAATTTTAATTTTTTTAATGAAATAGAAGTACATGGTGTTTGAAAAGTAAGGCTAGATTTCCTTTTTGTTTTCAAATAGTTGAAGGTGCAAATCTATTTTTATGTAAACATATTATATGTGAGTGGAGTTATTAGTTTCGTAGCAGTATTAGCATGTGATCTTATTATTTAAACAGAATACAAGTGATATTATGAAAGTATTTAATGAAATAAACGTATGTTTCATACATGACTCATGATGAATGTTGTTTCACTTGAGTAGTTTTAAATACATATGTATGTTATTTTTGGGTGTTGAAAAATAGTACTAAACATGATATTCTTTTCAGGAATTAGTTACACGACGACTCGGCGAGGCTTTCCATGTCTTGTTATGGGTAACTACCGGTTCAATAAGTGGGCTCGCAGCAAAGAACCGAAGCTCCACTGGGTTTGTACACACAGTTACACGAGCCGTTGCCGAGCGAAAATCACTACCATCAATAATGAAATCGTGAAAGCTATGATCGAACATAACCATTGAAATAAGCTAAGAGACTTAGAGCTCTTGTCAGTTATTAACTTTGCCGCTGTTAAGTGGGATAATAGTATCTATGTAACAGTTAAAACGTTTGAACGTCGTCAAGTTAGAGTACGTGTACACGGTGCAAGTAACTCGCGCATGTGCCTCAACATGCGCAAGTGCATGCATAGCGCCTTTATTTCAAGTCCTAGTTGCCTGAAATAAAGAATAAATGAAATAAATAATATTATAATATTATGTAATCAATAAATTATTGTATGTACATAGGATAAAGATAAAGATTGATTTATTGCATAACTGCGTACATATTGATGTTTATTAATGTTTATTAGGGTATTATATATTATATAATATTGATGTTTATTAGGTTTTATTTTGTTTTTTTTTTATTCCTGGGTTCTTGATCGGTATTGCGGTATTGAGCTTTGAGTTTACCGTGCATCCGTAGTTAACTTATGGGTGTAACAGAGTAACGCGACAGCATAAAACATTTACTATTTTTAACTTAATGGCCACTAATTCATCATGATCATCATCATCTCAGCCTTTGGACGTCCACTGCTGAACATAGGCCTCCCTATTAGATCTCCACAGATACCTGTTGGAGGCGACTAATTGGCCACTAATTGCTATTTGTAAAGAACTTTAAGCTGTGCGATGTTTTTGAATACTTCTAACTTCTGCAAACGTTAAAGTAGTTGCGGTTTACATTTAAAAAAATACTCAAGATAAATATAATTCTTGAATGAAAACCTTTGTTTTTTTTTTTAATATTTCGTTGGTGAAAGGTCCTAAATAAACTTTAAAATCTGACCATAAAACCATTCAAAATCATTTCTTCCTTTTGACTTCAGAAATAACATTCACGAAGACACGGCGTGGGTTTCCCTGCCTTCAAATGGGTCCGTACCGGTTCCTCAGGGATGCCAAGAGCAAGGCACCTAAGACCAACTGGCACTGTTCTGGAAGGAGCGCCTATAAGTGCCCGGCGAGGGCGTGTACCATCAATAATGAAATTGTCAAAGCCATGACCGAACATAACCATTGAAATAAGCTGAGAGACTTACAGCTCTCGTCAATTAACTTTGCCGCTGTTAAGTGGGATAATTGTATCTGTGTATCTGTTTGTAATGGATGTTTCTGAATATTTTTATTTTCTGGAAACGTTAAAGTAGCTGCGGTGTACATTTAAAACTTTTTTCAAGATAAATACAATTCTTCAATTAGTACCTTTGTTTTTTTAACATTTAGTCGGTAAAAGGTTCTAAATACACCTTAAAATTTGACCATAAAACCCTTCAAGATCATTTCATGCTTTTGATTTCAGAAATGATATTCACAACGACGCAGCGTGGTTTTCCCTGCCTTCTAATGGGTCCGTACCGGTTCCACAAGTGTCCCAAGAGCAAGGAACCTAAGATCAACTGGGTGTGTTCTAGAAGGTTCTCCGATAGATGCCGGGCGAAGGTCACTACCGTTGGAGAAGTTGTTGTTCGTACCATGACTGAACACAGTCATCCATGAGAATATTGTGCTAAAAGCATTTACTTATAACATACTATAGGTACTATGTATTTATTGTAAGTACCTAAAGTGAGGCAATTAAGTAATAAAAGTTATTAAACATGATTTTTTGTCAGCTTTTTTTAACTAGCAGCATTGTTAAGATTTCTATATCTATGTTTTTCTATCTATATCATGTACTAAATTGAACAACGTCGTTTTTTAGAAATCAGGTTTTCAAAAACCTCGCAGGGACGTCGTTGCCTCCGTATGGGACCACACCAGTTTAATAGGTGGACTGGTAGCAAACCGCCCAAAACGATCTGGGTATGTTCCAAAAGTCGTAGAACCAAATGTAAAGCAAGAATCACCACTATTAACAACCGTATAGTCAAGCCTAATACAGAACATAATCATTGAACACCCCGATTGTATAAAAGTACTTCGATTATATAATTTCTATGCGTTCTCATACTTGATGCAAAAAATAATGTTCTTTATTAATTTACTTTTCGTCTTTAATTTTGAAAATATGGGGACATTAAGGCCCGGTTTTACTGGTTTAACGATAAAGTGGCAGTTAGTTACCTGATAGTTAATTCTATCTGCCAGAGACTATCAGTAACCGGTGAAACTGGCCATAATAATTACAAAATACTAACACCCGTTGTTAAGATGTAGAACTTGAATAAATTAATTATAATACTTACTAATAGGTGCTTTTTATTTCGATACATATGTTACTCGGGAAAAGTGTAGCTTTCCAACAGTAAAATAATTTTTCAAATCGGTTCTATAGTTGGGGAGCCTTTTCCAAATAAAAAAAACATTTCCTCTTTATTAAAATATTATAGATTATTATCGTTAATGACTATTTTGATTGTAGAAATATTCTTTACGAAGACACGACGAGGGTTTCCGTGCCTACAAATTGGAACATACCGGTATCGAGTATCACCCGGCGGGACACCTCCGAAGATCCACTGGCGTTGCGTGAGAGCTTTCCCACACAACTGCCGGGCAAGGGCTACCACTATTAACGGTCAAATTGTCAAGTATTTACATACACATAATCATTGAATGTGTTATATTTTGTCATTTATACATATAACTCAATAAATAATCATTCCTGAAATGTAAAAATAGATGCAATAATGTAATGTATATTATTATTTTTGAATTTTGTAAGTATGTGACTTAAATTATCAATTTTATAGTTTATGAATTTATATCTGGTTACGCTATGTATGATTTTGAACTTTAATGTAAGCATTTGTAGTATATGTATGTGATAGTTCATTATATTAATCTTATGATAGACAATTGAGGGAAAGTGTCAAATCAAATAAAGGGTTAAGGAATAAAAAAACACTTACTTTTTTATACCCCGCCTCGTTCACTAGTAGTATGCACATACAACTCATCATACTATCTTAGTTATTACATTACAGAGGTACTGAAAAAAACATGTGAATAGCTTGATATTTTATTACAGACGACGACGACCGCCCTGTATTCTCGACGTCACGATACGGAAAACCTGTGATACTACTAGGAAAATATCGTTTTAACAAGTGGAGTGGCAGCAAGGGACCTCGTGCTCGATGGCCCTGTGTCAAAGCCTGCTATGGATGCAAAGCAACCATCATCACTATGGACGATGTCTTTATACAATGTGTTCACGAACATAACCATTAAGTCGTCCATGTAAACAGGTGGTGACTACTCATTTTGGTACATTACATTACAATATTGTGATACTTTATTCAAAATTTATTGTGCTTTTCATTTAGTGGTTACTAGACTTAGGATTATATCACACTATCAAAATGTCGACTCTCGTCTTTACAACGGATCAATTGTTTAGATGTGTTTATTGGTATCTGATAAAATCCTTTACCAAGATCGATTACGATTTAATTTGGTGTGACAATTTTTTTTTTTGTGTGTTGTGTGTGAATATAAATCGATGTCACAAAATAACAGATTTTATTAATTATTATTTTATTCTATTTATTGCTTGCTCTAAACAAACTGATTGGAGTAGGATGTTTGGATCGATGGATCTTCAGCCTCGTGAAACTTTAAGAAAAACAATATCTCCAGCCGTGGGTTAAAAAGGAGCCGTGTTTGTTACAGAGTTTATATTAACTGAATCACGATGTGGAAAACCAGTTATCGAATGGAAAGGCCACCGGTATAATCTAAAACATCGCAAAAAAAATAACACTTCAGTGCGTTGGACTTGCGTTAAGCAACAACTTGGGTGTCCAGCAAAGCTTATAACAGTTAACAATTCTATTGTTCTTGAGAACTTTAGACATAATCACTAATGTTGCTGTTTTAAACTAATGTTTTTCAATAAACTATTACATTAAATTAACATATTTTAATTCAGTTTTTTTAGGAAATAACTTTTTTTCAGTGAATTAATTAATACATTTTTGTTTTCAGAGCCCATATATTCGACGTCTACCCGTGGCAATCCTGTGATAATTCTGGGCAAGTATCGTTACAACAAGTGTTCGGGTAGCAAAGGAGACCGGGCTCGCTGGCCCTGTGTCAAAGTTCATTCCTTGAAGTGTACTGCTGCGATCACCACTTTTGGAGACACCATTATAAAACGGACTCCTCATAATCATTAAGCAATCCATGTATTGTTAGATTAAATCGAGTATGTAGTTCTAGAATTTATTTATATTCATAAATTGTGAACAAAATTATTGGCATGTATTGTATAGTGTATAAACTAGTCTAGATCTAGAAAAAAGAAATGGTTAAAGGAAAAAAGTTGAAAAAACTTTTGAAAGAATCATATATGCTAACGTGTATCAAAATTCAGTATTTAAATATTAGAGCAAATAAAATTACTCGTTAAAAACTTTTTTTTTGTGTGTTAAGCTGCTAGCAGATAATAGTTATAATAGTTACTTGGTATCATTAGAATGATCTTTAAAGCATTCGCTTTTTTCAGTCGTTTACTCTGTATCGCGCTGTGGAAACCCAGTCCTGTTGGTTGGAGAGCATCGTTTCAACAAATATCACAGGAGCAAGGAGCCTAAAGTGCACTGGGCCTGCGTGAAGGCCAGTGCAGGCTGTCGCGCCAGGATCACTACATTGAATGGCAGCATCATCAAGATTAACAACGTCCATGAACATCGTAGAGTTGGGGACGACGACGAGAGGAGCCAATCGAAGAACAAATGTTGGAAAAATAAAAAAGAAATAATATGACAAACTAAATAAATAACTATAAACAACAAATATATAATAATAATAACTAAATTTATTAATGTAAATATTTCAATAAAATAAAATTTAATATGACAAACTTGCAAGAGAATTATAACAGGAAATCTTAGACAAGCAATAAATAAGAGATATTTTTTTTTGTTATGGGAGAAGTTACGACGTGTAAAATAATGACATGTAATATAATAAATGACGGAAATAGTTTGGGTACACCTCAATTTTATTACAATAATTTTTTAAACCTGCTTGAAGTTTTATGTTATTACAAATTGTATATTTTAGGTTTATTGTATGGGTATAATTTAGGTGGTCACCAAAAATATTTTTAAGAATCTAAGCTGAGGCACCAAATAAAATAAACAACACCAAAAAAAATAAATTGACTTTATTAAAAGGTCACTAAAGTATATAATATTATGATCCAAAAAAAATAAAATAACATCAGAAAAATCGCAAATCTCGCACAAATATTATTTTTGGTTCCCAAAATGGATTAATGGTCACCAAATTCTATCCAACTAAAAGATTAATATTACTACCAAAAATCAAAGTTAGTGACGAAAACGAATCGCTGCAAAACCGACTCCACGTAGTCTTGTCTGCCCTACCCCTAGAGTGCAATTCAAAACCGCGTAGGCGCGGAGGGGCGAGGCGGCCTGCGAGCTGAGGCGCAGGTAGTTTTAAGGATCGCCGCCGCGGCTGAGGCTGGGCGGCGGAGCCGGCCAGCAAGCCGAAGCTACGGTGGTGAGCGTGAAAACCATCTGCGACGATAAGCTCGCATGGGACCGCCGGAGCCCTGCAGCGCCGGAGCCGTGACAGAAGCCATGCTTGCTGCATGTTGCGTGCTTACATTTTAAACGTACTGAGTTACACACAAATTCATATAACAATAAATAAGCAACGTACGTTTGGGAACCCCAGTATTTTAATTGGTATTTGGGAAATATTCTAGCGATCGTTAGCTTTTTTAGTCTAACAAAAATGACCAAATTAGGAGTCATGGTATTACATAATTGGTAACATCTAAATAGTGACAATATATAATATTTGGTCTAAAGTGTATTTTAAAGGCGTCCATATATTTTTTTAGTAGTCAATAATACGAAAAAATGGTTTTATCTAATAATATTTTTGGAAACGTTATTTGGTGACCATTTATCCATTTTGGTAACCGTTTAGAATTTTTTTGGTAGTAAAATAGGTACTTTTTTGGGTGTTGTTTAAACATAAGCCTTATTGTATGTTACCTAGCTTTATTCTACCTTTTAAGGTACTAATGTTGTTTTTAAATAAATTATATTATAATTGATGGTAATGGAGTTGGACAAATTTATTTTCTCCTATACAAAGTTATCAAGAAGCGGTTGAGTTTCTACTCATTTTCACAGTCTTGCTTCCATTTTGTTGCAGAATATTTTTTCACGCAGTCAAGGAATGGCAGGCCTGTGATACTAATGGGTCGACACAGATATAACAAGTACAGTAAATGTAAAGGAGACACAGCTTCTTGGAAATGCGTCAAATGTTCCAAAGGGTGTAAGGCTTCCCTGTATACCTACAACAATGTTATCCTTAGAGCCCGACATATCCATAATCATGACTGAATTACACGTTTCAAAGAAGCGCAGATTATGTGATGTTGGAAATAAAACTTTATTTGTTGATAAAAATGTTAAATGTGTTTCAAAATTGTTTTTGTTTTCTAAAAAAAGTATTTTTTAAATATCGGAAACAATGTACAACACGGTGCTTAAAATAAAGATTTTTAGCAATTTCACTTCTTTACATTATCCGTATGTGTAATTTGTTTAAATTATACAGCTTTGAGGCTCAATTTTCAAAGGGTCAAACAAGACCCTATTTCTACCGAGTCTTCCGTTGTTTGTACCAAAACTAGAAATGTCTGTCTGCTCATGAACAATGATAGGTAGAAAGTTGAAATTTTCATAGATAATATAAATATTACTGTTGTCGAAAACTAGAATAAGATATGTAAGTATTTCAGGGGGCTCCGATATAGCAAACGTATTTTTATGATTTTTTTTCTAGATAAATCGTACGGAACCCTTCATGTACGAGTCCAAATAGCATCGCTTTTTATTTTCATATGCTATATGTAGTGAAAATTTTTATACGTCAGTCGATATCTAAAAAGTTTCTTTCATCCTCAAAAAATCTCACAGTTTGTGTTTATCTTCATACTTGTCCTCAACAAAAATTGATTAATAATTGGAAGTGTTTGTATTCCAGAACCAATATTCACGATATCCCGATACGGTAAACCGGTGATGCTGCTCGGCCGATATCGTTTCAACAAGTATTATCGTTCCTCTGGGCCCAAGGCCAGGTGGATGTGCACACATTCTGGCAACGGTTGCAAGGCCGCCGTCATGACCATCGATAACGTTGTTGTCACTTATAAAGATGTTCATAATCACTAATTCATTTATGTAATTATTAAATACTTATACCGTGGAATATTTACACTTATGCAAAAACTTTACACAAGAAAGAAATGCAAATGACACAATGATACACTAGAAGTTTAAGTATTTAGGTTTTTGTATATATTTTCTTATAAATCACACCTATTTTTTAAATGCTGTTTTTTTACAAATAAAAATATTTTAAAAGTGTTTGGTTATCTGTTTTACGTGTGTGAATAAGTAATAACAACTGTTTTAGAGGAGCCGGTGTTCATAACGTCGTCTCGAGGCAATCCGATGATACTGTACAAGTATAACAAGTTCAGCTTAAACAAGTCCAACTCGATTCACTCGCAGCGGCGGAGGTGGCTCTGCACCAAGTGGTGCTACGGCTGCAGAGCACACATCGTCACTATTGAAGACCAGATCATAAAGTGCCATGATAAACATAGCTGCCATTGACTGGCATATTTGAGAGTTTAACATTTTGAGGGCTGGATATGCCACGAGTAAAGCTAAGTCCAATTCAAATACAATTACAAAGGTTTTCAATCTTCCTCGATTTGTTTAAGTCACGATTGTTTAAAAATACTGAATACAACTATGTTTATTGTAGTACTTATAGAAGTGCTAATAACATAGCTATATGCACTGCTCCTCTCTAAAATGTCATAATACCTGCTAATCGAAATGATTGCTTTTTTCTGGGAACGCTTTATATATATTTTTTTCCTATAATGATTGAGTGTTTTGTTCTTGATATGTTTCTGTGCAATGTTTTTCGGTTGCTTATACGTCTATTTGACATTTAAAGAAAAGTATTTTGTCTTACAATAATTATAATTAAATTTTGTTTTGTATGAATGGAACATCATTAGACAACTAACCCTTTTTAACTTATACGATGACTATTTACCATGAGTTATGTATTATCTACCAGTAGATACATTTATATTTGTGCCATATTGTATCTGCATACATTACTTAAATTACATAACAGTCTGCGTTCAGGTATCTTACGTTTATTTTTTTCAGAAGATCCATGTTTTAAAATTTCTAAATTCGGTAACCGGATGATTCAATACAACGGCAATAATTATAGTTATAATAAATCAACTATCGGATCAAAACTTTCAAAACCTAAAAAAAAATGGATATGCACCAAATGGAAGACTGGGTGCAGGGCATGCATGTATACCTCTGATGACATAATTGTTAGGAAAAATGATAAACATAATCATAAAAAATAAGTAAAGCTTTTAATTTTGGAAAAAGTTTTTTTTTATCACCAGAAGATTTAAAATATTCCTTTTGACCTTGTTATACACAAGTACCTGTTTGAATTTACTATAGTCATTATATATCTTCATAATTCAAGTCTTGGTTTTATTTTTCTACAAAAAAAAAGAAAAAAGATGGAAACCAGAGACTATTAGAGGCCAGCGATGATTTTGATATTTACAGATGTGATATGGTCCTATAATTACTGTTTTGATGTTCTATTCCCGTGGTGTTCTTCAAAACCATTTTTGTCATTTTTGTTCCTGAACTTTTGAACTTTTCAGGCAACTTGTGTGACACAACCTAGTTACAAGGTATGCCTTAAATAGTTGACTGCTGACAGCCGGGACTATATAAGCACAGCTTGAGCTGCTCTTCGTGACATGGAAGAAATCGTTATTTAGCGACGAGCTCCTTTTAATACGAGGTCCAAAATCCAAGCCATGATAAGCCAAAGTTTACATCACGCTTGATTTCCCTGACAGTTTTGGTCGAATATAATTAATTAATGGCATTAAATAAATAAATGGAATAAAGAAACAATTCTCCTTTCAGCGGTGTTCACAGTATCTAGAGCAGGCACTCCACATGTCATCTTCGCAGGGCAGAAG
This sequence comes from Helicoverpa armigera, assembly GCF_030705265.1. Taxonomy (NCBI): domain Eukaryota; kingdom Metazoa; phylum Arthropoda; class Insecta; order Lepidoptera; family Noctuidae; genus Helicoverpa; species Helicoverpa armigera. Next base: position 2,655,747 of record NC_087133.1, on the reverse strand, counting down.
TATTACCTGATGTACCAATCTCTGAAGAATCAAAAGAGAAGATGGGGTTGCACCAAGTGGAGTAGGGGATGCAGAGCCGCAGTCATGACTATCTATAACGAGGTTGTTCGCGTCTGTAATAGCCATAATCACCCATGAATACCTTAGGAAAATTTCAAATAAAGTCAGCTCCAAAAGGTGTATTTTGGTGATTGATAATTACGGAAGCTAGTTGTAGGTTGTGTACTTAATACGTTAGTAATAGACACCTTGTCGAACTGTGATTAATTCGCTGATGATTATAAAAAATAATGTGTTTTTGTCTCAGCCTCTGCGAACGAATAGTTTAGTTTGTATCGTCTAATTTAAATTGTATTTAATATTTTATTCTGCAATTTTATTAAGTTTTATGTGTACTCTTTTATAACATGTTCTTTTTTTCTCTCTCTTTTTGTTAATATAATTGGTTGTAAACCGTTTTAACATGATAAATAAATAAATCATAATTTGACTGTGTATTCTAAAGTATTAATTAAGCATATTTGTATATAACCTTTTAATTGGATAAATGTACATGATTTTCTGTCTTTTTTTTACCTTACCTTTAGTAATTTTCATCTTAACTTTGCTCGAGATTTTAACAAAAAAAACTAACTGTATGAACGAGTACGTATGTACCTAGATTAGTACAGGCAACTTCAGCACTGACCTGAAGTTAACAGTTTTATAGGAAAATCGTACTTATTACTATTGAGTGCACTGATGTGCTGTCTACCGTACCATATGTATTAATCATTATATAAAATATTGTAAATATACCTATTAATATTTCAGTGGTCCTGACATCATCATCTCGTCCTGGCAGTACAGTGATCGACTACGCAGGAGACCGGTACTACCTGGTATATGAATCAGTTGATAAGGCCAAGAGGAGATGGCGATGCACGAAGTGGTACAAAGGATGCAGGGCCGCTGTTCTTACCTTCGATTATGATGTCATTCGAGTCTGTAATGATCATTCTCACCATTAGATAACTAAGAATAGTAGGTATAAATATTTTGTTAATAAATCTGTATTATTAATACATAAAAATATATACTGTTATAATCTTAGAAAAATATAGTGTATACTGAATTCATTTACAGATATAAATAGATATTTTGTAAAAAACTGGTTCTTTTTTTTATTTTCTATTTTATTGCACTTTACAATTGCCTCAACAAAGACAAAACCTTCCCCTAATAAAATACATAATTCACGAATTTTGTGTCGTTAAATAAAAAATGTTTTTTTTTTAGGTCCAGTTTTTACAGTGTCGTGTTTTGGCAAACCTATCATCGAGTTAAGAGGCAACAGGTTCTTAATGAAAGACGCGGGAGCGAGGCCGACGAAGATATTCCGATGCAACCATTGGCAACGCAGGTGCCGTGCAGCGATCACCACCGTCAACATGCAGATTGTGAAGATAAGGGACGATCATAATCATTAAATATATTTTCTTATTTTTATACAGAACTTGAGGAGAGAATTAGTTAAATAGAATTTTGCTGGGATTTAGATCTGATTACACGATTAGTTAGCAATCCCATTTGAATCTCATTTTTTGTAATCTTTTTGTCACATATTTTTTCGTACAATTTTTTGAGTGGAATACAAAAAAAAAACAAAATTGTCTATCAAAGTTTTTTTTTTTATAATATACTTATATTATAGTCTATGCGAGCTCTTTCCAAACTGCAAGCTAGTTGCACGGTTCTAAACAGTGAGTCTCATGCGTAAGAACTGGCAATTAATCAATGAAAATAATTATCCTATTCATAATTTGAGATTTTGACGAAGTTTATTTTAGATCTCAAGCAGGTTGGTTAGACAGAATAGTGAACATCTGTTTCCGTGGATATTTAAATATCATGGCTTTGAAAAGCCCTCTTTATGAAATGATAAATTGGTCATATATTTTAAAGTAAGTTACAATTTACTGTGTAACTGGTAATATGTTATTATTTTCCAGTCGAGTTTACGTATTCAAGATGCGGCAAACCTAAGATGGTCTACCAGGGACACATGTACAATTTGTACCAACAGCTGTCTAGGAAGCGTACGTGGCGGTGTGTCAAGTGGTCATCCACTTATGACTGCCGGGGACTGGTGGTGACTGTCGATGATGCTATCGTTGGGTGCAGGGGACACACTCATTAATAATAAGGCGTTGAGAATCTTATGGTTCTTGTTGTTCTAATGGTGAGTCCACACGATACAGACTTTAAGTTTGTACAAACCTGTACGAAATTAAAGTCTGAGTAAAAACCTAAAGTCTGAGTGGAAATATGATGATAAGATGTTTGTGCAGAATTATCATTGGCTCACACGTTATTATTTAGACTTGTTTGCACCTATTTGTGGCACAGACAAAATTCAATGAAAGTCTGCGTGAAGTTGGTATCGTGTGGATCCACCATAAGTTTAAATTTCTAGTAACACGTTATGTTCTTTTTGTTTTGGGAGAAATTCTGAAGATTTCAGCGTAGAGAATGTAATGAAAACACAAATTAATAATTCTCATGTTTTTATTATTACAAGCACAACAGTTTATTTCCGCTAATTGTGTTTATTGTCGTAGAGTTTATATTTTCATGCCTAAGGCTACAATGGAAATATTTGTACCTGCTGATTCAACTTTAGGTTGTGAAGCACGAAATATTATGTTGTAGTGATTAGGTACTACTTTTTTCTGTGACGTAACAGATATGAAGGTTATGGTTTGATCACAGTGTACGTACCGAGATAAAAAGGTATTTAATCAAAACTACCCTTTTTCTTTTCATTTATAGTTCTGTAAAGGTATTTTTACGAAACTACGACATGAAATTTAATTGAATAAAAATCAATCCACAAATAAAATATAAAACTTGAAAATTTATTCTATCAATATACAATCGATAATTGCGGGTAACATCATGGGTATAATGTATTATAATGGGATAAGTTTGGAATAGTTGAGAAAAATAATTATACCTACTTACCTACCTAGGATGGCTTTAGTTCGGGTATATGAATTTCTGTTGGGTTTGTTTTAGAATGTTTAATTTTTATGATTTTTTTCTTTACAGGCAATATGCCACTAACACCAGCTGAACGACAGCGAAATTATAGAGAGCGAATGAAAGCTAATAATCCTAAAATATGGAAAGAACGAAAAAAGAAAGAAGCAGAAGAGAAACGGAGAAAATACACGAAGATTTCCCAACTATCTGAGCAAGACAAAGAAAAAAGACGTAAGCAATGGCGGAGATTAAAAAAAAAATAAGACTACCAAGGAACCTTTTGTAATAAAAAACGAGAGACTGTGATACTTGTGTATGCAGAAAGCATGCAAATATTGAATTTAAATTCGTAGCCCTAAAAAAACTCCAAGTTTTAAAGGAATGTAATAAACTAGACCATCTCATTGACGCATTAGTATGTGATGTAAAATCTCAGCAGTTCATGTATTCAAAATGTGCGACTTGTGAAAGGAATTGTATCAATTATGATTTTTCTACGAAAAAAGTGATGAAGAAGTGTCTTGGCTTGAGTGGTCAGCCGTTAATGTAGAATACAAGAAAAATGAAGGCACTAAAGTGTCCAAAAGTTAGCAAAGAATTTTCAGCTTTTGAAGCAGAACTAAAAATCTTTAAAATTCACACCTTCGACATTATGCATCAGTTCAATATGTACAAAAAAAGCAAAGGACAATCTACAGGCTAACGAAATAATTATACATTGCGATTTCTCTGAAAATTACACATGCAAAATGTATGAAGAAATTCAAGCCGTCCGTTTTGGAGCGTCTCAGTACCAAATTTCCCTACATACCAGTGTCGTGTATAATGTAGGAAAAAGAGCCCAATTCTATTGTACTTTATCTGATTCTACAGAACCTTCGCCTGAAGCGATTTGGGCACACCTAAACCTAATTTTGACTTATATAGCCCGTGAATATGAAGATATTAATACTGTACATGTGTTTTCCTTAAGTTTGCAAGTGCCTTAAAATTGAGTTGTTAAATTCCACCCGAACACACATAGATACTTACATACATATATTGCAAGTTAAATAAAAGCTTGTAACTTGTAATAAAAAAAAGCTTTAAAAAAATTAGCTTATTGTTTTATTCCAAACTGAACCAATAAGCATTGAAACTATCCTTTAAAGATGAGCATACAGCATTGGCGTAAAAGCTGTCATATTTATTACTCACAACATTTTCAGGGTTCATCTTCACGAAATCAAAGTACGGTAAGCCGGTGATCATATACCAGGGGTTCCGCTTCAACTTACACAGCACTAGCAGGGGGGATAAGTGTTACTTCGTGTGTGTCAGGTGGGCGATGGGCTGCAGGGCCGCCATACGGATGCATAACAACGAGGTTGTTACGATCAGAGACTCGCATAACCACCCGTACTAGGAAAGGATCAAACAAAGAAGTGGTGTAGTTCTCCTTCATGGAGTGAACTCTCGTGCACCAATCATCACCTGATGATACCTACCAATGGGTTCTGTGCAGTGATTCGCGATGTTCCGGGTTGCTGTAAGGTTTGGTACGAAATATTATATAAATGACCGAGAGAATTTCAGAGAAGCTTTCAAGGTGCATCAAATCTATTTTTTCTATATTAAAAAGAAAATGGAAACATTGCGTTTTGAGAAAACACTGTAACGAAATAAAATTTTGCGAGAGAAGTTAACTTTTTATTTCATTTTGAGCATCCTCAACCCACCACCTCACACACAAAATGCAACTACTTACTAATTATCATTTAAAACCATTGTTTTACAGATATAAAGTTCATAGAATCCCGCAAAGGCAAGCCAATGATCCAGATGGGAGAGCACAGGTATTACAAACACAGTTACTATCGAGAAGGGAACCCTAAGGTGTTGTGGATTTGTATCAAGTGGTGCAAGGGCTGCAGGTCTTCGATTAAGACGTTCAACGGTACCGTGATCGGCATCAATGCAACGCATAACCATCAGAGCCGAAACCCTACACATTATAGTTATTTTAACTCCTAGGATGATGTTACAAAGTTGTTTAAAGGGTGAAAGTTTTCCTCACGAAAAGGTGGCTTGGAGTTTGATGATTCATTTTCATTTGATTGTTGAATTTGTTAATTTACTATAATGTTGTAAGGATTAACCAATAGCTTGAGCAAGTCTAATTTTCAATTTTTCAACCACCATATTCTCCTAACTGATTTAAATGACCACAGTATTCAAATTACTGTTTGTACGCATGGCTAACAAACGTTATAACATAGTATAAATAATAGTATGTCCTACACCTATAACCTTGTTTTGTTTAACCTGGGTTTTATAATTTGTTTGGAATATATTTTTACAAAAGAATTGCTTTATTTTATTCATATTGACCCTTAAGTATGGGTCTATCGTTAATGTGCTTATTTATGAAGACGCTTAGCTTAGGCTGACATACGTTTATTTAAACTACATTTATTTCAGAGATAGTAAGAACGGTATCCAGGCAAGGGAAGCCGATGCTGCAAAGGGGCCACTACAGATATTATCAGCACAACATGTACAGAACTGGTCGTAAAGGATTGTGGCTTTGTGTGAGAAAGTGCCACGGCTGCCCATCTTCCATCAAAACGTTTGATGATGAGATCCTTGCGATAGTTGAACAACATAATCATTATTAGGACAGTGACAATTAGGGTAAGTTGAAGCATATGGTTTTATATTTAAAAAAGGTGAACAGACATGTGATATACATACATAACTCCACTATTAAATTTTAGCTATTAAGTTAATTTACTTTATTTTATTATTATTTTGTTATACATATTTTTATGTGGAAGAAATTGTAATTAGGTATACGTTTGTGTTATGAATTTTGAATTTTTATTTAAAACTAGCTTTCGCCCGCGGTTTCACCTGCGTCCCGTAGTCGGAAGGTGACAAAAACCTAAGGTCTATGTTACTTCCCCTCTAATTTTCAGCCAAATCGGTCAAGCCGTTTTCATGTTATGTCGTGACAACGGAAAGCGGGTTTCATTTTTATATAGATAATAAGTACCTACAGTGCCTTTTGTTTGTCGGTTGAATCTCATTTATATTTTTAATTTATTTGTGGTATAAGCATAACCAACTGAATATTCTTCCTATCTAAACCTTAATACCTGCGTATTTGATTGTTTAAACTTAAGATGAAGGTTTAATATAAGTGTTTATTTCCTTCTCTTCTTACAAAAAAAATAAATAAATAAATAAAATTGTGCACATCTTGTAATGAAAAATGTCTAAGTATTTTTATTTTTTTAAAGTTTATTAATATTAGACTTATAATTTTGCAGTTGTTTGAACTACACCTATTTGTAGTCTATGCATTTATTACATTTAACCTTCTTATTTTTAGAAATATTCCTAACAAAGTCGAAATTTGGAAAGCCTGTGATACAGATCGGTGCTTATCGTTTCTACCAACGTAGTACGTCGAAAGGACCCCTCGTCACCTGGGTTTGTTCACAATGGCAATCGAAAAAATGTAGAGCATCTTTGACCACTTTGGACCAACAGATTATTAAAACAAGAAATTCACATACCCACTGAAACAATTTAATTAATTGCTAGTCAATTTATTTTAACTTAATATGTGAGTAACGTCTTGTCGTCTGAGTTGTATGCAAGTATTATGTGCTTGGAATCTAATAAACTGTCTTAAAGCCGAAGATTGACATGTTTTATCTTATTTTCAAAACATTATTCTTAATGTATCCCCGTTGCCGTCGTTTAGACCGTACAGACAATATTCATTCATATAATCACTTTATCCTATAACAAATAAGTAATAATTTCTATAAGCTAGAATTAATACGACTAGTGTTTAAGTATGTTTTTAAACATACTACATTATTGCTTCACCTTTTCAGAGATTATATTCAGCACGTCCAGAGCCGGTAAGCCGATCATGATAGTGGATGGGTATAAGTTTTACACGCGATGCTGTCGAAAAGATTATGATGATGGGCCAAAAACTCGCTGGGTTTGTGTCAAACAGACTACAACGAGCTGCAGAGCATCAGCCATTTCTATATATCAGCATATAATTAAACTTAAGAATATCCATAACCATTCCAATTTTTAAAATAATTAATGTAACGTATATTCGGTACGTACTGAAATGTTCAGATTTGGCGAATGAAACGTAATGGAGTGGCTTGTTAGCTGCACTATCATCATCCTCTTTCCCAATTTGGGTTGGGGTATCATGCCATCTTCTTTCATGTTCGTCTATTTGCCGTGATATAGTGCAAGAGCTACATACTAACATGAAATGTGCATACCGCCGTTGGCAAGCGGTGAACTGAGTCAGTGGCGCATTTACCAATAGGCCAAGTAGGCCAGTGCCTAGAGCGGCAGATTTAGAGGGGCAGCAAATTTTGCAATTTTTTTTACAGGTTTTTTTTATAATTGAGTATATGAGTACACAATCCATATATAAATAGACGATTAATAAACGCAAAATTAATAAACTGTAATATATACTTAGGTACCTACTTACGTGATCATGAATTTTAAAATATTCTAATAGCGTTTCAATAAAAATAAAATAAAAAATCCGCTCGCTTCGCTCGCGGTTTCGCGGCTTTTTTCATAATTCCTGGTTTGTTCTGCGCTCTTTCGAGTCCTCAATCTAACAAAAAGTTAAAGCACCGAAGTAGCAAAAACAACTGACGCTCTAAACTGACGATTTCTAAGCTGTTTATGAGAGTGGAGGACTTTTGTGTCCCAAAACTCGAAAAATTTCGCGCTCGCTGCGCTCTCAGCTTTTTCACTTTACACTGGTTTTTTTCAAACTTCTTTGAGTATTTTTGTGTTCCAAGACTCAAAAAATTTCGCGCTCGCTGCGCTCGCGCCTTTCACTTGACAGTGGCTATTTTCTGATTTCTTTAGGTATTATTACGTCCCAAACATCAAAAATTTCGCGCTCGCTACGCTCGCGGCATCTTCTCTTAGCAGTACCTTTTTTCCACTCTTGTTTGGATAGATATTTTTGTGTACCAAAACTATAACAAAATTCGCGCTCGCTTCGCTCGCGACTTTTTCACTTTACGCCGGTTTTTTTTACTCGTTTTGGAACAAAATTATTAAGTTTTGGAACAGAAAACTTTTTACATTTGTCGTTTTTTGGGGCTGCACAATAGGTAGTCCGCCCCGGGTGCCACCCGATGCTACGTCGCCACTGCGTCATAGCACCCGAACGAATGAACCAATTTCAATTTAGTTTTTTTTAGTGTTTGATGAAAATCGATTGAGCCGTTTAAAAGTTACAGAGGTTTTACGCTTCAAAGTCGCTGTCATATAAACTTGTTAACATTAAACTCTTCGGTACATAGAGGCTTGCAAAAATAATCTAGTAACTGACAAAAATATCATTAAGTTCACAATCATTAGAGGCGGCAAAAATTGAATGGCCTACTAGCGGCAAGTTTGTAAATCCGCCACTGAACTGAGTAGAGTTTAAGAGCATTCGCCAGATCTGTACCCACGAATAGAATTCTAGTCATTAAGAATTTGCTTCGCTCAAAGAGAGCCATTTGATGTTGTCTCTTCATACTCATTAAATATACAAAGTTTTCCTTCTTGTCCTGTTAGCTAAAGATATATGCAGTTGTGTAACTGGTGTTCTTTATAACCACTTCAAGCTTTTTATGAAAAAGTTTGATATACTTTTGCTCGGATTTGACAAGGGTGTACTGTAATTTAATTAAAGCTAGTCTTTATTATAAGTGTTAGATATAATGTCATACCAAAAATTTTTTGTGAATTTCTGTGATTAAAAATATATTTAAACTTCTGAATGTCATGTATTGTCTTTTTTATATCACGAGGTTACAGGTAAAACTCGTATACCTACCGAAGTACATTACAAGGTTCTTTTATGTAGTTATATTGGGTCAAATTGTTAAATCTATATAATGTAAGACATCTGCTATTTAATAATTATATATATAATTCGTTCAAAATATAACCATGACATTGGCAACATTTCCAAATGAACATATAAGAATGTCTTGCAGTACTTGTAACGCAACTTTGTAACTCGCTTTACGATATAATAGTATATTTAAATATTATCGGCAATCCTCTTCTCATACACAGAAGATCCAGCTCACCATACCTAGATGTTTTTAAGTCCAGTTCATATTTGTTAGTTAGTCACAACCTTTTTATCGCCCCACTGCTGGGCACAGGCCTCCTCTCACACGGAAAAGGACACATCATATTTTATATTTGTTACAGGTCCCAAATTCGCATGGTCTAAATTTGGCAAGCCTGTTATAGAGATGGGCCAGTACAGATATTACCAGCGTTATGCAAAAGGTACCAAGACTCAATGGGCTTGCAGCAAATACCGCTCTGATGGATGCAGAGCGTCGGTCACCACGTCAGATCAAGCCATTATTGCTTTCCAAAATAAACATAATCATTAACCTGATTGTCAAGTGTCTTGAAAATATACGTTAAAACTGCAATGCAATCTTACAAATCGTTTTATTTGTGAAGACCATTTTAAACTTTGTACGAATTGTTAGGACTAAATTATGAAAATTTCGCACGTATTGGCTCGAAGTACGCTACAATGCAATGGCTTGATTCTAAGGAGCAACTTCTGGCAACGGGTCTACTGTTAGGTAAGTATTTTAGTATTTAATATTGGTGACAATAAAATGTTATTACTTTGCAATTTTTTTAGATGTCGTGTTCTCAATATCGAGGTTCGGCAAGCCGGTGCTTCTGTACCAAGATTACCGGTACAACTGGTACATACCATACCGCTCGCGTAACGTCGACCCGGCCACCTTGAGGAAGCACTGGCGATGCTGCAAATGGAGCAGTGCCAGGTGCAGAGCAAGCCTTCTCACTGTTGGAAACATCATTGTCAAATTCGGCACTGCTGAACATAATCATTAAACTAACACATATTTTTTAGCAGCAGTATAAGACATGTTTTAAGCAGGTCTATGAGTAGTGGGTCTAAAGCAATTATTTCCACTTACAATAATGTCAGGTCCATTAATCAGGTTAAGGACGTGACACAAAGTGAAGGCATCTAACGTATCTTGGTTTATATGTAAATTAAAACATTTTGTATCTGTGTTAAGCAGTTTTTGTATTAATTCATAGTTTAATGACACATACCATTTGTAAATGACTAAGAAAAAGATTAAAGATACATTTTGTCTGTTGAAAAAGAGCGATATATTTTAGCGTAATTTGCGTATAATTGCTTGCGTGAATTTAAACAAATAAGGTGAAATAAATCTCTTCGAAAATATTCACTTTTTCAGATGGTGCTTATATTCCGAGGTTTTCGGTGTCAAGAGGTGGGAAACAAGTCTTGGATGTGGGCTCTTGTCGGTATTACAAGAATAACAGGAGCACTGGAGTAAAAGCCACCTGGTTTTGTGGCAGAAAGAACAAGGGTTGCCGCGCGGCGTTGACCACAGTAGACAAAACTATTGTTCTAGTAAAAAAGTCGCATAACCATTCCATTGATGAGTGACAATATCAACAAAGATATTTTGACTGAAATATTATACAATCATTTCATGATAAGACATAGTTAGTTGTAAGGAAATCTCTTTAGATTTGATTCGCGTTAATAAAGGTAATTCTCAGTCACATTTATTTTTATTTTAGAGTCAAGTGATATTAATACGGAAAAGCTGATTGCAGATACTTCTAAGAAAACTAAAATGATTTCAGGTAGACCTTTTACTTAATTGTTGCTATAATTAGGGACACAAGGGCTGATTGTGGAAAATATTCTGACATAAAATATGCTCGTGATAATAATTTATAAATCGTATAAAATGAGATAAAAAGGTTCAAAGGAATGTGTGGTCTTGCAAGGAATAGGTTAACAAGAGAAAGTTTGAAAGTGGCATGTTTAACGCACTAAGTATGTCTGTGGAAATGTTATTAATACACGTCCACAATTAAGGAATAAAAATACTGTCAAAATAAATCTGTTTCGACTGACCTGCTTTGGGTCAGCGTATAACCAGATGATTTATTTCAGCGGTTTTCTCGACGTCCCGTTTCGGAAGGCCCGTCATCTTAATCGGGAAGTATAGGTTTAACAGGAACACGAGGAGTCGAGGCCACGTTGGCTGGTGGTGCTGCAGCCGAGCTAGGAGCAGTGGCTGCAAGGCTACCATCTCCACGTTTGATAACGTTATCATCAAAATCAAGAACACCCATAATCATGGGCCTGAAAACGCTAGGACATAAATAAACTTTTAACATGTCATGCCTATTTTTTAGTTAACGTTAAGCAGGATCCTTAGGTATTAAAATTATTCTTGTAAAAATCCGTTAATAATTTTGTTAGTAGGGTAAAACCAGGAGAGATGGACCTGCGGGTGAGACGGACCATCGTAATTTCTACCAAACTATTAAATTTATTTAAGCTGACAACACTTACAATCGATTGTCAACCTGTTTGCTCCGTGCAGAAAGCGAGATTAATTTATTTTCGTTAGTAAAATTTATAAAAAACGTATTAAAAGGTTTCGGAAGCGTGTTTTTGTTTGTGTGGGTTTTTAAAAATCGAAGCTACGTTTAAGATATTGTATTTTTAAAATAAGAATTGACGTTTCTGTATTAGTATGTTCATAAAATGATAAAATAACCTCAAATTTTTCGTTTGTTTCTTTTGCTTTTAATATAAAAAGTGGTCCGTCTCTCCACTCAATTTAGGAGAGGTGGACCATGTTATGTGTGGTGAGATGGACCAATAGTCCAGTAGTCAATAGTAGATGGGTTTTTAATAAATATCGCTACTTATTTTTTAATTCGTGCATTTTTAATGTGTTAATATTTTCTTTTGTAGATAATATGCCATTAACATGTAAGAAGAAAAGTGGGGTATGTAGAGGAGAATGGACGGAAAGTTCATTGATTGCTGCTTTTAAGGCAGTTTCAAATGGAATGGGTATTAATGAAGCTGCAAAAACATTTGGGATACCAAAAACTACATTTAAACGAAGACTTGCACAAAATAATTTTACTAAGAGTAAGGAGTAGGAGTTTTGTCAGGACCATCCCTCCTTAGTGGGTGGTCCGACTCACCCGTATAGTATGGGAGAGATGGACCTTAATATTTCAATTATTTCCATAAAGATGCTATTATCGTGTCATATTAAAAAAAAAAAAAACTATTAATAGTAAGTTAGTTTATCTCTAAATTGTTTAACAGTTATTAAGCAATAAAAAAGATATTAAAGTTGAACAAAATGTGGTCCATCTCTCTCGGTTTTACCCTAAGTTATTATTTAACAGATAACCGACACATCGGCTGTTTTACGTGACTAAAGTATAGGCATAGTTGTAAAATAATGAAAAATATATAGTGTATAATTAGTTAAAGTCAGAAACTGTTAAATATTGATGTAAATACAAAACTTACACGAATGTTTTATTTGAATCCCATAGTTTTTCAAACCCAATAATTTTTTAATATTCAGATTACAAATTGACATAGCTCATTTGTTTTACAGTATTTTTCTCACAAACAAGGACAGGTCGGCCAGTGTTGTTCATAGACCATTATCGTTACTACAAGAACAATAGATGTCGAGGGTCTAAAGCCACCTGGTTCTGCATGAGAAGCAGCAGACGAGGGGAGCTGGGGGGCTGCAAGGCTTCCGTAACCACAGTGGACGAGACCATCATTCACTATAAACATGAACATAACCATTAATTCTAATATTTTTCGAGCAAATTTTTTTTCCATATGCGTGATTATTCTTCAATGCTGTAAAATTCGATAAAAATGTGCTGAATTGTTAAAAAAGTATTATGTATGTAAATTAGAAATCAAAAGACAAATTATAAATCGTGTTCGTGGCCTTGACTAGTTATTTTTTTCAAAAAAAGTACAAAAATGTTTGAAATGCTAGTAAATCTTTTGTGTAATATAAAGTTATTAAAAATACAATTTAATTATACTGAAAATATTTAAAAAATAGGTACTTCATTATTTTTTAAATATTGGTAAGTATTTATACGAAGTTATTGTCGTTCTACTAAAATCTTATGTGCTTTTACTTTTGAAAATGTTTGGCAAATAAGCGAAAAAGAAAAAAAATACAATTCTTAGCAATTATAGTTACATAAATGTATTTTTAGTTCCAGTATTCACGAGGACTCGCTTTGGTAAGCCAGCGATCCAGATGGGAAGATACAGGTTCAACATAAACAACCGCAGTCAGGGAAACAAGATTTTATGGATCTGCTCCAGGAAAAACTCAAGCTGTAAGGCCACCCTGACAACGATTGACAAAGTACTTATCAAGAACAACAATGTACATAACCATTGAATAAATCAAATAAATGAAATAATTAATGAATTTATTTATATCTTTTTATTTTACCAAGAACGATTAAACTTGACGTTTGTTTATACCTATTTAAGTACCTTAGTAGCAAAGTTGGTGTAGATAGGCCCTAGCAAATGCTTAAATTAAAAAGCCACGTAATTAAGTAAATAGAACAGTGATAATATGTTTTCTATCATTTGATTGTACAAATTCGAATCACGACTCCATTTATCAGCTTCTTTTTCCCATTCATATTTCTTGATAATCTTTAATAAAAATTTTTAGTTCCAATTTTCACTACAACACGTTTTGGGAAGCCAGCAATTCAGGTTGGGAGCTACAGGTTCCACAGAAATAGTCGCAGCCGTGGATTGAGAGTCCTGTGGATCTGCTCTTGCAAAAACATGGGATGCAGAGCTACCATCACCACAGTCGGAGAAACAATTGTCAAAACAAAAAATGAACATAATCACTGACATTGAGAAAAATAAATTAGATTATACAAGATTACAAATATGATTTTAGAGTGAACTCTTATTTAATTTTTGTCAACTTTTAAAGAATTATGCAATTAGTTCATGAACGAAAAAAATGGCAGCAAAAAAGAAAACAGATAAATATGGACATCTAACAGTTTGTCATGTTTTTAGTTCCAATTTACACTAAAACGCGTTATGGTAAGCCAGCGATCCAGATGGGAAAGTACAGGTTCAATAGGAATAACCGCAGCAATGGTGCCAGGGCTCTGTGGATCTGCTGCAGAAACAGCACGGGCTGCCGAGCTTCCATCACCACCTTCAATGACGTCATTATCAGACAGAAGTGCGAACATAACCATTGATACACCAAAACGAGTATTTAGACCAAGCATTCTTTAGATTTACCGCTGCTGATTACAATTCTAGGTAATTAGGCTATGGAGACTCAAGTTCACCAACAACATAAACTGTTAACTAAGAACTTTCACGTTTCATTTTCGAAGGAAACATTTGTTTTGAGAAAACGGATGTTGAACGGGTGTTGGTGAACTTGGGCCTGTCTTCATCTTTTGTCGATTAACCCAATCGGAAGAATATTCCGTCTCACAAATCATCATTAGACGTTTGACAGACAAAACACAAGTAATTAACTAAAACCTTTCTGTGTTACGTCTGGACTATATTATTTAAAAAAAACCTGCATAAACATAAGTACAAGCGATGTATGGATTACTGTACAATATTTTGTGTAACCGTTATGGGGTCTACGATAAATAGAAGGCATTATGTAGCTTTTTTATGTAGTTTGGTCAATTTCAGTTATTTCTATGTTTCTGTCATTCTACCTTTTTTTATGTAAGTACTTTGTTAAAACACAATTCTCTATATCGTTAATATTATGTTCAATGTTTTCTTTCTTGTTTTCATGTAAAGTTTTTTAAATATTAAACATATTATATTATTTTAATTATAGTGTGATTGATTTTGTTTCAATTTTAATAGTAATTATTTGATATCTTTTAAAATCCTGCATGTTTTCAGATTTTTCGAGTATTATTTATTAGTTCAATTCAATAATTTTGTAACGTATTTCAGTTCCGATATTTTCCATATCACGCTTCTGAAAGAGTGATGGATCTAGGTATAACCTGTGTTCAAGATCGAAGGAACCACGAAATTATGGCTGCAAAGCTACTGTTACTACATTATACTAAGTTTTTTTTGACGTGAATATACTTGTGACGTATTGGAAAATAAATAAGTGACAAGTGAGTTGAAGTGAGTTGAGATATTAGATGATTCGTTTGTTTTGTTTTTGTTTTGACTATCTAATTCATCTGCTTACCCAGTACAGTTCCCGTAAAGCTCAATGGTATCACCAAGTCAATTCTTAACACAGGTACGCATGTGACGACAAAACGTTTGACGAGAACAATAGCAGTCCTTGTTTAAATCTGCTTTTATTAATCAATTTTTCTGATACATTTTATTGCTTTTCAGGGCCCATAATCTTGCATACAAAGAGAGGGACCCCGCTCCTTGAGATCAATGGCTACCGCTACAATTGTAAGAGGAAGCTCGGCGCCAGAGCTTACTGGGTGTGCAATAAGGCTCCACAGGGTTGCAGAGTGTCTATTATCACATACGATGACGTCATTATTAAGGTGAAGAATGAACATAATCATCCGATTAACTTCACAAATAAATTGTAAAGTTTTTTTTATAATAACAGCCTTTTCACAATGGTGGTTCCTATGGTCAAAAAATTGATGACTGCCGATGTAAAAATGATGTCAAATTCGCTCAGCAGATTTTTGCCGCGAGCCTCGCGCTTAATAGTGAGTAGGAAATCCGCAAGTGTGAAACCGCTGTAATTCACCAAAATTTTCTGTAACGTTTGTAGAACTCTTACCCTCACATTCACTAGAAGTCATATTTATTTTAAATTATTTAAGGTGTTGGTAAAACACATTATACCTATGTACATAATGTAATAAAGTTACTAGGTGTTCTACATAAGTACATACATATTATGATAAATGTTACCTGATATTAAAATTAGCTTATTGGAAGTATATTTACAGAGTTAGTTTCATTTCTCATTAAATCTGAAAGTGTTTTCTGTAGCGTTTTAGCACTAACTATTCTGACTATAGTTCCAAGAATGTAGTGGAAAATCAATATGTACTTACATAAGGTATTACACACCTTTAATTCCTACTATTGAAGCATAGAGTTTATAGAATTTTTGTTTTTTTATCTATAGTGACAGACTTGTGAATCTTGTTAATGTATTTTATAAGCGAATCTATATTAGACGTGTAGGTGGTATATTATGTAAATAAAATTAGCACATATTTCTATCTAATAAGGAGTGATTTACACTTTAATTATTATATCACATCACAGTGCACGTGAGCCGAAAAATCTTAAATGTTTTCAAACTGCTATCCGTATGACGTTATAACTAAGTTGTAAAATAAAGAATTTATCTATTTCTCTTCTGTGGGAATAAATAAAAGTTATGTGTGTAAATGCTTATCTTTACAACCTGCTAAGAATATGATGATACTTGCTCACAGTGATTAGCAAAAATTACTTTGCTAGGAGTCAAAACGTCTTACTAAGTATATATGTACTTTATATTTCAGCGGATGTAGCTTCATCATCATCAGGTCCAAGCGGTCCATCAACTTTGACAAAAATATGGTCCGGCGTAGTGAACTGGCAACCGAACAAAAATTCACCACGCAAGACCATGGCAGAACTCAGCTGCAACGTTTTCTCTGACAAAAACATATTACCATCTCTAAAGGGAGAAACTTGGCCAAATACAATGTGCCTTTACCTAATCCAGAAGGCCACACTTAAGAGTGTGGGTATAGGACGATTCTTCAAAAATAGAAAATCCGTTATATTTAAAATGAAAGCCTGTAAGGAACTCGATGACCTTAATGCGTCTTGGCAGAATGGCATGGTAGGGTGTTTAAAACTAACCCCCAGAGTTGGTTGCGACATTAAAATAATCTTGTTATTGTATGTGCCCCATAAGAATATGTACCTTGGCGTTATACCTAATGATCAGGGCAGTATTATCACTAAGCTTCGTGAGATAGTGCAGGCTCAACGCTTGCAAATGGGGAAGTAGGCGATTTGAATATGGCAACATTTTCTGTATACGTACCTAGCCGAAAACTTTTTTAAATTGTTTAAGATTAAAACATTTTTTTTTATATTCATCCGCTAATTGGGTGCTTTCTATTTTTTGAACTATTGTGAGTATTAATGAACTTATTCAATTATTTTTTGTTCTTAGTGTTAAATCCATGGTCCAACCCGCATTGAGCAAGCGTGGTGATTAATGCTCAATCCTTCTCCGTGTGAGAGGAGGCCTGTGCCCAGCAGTGGGACGATAAATAGGCTGTAACTAACTAAGTAACTAAGTAAGTTAAATCAAGTAGTCTTGAGCTACATTAGAGTCTAAGATTATAATTTAAAAGTTTTTTTCAAGAAGAAGAAAGAAGAAGATTCATTTAATTGTTATGTGCAATTAAAATATTTTCTCAGCGTTACATTGGAGTCCTGACCACAAAAACTGGATCAAGCAATGTATTTCCATTTAAAAGGCATATCAATGTTATTTGAATAAGTAAGTAGTAAAAACAAATATGCCATACTAATTATTTTAGTCGACTTGCTCATATTGGTTTAGTTATAGATATATTTTTATATTGTTTCATTGCATAAAAGTGTTTAAAGTATAGCTTTGTTTTTAATTTGCTTTATGCCTATTGTACTAAATTAATTTAAGACACCCTAAAAACTGGTTCCAATTTACATATACTCTTGTTCATATACATTAAACAAAAGAAAAACAACAAAGATTATCGACTGATTGTTTCTTTACACTATACTGATGACTTTATAATTATTTTCATCAAATACAGGTCCTATGTTCACACTGACGTGGAAGGGAAAGCGTCTTCTGCAAATAGGAGGGAAACGATTCAATTTAGTCAATTCCCAGGGCCTGAAGGATTATTGGTACTGTAACAAGAATTCCAAGGGCTGTCGAGCGTCAGTTGTCACCTACCAAGATGTTATCATCAAGATTAAGGACCAACATAACCATTGTTAAGGCTACTACCGTATCTTAACATACACGTTGTTTATGCATATTGGTTGTTTGTTCAAGTTTCTAACTCTTTTGGTTTGTGTAGTATATTATTTTATATTTTAATGAACGTATGAGTTTATCTTGTTCATAATATCGTATGAAATATGATCGATTAAATATAATAATGAAATTAACAGGCGGCGTTTCTTCAATCAATAAAAATACTGAGATATTTGCTGTTATTTCTAGTGCTAATAAACTCTCCAAATGGAATTAATGAGCGTTTTGTTCACAGCCGAAGCAACGTTTTCCAACACTAGATACGGTTCGCTGTTACTCCATATAGACCAGTACAGGTTCAACCTCAAACGTATGGTTGGAGAGCGACGTTACTGGATGTGTAATAAAGCCTGGAAAGGCTGCAAGGCTTCTGTCACCACCGTAGGCCAAGTCATCGTCAAAACTAAGAACTTGCATTCTCACATTTAAGGCTTTGTCATTAAGGTTCAGATTTGTATCTCGTTGTTTCCTTATTAATGTTACCTGATTATAAGAGTTTGGATTCTATCGTCTTCATCATTTATTGTCCTCTATCGTGCTATTGATTAATCTCCTTTCGTTAATATTACTGATCTTGTACTGTACGTTGTTGATCATCCGTCAAGCTTTTTATTTTTCAGTAGGACCCGTCTTCTCCCAAACTGTAAACGGGAAGCCGTCGCTGGATTTCAACAATCACAGGTTTAACTTCAAGCACGGGAGTGGTGGTCGTCATTACTGGGTTTGTAACAAGGCGTATCGTGGTTGTCGAGTAACGATCATCACTATAGGCAACGAAGTCGTAAGAATTAAAAATGTTCATAACCATCCATAAAGTTACGCTCAGTTATAATTAGTTTTGTGTTCAGTAAAATATGTGCCTGCCACGCGATTTTATCTGCGTCTCCATGAAACTACTTCCATTCCATTTATATTAAACTGGTACACCTAATATAAGCATTTTTATTGTAGATTTTTTTAATCCGTCAGATACTTTTTATATATGTTTTTACCTACATTACATACCATACAACTCACTCTTCTTTATAATAGTGTAGTTGTATGTATGTATATTAAACTTAAGTTTATAAATATCTGCAGTTTTCATTTTAGTGTAGGTACTGGTATATTTCCTGCTTCTGTTGCTGCATCCCCCAAAAGCACACCGTCATAGTATAAAGAGAGGTCCCCTTTTATACTATGACACCGTGGTTTGCCGAATATAATGCAAATTAGATCTTATATGAGTCTTCTTTCTTTCTTCTGATGAATATTTCGATTGCATACGCATGTTGGAACTCTTTAAGAAAGTACTGTATGTACATACCTACCTATATGCTATTTTGCCACAAACGTCCTGTATTAAAATTAGACTTTTCTTTCAGTTTTATTTGCTACTCATCACAGTGGAACGAAGCATCTGTACTATGAAGGTTACGTGTACACTAAAAACTCCGAAGATGAAACTGGAAGAAGTTATTGGGTTTGTAAGAAGAGAAAATCTTTGAAATGCAAGGCTGCCGCTGTTACTGTTAAAGATTCTGTTGTCAAGTGCAGTGGAACACATACCCATGAGGCCTGGGAATAGAGACCTTAAGTTTAGGCTCATTTTTATAAAAATATAGTGATAGGCGATACGTTTTAAAATATTAATATATTCCTAAATAATTTAAGAGTCCCGAAGATAAATGTAAGTTTAAAATTGCATTTAAATGTTTGTTTGGGTGTTTCATCAATAAACCAACCTAGTGTATGTGAATGTAACTGTGGATGTGAGTCTTAACTTAAAAATACCTTAGAAATATCTATTAAGGTAGTTAAGAAAATTTACTGTACTTATATCAAAGAAGTACTAATTAAGTTGTTATTATTTACCCAAAAAGATCTCTTTATAACGAATTCTAGTGTGTATGTATGAAAATAAATCATGATAATTGATATGTTCGTAAATATTAAATAAGTACACAACCTATATGTTGTTTTCATTAAAGCTCTGCATGGTAGCCAATTATTTAGTAAACATGTAGTGACTATTTATTATTAAATATAAATATAGTTATATATCTCTTGATATAGATTGATTTAAGATATAGTTTTAAAGAATCAGTCAATTGTTTTCTCCCCTATATTGTTTATTTCGTTTTTGTCAACAGTGTTCTACGAGAACTGCTGCGGCCGCACATATCTCTGGTACAAGGGTTTCTGGTACCGCAAGTACAAGGAGTCAGGGTCGACCATCTGGTGGGTTTGCTACAAGAGGTCCTCACTCAAGTGTACTGGTTCTATCATCACAGACGCAGGGGAGCTGGTGAAGACAATACCGCGCCACACGCATGCTATGAACCTATGGCAGAAAGCCTTCAACGGTCTTCTTAGCTAGTTACTATAATGATGAAATTAAGCATAGTGTTCATTTGTTTTTACGAATTACTTGTTGCTGTGTATCTGCGTTCAAACCAAACTGGCTGTCTGCCGCCGAATGTTAGCGTTTCTGCATATTATACATAACGTTATACACATAGTCGGTTAGATGTGAAAGAAAAAGTGAATATGTATGGAAATACACTAAACTGCGTAACGTTCGCTCACATCCGGCGGCTGACAGACGGTTTGGTTTGAACATATTCTAGGTAATGTTTTATCTTTTTGAGATTTTTAAACATTTCCTATTATTGAGGGCGTTTAGAGATTATAATAGGCAAGAAAAAGGTGGTTAGCCCTTGTCCTTAACTAGAGCGCAGGTCAGCTTTAGTTGCTAAAATGTTGTATTTCTTAAACTTATTTGATGCAAAAGACCAGTAGATCTCTGTTTTTGTCATCAAATTAATTCGTAAGGTTAATACATTTTTATTATTTGAATTTTATTTAGGTAGGTACATTTTCTGTGTCAGGTGTATTTGTTTTTTTTATTGCTTGTGAATTAGCTTATTTCAAAGACAGCTAATAGTAGTCATTTTACGTTATTCTTGACCTTTTAAGGTAAGCCAAAAGTAAAGCATCACAAGTATAATGCTAGAAACGGTTCTTTCTCATTTTGAAAAATAAGTTTCAGATATTTAGGTAAGTATTTGCCTATAGATTCATTAGGAAATTGTACTGGTGAATATGAATTTGAGATGGATTTCAACATGGATCATAATCGATAGATAGTATATGTATATCGCAATATGCACGTTGTTCCCGCCGTAGAAAACGATAAAGCATAATAAAACAATTGTAGCATCCATTTTCAAAAGTGTTTAAATATAAAATATCCTATAAATGGGATCTCGTTTTCTGTGTAAATAAGAACTCTCTGTTTCTGAATACAGCATGTGAAATATTACTATTAGAATATTAAAGTTCCATTTCTCTAGTCCCTTCCATGTAATTGACGTTGCGATAATTTTGATTAAAATATAAAAAATAGTTTGCAGTGCAACGATAATTTATGCTATGAATTTGTATGTCAATAGATTTACTGATTTCTGTAAATACCAAAAGTATGAAGTTTAATAAACTTTTCAGTGTTTGAATGACGTTTTTTCTTATTTTTGTACATTCCAAGCTAGCACCACCAGTTAAATTTCGGTTTGAATGATTGGCTTAAATGGCAATGAGCTTATGGGTAAACTTCAATTATGTTTATTAAAAAAATATTTATTTTCCAGGAAGAACATTCTTTGCGGTGGAAAACGGAAGAACTTACTTATACCATGAAGGTTATCGTCACAGGATAAATGTCAAAGCTGGTGATAAAATATGGTGGATTTGCTGTCAAAGGGACTCCAAGACTTGCAGTGGATCGCTGGTGTCATACAGAGGGCTGGTGCAGAAGAAAACTGCGCACACACACTTAGCATAGCGATCTATAATGTTATTTAGTAGTAAGAAACTAGCTTATTTGTTTTAAGAACTCTGTATTTATAGCAATAAGGTATTGTTGCTATGTTTTTACATGTTTACCTCATCATCATCATCCTCCTGCCCTTATACCAATTTTATTTGGGGTCGGCGCGGTTTACCTATAAGATAAAATGATTTGAAAATGTTAAAAAACATGTGTATTTTATAAGTCGCACATTCTTTTAATTGCTTATTTTTTCAGTTCGTCGGTGCTGGAAAATTATAGTAAGTAGTAAAAAACTTATCACAAAATAATGTTAAATGCTAATATATTTTATAGAAAGAAACATGTATTTCATTCTGCTCACATTCTCAGTTTTTTTTAAATAGCACATTAGATATCATACCTACTTAAAAAAAAACTTGTTTTCTTTATTGAAGTAGAACCTGTGACTAAAGGAGAAAACACTGAATGAGTTGAAAATTCAAGTGTAATGAACAGTTTCGAATGCTAATCTCAAATGGCTTTATTACAGGCACGACCTACGTTACCGAGGTCGGGGGTAAAAAGTACCTCCATTGTGACGGCTATCGTTACAGGATCAACAAGTCTTCAGGGTGCAAAGTATGGTGGGTCTGCACCAGCCGGTCAGCCCACTCCTGCTCAGGGTCGGGAGTATCTTGCCGAGGCACATTCCGCAAGAAGATGGTACATTCTCATAAACCCTTCTATGCTCGTCACTTAAACAATATGAGTGAAAATGTGTTGTAGCGATTTGCCTATAAACGGTTATAATTAAGTAATACTTATCTAAATGCCATAGATTATTATCTTGTTTGGTGCCAAATTGTCCGTGAACGGTAGTCGCTCTATGTGCAATGCGATGTTGCAATAAACTGAAAGTTAACTATTTAATTTATCATGCACAGTCTAGCTCGATTACAAATCTAGTCTCCGTAAATAGTGAAGATGTATGTTGATTAAAAATTCTGGACTAAAAGTTCATCTAATCTATATAACACTTTATCTAGAATAAATAAACAATAACACAATGTCTGTCTACTTGTGGTGACTTTTAAATTAGCGCACTGGATAAACACATGTAGGAACTATTTCCCCTTTGTATCGAGATACATACTTACCTATATATATTTTTAAAGAGGATCACCTGAAACTGTACTGCGCTCAAGACTAAAAGCTTTATCAGTGGACGAGATCACAAGTAAATCACAAGGTAAGATGACGTTTTGGCGAGGTCGGTTCGTGGATGGATGAACATCTATGTGAGAGCGTGTCCTCCTCATTTCAAAGATGCGTTTAATTTTTGGGTTACGACTTTCATTTGGACATTTGGTACTTACGGGAAGGCAGAAGCTAGACACTCAGAAATGTCAACCAGTACCAAGATAACTAGAGATCGGGATCGGATGTTGGGGTGTCCGGGTAACTAGGTTGAGGGGGTCAAATAGGCTGTCGCTTCATTTAAAATACTTATACTCACTCGGCTGCGTCCTGTTAAAGTGGAACTACTACGTGCTTTATTTTTTCAGATTCCAACAGCCACATTTTACAAAAGGAACCAAATAGGACAAAATGTACGGGCTGTTACCAAGCACTTCGAATGTTTTTAAAATCTAGAGAGGCTGACAAAAAAGTTAAGAAAATGCACACGCGTTGTATGAAATGCAATAAATATCTAGTCTTAGTTGCTGCAGCGACAAACACACCAGTACCCTATTGTAAAAACCTTATTACATAATTAAATATATATATATGCGTATGTATTTGTAGGTATTGCCAGCCGATACTAACGTACGGCTTCAAAAAGACCGATTTAGTAGTTATTTAAAAAAAATATCAGAACCTCTTAAATATTTCATACACAAGCTAAACATAATTTTAGTTCAAATAAAATGCGGGACCCTAATGAATTTCTGACCACCTGACCGCCATTGAGAACAAAGACTAAAAAGGCAAGGCATCAACATTAATGTAATTTTTCTTTTCACAGAAACCGTGATAGTGCGTTCGTACGGTGATACATCGTATTTGTGGTACCACGGGTACCGCTACTCCAAGAGTAGGGAGTCAGGAGACAGGGTGTGGTGGGTTTGCAGCCGTCGCAAGACCATGCGGTGCCCGGCCACTATCGTCACGTTTGACGGACAACCCATAGAAATTAGTATTAAGAAACATACTCACAAAAACTATTGACATAGTATTATCTGCGTGACTTTTTTGTATTTTTATGCCTTTTGTTTTGACAAATATGTTTTTACTATTTTGATCAATTTGTGACTTTTGCTATACTAACAAAAATCTGTACAAAAAAGTTGACATCTGCCTGTATAAGAGGAGCACTTTTTACAGTTTTGAGACGTGGTTTGCAATTTGAATTTTACATATTAATGTGGTTGTGGTACGGTAAGAAGATAAGTATTTGATTATTACTTTCGCAATAATGATAACGAACGATACTTGTAGGATCTCTAGAGAATATTTTTAAAGTAACTTAAGTATATGCCATGACAACTTTGGTGACCATTTCCTTTTTCCTCTGAGGGATAAATTGTCAAGTATCTATATTGAACTTACTTGAGTTCTTCTTGTACTTGAGAACTTCTTTGTAACGATGTGATTGGTGTTAGTGAACGAAGTGCAATTTCATTGTTAATATTACTAATTAAAGCTTTTAATAATCTAGTCATTGAATCTCTATTCTGTGTGTATTGTTATTTATTAATTTAGGATTAATTCATCTACTTGTTATTGTTGTTTGGTGTTGATAAATAAATTGCTTTGTACTATACTTTCTTTTTTTTGAGATAGGTGGTTCAAAAAAATTTAATCGGGGAAAGTATCTGAAGATTGGTGCAAAACAGACATACCTGAAATCAGATGAACGTATAATTCTCTTAATATAACTCAAACCTCATCAAGGAGAATTTGTTAAATTATTAAGAATTCATGAAAAAGTTTACCTATTTTATGAAAGCAACTCTTCAACCTGTATATATTCAACTTTCCGTAGGCTCATCTCTCCAGTGTAAATAATGAGTATTTAACAAGTAATTTCAATTTCAGTAGCTCGGTTCGGTACGTCGCTCAGAGGGAACCCCGTCATCCTCGTGGGTCAGTTTCGATTTAACAAAGAACGAGCCAACGGCGTCAAGACTCGCTGGTCCTGTGTCAAGAAACGTGTCCTCAGATGTACAGCATCCCTGATGACCACTGAAGGTGTTATCATCAAAAGTTCTGGATTCCACAATCATGAATGATGGAACTGCTAATACATTCATCTAGCAAAATATTATTTTGAAAAAGAATCTCTTAAAGATTTTGTCGTAAAAAAGTTAGAAGCGAGATGACAATCAAAGTTGGAAGACCTTTGAGCAAGCGTTCTATAGAATTTTAATTCAAGTTAAAATTGAGGATTTATACGAATTTTTTTTTATTTGAAATTTATTGTTGTTACATAATAGAGAAATAAATAAGAGTTATTATTACCACGTGTTTTTATTTCTTTTCCCTACCTAAGAATTGATACCTAACTAAAATTGGCAAGATAGTGTTTTTTTTATATATTTAACCAAATGAGCACTTTACACGTTTTGTCCAACTTTTATTTGTACTTCAGGGTACCCGGTGCCGTCCTATTCGACTACACAACGCGGCAACATTCAGATGATTGTAGAAGGTTATCGTTTCTACAGATCCTACGCGGGTCAAGGATCCAAAGTTAAATGGAACTGCGTCAAAAGAAGCTGTAAAGCTTTCGCTGTTACTGTTGAAAAGGAACTTATTAGTTTAAATAATATACATTCTCATTAATCCCTCGTTGAGTTTCAATCAAACCGTGACCGGAATGCTAACGTGGCAATGCGGACACCTCCGCAGTTAGTTTTTAGTTTTTAATTTAGAAAACAATGGCGCTTTAATTGATAATTAGGATTTTAGAGTAAATTTTTGCAAAGTACACATTTCTTTTATTGAAATTTTGACGAAATTTACATTTTAGTTATGTACATTTTAGATTAACTGCGCACGAGTACATGCATAAAAGGAACAGAATAAAACAAATATTTCATTCTTTTCAGATTCCGATTCTGAATTAATTCCGGAATTCTTGAAATCTAAGTTTGGACGGCCGGTGATTGAGCTAGGCGGCTTCAGATACAACAAGCGATCAGACAGGAATGGCCGTCGCGCCAGTTGGCGATGTGTGAAGAAGCGCAGATTGCAGTGTCCAGCGTTTCTTGTGACTATGGACAAAGATGTTATCGAGATTAGGAACCGTCATAATCATAATTAGGCAGCTGTTAAACAGGGTTAGTTTGAGTTCACGCCAAACAGGAATCGGCAAAAAATATCAGCTTCTACGGAGTTTTTAGAATGAGTTTAACATCATCAAATGGGTCCATACTCGCGTTTATCTGACAGCTGTTTTTTTTTCTAATTCCTGTGTTGTTCAGATTTTCATTAGGTACACAGAACTAACCTTGTCTATGGACCATTGTTTATTATATTCTGTATATTTGAAAGCGTCTGACCTTTAATCCCTGACGGAAAAGAAGGGTATATTTTATCGGGTTATCACTAAGTTGTTATTTTAATATATTATAGGTACTTAGTCTGTCCAGCATGCAATACAAAGGCTTATTTTTTGTTTAGCGGTAATAATTGATATCAATGGCAAATTAAAAAAAAAAATTGAAGAAATGTATCCCTATTGTTTATTAATTAAGGATCATTAATACAATTTCATCACTTATAGCTAATATTGAGCAAACGATATTCATTAAATTTTGTTATCATTTTATTCGAGGAGAATTTCGGACTAGTTGTCGAACAAAACTATTGTAAATAAGGACTTATGTTTTAATATTGAAGCAGGTTAAAATATGTTTTAAGAAATTGTAAAAATTGTTGTGGTCAACTTAAATATAAGACATATTTTGAAAATATGAATTTTATTTAGAGCAATCATACAGACCTCTGTACATTTACAAAAATTCAAGGATATTATGTCATGGTTGATTTTCCTAAGTTAGAGCTTTTCAACAAACTGATTTTCCGAGAAAAGGATGGTACGTCAAAAGAAATGCATGGAAATCAACTGGGGTTCAAGTGTCTAGCGTGGCTATCTACAGCCTGTTGGAAATCTATAATAAGTATGTGTATAAATTCAGACATGAAAAATATCCCTATTTTTTGTGAGTAGTGTACTGTACATACTTGGAAAAGTATGTTGATACTCACAACAGTGTGCTAATGAATTCAATTTTCACGCAATGTTTTCATTACAGACGCGGTAATGGTCCCCACTGCTAGAGGGGGGATGAAGCTAATTCATGATAACGAAGTCTTCGTCAGGAACAAGAGTTGGGGCGTAAGGGCCCACTGGGTCTGTAGGAGACGACATTATGGCTGCAAGATGACTATACTGACCAATGGTACTAGTGTCGCCAAAATAACAGGAAAGCATTCCAACCATGAAAAGAAATAAACATAATTGGGAAATTACTGTGTAAGTAAGTATCGGGGGCTTAATACATTTTTTTTTTGTTCTTTTTAGTTGTAGCAAAGGGCGGGTCCAGCTTGTGGTCAAGTATTTTTTTTTAATGTTGTAAATATTTATTTTAATATAGGTACTACGCTAAAGTATCGGCATTCGGCCATTATTTTTGTGGGAGGGAATAATATAAGAGTAAAAGGTGTAATTTTTCTTTCGTATAAGGACTACGATAAAAATGTACTTATCAAGTATAGGTTTTATAGACCGCTAAATATAGTTAATCTATGTATTTTTATAAATAATCAATGAAGTGAAGAATAAGACGCGAGCGGAACGAGTTCGAATTTTTCTACGCCATGACGCGCCCCCTGGATCCGCTCTTAGTTGTAGCTTTCGTTATTCTATAATTTATGCCAACTTCATGGTAGTTAATCTAAAACGTTATATTGGGGTGGTGATCTAAGTCAGCTATTGTGGCATCTGACAAACCATATTGAGTAAATTCCAAATGATATCCAATACACAAAGTTCTTGCTTATACTAATTGCTTTTCAGATGCCGTAATAATATCGACATCTCGAGGAGGTCTGAACCTCATATTCGAGGACGAAATATACATGAAGAATAAGACTCAAGGGAAAATTACGTATTGGGTGTGCCGAAAGAAGTCACATGGATGCAAGGTTACCGCCCGTACTTATGAAGACAAAGTTATTAAAATTAATGGTAAACATAGTCATCACTAAGTGTTATACTGATACCAACGGCTAGTTGACCGCTGTCAGTTTCATGTAGATTTTGTACTATTGTATAGCATACTAGCTGTTCTATCCGTGCCCGAGGGAACTATTTCACGGACCCAGAAAAAAATATGTATGTAGGTACTGTGTATCAATTTATTTGAAATCGGTTCAGTAGCTTTGGCGAGAAAGTGCAACCGATAGAGTTACTTTAGAATTTGTATCTTTATAAAAATTGATTGCAGTTCGTTAGTCTGACTAAAATTCGAGAATGGTTGGACTGATTTTGCTTGTTTTGGTTTTAACATGTTTGTAGAGGTCCAGGGAAGTTTTAAACGATACGAAGTTCGCGGGATCAGCTAGTTAGAAATAATAATTTGAAATTATAAATAATTTTTATATTTTATTAATTCGGAAGTACACAAAAAATGGTTGGACTTTTTTTGGTTATGTTTAAGTTGTTTTTCTAATTTTCTTAAGTTTTACTGTACATAGTTACATACATGGTTAAATGATTACATTTGTACATAATATACTGTTAAAACTTACATTAAACATACTAAATTTTCTTTTAATTTCATTAAAATTGTTTATTGATATATGATTGTTATTGCTATAAATTAGATAAAAGATTTTTAGCTCGCTTTCAAAACGGACCTTTCCGTGTGTAGTCTAATTGAAGCTTCACAAAAAACAGGTGTGATTTTTTTGTATTTCAAATAGCTAAATTAAGTAGATACCGATTGATGATTACCATCAAATACACATTATTTTTCTGTTAAGCATATTTCTTTCTTTAAATAATTTTGCTTACCTTTTTGTCTCCAAAAAAAAGGAATGTAAATATACTAAATACATATCTTACTTATTTATATAACCTCTAAGTTATAAATGTTTTACATGTACAAACGTTTATTTTCAGAACTTACTTACTTGACAAACATTCGAGGTGGTTATTCTTTGCAATATGAAGATATGGTATTTATAAAAAATAAAGTGAGAGGCCAAAAAATATACTGGGTTTGTAGGAGACGGCGTCAACGGTGCAAGGCAAGCCTTATTACATTTAATAATGCATTTGTGCGAATGAATGGCGAACACAACCATTAGGGGGCGTACATAAAATACGTGAGATGTTTAAGGGGGGGAGGGAATCGAGTCAAATCACATCTAATGATACGTTGGAGAAGGAGGGGTCGAGCAAATATCATGCAAATTTTTTTCTGAATGAAACAAAAATAAAATATTATACCATTTTGGTCCATTTACTCCAGAATGTTACATTTTGGAAAATCTCACTAGAGATTGGAGGATGGGGGAGAAGCTTGAATAAAATCCCACGACATCTCACCAAGGACCGAGGGATAAACAGAAAATTAAAAAAAAAACACCTCGCGTAATTTATGAACGCCCCTTTATTGAATTTAGTCTACAGTAATTTTTCGTTTATTGTTGTTATTTTTTTTTATTAAATGATTTATTTATATCTTAAGTTGTGACTAATCTAACACAGATGTTGTAACTTAATCAATAGTTAGAAAAGTCTGTGAGCCTCCGGTTTTGTCACCATATTTTGTGGCCGAGGAATCATCGTTAGAAATCATCTTGATCTAAATAGCAATAAATGTTGTAACAAAAAGTGATTATATGGGTCCTAATCGAGTGATATTTACATATATGGAATAAATATGTTTAATGATTTTATTTGTTTTTTTAAAAAGAAAAAAATATTACATGAAATTACAAAATTTAAATGCGTTTGTGTTTTTGATTTAATTTTTGCTTTTCATCTTCTTCGTTACACTAGATATTTTTGTTGTAGTTATTTTCGGATAACTAATTTTAGGAAGGTACGGCTGCACCGGTTCAATATCAGCAAAGGCAGGCGAGCAATTTTGAGATGTGTCAATACCTCTAGAATAATGAAATGTCCGGTGCGCGTGATCACCAAAAATTGTGATAGTTTATATACAATATTCTAAATGAATATAATCACTATTAATATCGTTTGATACTTATGTACTTGAAAATTGGCCTTTCTTGCCCTTGGCTGAATTCATTTGCGCTGCTTAAGTATAATATTAGCTGAATTGTATTTTCTGATATGTTCCTGTTATGTACCTAATTGTATTTAGTTGTACAGCACAAATATATTTTTGTACTTAATTGTAAATATTAATCTACAGTACCAACTTTATTTATGTTCTACTGATCATTTCTACAAGTGTGTTTTCTAAGCTAAAGAAATATGATCGTTAAAAAAATGGGTAGTTATTTTAATTGGCAATTGATCAATTAGTGCACAAACAAACGGTGTTATTTGCGATGTCTTGTCAAAACAAACATTTTATTTCATAAAATTTTATAATTACAGCGATTTTTGGAACTACATCTTATGGCAAGCGATGCTTATACGTCGGTCTAAATAGGTATACTGTTCATCAAAACGAGGGTGTGAAGATCAGGTGGAGGTGTGTGAGGAAAACCACCGGCTGCCAGGCTTTCGTCATGACTATAGACAACATCATCATCAAACAACGAGGGGTTCACAATCATTTATAAATCATCAGCATCATATAAGGCATTTAATACAAGCTGTTGATTTGCATCCGTGCCAAATTCAAGGCAGTTCTCACAAATATGAAAATAATCAATTGAAAGTATGGATACAGCTGATATGTGCTCGGTGCTGCTTTTTTTGTTATTGTAATTTAATAGTATTTCAGAATTAACCCAATTTTATAAATGAAATTAATGAATGATCGTTGCGTATGCTTTGTGTGAGAGCACAGCGCGGATTTAAGGTAACACACGCGCCGTGTTTAAACACGGCTGGGTGACACTGACTGATTTCTGTAAATTATAAAATTACGTACCACTTTTATTGTTGATTCGGCGTCCTTGAATTTAGCACGGATGCAAATCAACAACTGTATTATTCTCATAAATTAAAATGTAAGGCTCCGATTCCAGTAGGTGTAAAGGTTTAAACCAAATGAGCGAATGAATAATATTTTCAGCTTCGCAAATCGTATCATAGCCGTGTTTTGACTTGTTAGAAAACTCTTGTTAAATATAAAATTGAACTTTGACCATTTTTACGTGCATTTGTAAAATAAAGTTGTTCTAGTGTTTTAATAGTTCATTATTATACAATGTATTTATTTATTATTATACATTATTTATATTATAATATTAATTTATTATACAAAGTAATTTATTTGAACTGGTGCCAAGTAATCCTAGAAACTAAATATGGTTTCAAGATGATCATTTAGACTCCTTGTTGTTGTAAGTGGTCAAAGGGTGTTTTCGTTTAAAATAAATAAATCTGATCAACACGGGTAGCTTAATTTATTAAAATTCAATGTAAATAAATTATTGTAAAATTTTGTTTGAAAATAAATGTTAAATAAAGATTATTTTTGTTTTTGATAGTGTCTAGCAAATCAAGTAAGTATAAAACGAGAACGAAGTGCCTAAGCATTTAAATTGTGAGTACTTAATATCTGGATCCTGTCGTACATAACAACAAAAAACTGTTTTCCAAGACAATAACTTTATCGCTCTCTTACTATACTTTATGATTCAGAAAAAATGTTACCCATCAATTTATTTCCTTTCAGTAAAAATCATACAAACGGAACCAAGAAAAGTAGAAATAGTAATTCAGAAAATAGAAACATTGAATGAATTTAAGCTACAGAAATACAAACTGAACAAAGTAGTAGAAACACTATTACCTAAAATAGAAACAGTGAATGAAGTAAAACAACAAACAGATAAACAAAACGAAACAAAAAAACTAGAAACCCCATTACAGAAAATGACAACAATGAATGAGAAAATAGAAAAAATGAATAAAGTTAAACAACAGAAAGATAAACAGAAGGAAACAAAAAAAGTAGAAATGCTATTACAGAAAATTGAAACAATGAATGAAGTTAAACAACCGAAAGACAAACAAAATGAAACAAAAAGTGTAGAAACACTATTACAGGAAACAGAACCAATGAATGAAGAAAGAAACAAAACTCTGAAATACAAAAAGAAAACAAAACAACAACATCTCGACAAGAAAATAAACTAATATACGAAGAACCTAAACGAAATGATGACGAAGAAGTTGAAGAAGGTTTGATCCTAAGAACTAAATCAGGAAAGCAAATGCTTGTAGTTAAAGGCAACAAATATTTTAATGAGAGAGAACGAGGCTGGAAGATTGAGTGGCGATGCTCAAAACGATGTACCCTCGGCTGCAAGGCTAATATTGTGACTGTACGAGACAAAATTGTTAGACGCAATGAGTATCATAATCACAGCAGCGGTCCTGATTATATGAAATATGGCTATTAGTGAAGATGGCTTAAGACCCTTTTCTCTATAAGAATATACATTTATTGTCTTAGTTTTTTTCGACATAATATAGGCTTGTTATTTTTTCCAATCAGTTGAAAATTGGAAAAATAATATAGCAAACACACGTTCCCATTAAACATGATTAAATGTGTCGTTTTTTCTTGACCTTATTGTAGTAGTATTTTTTAAGTTCGCGCAGGCAAGGTGAAGTTCTAGTCATACCGATCACAGGGATTTGAAAATTATGATCTCTATATGATTCACATCTATGTAAAAATACTCATTAACCATATTTTACTGATCTGTTAAATTAAATATAAATGTATTAAGTAGTGTTTCAAAATAGTATTTTATTCTCACTATCACAGACATAATAATGTACAAAAAAAATATTGATTAAATATTTATTGAACCTAAATGTTTAAAGGTATAATGTGGTGTTGTATAAAAATAAAATGACATAATGTAGACATATCTTCAATTTTATTCTAAAGCTTTCACTTCATCCTAAACACTTTTTACTATGATCCCGCAATAATACAATACCTTCTTTTTTTAGAATATTTGGTACAAACACCCCGAGGTTGTTTTTTCATGGTGAACAACTATAAGTTCCATAAGAAGAGACAGACTGACAAGAGAGTGGAGTGGAGATGTGCCAAGCGCAAGACTCTGGGGTGCAAGGCTACCGTCACTACCATCTATCAAACTGTCGTGAAGCGTGGTCACCACGAACATAATCATTGAAAAGTTCATTTTGTTTATAGAAGGTAAAATTATCGTTTAATTGTTTATTTTCGTTATCGTTACAATAATTTTACTTTCACAAATCTATTTGGAAATTATAATTAAGCATTTTTAATATGTTTTACTCAGCTATATATTAAAAGGTCTATTAATGTAATGTGCATATAAGTTATTATGGATGTGAAAATTAAAAATCTTGAGAGTGTTGCGTATGAACGTTGTTTTTTTTAATTTTGATTTAATCGAACAGGATTTGATTATGATATTTTCAGTATTCTGCCTACTAAGGTATACTTCATTTCGTGGTTTTGATTTAAATCTGACTTATAAATCAAATATTTCTTTTATTAAATCATTTTTTTTAATACAATTAAATTATAGACATCTAAAAAGAACAGTCTATTATTATTAATAACTCCTAAGTAAACCTACTTAATCAGTGCATGATACTAAAACTAGTGCTTTTAGTCAGCAGGCTTGACTAACCACAAATCTACACAGCTTCAATGTAATGTTGTTCCGTTTCAGAGAAGCATCATTTCTTCATCAAATCTGGTCAGCAGATTATTCTAGTCCTAGGTGACGTCAGATACAACCGGTACAAAGAAGTCAAGGATAAAACCTTTTGGAAATGTGGAAGGAATAAGGCGGGGTGCAAAGCATCGGTCATCACTTCAAATAATGAAGTCTTGCAGTTCAAGAATTTCCATAATCATTAATGTCCTTCCATTATTTTTATCGTTTAAATTATCGTCCGCGTTTATTGTTTCAAAAACGATATTATTCTCAAGTCTGAATTCTTGTGACGATTTTTAAAATTTCCTGTAGGAATTAGTGTGATATTTTGGATTACTTCAGGATTTTATTCGACTTTTATTTACACTGTGATAATTGCATAGTTTACTATGCAAAGTGATTTATTTTTTTAAAATATATTTGTGCTTTAGTTTTTATGACATCTTTATTAAATTGCATAGCATTTTCGTCTTACGTAGTATGTAATAGCTATTAAAATAGCATATTGTATAATCGACATTTAAACTGATAAATTGTAATCCAATATTAATGAATAATGACGTAGTGATCTCAGTCTTTATGCATTTTTTAGATATTAAGCAATCTCAATTTTATTAGTATTAACAATATTCTAGTCATTTGTATTAAGGTTTATAATCCGATTTATAATTCGATTCGTATTTACATGAACAGACAAGCCGAAATAAGCAAAAGTTATTCAACATCTTGTTTTTTGAGTTTTTCTGACTCGTCTTATGAATTGTTTGACTTATCTGATTTGTCTAATGTGACATCAGATGGGAAAGAAGGATAATGTTACTTAACCCTTCATGTGCTTAGTAACTTTTGTTTAACTCGGTCTGAGAATAGCTCAGTATAACAATTATCTAGTCATAGGTAGCTGTAGTTTTAGTCAGTTCATATAATATAATCATGAAAGCCTTTTATATCGTAATCGTCGTAAAATAATGATGAAAAAATAATGTTTATTCAGTAGCGTGATTTTGGGAAGATAAAAAGTACATAATAATATGTTGATATTAATTATCGAATACAGCGTATCGATAAAAAATAATATTTAAATGAGCTTAATGATACGAGTACGTATTTTCGATTTGTTACGATCTCATAATAGTGTAGTGAAAATGAATTGTCTTTAGTTTTTAGGTATTAATATACCTACATATGAACATTTTAATACTTTAACTTTCCATGTGCTATCTAAACGTCAAACTGACGTTATTGTCTGATATGAGCTTTTACTTAATGTATCGATTTCCGTCTAAATGGTCTACATTCCTTGATCATTAATATTATACATAAATGATTTAAATCGTCATCTGTGTTGTTATTTTAATGGTTTTTAATACTTAAGTTTTGAGACTTTTTTTGCAGTGTTATTTTTTCATTTCTTTTATCTTATTTAATCTATGAACTTCAGAAGTTATACAACAGCGTATTTCTATTTTACAGAATTATACTACGTGGAGAATTGGTTTGGTAACATGACCATGGTCTTCCGGAATGAGAGGTACAACAAGAGCACTGATCGAGACGGGCGGGCTGCATGGCGGTGCGTGAAGAGGAACAAAGGATGTCGGTCTGTGGTTGTCACGTTTATGGGCGCTGTTGTACAGTGTACCGAACATAATCACGGTAAATCGCCAGTCAGAAATAGTAAAGCAACAACGTAAAACAATAGTAAAACAATTTTGCAATATATTTGAAATGGTTTTTTTACGTAGTTCAGCTTTTGGCGAGAACTAGAAAATCGTTCATAATGTTCGTAAAGTCTGACTTTGTTCGATCTATATCTTTTTCACGCAACAATTTGGTACTACTCGCCTTAACAAAAGTTGAAGTACGTAAAAAATCCTTTCTAATGGCATATAGCACGTCGATAAACCTCTATACATTTTTGCTGATTGTCCTGTCACTTCGTGTATATCTTGTTTGTAGCTGTAATTCTTACGGTAGGTTGCACCCTTCAACTATAATGATAAGCAGACCATTTTCAGCTGTCAAATCGCCTACCAATGGGTAGCTAGTTTATCGTTGTAGTTAAATGTCGCAACTGTGTGGTAATAGCTTATGTATAAGGAACTAATATAAATTAATAAAGAACATAAAAAATATTATGTAAGTTTTAGATAAATATATTAGCATGAAATCATTAACATATAAGTACCTAGGTACGAGTAAAATGTGAAATATCTATTTTTATCTGAGTAAATAAGTAATGAATTTAATGTTTCCTAATGAATTGAAAATAAAAAATTCGCTTTAATTTTTTTACTTCAAATCTAATTTACCTACAGTGTTTTAAGAACCTAGGCGTGTAATTAAAATATTTGTATTTAAAATAATGTATTATTTATTGTCAATAAACTGAAATCATTCATCAACCCACAAGAGTCAAACGGACACAGTGACCTTTTGTTTAATTCTTATATGAAGGTATGTTGTTTATTTCGAATTTAGATTACAAGAACACATTGGTGTTAGCTTGTATCTATATATGGTATCTATTCAGCATTTATTGTTATTAGTATTGACTTATAACAATAAATCTATTCAATACTAATAATCAATACTAATAACAATAAATGCTGGATAGATACCATCATCATCATCAAATATCAGCCAATTGCCGTCCACTGCTGAACGTAGGCCTCCCTCAAGGAACGCCAACCATAGGTAATATTAATTGATTATGACTAATTTATTCTGTGTGTTTAACAGGACAACGCAAGCAATCCCATTCGACGAGATTTAGACGAAAATTAAAAGAAGATCCTGAACGTTATGCCGAATATCTGCGGTTGGAAAGGATTCGTGACTCAAAACGGAGAGAAGAAATGAGAAGGAAAATGGAGGAAGATGTCAGTTTGCGAATATTGGCTAGAACCAGGAGCAAAGAGAGAATGCAGGCATTTAGAATGCGGCGTAAACAGAATCGTGAACATTAGAAAACCTGACATCATGTAGTTGGAGCCAGAGGAAACCCCTGATTGAAATAGAAAAAAAACTGGATTGAAATTCGTCAATCCAAACTAATATTATAAATGCGAAAGTAACTCTGTCTGTCTGTCTGTCTGTCTTTCTGTCTGTCTGTCTGTCTTTTCTTCACGCCTAAACTACTGAACCGATTTGTGTGAAATTTGGTACAGACATAGTTTGAAACTTGAGAAAGGACATAGGATAGTTTTTATTACAAAAAAAATAAATAAAAAAAATATTCCGGACATATAGCGCCATCTATTGGTCAAATCAAAAATCTGTTGGTAGTCACTACTCCACGCGAACGAAGTTGCGGGCAAAAGCTAGTTTATAAATAAGTAGATTTGATTTTGGTTGATCTTAAGTGATTTGATGTTGCATCCGCGAAATGTAAACCCTTCAATCATATTATTACACTTTATGACAGTAATTGCTAATTTTATTCGGCAACATATAACTATTAAGTTTCCTTAGACTATAAATTAAATGTTAACATTATCATTATTAAATAGAAAATAATATCTAGGTAATATTTAAATTACAACAGATCTCAATTGAAATTCAATGTTTTTTTACAGAATTCGTGGCGTCACTCCTCAGGGCCAGATTTTGCACCAGGGAGACCACAAACATATACATAGGAGGACACAAGTTCTTCAGACATTCCCGATCTCTCGTCGGCAATAGAATAAGATGGACTTGTGCCAAGAAGCACAAACACAAATGCAAAGCATCAGCTGTCACTATCGATGGCATCGTGGTCTCAACCACGGGACTCCACTCACACACTTAAATGTACGGGACACATTGCCTGCTTGTGGAATTGAGCGATAATGAACCTTATGCTTGAAGCATTAAGACTGTATTTTGTGGATGTATTTTATTAATTTATAATCGTTTGTAACAATTCCAATTAAGTTAAAATTCTTTATAAAAACGTAAGGAACTTTCATCTACATCAGATTTTTCGACAGAGATTTCTAGGTATTTTAAAAGTAACGTAAATTTAAAGAGAATAGGGACTACGTGAAATTTAAATTTCACCTTTCGGTGCGTTTTTGCTGATGTAGAGACTTTATTGAGAATTTTGTCGTGCCTTGAGAAATTCTGAAATATTTATGAAAAAATATCAATAATACATTATCGATGTAGAATTTGGGAAAGAATTAAAGTATTTATGTCGAGTTGGAATCTAGCGAAGATCGTGGAATAAGAAGCGGCATGCGATTGATACTTCATGCTTAGTGATTCCTGCTACCTACTCTTATAACTTGTGCATTGTTTAATGTTCCGTGCTAGCGACGAGTACAGAACCCATAATATTTATATCGTTAATACTTTTATAAAACTTAAAAAATGACCCATTGGAATAACTATGTAGGACCTTTATCAAAACAATACTAAAACATATGCCCATGTCGATGGGTAGAAAAATAACTGGACTTTCAAAGCAGGCAATTTTAACTTATTAGGTGTTATTGGAAAATTACTGTGAATTGATCTAAATGTAATATATTTTTATAATATTTAACGTATTATGCACATTCCAATTGTCTAAGTACATAATGTCTATGTAAGTTTCGTTAAATGTTTGAGATAATGTAATCGTTGTTATTGTAATGATAAAGTAATGTTACCAAAGGAGCTTTCAAATTTACTGGTCATGGAAATCATCTTAAAATTGTTTTATAATTTTATAAATATTTAACAATGTGTAGTAGTATTGAGGTATTTGAAAAGTATAGTAATGATTATCTGGTTGGTAAATCCGAAAAGTATTGTTTTATTAACTATATTATAAGTATTTAGTGTTTGTAAATACTGCGTCTCGTAAATGTATAAAATGTTTGTCTTTTCTTGCTTTTGTTTGTTTTTATATTTTGCACATTTGTTTTTGTTTAAATGGTGCTTTTGTTTTTTTTATATCACTAGAGTGATAGACGATGACATGATAGTTCTTAAAAAATCCTCTGAGTATTTTAAAAATAAATCTTTTTAATCATCAGTATTTTAATTTACAGTTTGCGTTATTTATTTATTTTAGACTTGAACAGTACATAATTAAGTATTATAATTAAAGTCTCATCAATTAACGATTATAGATTTTAAAGATAAGAACAGTCTTTATTCTGCTGGCTAAAACAGTGTAAGTTCATAGAAGTAAAAAAAAAAACTGAAAAGTTAGTCATTGATTTATCACACACTGAAGATTTTACGTAAAACTTAAAGATTTCTCAATATCAGTAATCAGTATCATAAAAATTAGAACCAGACCACCTCATATTGTGCCTTTTTCAGGCCAAGTAATACATATGATGCGAGGAGGTAGCTGCTTGCTGGTGTTTGACTACTTGTACAACCGCAAACGAAGGTCGAGAGATACATGGCGCTGGTACTGCGTGAAGTACCACCTGGGCTGCAAGGCTGCAGTCCTCACAGACGACCACCATGTGGTTGTGGAAACCTCCGGAGAACACAACCATGGAACTCCAAAGCTGTTGAGCGGCCCCGGTGGAATTTATTGTGTCCCCGGTGATAGATAGATAGATAAAACATTAATTATTCATTACAAACAAAAGATACACAATAAGAAATAATAAAACAAAAAGTGGATTAAAAGAGAAACATAAAAATACAACCAGAAATTAACGGCGCGGTGCATTATGTCTAAAGTTTGTACCGAATGGGACTGAATGGATGTGAAGGCACTTGCATGGCTATGTCTAATATTCAGCATGTCTATGACTGTGTGTGGTTTATAATGTGGGGATACAGTAGTGGAGTTAATTTTATTTCAAATGTAAAAAGACTGTAGGTACTTTACTTATTACAAGTTAAAACTACAAGCTATTCCTTTGTATACATATTCCTCTATATTAAAACAAAAAGTAAAATATGATGCGAGAAGAGATCTTACGATCAAATTATATGGCAGCGTGTTTTTTTTAGTGTACCAAGAAACAGTGGGTCATCGACTAGAGACAGATAGATATGATGAGGCTCTCATTCGCAAGAGGTGCAGGTTCTGCTACAGAAGAACTAAGCAAGAAGATTCCGGACTCTCTGCTAGAAGAAAGGCAAAAAGAACCAATACATTCTGTACTGGCTGTAAAGGAAAACCTTTTATATGTATCAAGTGTTTTAATTTTATGCATAAGAAATTGTGAATGACTCAAATAATTAATGTTTTAATATTTAATTTGTTTTTTATCACTGGTAGAAACTTAAAGAAAAAATCTAATTTAATATAGAAGCTTATCTGTATAGGTACAGTTACTGTTTCATGAGAATTGAAATATATTTTCAGACGAGCCCATGTTCGTCAGAACTCCTCGAGGGCAAACACAATTGATAATAGGACGGTACAAGTTCATGAAGGATCGCGAGAGCGGCTTCAAAACAAGATGGCGTTGTATCAAGAAGAACAATTATTGCCTCGCTTCTTTAACTACCATAGATAATGTCATAGTCAAGTTCGGTAGAGAACATAACCATGATTAGGAAAATCTGTTCTGATTTGTTATTTATTTAATTGTTGTTAATAAAATATGAATGCAAATATTAGTTCGAAAAAGTAAGAAACCTCTGAATCATTGTCTAAGTTGCGCAAACGTTCAATTTAAGATTAACAAAGTTTTTGATTTTCAGGGTTGATACACGCAATTAGCGGCTGTTTACAAGTCTTACAATAAGTAGGTATACCAAGTTTTATACTAAACCAAACAATGTAATCTATTTCAGGAAAACTAATAAAAATGGGTAGAAGTGACAGCCTTTTAGTTTTCGGGCATACATACAACAGGCGTCAGTGTGCGAAGCAGAACCAACTTCGCTGGTACTGCACGAGGTACCACCACGGGTGTAGGGCAGCTGTCCTCACCACTAAAGAGTTGATGGTCACCCACTGTATTGGCGAGCATCAGCATGAACCGCCCAAGTTCTACCAGAGCTCAGGGAAACTTCATGTCAGTCATAGTCGATCAGAATACCCGGCGAAGCAACAAGATTATGTTAAGTGTTTTTTCTGAATTTTATATGGATGTACGTGTGAGTAACAAATACTGAAACGTCACTTAATTAATGTTAAGTTCTGCTCAAACGTCATTATTACCTACTTGCGTCTCATATCACTTGTCAGTGGCAGAATCGTCGACATCGACATCGACGGCATTGATTGCCAGAAACAAAAATAGAATAGAATAGAATCTTTGTGACACTATAAACTGCGGCAACAGAAAGACTTTCAAATGATTTCGGGGTATGATTTATACTTTTGAGGAATATGGATACAGAAAAATGAACATTTGAGAAGAATGATGCTGAAGTATTTTTTGACTTTATTACAAGGCAGTGACGCTTCTCTATCGTTTGAATTTAACGATTATGTTGTGATTCTAAAGCGATTTATTGTGGCTTTAAAATAAGTAGAAATAAAATATCTTATTACAAAAATAAATAGTTTGAATTTATTTGTGTCTGGTGTCTGGTAACTTTAAGGCTTGAAAATTATACATCTTACATCACTATTAAAATTCAAAATGAAGATCTAAGTGGCTAAACCGGTCCCAATTTCAATATTTCAGTGGAATATGTGTCTAATTGCAAGGGCAAGACGCTAGCAGTTTTTCAAGGATTCACTTATTACGATTCTCAGAAACTTAGAGATAATACGGAGTTTGGTATGTGGAGATGCACTCATGGGTACCCGTGTAAGGCACGTTTTAAAACCGACCACATGGGTGTTATAGTCAAAGTTACTTCTTTGGTTCATACGCACGAACCCCCGAGACTCGTCATCAAAAATGGAGTAGCTTTAAGGATCCGCAAACTACAAACTTTATAAATGTATAATTTTCTCCTTTATCTACATACAGTTTCATATCAAAGAGTATTTTGTTATTAATCAAGAGTTAGATTGTTATAGTACCCCGTTAATCGTTTTACTTGGGAAGTGTTCTATTTGTTTTTCCACTTGTGGGTATATTTTGTATACCAATAAAGTGATATTTTCAATGCTTTTTATAATTTGTTATGTTTGACTTGAATATCTCACCTTAAAACGGAAAATATTGGTCTGAAGTTCCTGTAATTTATGATTATATTTTTTCAGTTAAATGGTACCGAAAATCCAGTGGTAAAGAGGTTGCAGTGCTGCAAGGATACACATTTTATCTAGACGATTGTCGAAGTAAAATCACTGATGTATACAGGTGCACTGTAGGAAAAAAATGCAAAGCCCGATTTGTCATTACAAAAGGCAGAGAATTTGTGAAATCTTGCTACTTAACACACCAGCATGCACCCCCAAAGCATATTATACGTAATGGTGTTTATTATAGAATTTAAAACACACGTCAAGAAAGGAATGGATACACGTAGTATGGATTGTTGAGGCCCTTGCCCCCCGTTCTCTTGCACGGAATAATAATACCTACAGGTGGGGTGCAACTTGAGGGGTTAGTGTGCAATTATTGTTGTTGCCCCAAGCCAGGCATGATTCTTGTGATAGCCAAGCTGTGTACGATATTAGTAATGTGACAATTTTGTGCAAGTGACACGTTCGATACATGAATGTAATAAATGTATTTTTAATGTTATTTGAGTGTATGTGCTTGGTAACTTAACTGAAACTGTGCATAGTTTACCCCTAGTGCGTTATATTGTCAGTCTGTTTTTCTCAAAAAGTTCTATTTACAAGACGTTGTTGGATTATAAACCATTGTTACTTTATGTGCAAATAATGTTGTTTTATTCACCAGAATGTACCTATTTTATTTTACAGTGGTGTGGTATCGGAAGCCATGTGGGAAAGAAATAGCCGTGCTTAATGGATACACATACTTCTGCGATCGTCGAACTAAGACCACAGAGACTTATGTCTGTACTGCAGGTAAACTCTGCAAGTCTCGATTCATTATGACAATTGATAGATTGTTTATGAAATCAGGTCGATTGGAACATCATCACAGACCTCCAAGGTACACTGTAGATCCAACTGGTGTCTATTATAAATGTAAATGACATTTGTCTTTTGTTTTTTTTTTGTTTATGGAGAATAAATAGTTCATTTTTCATAATGTGTTTAATTTTTTGTATTTCGTAAATGGTGTGATTCCAAACTAATGAACTCATTATTATTTTGCTTACTTATCATATGGGTTGGTAGCTTTATGTAACTAAAAAAAACTGGTGTTCGGGCAAAAAAATGGTATTGCTTTGAGTGGGATGATCAATTTAATGTTGATTGGAACAAACTCCTTCTGCTTACTGAGGAAACCTTGAACGATGCGGCTTATTTTTGGGAATTTCAAACGTACAGCATTTTGTACAGGTTAGGTGCAACCAAGGTATAAAAAAATACGTTTGTATCTACACCTTACAACAGTATGTTTTTTTACCTTGTTGCAATCGGAAGGTTGGCTACTCTTATACGTTCAGCCAGGGTTGCCGTTATTGCTAACTACGAATCTTGCTTACAAAACATATTTGATATACATAAATAATTGTCACTTTCAGCAATACGCTTTACCAAGACGAAGAACGGCAATCCGGTTATCACCATAGGTCCGTATAGGTACAATAGGGCTGCTGGATACAAGGGGCCCCGGAGGCGTTACGTGTGTACCAGGTACAGCTCGGGCTGCCGCTCCTGTCTGACCACGGTCAACGGCTTCATCACCCGCCAGGATCTAGAACATAATCACCTACCTTAACCCTCAACTGACGGTCACAGACATAATAGAAAAGCTCATAAAAGCGTGATAAAAATAGGTACAATTCGTCGAACATATGGCAGTTAACTTGTATATGAATAAAAAAATAACCTAATTTTAAGTATATATAAACTAATAATATATTGTGTAGTATTTTTTTAAGTTTAAATGTAATAAAACAGAGATTTTATACAACAATGTTTTGGTCTCAATGTCATACCCATCTATTAAAAACTAACAACGCGCCTTTTGTTAGTTTACCTAAAATATAATTATATAAAATTATGCCTACCGGTAAGTATCTTTAGTCGTTCTTATATGTATGAGCCCAAGCTGTGGTCGTAGAAAGTATACATGGTAGTATAATATTTTTTTTTCCAAGGAGTAATAAGTTCAAATTACCTATATCGATACCTATTCAAGGTTTTATTTTATTTCCTTTTTTTTGCAGTTCCTATTTTCGGCAGTACTCGATCAGGCAACCCTGTACTTATATTGTCAGATCACCGATACAACCTTGATTTGCGCAGTAAGTTTGCAATAAAAAAAAGATGGACTTGTGTAAAAAAGTGCAATGCGTGTCGAGCTACCGTTTACACCATACATGACGATATCTGTGTTCAGCAATACGAACACAATCATGCACCTTTTTAAAAGTAATTCTTGAAATAAGTAAGCTGCTCCGAAGTGGCCTACTATTATTTTACAACCTGTATCATACTCCAGCAACTAGAACCAATATAGGAGTAAACTCGCCACTGGTCAGACTCAGCAGAGAGATGAACTCGGTGATTAAATCAGCTCCAGATCTTGACATTTACAATGTCACGATATCACAAACATCTTTAAGGCCCAATTACTGGAATCCCAAAAATTGCAACATCGACAAAATGTTGTGTAAAATGTTATGTTGTTGTTATTCTATTACTCTATTTTAATTTATATTTTTTTGTTACCCTAAGTTTTGATCTCACGAGATTCTCACAAAATATAGATTTACCTATAAGTTGTAAGAATTTCTAAGACAGTTGTTATTGTTCTCATAAGTTTGTGTTTTTATTGCAACAAGTTTTGTTTTATTTTTATTATATTTTAAAAAGAAGTGTTTTTTTTATTTGTATAATTGTCTACTTTTAAAATCTATCATTGTTTAGCGTATGTTGGTTAACCTGTAATTGGTCCTAGTAATAACAGAAATTGTACTCTAAGCTTTATCTACACAGAAGCTGTTGGTAAACCCTTAAAAAAAAAAAAATACTTCACTAGGGGATGTAAGTGGGCAAACCAACATTGTCCTGCCCCAGCTGCCATACCATTTTTAACTGCCAT
This sequence comes from Helicoverpa armigera, assembly GCF_030705265.1. NCBI lineage: Eukaryota > Metazoa > Arthropoda > Insecta > Lepidoptera > Noctuidae > Helicoverpa > Helicoverpa armigera. The sequence continues at coordinate 2,610,997 of NC_087133.1, read as the reverse complement.
ACCATTTTTAATGTTTGAACTTGATTAGTTCACAGATTTATGTATAAAAATACATATTCATTATGTGCACAAATAAATCACAAATTGTTCCTACGTAATGTTTTTTTTTTATAATTGCCTTGTTTTTGTACACCACTATAATTGTTGCCTACACGTTATCTTGTATTTCACCTCAACTGCACATTGTTTCTGATTTTAAATCCAGCAGAAAACGACGCATTCAAATGCTCCCAAGGTTCCCGTCCCGGAGGGTCCTCATTTTTTTCTTCACAAAAATAATCAAAGCCAGTTCCTCTGTTACTAACTCAATAAAATGTGCCCAGAATAAACTATTAAGTTTTCAAGTACTATTACTGATTTTTTTTCAGGCCTCATTTTCAGCACCACGAAAGCAGGTAACCCAGTTCTCATAGCGGGTGATTACCGGTACAACCATAGTTATGGACAAAGAGGACCTAAAAAAAGATGGACTTGTACTAAGAGACGTTCTGGATGCCGTGTTATTGTTTTCACTGTTGATCAGCAGATCATTTCCCAGATACGTGAACACAACCATTGAAATTACTTGTCTTTTCTAACTGTACAGGATAGTTTTTTTAAGAAGTGCGCAAAAAAGTGTGGTTCAGAAACAGTAACTGAACATATCTGCATTACTAGATAAAAAAAATCCGTGCTAAATACGTTTTTAGCTTTATTATAATATTCTCTGTACTTCAAAATTATATTGAGAACAAGTTTATTACCTAGTTCTAAGCATAATATCTATAACGTTATGGAAGAGCGGTGTCTCCCAATACAGGCTGTCTATGCTTAACGGGAGACTCCAATCACAATCTTCTTTGTACAATCCTTTATGAACTATTAAATATTTTTATTTTATTTTTTTATTTTTTCAATTTGTACTCCATCCTGAAAATATATATATATATATATTTTTATTTATTTATTATTCTATGTACCCAAATTGCGTATACGAGAGTTATAATAATTTACAAGAGTCATTTAAGAGAAAGTTTACAAGTGCGACATTTTTCAGGACCTACTTTCAGTTCTTCTCGAGCAGGTAATCCTGTTCTCGTACTGGGAGGTCACCGCTACAACATTGACTTGTCATGCAAGGGACGTAAAAAGAGATGGACTTGTGTCAAAAAGTATACTAACTGCCGCTCCGTCATATTCACCATAGATGACGTCATTATTTCACAGAAATATCAACATAACCATTGACAAACGCATATTTTTGTAACCTTTGCAGCTAAAGATTGGGTATAAGAAATGTCTTAAATAATATTAAATTTAGTTATTTTTATAAAGAAAAAAAAAAACAGAAAATTACCCCTTTTTTTTGCTGCAACGGCCTCTTCTAATTTTCTTACTTTTGAACTCGAGAAAAACTTACTATCTATCTGCGTACAAACGTGGTTTAGTAATAAAAATAACAATGTGTTTACAAACGAATGTGGTAATTTTATTCTACTGAATATGTGACAATATAAATTATTTTAATTGCTGAGAGCACATGTAGGTAAGTTTTTTATACTTTATGATTTGGAGAAAAGACATGATATTAATGCAATATTTTTGTTACAGTGGCCATGTTCAGCACTACAAGAAAAGGCAACCCTGTTCTGATAATGGGATCAAATAGGTATAACCTTACTACAGGATACAGTGGACACAAACTGCGCTGGGCTTGCACTAAGAAGATGATTGGATGTAAGGCAATTATTTATACAATAGATAATGTCATTACTTCGTACAATAGTAAACATAATCATTAACTTTGACTTAAATAAGGCATGGAATTTTCAATCTCAGTTGTACTTTCTCTAGTTTTTCTCAGAGTTAAGCAGAGATCATAAATACGCACGATTGATCGTCCTGTATTGTTATACCTATATTGTATTTCAAAGTCGTATCGAAACATGTATGACGATATCAGTAGTACTAGTAGTAGTACTTACAGTTCAGTTAGTTGATATGACATATTTTTACCATAAGGTCCTCAAGCAATTGTATACGTCTTCTTGTTTGGACTTGAAAACCAAAATATGAATAATGCATTTTTACATAAATATATTATAAATAACAATATAAAAAATCATAAATAACGATTGAAATGTTTTTTTATTTTACTTTGTATGCATATACATGTAACAATATTAATCATTTTAGTTTCTGCAACTATCCTGTCACAATTTTCGGCTTTACAGCACAGAATTAGTTTTCTACAGTCGCGTAGTAATTTCAAATGCATAAAAAACAAAGCATATTTTTTTGCAGTGCCCGTATTCAGCACCACAAGATATGGCAACCCTGTCCTTATATTGGGTTCTAATAGGTATAACCTTAATCCAGGATACCGTAGTGGTCCGAAGCTGCGTTTTGCTTGCACCAAAAAGATGACTGGATGCAAAGCTATTGTTTATACGCTGGATAATGTCATTGTGGAATACAAAAGGAGCCATAATCATCGTTGATCGTGATTTTAAAAGAAACACTTTTTTTTCGCTTGTTTTCTCTGAATTATTTAGCAGATAAGTTCAGTCGATCATACCGTATGTTGTTACACATGGGATTTGAAGTAGTACGGCCAGTACGGGTCGTATTGAACCGCGCTTATTTCTGTATTTTGATATAAATTAAAAATAGTGGTTCTAGATGAATTAAGTTACGTTTTGGATTCAACCTGTCGACTACAGCTGCAGACCTCACGTGCCGCAATTGCAGTGCTGGTTTGTAAGTATTTACATGAAATAATTTTGGATTGAAGCAATAGCAGCACGTGCAGTCGCCTTCAGGTATCTAACGATTTCAGTGCAATCGGCAGCTGCATCCGGCAGTTTGGTTCCAAAACGTACCTTTAACCAACTTTTGCATTTTATGTAGTAGGTATGTACTTGTAAAATTGGTTAGTGTATTGTACTGCGTACATGATTCATAAAAGTACAACTGGTAAACTGGTATTTTTATTTTACATACTAAAATACTTACGGACCAGGCTTCCCATAATCGTATGTGGTGATATAAAAGTTTTTAAGTTTGCTTAATTTTGGCAAAATGAGGGAATGTGGATAGCCTTCACCAGACCACTGAACTTCTTTCGTTCATGGAATAAGAACAACATTTCAAGACAACCAGGATAACAACTGCTCAGATGCCAGTAAACCCAACTTAAACGGAGTATTTCTTTCAGTAATAGAGCCAGAATTTAGTACGACGTCAAGCGGCAACCCAGTGCTGACATTAGGACCCTATCGGTACAATCGAGCTTCAGCGTGTAGAGGCCCCAAAGTACGTTGGTATTGTACCAGAAGGACCTTCGGCTGTCACTCTAGTGTTTTTACTATAGATAATGTTATTGTTAGCCATAAGCCCGATCATAATCACGTGAATCGCTAGTATTATGGAATTTACGACTGGTCTAGTCTTTATACATAAGGAAGACATTTCGATAGAATATAAAACATCATATACTCTTATGTACGTAGTAAGTCTATTATACTCAAGCTATTTTAATAAAGTAGGTTTTCGTAAATCCAAACTGGTATTTTTTTGGTTCTTAACAAAACTTTGACTTAGTTTTTTTTTCCTATCTCTTGCAATAAACTATTTCTGATCTCATTATCGTATAAACGTTTTCTTTCAGATCTGCCGATTTTTAGCAGAACAAGCAGTGGTAATTCTGTAATCATTATAGGGAAGCATCGGTATAATAAAAACACTGGTTGCAAAGGGCCTAAAATGCGTTGGTATTGTACAAGGAGAGGAACTGGCTGTCAGTCTAATATCTACACTATTGAAAACGTCATCGTGAAGTACAAGGCCGAACATAATCACTGATGAAAAATAGTACTTTGGATTTATTGTTATGAATTTATTTTGTTTTTATTGTGTGATCTCGTCAATTGCATCGCTAATTAAAAGATTGTGTATGTAGACTAAAGTTTATATTTATTTATTGTAGTGTACATTTTCACATTGCAACAATAAAATATATTATAAGGTTGTAATGCGGCCGGGTTAAAAAAAACAAATAGATTTTTTTAAAATTCCTTTCTTAATAATTTACATTTGTATATAAATATATGAACTAGTAAATGACTAGGTATCCTAAAATAATACTGAAATTATTTATATTTATACGTTTTTCATTACCTTATTAAAAGAACCCTGATGTTAAAAAATCTTTAGGTTTCACATCCTATTACACTTTTGTGAGACTATTTTTTCTCTTCTATTATTACTTGACTAGTATTTTATTTCAGATATAATATTTGGTACCACAAAAGCTGGTAATCCTGTTGTTATTATGGGTTCTTATAGATACAACCGAGTTAGTCGATACAAGGGCTATAAGATTCGTTGGAGCTGTACCAAGGCTAGAAAGGGATGCCGATCAGTAGTCACCACTGTTGGAAATCTAGTTATCAGTTGTAAAAACCACAATTAAATGCATTTCTTTTAGATACTTTTTCTTATATTTTTTTTTATATTACCCAAACTGGTTTCTGCTGCCGCCCTGCATCATTTTTTTTTTGCGGGAGTGAGTCTGTGACCTACATAGAATTATGTTGAATGAGATGATATTATCACTTATGTACAAAAATATGCATACATGGGTTCTTGTTTGTGTCTAACTATGCTCATAAAACACTTTTGGCATAAGACGTTTTCACGCTATCTGCATTTTCTATTTATTATTCAGTACCATGTATTCACAAGTATTTTTTCTTCAGGCCCGTTCCCGGAATTTGGCACCACTAGACATGGAAATCAGGTTATCAACATAGGACAGTATCGGTATAACCGGGCGATGGCTTGTAAAGGGCCCAAAGTTCGATGGTACTGTACAAAGTACAAAGTTTGATGCCGATCAAGTATATTTACTGTTGATAATGTTATAATCAGTCAAAAGTTGGAACATAATCATTGAAATGTGTGGAAACTAAAGTAAACAGTGCATGGGGACAGGATTTTAGTAGAGTTTTAAATGTATTGTTCTTGAATCCATACAAATATTATAAACCTGAGTATGTCCTGTTTTTTACGCTTATCTAAGGAACTGGATTCGTATCTTACTGGATTCTTATGTAATAGCTACGCTTCTGCCAGTACTGATGTTTGTGATTAATTAAATTATGTGTAGGTACTTAAAATAATTGGATGTTTGTTGCTTTTAGACCCAAACGAGTCCTTCAAGTATATCGTCAATATAGTTTTATAAAGGATAAGTAAAAACTTTGGCCTGCCGAGGCCTGCTGTTTGAATTCTTATTAATTTATATATTCCTATCTTCAAAACAGAACTTGTCCTTATTGCGTCATGTTTTCAGTACCAGTATTTGGGACAACGAAGAGTGGCAACCCCGTGATCAACATTGGCCCGTATCGATACAACAGAGCCGGAGGGTGTAAAGGTTCCAATAGACTGCGGTGGACTTGCACACGATATTCCTTGGGCTGTCGGGCTACCCTCTTCACCATTGACGGCATGATCGTTATGAGGAGCTCTCATAATCATTGAGTTCAAATATCTAGTACAGATACATCTAGCCACTCCAGTCTGTTAATTTTGCCAATGAACATTGGATCTTATATTTAAGTGATAATGTTTAAAGTTTGACAATAACAATATCAATGGAGTAGCAATTCCTTCAGAAATTTTTAATGATACTACATGATTGAATTTTGTTACTTTCGTGTACTCTTGTTTTAGAAATACGTTATGTAAATCACAAAAAAAAGCCTTTTATGTTAAAATAACTATGTAAGTAGATACATGTGCAAGTACAGTATATCAAAAGAGGTTCTAATATTGTTAGTAAATTAAATATAAATCTTATAAAGCCTTTAATTTCTTTAAAATACCCTAAAATAAAGTTTATTCAATTGAACATAATTTCATGTTTGTCTTTCCTTACAGATGTTACTCCAGTTTTCAGCTTGACTAAGCACGGTAACCAGGTTCTCAACTTAGGGTTGTATCGGTACAACCGTGCGACTTCTTGCAGAGGCCGTAAAGTTCGCTGGTACTGCACTAGGTATATGAGTGGGTGTCGATCGCTCATCTTCACTATTGATGACGTCATCGTGGTCCATAAGTCGGAGCATAATCATTAGATATTTTTAATGTATTTGCAGCATTTCTTTTGTTTTGCCTATTACGGAGAGTGCTGTATAGAATTGGAAGGAGATAATGATGTGTCTGTTAAACAATATTGTCTAATGTAGTAGCAGTTCATTACAAAATATAACTTAAACAAGACAAAACAATGATTGTGTTTTGTGATTTATACTTTTGCTAATATAAAGCTTATTTCATACTTCACCTTTATATTTTCTTTTTTAATCGATGATACCTAATTCACTTACAAATGAAGATTTGATTAACATAAATCTTATACCTAAGTTATGTTTTCAGAGCCCGTGTTCAGTACAACGTCCAGTGGCAACCCTGTAATCAACTTGGGTGCCTACCGGTACAACAAGTCCCATGGGTATAAAGGACCTAAACTACGGTGGACTTGCACAAGATATGCGTTGGGATGTAGATCTACGATAATTACTTACAATAATACTATTATCCATCATAAGGGTGAACATAATCATTAACTGTATTACGCTACAACAGCTCATTTTCAGCACGAAGTTTCTACGCGCGACAAATTCCGTTCCGTCGCGCGGTTTCACGTGTCTTCGTTTGAAACGGTAGTTGTCAATTGTTTTACGAACCGAGCGATGAAAACGCAACTTTAGTAAATTAAACTATAGTACGTACCTTGCAGAACTTTAAGTTGGATATCTTGGTTTTTAACTTAAAATTGATTACCTAGCTATAATTTAACTTTTTAACTTATGTAATTCTTAATTATAGTTTTATAACCGAAATCAATTATTAACCATGAAATTGAATGAAATATTTTAGTCATCATTTGTATGTTTGTAATACTCAATAAGTTGTTGGTCTACCATACATAAATAAATAAAAAAATCTTGTCTGTTTTTTCTTATGTCTCTCTAACTTAATTTTGCTCAGAAATAATAATTAATTTTGTGGTTATTTTTGTTGATGCGTAATTTTGATGCTTTATTATGTATTTGTGTTGGTATATTTAGTAAATAAGTATAAACTTACGTAAAAATTGTTTCTTTTGCCACCTCGTAATTTCAAACAAAAAGCAGTAAAACTGGAATAAAATAGTAACTCATTATTTAGGTTCAATTTTAATAATTACTATTATAATATTAATAATTGAGATTTCAATCCAATTTCTGAATACCTTTATCTCATATTAAGTGACACTTATATATTAAGTGACAGGTGACAAGAAAATAAATAAAATAAATTCGTTCGTAAAACGTTTTTAAAATGCATGTTACCTGCGCATAGGGCTGCCATCCGTCCGGGTTTCCCCGGATTTGTCCTCGTTTTGACCCCGTCCGGGGGACGTCCGGGCGGGTTTTCTAGAAGCGTCCGGGGAAAACCCGGACACTTTTCATGTAAGAAAGCACCTCATTGAATTTAAGTATATGTTAATAGTAAATGGATTACAAAATAGGTATTATTTTGTTTAAACAAAATCGTACTCGTTCGGGGAAAAAATGCGATTTACGAAAAATGTCCGGGTTTTTTTAATGTTTGTCCGGGTTTGGCGAAATTCGAGATGGCAGCCCTACCTGCGCATGAGCTTCAACATGCACCCTTAGTATTAATATGACTTTCACAGTAAATCTTAGACGTAAATTATGTTTTCAGTGCCCGTGTTCAGCACAACGCCCAGTGGCAACCCTGTGATCAACCTGGGCGCCTACCGGTACAACAAGTGTAGTGGGTACAAAGGACCGAAACTACGGTGGACTTGTACCCGATACCCGTTGGGTTGCAGATCGACCATTATTACTTACAATAATGTTATTATCGACCATAAAGCTGAACACAATCATTAACATGATTAGCTTAGTAATGTAATTCGCAAAATGTTATTTTTTTTTATATAGACGACCTACCGTATTACCGCAACGGTATTAATAAATTTATTTATGTTGTTTGTCAGTTAGCACCCATAACACAAGCTAATACATAGCATACCGTGGGGCTAACGGACTGTGTTTGAAAAGTATTATAGAGTACTGTAGTATTGTAGATTTAGGCTCAAGTTCCCCGATACCATAAACGCCACTTTTACAATAAGTACTACTGTTTACTAAGAATGTTTGCCATAAACAGTTGTTTTGGAAATAGTCGTTTATATTGTCGGTAAACATGGGCTTTGCCTTTAAAAATAATTGATAAAAATTACCTATGCAGTGGAGAATTATTTTTTCTTTCAATCAAAAGTATTCATAAGTCACATTCTCAAATCTAGTTTTCTGAGGTTTTAAATATGTATTTCGATACAAAAGTGTACTCTCATGAAATGTTATCATTACCTTTATAGCCGATTTTAGTTAAGTACGTGGCTAATAGTGAATTCGCAAAAAAAAACATTAAAGGCTGTATTGTAATCATATAATTGTCTGTCTGTCTGTGCATTTCTTTGGCACCATAACTCTTAAAAAACTACTTTTTGGTTTATTTTTGTAACCCATCTGTATTAGGTATATTGTATGTTTATATTGTGTATGTAACAAATTGTAGTTATTATGTGTTTGTGTTTGCTGTGCTCTGTGCCTCTCTTCTTGTGCACCAAGTAAAAGATTGTAGACTGACTTATGTACTGTAAAAGAATAATAAATTGAATAAAACATGTAGCAACATGTTCGACAAACAAAGAATAATTTTGTAAGTTTTGTAAAATCGACGTCGAATATTAAAAAAAAAAAAATAATACTTAACATTAAATGGAATGTATGAAATAAGAAAATGTTTTTGTCGTAATATGGAACTTCGGTCTTTGGCACGAATAATTCTTGCTTCAGCTTACTTTCTTTTATTTCATAACCTTTTAAAAAAGAAAAAAATGTTCCTCATTTTTTTTGTCGTTTTTTGTACTGAACTTGTAGGCAAATTTTCAATGTGAACTTCTTATAATTTCAGAGGCAATTATAACAACATCACACGATGGCAGACTAAAGATGAACATAGGTCCATACGCCTACAGCCAGGCCAAACAGTCTAACACATTCAAAAAACGTTGGCGCTGTACTAGAAGGTCCAACGGGTGTAAATCAGTTGTTGTTACCATAGAAAATACCATAATCGAAGTAAAAAATGAACATAATCATTAAACAATGTGATTAGTGATAAATATGACAATTCCAAAGTATGAAATTTATTTGTTTGACTGCTTAATATGTGCTAAAAATAAATGAAATTCGAGTATAGATTTGAGTTTTCATATTTAGACAAGCTTAACTTCTTAAAATGAGGAGTATTTTAAAACTACTGCCTTTTTAGAAATGAACTTAGCCGAAATGCAGAACAGTACTGTTTTAACACAGACTAGACATTTCTATAATTTCTATTTACTTTAGTTTTTTGAATCGCTTTATCTCCGAAACTGTGGCTCGTAGGAAAAAAGTGTTATACATTTCATTTAAAGATAATTTTATAATCTACAATTTTACCTAAGGATACTATTATGATAAAACTTTCCGTTTTGCCGAGGATCACAAAAAACGCAAAAAAACATATTTTTTACCTTTGACCTTGAATATTTTTTCCATACAGGGAAAGATGGGGTACTTTGAAATTTTGTTTATTTATATTTTAAACGATCTCATCAATTTTCAGCTTGTTGTGAATTTATGTAACTTCACACTCATTTTTCGGTCTTATGTGATCGGACTATTATGTATATTATTTATGTTACAAATTGAAGTTAGCGATCTCTTGGTTATTGTGTGTTTGTGTTTTGTTTGATGTGCTCTGCATGCCTCTCTCTTCGTATATATATGTATAAATCCCATAATTTTATTTAATAACCTTCTTAGCACTTACCTACTTTTTTTCTTTTAAGTAGGTTATTGAAATGTTCAGTGTCTAATATCTGACGTCTTATAATTACAGCTGCAATTATAACAACTACACACAATGGCAAACTAAAGATGAACATAGGTTCATACACCTTCAGTCAGGACAAACAGTCTAACGCTTGCAAAAAACGATGGCGCTGCAGTAGACGAGACATCGGATGTAAATCAGTTGTTGTTACCATAGAAAACACTATCATCGAAATAAGAAATGAACATAATCATTAAACAATGGAACTAGTGATAATTATGATATTAACCAAAGCTTATATACTGATCTCATTAATTAATTTGTTTTACTGCTAAATATTTGCTAAAAATAAAGTTAAGACATGTAAACGAGCTTAACTTCTTAAAATGAATAGGATTTTAAAATTACTGTCTAGTTAGAAATAAACTTATTCTAAATACAGAACAGTGCTGTTTTAACCCAGACTAGTCATTTTTATAACAATAAGCATAACCTTTGTAAATTCTTTCTTTCCTGTCTTTCTTTATTATGTGTGTGTACAAAAATTTGTAAATAAATAAATTAATAAACATTTTCCAATTCCAACAGAGTTTCACAGCTGTGGAACATTTTTAAATGACGACGTATCACAACTGGTCAAACTCATGCGCACCTTTCATATACCTACACAAAGTGCCTATACTTTAACTTTCATTACAGAGTCCGTTCTCATCGTCCAAACGAATAGAAAGAACCCCTTGTTGTGCCTTGGCCCGTACAGGTTCAACCCCAGTATTCCCCATGAGGCTGGCATCAGAATCCGGTGGAGGTGCAACCAGAAGTCGTTCGGATGCAAAGCTAGCGTCATCACGGTCGACGATCAAGTTTTAGAGAAGAGGAACGAACACAATCACTAGATTTCTAATTTTCAAAATGGAACCAGTTAAAATGTTGTGTTTTCATTAAATAGTGACCGATATCATTATTCATTTTTAACTTTGCGGTATTTGTTTAATTATTCTATTTTTTTTATTAAAATGGATCTATATTTGTATTAAGGTACCTCATGTAAATACAAATATTTTAGTATTAAATCAATTATAAGAAAAAGCCTGAAATTGATGCTAATGGTCAACTCATATGCAAGGATATTCTCACAGGAAAGGTTCGGCTAACTGACAAAAAAATGTAGGTACCTATTATAAAGTAATAAAGAATTCAGTTTCAGTGAAATGGGTGGTGAAGAAGAATGGAAAAGAACTGGCAATGGTGAACGGTTACACTTTCTACTGCCACAAGAACAACTCGAAGACCAAGATATGGACATGCACCAACGGCTGGTTGTGCAAGGCGAGGCTGATCACCACGAACCACCCAGTAGCTGAGAAGCGGGTTATGGTACATGCAAGATTGGAACATTGCCATCCCCCTCCAACTTTTGTCGTTGTTGATGGTGTTTACGTCAGGATTTGAAAACCAATATCTCTAAGAAAAATGGACAAAGAAATGAAAAGTATGGAGGTATTGTGAAGGGATTAACATATTATGATGATTCGTGCCTTAGAAGGTTACGGTACTTTGGTTAATAATAACATTGCATATCCCCTGGATATGGAGTATTCGCTAGGAGGAAATCTTTCTATATCTATGCCTAACTTATAGGCACCTACTAATGATAAATTGAAAGATATTTATTTGTCGGAGGGCGCCGAAACATCAGGATGGCACTATCGTCCGACATCAGTTAGGGTATTCGTACTAAGAGATAATTCAAACAAACTCAAAACTCAAACGAACTCAAAATGCAAACGTTTATTCAAATTAGTCTGAACAAAAGACAGCCCCCAAAACGCCCGCCCTTCGCCACTTCCTATGTGTTTTGGCTGGGGAGAAGAAGTGGCGGAACAAACTCCCCAGCAACACGTCTATCTGTTAGGTTAGAAGAACCGTTACAATACAAAAATCATAAGACACTTGGTTTAGGTACTACAACGCTAGGCAATAACACTAGGTACACTACACGTAACGATAGGCAGTTTCGAGATGTGCGCAGCTCGACGACTCGACCAAGACTCGATCAAGACTGAGCTCCGCGGACGCCACGCTGACCGCCACGACTCCGCCAAGCGCGCCAAAATGTTGTTTCACCGGAAACGCCACCAGAGGGCGCGCTTGCGTGACGTTTAGTGTCTGTATTAATGACATTCTCCGACACGGCCATCCTGCGTCGACCACGTCCTCGTGGTCGTTTAATCTGCAACAACACAAACACAGCACAGTATGCACAGTACAGCCTCGGCCACTCCTGACCACAACAGTAACTTTCGATCTCTGTTTTACTCTCTTACTTCTCACAAGGAAATTAAACAAACTTCAAATGGCCTCAATTAGGTCTTTAACAAACAATCTAGGTGACAACTAGTTCTTAAAAGCTATACCCTGAGCAACCGAGTACTAAACTCTCACAAGTAACAAAACAAACTCTACATTTAATTGGAAAATGATCAATGAAAAGAGAGAAAATAATCGTTTCATTACAATAATTCAGAATAAAATTAGGAAACTCAAAGTAAAACCGATTACTGCCTCTTACAAGAGACAATAAACTCCAGACTGATAAATTAAAACAAATCATTCCTCAAAATCAGTCACGACTATGGACCAACTCAATAATTCAAAGTTACAACATTTTCCAATTGGTTATCGTGAAGTTTGTCTGGTCAATTTAAACATTTTCAATGAAATAGAATGCTTTCACCTTGTGTGATGACATGTGATGTCCTGGCCTGTCGCAACTCATACGGCCTCCAAGACAAATCCGGGGGAGGACGACGCTCCAAACAGCAACTGCAGCGCACCTCGCCCACCGCTCGATTAGTAAACTTCGTCCTGTTCTCCAGGCTCGGTTCACCTTAGATGTTATCTGTTAACTCAGAAATGGAAAGTGCTTAGGCAACCGATCAAATATTGACAACATATGGGTCAGCAACAAACCTTCACGATGGTAAGACCCAAACACATATTATGGGTTTTAAGAATAGCAATCATCATTTAAATGAAGAAACTAGTTACATTAAATTCTAAGCACGAAATCAAAGAAAGATCGAATTGCTAGTCAGACTCAACTTGTAAATTATTAAATCATTACAGCTAAGGTTGTCATTCACATCAACGCCTACTCGCAAGGCTTCACATGACCGCTGTGTCCCTTAGCCGAGCTCACCGCCCATCCTGGCCTCCTAGGGACCACAACCACAACCACAGTGACATGACACCAACTGTACCACTGATGTATACAGGTCTCTTCCTGGTCACCTCGATGCCGTCACACAGGCCAACGAGTCTCTTCCAGGTCACCCCGATACCCATCATAGGTACAGCTTAACACAACGAAATTATCGAGTAGGTGAACGTAACACCTTACCAAAAATCTCTAGTCTGATGCACAATTCAATCAAATGACGCAAAACTGAAATATTATAATTCGAGGTTTTAATTGATAAACAGAAACCAGGTAATCCCTGTGACAAGTGTTCAACGGCAGTCATCTCTGTGACTTCCAACTTAACAGTCAATCAACCCCGTAATTGAAGCGCAATACACAAGCATACACACATTTACGTGCTCTCCGATGCACGAGTGAATCAATCACCAATATCCAGACTAAGGGCTGCTTTGTGAAAGTTTCTAAAACTCACAAAGCGATTTCGTTCCGACCCGGGAATCGAACCCAAGACCTCGTGTATAGCAGTCACGCTTGCGACCACTAGGCCAACGAGTCAGTCAAACAGTATACTGTTCTATTTTTGTACAATGACAAGCTATAATAAAATTGGATTGATCTCACCAGGTTTATCATTCATTCGTCTCTTAACATCTTTGTGCATAGCGTCTCGTGTATGTTTTTGCTGAAATCCGGCGTGCAGTAGAAGCCAGGCGTCGCGCTCGCGGATACCACAGCGACGAACTAGCAGACTAGACTCCTTTCACTCGAAGCAGGAGAGGCTCACGGGATTATCACATGCAAAAGAAATCGGAAATCGATTAATTTTATCACAACATTTTCATAACAACTATGACAATATTACTATCATGGCATAAATCTAATTTCACTGACTGACGATTTTCCCAACCATGCAATACATGAAGGTCACGTCAACATTATGTCAGCTCTTTGACACATCAAATCAAAACAAATCTAACAGCAGCTTTATAAGGAAGCTTGTGGCAATGAATGCTCCCTTTAACTAAGCGGTTCATAACCACCACTTAACAACGAGACAGACTGCCTCTCAAGGTTATTAGTGTCGTATGACAAATCACAAAAGTTAACCAAAAATGGATCGGTCTCACCGGGTTTCCACTCAACGTGCGTGACGATGCGCACATCGCTATAGCGCGCAGTACAGCGACTTTCGCGAACGTGAAGCCACGTGGATGCACGAGCACCAACACTCCGAACTCACGATGACACGTCAGGCTCCTGGCAGCTGGGATGCTTCGCAGTAATTTTGTCGCCATATTGCACAATAACGACCGTCATTGTTGAAAAATGAAAAAAAAGACAAATTCGGTTAATTTTCTAGCATACCCTCAATAACTAGCTTGACATGTAACAATGGAAAACGATACCATTACCATAACCGTGGTTACCATACTTCTACCTTCGCTGAAATTCTTAATAAATCTTCTACTACAACCTCCATTTGAAATTATCAACGTTCCATTTTTTTGAACCAAATGATTCAAAGTTCACTTACATCGTTAAATACACACTAGCAAAATTCACATCGCAAACCTTACTAACAAAAGTCAAAAACTAAGCTCAATTCAACAATTTCCGTCAAGACAACCTCCCTCCAGCGTCTGATAGCGATGACTCAAGACATCCTCTATCCGGAGTCTGATAGTCACCATTTCAAGACAACCTCTATCCGGCGTCTGACATCTGCGACTCAAGACATCCTCTATCCGGAGTCTGATAGTCGACTTGCCCTTCAAGACAACCTCTATCCGGCGTCTGACATCTGCGACTCAAGACATCCTCTACCCGGAGTCTGATAGTCGACTTGCCCTTCAAGACAACCTCTATCCGGCGTCTGACAGGCACACCCAAATAACCATTCCACCGAATAACCACCTAGGATTCTTCCTCGTGCTTACCTAGATCGATTCAATGTGATAGCAGTATCGTATCTGGCGTTGCAATTTCACCACTACAATCTTTGAACACGTTCACATTTTGAACACGTGACACTGTGGGCATTCAGATTACATCCCACTTCTGATGTCGGAGGGCGCCGAAACATCAGGATGGCACTATCGTCCGACATCAGTTAGGGTATTCGTACTAAGAGATAATTCAAACAAACTCAAAACTCAAACGAACTCAAAATGCAAACGTTTATTCAAATTAGTCTGAACAAAAGACAGCCCCCAAAACGCCCGCCCTTCGCCACTTCCTATGTGTTTTGGCTGGGGAGAAGAAGTGGCGGAACAAACTCCCCAGCAACACGTCTATCTGTTAGGTTAGAAGAACCGTTACAATACAAAAATCATAAGACACTTGGTTTAGGTACTACAACGCTAGGCAATAACACTAGGTACACTACACGTAACGATAGGCAGTTTCGAGATGTGCGCAGCTCGACGACTCGACCAAGACTCGATCAAGACTGAGCTCCGCGGACGCCACGCTGACCGCCACGACTCCGCCAAGCGCGCCAAAATGTTGTTTCACCGGAAACGCCACCAGAGGGCGCGCTTGCGTGACGTTTAGTGTCTGTATTAATGACATTCTCCGACATATTAATGTTTTGGGATCACATAGACTTATGATATCTGCGAAAAAGCATCAAATGCTTTATAATTTTTGGAAAGTAATATAATATAGTAGAAAACTCATGGTAATGTTTATAAAAATAATATATTTTTTAAATCATTGTTTTTTAATTTATTTTTCTTGTTAATGAATGGTCTCTATTATTGTATGTGCGATGTACGCTAGTGATGTAATTTTAGTCCATTGTTACAATAATTTGTCACAAGTTAATAGCAATCACTCATTTCGCCTTTCGCACTTCATTCTTCCGCTGAGCCCGCACGCTATTATAGTCCTTAACTCCTTTACTATACCAATTAGATTCCCGTGTTGTGAAATCGTAAGCATCTCGCTTAAATGCTACATACACGTCTTCTCTCTGATTGAAACAAATAACTACTGTTTCAGTGTTTTGGGTTAAAAGAGTGAATGGGAAAGAGCTGGCGATTGCGAACGGATACACCTTCTACTGTCATAGGACTCATACAACCACAGTACGATGGAGCTGCACATACGGGGCGGCGTGCAAGGCGCAAATCATTGCCACGAAGGTTGAAGATCCAGGAACGAGAGAAGTAGTATCATCGAGACTGGAACATAACCATCCTCCGCCCAAATATGTCATAAACGAAGGATATTTGATTAAGTATTAAGTTTGGTGGGACCTGTGGGCTTACAATAGGTCAAAGAAAACATATGATGTATGTAGGTAGGTATTGGATACACAAATGAGTTATTGTGTGTCCAAAATTATATCATGACATTTACATATGCGAGCTGATGATGATTACTTTACTTTGTTTGATGATCTTTATAAAATGTAACAATACTTATAAGATTTACCTTCAGATTGCAAGCCTTTACTAATTTTGATGTGTATAAGACTTCTGTTTTTTTTATGTTTTTTCTTTATTATTAAAACAAATACAACCCTAATACAAATGATATTGCCTTATTTATAACATACCTATATTGCATTGCCCTTATTGTTACTCATAATTAAGAATGTACATACCTATCTAGCCTTCGCAAGTAGAAACTAAGCTTGTATTAGTGCATGATAGTCTCACAATTTAGATATATCTCGCCTTACTAAAACATAAAAATTCTTACAGTGAAGTTCGTGAAAAGAGTGAACGGGAAAGAAGTGGCCCTGGTTAACGGTTATACCTACTACTGTCGCAAACAAAATCTCAAGAAGAGTACGAAAATCTGGAATTGTACTTTTGGAGGTACTTGCAGTGCTAGAATGGAGATCACTAACCATGTGAAACCATCGCGACGAGTGGTACTGTCGGCTAAACTGGATCATAAGCATGACCCTTCTGAATATTGTATCAGTAACGGGTTTTACGTCAAGTTGTAAATATTATAAGAATTCTATTGATTATTTTTCCGACCCAAATATCGACCAATAGAATTGCACCATTCGACGTCACGTGGTACAACCTACATGGTATTATACTGATAATTTTTTGAATATTTTCTCTGGTCGTTGCTATGTCAAACTGACAGGTTGTGGCCGACATTTGGGACGGAAAAATAATCCCCCGAATACCACACGAGCTTCAAAATTCTCTGGCATTTCCCTCAAGGTTCCCTGCAAACAAATAAAGTCGTCAAGTTTTCCAGGAAAAATCACTCGCGCTTCGCGCTCGTGATTTTTTAACCTGAAAAACTTGACTCCTTCATTTGTTTGCAACGAACCTATCGGGAAATACCCGATAATTTTGAAGCTCTTGTGGTATTATAAGTGAATGTTTTATTTGTTAGCGGAAATTCAAAATAAAATGTTTTTAATGTTAACTTTCGATATGCGGCGTGATCTTATCGACCGTGGGTATAATGTACATCAAAATATTTTTTAATATGTTGTAGTTTACTCCGAAAGTTCTTTTAATGTAAATGTAATCCGATGAACTTGTTAACCAAAATATAACAATAATAGGCTAGTTTCCTAAAAAATAATAATTAGTCCGTCTTGTAGATTGTCCAAAACTAAGCGATACGTATTTTTCCTTTTTTAAATTGGATCAGAACTTGTTAAGATATAGCGTGTTAAAGTTGAGTGTGACGTCACAAGTTGCTACAATTTTCAGGACACTGTGACGTAAAAGGCCCCCACTCCTAATTTTTGAAGCGTATTATCTTTGTCATTTTATGTTTAATTAAAAAAAGAAAAAATACGTATCCAATATTTTTTGATTATCTAAAAAGCGGACTAAATATTATTTCATTATTTCGACCCTGGACACTACCCTATTGTTTATTTAGATAAAACATCAAAAAAACCATATTGATTAAAGTTCCCGTTACCATTTGAAGCATTCACCTTAAAGATCGATTATTACCTAGTACATTATTACCTGTACTTTAGAGTATTTTGTCAAAGTATTTTGCTGTTTAATTACCTCTAAAATAATATTGCTTTTGCTAGTGTAAGTGTGTAGGAAATATAAAAGGATTGTTTTACTTGTCACTATTTTCCACAAAGATATACGGTTGATTGATCTCAAAATAATCTTTGTATTTCAGGTCTTTCGTAAGCTTCTTTATAATAAGTCTAATTATTTGACACTTTAAAGTATTGTAATGTTAAATTCTTAATATTAAAGTTTTAGATGTAATTGTAGTTCAAACATAATAAAATAATTTGAAGTCAAGTAAGAGAAAAACGTTAAGAAATAGTAATATTAATTGTTAGTAGTCGTGAATTTATCTCTCAGTAGCTATTTTAAATTCTCGGTTCATCTTAGTCGCATATTATAATGACTTAGTACAAAATGAGTACCTGTTTCAAAATTATAATGAAGTTGACCAGATTTAACAATTTATTAGTGAAAAATACTATTTACAGCCATTTAGATAAATAGATAAAAATCTAGTCAGACTTACATCTAGTCATAATCTGTTTTAAAATATTATAAATGTTTGAAAATAATATGTAGTTCTATTGATCTCATTTATTGTGTGTTAATGTGTGTAATCAGTTTTATGCGTGTGTGTGTTTGGTGATAAATAAATCATATTTAGAAAAACTGTCCTTCATTCTTAAACACACAACGAAATAATTACATTAACTGCGTATTTCAATAACCTATCTATGTATAGTTTTGCTTACTAGACTATCTATTGACCTTATCTCCAATGTCAAATTAATATCTCTAAAAAGCGAATCTACGGATAAATAGTTCATTGAAAATCGTAGATAGTCAATACATGAAGATATTTATGAATATTTATTTCAGTGATCTTTGCGAAGAGACTGAACGGGAAAAAAATTGCGATTGTGAACGGCTACCCATTCTACTGCCGCACCATGATCTTGAAGACTGAGAAAATTAGATGGTATTGCAGCCAGGGTAATTCTTGCAAGGCGAGGTTTATCACTTCCAATGGCATCACACCTGAGCAAAGCGAGATCGATAAGTTAGAAAATTGCCACCCACCGCCGCCATTTTATGTTCTTGACGGGATTTTTTATAGAGGTAGACTTAGAACATAGACAAAGTTATTTATAAGATTCTGTACCCAAGAGATCGCTCTTAGCGATAAGACCACCCATTTTGTTGGTAATGGTACGGAACCATTCATTTACGTGTTCCAGTTTTTCATGAAGTAGTAGCGTAGTTCATTTAATTAGATATACCTAACTGCTTTTACTCGTTTGCATGGTATTAAGGTAAACCTGAGTGTAGTTCTGTTTCTTTTAATGAAGTCATGTGCATAATAAAATCTTTTTACAAAGAAATCAATCCGACTTCAACGGTATCCTTAGTCTGACAAATGTGTCACTCAGTGGAAAGCTCATCAAAATCGTATCATCCAAACGTGAGACAATCGAGCATAAACATACGTATGTAAGTATATATACATTGTAAGTCAAACTGAAAACCTTATTTTTTTAAGTAGGTTGGTTAAAAACAATGGTAATATTTAAATTGTCTTTTAATTCACCAATGCTGAGCACTTTTTTCAGTTATGTCCATACTCTTATTCTCTTACTTAAACGACTTACTTCTTCAATTTATACCTACGTACCATTGTCATAATAAATAGGGTTTTTCAAGTATTGTTCTTTTCAGTGCGATGGGTAAGAAAAACGGACGGCAAATGTTTAGCTGTAGTCAATGGATATACTTTCTATCATCGGAGGTACCACACTGTGAAAAGTACTTGGAGTTGCACCCAGGCTGGAAGGTGCAAGGCGAGGATGCTCATCAATAATGAAGACCGTACAATAGCTTCTGCTAAGCTAGACCATAATCACCCCCCACCGTCCTTTGTCATCGCTCATGGATACTATCACAAGATTTAACTGCCTGTATGTCGCAAATTATAAAACAATAGAAAATCAACTGTCGGGTATCTCTGCACTACGGATACAATGGGTTTTGGAATGTCTTAGAACAATTGTTATTTATTTATTTATTATAAAAAATGTAAATACATAACTTTAAGCACAAAATCGTTGTAATGGTGGACTGTGGAGTGTGGGTCTCTAGTCTCTAGATAAACTTATTTGACTTACTCTTGTAAAGCTTTCTTCTAATAAATTGGTCTTAGACTTTAATGTGAATAAATCATAATATATTTTCTTTTTTTGTATTAGTGGTAATAATGAAATTAGCTCTACTGCAGTAGATTCTCGGGTACAACGGATATACCCATCTTACCAAAATTGTTACATTTATTGTTGGTAATGTAATTTCTTTACAAATAAATTATAAAAGAAGCTTGCAACTAATTTTATCAATTGTCCGTAAACTTTTCCTGCACTGTGCATGTCTTGATTATATTCACTAATTCCCATAAAATTCACATTAGAAACTAACTTCGTAGACTCGAGTACACAGTACTAATATAAGGTGTTGTTTCCAGTCCACTGGGTAAAGAAATCCAACGGCAAAGAGTTGGCTATCGTCAACGGGTACACCTTCTACTGCCACAAGCAGAACATGGCAAAGTGCACCTGGACTTGCACAAACGCGATGAGGTGCAAGGCCCGAATGATGATCACAAACAACCGGAACCCTGCCGATCGTGTGGTCCTCACGTCGAAACTAGAGCATAACCATAAACCACCGTCATTTAAAATTTCCAATGGATTCTTTGTAAAAACTACCGCGTTTTATTATTAAGTAGGTATCAAGCCGCTTTCACACTAGCGGATTTTTGTCGTGCGTTATAAAATCGTGCGACACATTTCGACCGGAAAAAACTCGTTGCGCAATTTCAGATGAAATCGCTCGTATGAACCGAGCGTTGTTGCCGCGCAAAAAATCCGCTAGAGTGAATAAGCTGTTATATTGTAGTTATTCTAGTACTTTTAATATATACATTGTGATCTCTGTTTACCAATGCAATTGGTGTAATAATTTATGTAGTTAATTAATTTATGTACTTGAAAATAAAATGTATTCAACTAATTATGATAGTAGAATTATAGTGGTCTCATAGTGGATGTTAAACATTTTATTCGGCCCTGAACATAAAAAGTCATTAACTAAATATTAGAATTATCGTATAAATGTTAGATCTTTTCTTGATACTTTAAAGTTGACAAGGAAGTTTAATGTTAACTACAAGTTCTAACCTGAATTTCAGCCTATTTATATTTATAAATTAGTACATACATATATGTACTTTTTATGATTTTTGGTGGTACAAAATATCATGTTTTTTCGAATGTAGATTTTGAATTTTCTAAGTCATTTATTATAGTTGTGATTATAATTATTAGGTATAAGTACCTAACATAGATTCTCCTCTAGATATTAAGCAATAAACTGCCAATATTAGGTAGGTACCTAAGTATCCAAGCATACGAAATGTTTTAGTGATCGATGTACTTAATATAATTTAACATACTTTTTGAATCACAGTAGTTACCTATTAAAACTCTGAAAAACCTTTAAATATAACTGTGTTTTTAATTATTTCAAATGTTATTTCACTCGGAGTATGTGTGATAAAAATCGAAAGGTACTTATACTATTAAAGCTGTAGAGTTTGTTTATTGCCACCATTTATATAAAAAAATGGGTATAATTTAGGTGGTCATCAAAAATATTTTTAAGACTCTAAGCTGAGGCACCAAATAAAATAAACAACTCCAAAAAAATTTAATTGACTTTATTAAAAGGGCACTAAAGTATATAATGCTATGATCCAAAAAAAATAAAATAACATCACAAAAATCGCAAATCTCGCACAAATATTATTTTTGGTTCCCAAAATGGATTAATGGTCACCAAATTCTATCCAACTAAAAGATTAATATTACTACCAAAAAGTTAGTGACGAAAACGAATCGCTGCAAAACCGACTCCACGTAGTCTTGTCTGCCCTACCCCTAGAGTGCAATTCAAAACCGCGTAGGCGCGGAGGGGCGACGCGGCCTGCGAGCTGAGGCGCAGGTAGTTTTAAGGCTCGCCGCTGCGGCTGAGGCTGGCCGGCTTAGCCGGCCAGCAAGCCGAAGCTGCGGTGGTGAGCGTGAAAACCATCTGCGACGATAAGCTCGCATGGGACCGCCGGAGCCCTGCAGCGCCGGAGCCGTGACAGAAGCCATGCTTGCTGCATGTTGCGTGCTTACATTTTACTACTGAGTTACACACAAATTCATATAACAATAAATAAGCGACGTATGTTTGGGAACCCTAGTATATTAATTGGTATTTGGGAAATATTCTAGCGATCGTTAGCTTTTTTAGTCTAACAAAAATGACCAAATTAGGAGTCATGGTATTACATAATTGGTAACATCTAAGTAGTGACAATATATAATATTTGGTGTAAAGTGTATTTTAAAGGCGTCCATATATTTTTTTAGTAGTCAATAATACGAAAAAATGGTTTTATCTAATAATATTTTTGGAAACGTTATTTGGTGACCATTTATCCATTTTGGTAACCGTTTAGAATTTTTTTGGTAGTAAAATAGGTACTTTTTAGGGTGGTGTTTAAACATAAGCCTAAAAAAATTGCCTCTGGCAGAAGCTGGTAATTTGATAACGAAAGTATGGTTAAATGTTTTACTTCTTCTGGCTTCTACTACACATACTTTTAGGTAAAAAACTAATTGATTGTTTGATGTATTTTTTTCTCTGGAACAGTTAAGTGGGCGAGGAAGAAAGATGGTAAGGAGATTGCTATAGTTGAGGGATACACTTTCTACTGCCACTACAAGAACCGAATCCGGGAAAGATGGTCTTGCACTCACGGGAAGACTTGTAAGGCTTTCTTGAGCATGACTAACAGCGAGTTGGCGACTCGCCGTATCATATACTCAAGACAGAGATTAGACCACAACCACACGCGTCCAAGATTTGTTATACTTAATGGTATTTATTGTAAAGTTTGAATTTCATCATCATCATCATCATCTCAGGCATAGGACGTCCACTGCTGAACATAGGCCTCCCCCTTAGATCTCCACAGATACCTGTTGGAGATCTGTTGAATTCTTTGGTGTTTGTCAATGTTGTGTATAGGTATGTACAATTATGTAGGTACTTAGGTACCATAGATTATTGAATATGTCGTAGTATGAGAGCCGTAATATAGCTATATTACTAGGGATATAACTGTATACCGTTGCATAGTTAGATGCAGAGTACTTATTCCTATGTTACCATGTGATTATATTTCAATCATACTTAGAAATAACTTATCTAGCCAAATATGCTAATGCCGTTTAAAGTACATTTTGGTCATCTATACATATAATAAATCTGTAGAAAAGTAATTTTTGTACATTGAAGAAATTGACAAAAAAAATAATAAATAAATCGCTTTAAAAGTTCTATGAAGTTATCTTTGTTGATAGTCGGTTGCAACCTATGATTATGTTTTAGGCATTACTATGGTCATTGTTTATCCAGGTTAACCCACCTATATTGGAAATATTAGAATCTAAGTACTTTACTGCCTAATTTTTACAGTATAATTTTTAATATATATATTTTTTCACAACTTCTTTTGTAAAATACATATACGTTTAAGTATTTTTTTCAGTTCAATTTGTGAAAAACAACCATGGAAAAAAACTAGATATATATGAAGGGTACACGTTTTACTCTCACTGGGTGTACCCTCGGAGGAGCATTTGGAGTTGCACCAACTCTTCACGATGCAAGGCCAGGATCCTACTGAGCCATGAAGCGGAATCCTTTGGCTCGGAAATAAAAGCAAGGGATCTACCTCATACACATGCACCGCTAAAGTTTCTTGTGAGAAATGGGGTCTATTGTAAAATTTGAACTTTTTTGGCTATAATTAAAACACTAATT
The DNA here is from genome assembly GCF_030705265.1 of Helicoverpa armigera. Lineage (NCBI taxonomy): Eukaryota > Metazoa > Arthropoda > Insecta > Lepidoptera > Noctuidae > Helicoverpa > Helicoverpa armigera. The sequence goes on along the minus strand of NC_087133.1, from coordinate 2,586,961 downwards.
TAAATGATTGTTTTTTTTTACATAAAATTGTTATTTAACGTAATTTACTTAGTACAATTTTGTTCTTGTGTTTTGGTTTTGACAGGTAATGGGTTCCGTCGCTTGTAACTTTTTCACAAACGATTCCTCTGCTGTATATGAGACTGTAAATTTTTATATAAAAAAATGTTTGTCAATTTCCTTTTACTTTTGAGCTCTTCACCAGTCTAGTGGGTAAATTATGTTCGGGAGTATTGATTTTTATGATATAGAAAAGAGTTGTAAAAGTCTATATGACATGTTTATAGGACATCTTATCTTCTATTATCTAATTTGAACAAGATATAAATAATTTACCGACCACATGTAAAAGAGAATCTTTATTATAAGTTTCTTAATTTCCAGTGCGTTGGGTGAAAAGGGAAAATGGTATGGAGTTGGCTATCGTCGGTTCGTACACGTTTTACTGCCGTAGACGATCCCAGAGCAGAAGTACTTGGTGGTGTACCAACTCTCAGATATGCAAGGCCAGGATGAGTATCACCAATGAGAGTGATCCGGCTTACCGGGTCGTTGTATCATCCATGATGCATCATTCACACCCACCTCCGAAGATATGGGTTCATGAGGGTATTTGTATAAGGACTGGTAAGTAGTAGGAGAAGTTTTGTAGAACAAATATAGTAATGGTAATTTTTGAAGAACAAAATGCATCATCTCACCTCGTCTTTCCCTACAAGGTGGGAATAATTTAGTCTTTCTCAAAAATATATTGTTTGATTTTTCTAAAAATGCGATCTCAATTTATTAAGATAAATGTGTAATTGACATTGTTATGTATTGGCATTTAACTTCTAACTACGTATTTTGTAGACATATAATTATATTTTGTATTTTTTTTGTATGTAAATAAAGTTTTTTTAGTGCTCAACTGCAGTTTACTATCAATTCAACTATAACTGGTTATGACGAGTCTATCTTGATATCGCACCTTTAAAGTAAAACCGTTACTAAACGAAATTATGAAATTTTATAGGGGAGCCAATATTAGAAAATAGTCACAGTTTTATCTAAATAAAATCTGAGTTCAAGGCTTTTTAAGATATTTAATGAGTTTCTATGATAGATCTCTATTTACATTATGACATGTCATTTAAAAAAGTTATTTTTAATATTTACAGCTTTATTTATTTTGATTTATATTATTATAGTAACACTTTACCATTAATTTTATTTGTTCATTATTGTATATTACTATGAAATTACAGTGCAACTAATGTTACTAAATAGAAAACTATTGAAATTTCATAATTTAATAATATTATTATACAATTAAATTAAAAATCATAAATTTTGCATTATTGCGATGTTATAATATTACTAAATAATTAAAAAACTTTCGAAACTAATAATGTTTTATGACAAAATACAGATCCATACAATCACTTGGAATAATTATTTATTAAGCTTTTTAAATCGCTGTTTTTTCTGTCACTTAATTTTAATCTTGACTGGTATAAAGGCTTGCTCCTCGATACATCCAAGTGATGAGATGTCTCTACGAAGCCGCTACAATGTCCGTCCAAGTACAGAATCAGCAAACAAGGCCCATACCGTTGCATCGAGGAGTGAGACAAGGGGATGTTATTTCCCCGAAACTGTTCACTAATGCAATGGACGATAATTATGTTCAAGACGCTGAACTGGAAAGGACGCGGCATCAACATCAATGTCGAACACATCTCTCACTTGCGATTTGCTGACGATATCGTCATCATGGCGGAAACGCTGCAGGACCTACAACAGATGCTGAACGACCTGGCTGAATCTTCTCTACGTATCGGCCTACGGATGAACTTGGACAAAACCAAGGTCATGGTCAACATTCTCGAAGGTGTTCGGAAATATGTATACCTCGAGCAGACATTGCAGTTAGGTAGAAACGACTTTGAGGACGAGGTGAATAGGAAAATTCAGTTGGGATGGGCTGCATTTGGGAAGCTACGTCGAGTCCTAACATCGTCGATCCCACAGTGCGTCCTACCTGTCATGACTTACGGAGCCGAAACGTGGACACTGACGGTACGGCTGGTCCACAAGTTTAAAATCGCTCAGCGGGCTATGGAAAGAGCTATGCTCGGCATTTCTGACGGATCGCATCAGAAATGAGGTAATCCGTCAGAGAATTAAGGTCATCGACATAGCCCACCGAATCAGCAAGCTGAAGTGGCAGTGGGCTGGCCATATTAGCCGAAGAACCGATAACCGTTGGGGTAAACGAGTCCTAGAGTGGAGACAACGCCTCGGCCAACGTAGTGTAGGACGTCCTCAGGCACGGTAGAGTGATGACTAGCGCAAGACGGCTGGCAGGAGCTGGATGCGAGAAGCCGAAAATCTATCTCAGTGGCGTGCACTTGGAGAGGCCTATGTCCAGCAGTGGACTGCGATAGGCTGATGATGATGATGATGACGTGTTCGCGACGAACGATTATTGAGGAACGATAGAAAGAAGACTGAGGATGATGGTAGCGTTTGCTCTTGCAATAAAGAAGGAGATAATCGGATTAGCATCGCGTGTAAAATTATTATCCAGATCGTCCATGGATATTTGCTTGGTTTCTTCAGTGTTTACAGATTTTTTTTTTTTTGATTCCATAGCCTCTAAAATGCGTGACAAACGCGGGTTTCGAAAATGCGCCATGACCTGAAACAAATACCTAGTTTTATTATTTTTATTAGTATTAACATAAAAGACATTTTAACAGGTATTTTAGTTACTATTATGAATTACTTTTATTTATGTTAGTAGTAAAGTGATACTAAAACAAAATAACATTAACAGTTTCATACATTATGGAGTCAATTTTAACATTAAATAGAGTATAAACAAAATGTAATATTTTACTTCTTAAATGTTAATACAAAAGGTACGTTGCTTAAACAAATAAACCGTGACTAACATAAATGTCCCACTATTGTAATTAAGTGTATGATTTAATTTACTTACAATTTATCGACAAACTGTGACCATAGAAATGGTTACACTCTAGAAATAAACGTTATTGGATTAATCGCTAAAAAAAAATAAAAGCAAACTGTGACTATACAAACTGTAACATTTTATCAATGAAATTGAATTGTAAATTGCGTAATTTCATAACACGAAAACTGTGTCTAAACAAATTGAAACATTATACCTATAAAAAAAAAATCAACAACTTACCTTTTTGTGACTTCAAGCCGTGTTTATCCAAATAATAACACTGTTGTTTTAAACTTCGGTCATCACTCTACCACAATCATGTTCTTATTGGTATAGATACAATATTGTATTTAGCGAGTCGATCATAACTCGGTTTAGTAACGCTTTGATTTACCGCTAGATGGCGCAAATCATTAAATTTTACAATAAAAACAAGTCTATCTTGTAGCTTACGTGTGTTTTAGATAGATGGCATTGATACCTCAATTCATGAAAATTTTTGTTTAGTAACGGTTTTACTTTAAAGGTGCGATATATCCATGCGTTCTCGAGAAAAAACGTCATACGAAGAAGGTTCCTTTCTTTTTCTCTCGACCTGTAAAGCAAAAGAGAACCCCTTGTGGTCAAAAGGCGCTTTGAACGAGTGGAACGTACGGTTGTTCTCTAGGGTGATGACAATCGTGTGATATATGAAACAAGCAAACAATAATACACGAACATATTATAAGCGCTATAGATTACGTCGAGCGTTGGCCAAACTGAGTGTGTACTTGCGGCAGAACTCGCAGGTGTGAAATCGCTCTAATGGTAATGTATTACGTGTAAATTATGATTCCACGTCATTTATTGTACTATAACTGTTATAAGGTCTATTATAGGTACCTACTCTAATCAATGAATTCATCACAAAAAGCCATCCATTGTTTTTCCAGTTACCTGGGCAACGAAAAAGAATGGCAAAGACATAGCGGTCGTCAATGGGTACACTTTCTACCATCGAATTAAACATCAGATGACTTCAACATGGAATTGTACTTTCGGACGTGCTTGCAGGGCTCGAATGATCGTTACTAATGGAGCTAGGTACCAGGATCGCCATCTTGTCTCCTCTATGTTGAAGCATACACATCCACCACCTGCTTTTATTATTTGTGACGGAATGTATATAAAAACTGCTGAAGTGAAACCGGAATCTGGACCGCTGGGACCAAACTGACTGTAACCTTTGAAATATTTTGTACATATACGTTAGTACAACATAGATAGAATATTGTGTAACATTAATTGTTTTGTTGCCTTGTATCTTAGTACCTACTTTGTTTGTTGATTTGTAAAATGTGAATTGTTATTTTAGTGATTTTATTTCTTTGAATGACTTTTTTTTAATTCAATATGACGGATGGCTTCGTTGACGGATAGATTAATTTCTTGTTCAGGGCGTTGGGATTGTTCGAAAAAGTTACGGTGGCTGCAGAAAAAACAGAGCTTCAAATGCTTTGATGATTTCTCATCTCCGTAAAAAAATAACTTGTAGGTTAAATGTCGTGATGTTTTCACCACAAAAAAATCATCAATTTCCTTTACAGTTACTTGGACAATGAAGAAGAATGGATCTGAATTAGCTATTGTGAAGGGTTACACTTTCTATTGTCGAGTGAAAAGTCGGGTGACGTCGACTTGGAGTTGTACTTTTGGTCAGAATTGCCGAGCTCGGCTCATCATCACGAATGATGCGGATAATTGGGACCGCCGTGTTATGTCGCACAGGCTGGAGCATAACCATCCACCACCAGCTTACATTATACACAAAGGCTTCTTTGTCAAAATTTAACACCAATTTTACAGTTTTAAGCCCCGTATTCATGGTAAACATTTGTTTAGCAATGCTCATCGAGCGACAGCTTGTCAACATGCTGTTATCAACTGCACCTCACGATGTTGCCAGCAACATGTTGATTCAACAGTACTTTGTTGTTGAACAAATGTTTACTATGAATACGGGGCTTTGTTTACCTATTTTGTGTGCATTTCAAGTCAAGCATAAGTATAAGTTAGTCTGCCGAATGTTTTATAATATTTTTGTCAAATTAAACATTAAACAGCAAAAGGGCTGGTAAATTCTTAAGTATTTAAAAAATGAATAAATATTCGAATTTATATGGCTATTTGATTTCATCTTAAATAAATAAAAAATAGCTATGGTCTCTGCACGCTTCATCTTTTTTACTTAGATAAGTTACGTAGGTAAATGTTGGTTCCTGTAGAAGTTGGGTTTAGTGGTCGCAAGTAGGCAAATCTGTAAGTTTGTACGTAAAGAAGCTACTAAAAGTAGACTGTATTTAGAAAAAAGAAGATTAATAGTAAAACATGACTACAGTATTATGGACGACGAAGCAGAATGGAAAGCAGGTGGCCATACTAAACGGATTTACATATTATCTTCATAAAGTTTCAAAACGAACGTCTCGTGGGAGCTGCTGTAAATGGGGTTGTAATGCTCGGCTCATCGTCACTAATGAGAGGTCCCCTGAAGACAGAAACGTCGTATCAATATCAGACTATCACAAACATTAATAGAATGAGCGTGTCTGACACGTGTCGTGCCAGACTTCGCTATTTAGATGCCAGGATGCTGGCTTGGCACGACCCTTATCTGGACCTTACCTCCTCGCTATACTACAAATACATATTAGTTTGTCTGGTACGATACTAACATGTAAAGCAAACTATTAAACCATTTAAAGCAATTGTAAACACTATTTTTGTTCAAGGTATGAAAGATTATTAATAGCTGCTTGGAAAATTAAAGGAATTATTTTAAGTTACTGTTTTCAATTATCCTCACCTTCTTAAATTTGAATAAACGTTTAATAATTAAAGAAAACTGTATTTAAAATAACCCACTTTTACAAAACATGTATTAATTGTCATTAAATAAAAACCCTATATATACGAATGTATTTACCAAAAAGTATATCGCCTTAACACCTATTTTACGCCAAGACTTCAAGTTAAACCCGACCAGTATACTTCATCATCTGACATCTGCCTAGCCTTTTCCCAATTATGTTGGGGTCGGTTGCCAGTCTAACCGAATGCAGTTGAGTACCAGTGTTATACCGACCAGTATACTTAAACATATCTATTTATTTCCAGTTCTGCAATGGGTGAAGAAGAAAGACGGCAAAGAGCTGGCGGTGGTCAACGGCTACACATTCTACTGTCACAAGAGTAATGTGAAGACTAAGACCTGGAGTTGTACGAAAGGGGGGTTCTGCAAGGCACGTCTGATCATCACCAATGAAATCAGGGCTGCGCACAGAACCGTGGTATCGGCGAAACTTGAACATGTTCACCCACCACCTGCTTTTATTATATCTAACGGGTATTATGTCAAAATATAATAGATCTCCTGAGCCCTTTTCCCAACTATGTTGGGGTCGGTTTCCAGTCTAACCAGATGCAGCTGAGTACCAGTGCTTTACAGGGAGCGACTGCCTATCTGATCTTCTCGAAAATGTTCAGTGACAGGAAATAAATATTGTGTCAAAAACGTACTTAAAATTGTGTCAAAATATTACTTAAAATATTTTTGAAATGCCTACCGATGTGTATTATGTGTAGGTATATTATGATCATGTAATCGGACTGTAGAATTAAACATTAGTCCTATTTTAAAGGACGTAATTTAAAAAGATATGGTCTAATAAGCAGGATATAATTGTCTCATAGTTATTTTGTTGAGCTTTACTGTGTGATGTAAAATTTAAGTTTTCGAACTGAAGAGGAAAGTATGGTACATATTTTTTAGAATACCACTAGGCGTTATGATGATCTCTAAAACTAGATTAATTTTATTTACGTAAAGAGGTGCACAAGTCTGAATTTTTTCTGTATCTTATCCAGCATAATTGCCATTGCCTATCATAGATCTCAATTTATTTTTTTCCCGGTTTTGGCAATTTACTAAAAATATGTGTCCTGTAAAATCTCCTAAATGGCGATACCCATTTTGAGGTGCCTAAAAATATAATGGCGGTCATGTGTGCCATGAACTTTATCCGCATTATTTCCTTCGTGTGCTTTTAGTATTGAATGTTATTGGTAATATTTATTTTTCTACTGTGAGTGTCGTAATTTATTATCTAGCTTATTACTAATTTAATAGACTATGATTTATTTTAAAATGAGGAGTTTTTAATCATTTCATTAAATCATCACAATGGAGATTGTATATGTATAGTGATACTTTATAAAAATTGAAATTATTTGCTTCCTATGTTTGGGTTGTGATAAAAGTTGGATTTACTTTAGTTTCTATGCTTTAAAAAGAATTTTTCCTTTGTATAAGCGATTGTAATGGGACGCCTTAGTAGGCCTGTGTAATGATCTCTTATGAAGTTTCTTATGTAAGAACTGTAGAAAAGTTACTTTGAAATATAAAAATATGGTATAAACGTAAACAATTGTGGCCAAATACTTAATTTGTAGTGACAGCTTAGAGATAGATAAGTACATATTATTAGACTTAACACACAATATGCTCATGAAATATGGGTACTTATGAGTACATAATAATGTAATTAAATTGTGATGATAATTCATTTATGTTTTCATTCAGTGTTCGTCATACAAAGGTCAATTTTTATTATTATCTTAATTATGATACTTGAAATCATTAGCGTCTGAAGTCTAGACAGCGTTCAAACTGCATTACAAAAACACAAACATCAAAATGTATATTTTATTAACCTCTTTTTTGAAAATCGGTTAACAAGATTGAACCAATACTAACACTTTTTTTTCATTGCAGTGATTCTGCTGGCGAAATCCCGTTATTCAGGGAAGCACTTGATCATGTTCAACGACTATACTTACTATTGCAAGAAGCAGTGTAAGAAGACTAAGTACTTCCACTGGTACTGTTCCACACACAACTGTAGAGGATGCAATGCTAAGCTCAAGTTGGATGAAAAGTTTGCCATCATAGGTCTCGAGAATGATCATACGCACCCTCCAGCCAAATATTGCATCCACGATGGCCATTATATAAAAATTTAACGTTTGCACTACATGCAATGTTGTGTAACGTTGCAGGTTTATGTATGTATGTGTAGAAAATATGAGGTACAGAAGACAGCACGTAAACCTACCTCAATCTGTCTTTCTTCAATAGATTTTCAACTTTATCATAATAGTAGACGGTTCATGTTCGATTCGTATTCGGTCCGTGCATCGGAGAGAACATTAATGTCGATACTTTGGCTGATCTCTCTCCGGTCGTCTCGGATTGCCGTCCCATCGGGCTATGAGAGTAAAGGAATAGTGAGTGCACTTATGTCTGCGCAAATGCTCGTGCACTATAGGTAATATTTCCTGCGCATCTGGCTGAATTCCATATATATGAGGACAGCCGTCGTGGCCGAAATCGGCCTTACACTATATTTTGGAATATTCGATTGGTAAAATTTGACAGTTTCGGGTAGGTAGACGTGCTGGGACGTCTGGACTTTCAAGTAGATTTTTTGTTCTCTTCTAACCCTACGTTTGGTTTTACAGTTGTCATACATATGTATATTTAAGTAATACTTTTTATGATTTTTGAGAATGTTTGTATATTTAGATTCCAATGATAACAAGTTTAGCTTCAGCGCCTAAATAAAGGTGCCTCATTAATCAGACCATCCAATTTTTTTAGTAGGTATATTTTATCAACTCTTTTAATAATTATGAGCTTATAAAATATATTTTGGCTATAGTAGTTGCATCGATCTTTTCTTGAACTTTTTTACTTATGTTTTTGTCACATTTATTTTGATTACTTCTTAAGTAGTTTTGAAACAGTTCTGTAGATAGTGCTAAGAAAATAGTACTTGCAACAAATGTAAGTCTCAAAAATATTATATTTATTTTCGTTTTCACACTCATTAGGTACACTATTCTAAGTTTAAAACAAAGATTATGTTTAAAACATGTCCTTAATCACAATAACTGTTATTTTGTACTTCACTGGAACGTTACTTTTCTCTGTTCAATGTAACGTGGCCGTGGTGTCAAATGGTTAGTCATAGCATAGAGTAGAGATCTAGCTATAAGTTTTGCTTTCTGCCTAAGAACATCATATAGGATATTGTTGATATATATTGTGTAATTTTATTTAGAATAAAGGGAATCATAATGTTGTAGTGTTGTTTAATGGAATATGTTAGCGAAATGTACATTAAGCTACCTTGATAAGCTAGTTACTGTTATTTAAAATACGTGCAAGGTAAAAACCGATAAAATTTAGGTATTTTATAGCGAAGTGTTAACATCTCAAATGGTATATATTTTACTACAATTTTTTTCTCAAAAATTACTCCCTACCTACGTCGTATTAATTCAGAATTTATATAAGTACTGATCTTGAAGTTTTGTTTCAGGTTTTCAGTACGTGAGTTCGAGAACGGGCACACAAATGATACTTCTGAACCATTATACCTACGTGAACTTCAGTCAGTCACAGACTTTAGGCAAAATACATTGGCGTTGTTCGTCGAGAAACAGTAGAGGGTGCAAGGCTAAACTGGTGACTGAGAGTGATGGCAAGATGTCAGGGTACACGGTACATAGCCACCAGCCATTTAAGTATACTATAAAAGATGGTATTTATATCAAAATTAACTAAAACTGTACTTATCTGAAACATTTTTGTAAGAAAACTAAAAACCAGGGTCTTATTCCTTGGTTACCGAGACCCCGGATACAGAAATAACAAATCGCACACCTAAACCTAAAGGGGTTACCCAGAAAGATTTTTGAGATATGTATGCCATTAAATTCCTCAAACGAATACCCATCGACCAACAAAACAGATTTAAAAAATATATTTAAGCTGCGTATAAGATTTTTTTTCTATACTTGTATGTACCACGCACAGGGAAAAAGGAATCAGGTTTTCGCCTTTTTGAAATTTTGATTTTTTGAGTTAATGCTCTTTAAATCTAGGTGTGCAAAATATGGGTTTTAGTCGGTAAAAGTCATTCCCTCCCGTTACACACTATCGTAAGTGGAGGGATACTGATGATTTCCCATTAAAGAAAAAGGTTTCATTCCTTTTCATACCAAAATTAACTCGATCCTTTTCAGCAGTTTACCACGACAAACAAAGTTTTCAATTATATAGTAAAATGAAATAGGTTTGATTATCAAAAAACAGGATAGCTCTTCATATTTTTTTATTTTATAGGTATAAAATGAATTGGTGTTAGTAATATAACATATTAATTATAAAATCATGTAGTTTTATTTTATTTTCTTTATTTGGCTCACCAACATTACACGATACAAATATTAAATACACTCATCATAATACAATACTTGCACAGCATGCATTATACTACTAAGTTAAAGTAGTTTGCTATTTAATCGAATTGTTTCTAATATTTTACAAAAGTAAGTAGATTAAGTAGATAAATAGATAGATAAATATATTATATACTTTATTATGCACAACAATTAAAAATCAACAAGAACAAACAAAAATTTTGAAGTCGGTGACACAATGGGCGGTCTTATCGCTAAAAGCCAGTGTACCTAATGAAGTCAGTGTCATACACATTATGTAATAATAAAACCGAAACTTCAAATAATTGATAATACCTAATAAACTAAAATACTCGTTATTAAGCACCCAATTCATATCTTTTATTGTTAACTTTTTTTTTAGTGTCTGTTCCCGTAACGTTAGGCCGTTTCAAATCATCGGTAAGCGAAGTTAACAAGAGTGCAATTCGCGTAGCGTTGACAAGCGGCTCACGCTTCCTCACCATCGCCATCGCGTACTATTGGGCTTGTACCCCTCCTCCCCACGTCATCTTGGCGAGAACGAGTAATCGCGAACCGCAAGGCAACGATGCCGGCCACACACGCTACAGTCTACCGGAGCAAGGTCAACCGAACAATGGAAGCGTTTAAAAAACTGTACAGGTCTATTCCGACACACATTCCGGTCTACCTGCCACCTCTTCGGTAGACCGTAGCGTGTATAGCCGGCACGAATTGCCTACAGGTACACATTATTATCTGCTAGTTTCAATAAACTTTAGATCTGCTTACGTTTCAAGCATCAAGGGTCTTTTTAAGTGCACTCTAAGATGGTTGCTTATTTTACTAGGTTCGAGCTCAACTCTCCCGATGGGCGTCCACACATTGCAGCGATTGCAAAAAATAAATGGAAAGTACCGACAAAAACGTTGTTTAAGCTGCTATAAAAAACTTAAGATATGGGGCTATTCAGTCGCTGAAGCAAGAAATAAGGCTGCACAGGTCAATACCGAGTGCATTCAATGTAAGAAGGCCTATTGTAGGAATTGTTTTATTGAATGCCATCGATAAATCCTGTTTTTTTATTATTATTACTTTAAATAAAGAATTATATTTTGAGGAAGTAAAAGAGGCAGTCTACTGGCTAAATAAACAAATATACCAAATCATAAATATATGTATATTAACTGCATTGTAAATATAATTTATGTCTGTATATAGTGTTTACTTCTATTTATTATTATTTTTAAGGGTTATTAAAATTATCAATATCAGGTTAAAGGTCTGGTTTCATTGAAATATACCTAGGCATAAAAATTATAAAAATAGCGTCATTCAATACAACATGTTTATTTTCTTAACAAAACATAACTTTGGTTAAAAAAAGGATGATTTTTAATTTGTTATGTACCTACCTCCAAATTCAGAAATATATCCTATGTTATTTTTAAACTATGAAAGCCAAGATATTTGAAACTTGGCTGTAATATAAAATTGTATATGTTACAAATATGATGTTATATTTTATGTATTTCAGTGAAGTATGTGCATTCTCGAAGGGGCAAGACAATGGCGCTCTTAGATGGCTACACTTACTCCCATTGTAGTCGAGATAAGAAGAGAAGAACCAATTTCTGGAGATGCTCCAAGCGATACAGTCGGAATTGCATCGCAAAGATTCTTGTTAACAAACATAACTTAGTTGTTCAAGAACGGTCGTGCACTGAACATAGTCATGCAGGCGATAAGTATTTTGTTAGTGAGGATAATCGTTATATTACAATTTAAATATAATAATTTTACTTTTTATTTATTAACCTCTTGAATGCCGCTCATTTGAGAACAATAGAAAATCCATTGTGTCTCGCGTAGATCTGCACATACAAGGGCTCGATTAACATTGAACGGACTGTAATTTTATACGTAATCAATGTGGTTTTAGGTATACATATAATTTTAACTTAATATTTTAAAGTTGTGCTGTTGTTTGTGTGTGTCAATACCAAATATGCAATTGGACAAATAAATGGTTGATTGAAACGTTTTGGTGCGCTTTAATCATATATTTTGAAACAATTCCGCATTTTTATTGATGAGACGTGTGATATATATTATAAAAAAGTCGATAAAATAGAACCGAAATTACTTAAGAACAAATATTTTGCCTATGTTTAAATATGTGTAATAAAGATTCTTAGTCTTATTCTTATTCTTCTTCTTACAGAGATAGTGTTTATAAAATCGCAAAAAGGCAAGCCGTTGGCACTGCTGAACAACTATACATATACTTATCGAAGTACTTCGTTGAAAGGGACAAGTCGGTGGATTTGTACGTCACATTTCAGTAATCAATGCAAGGCGAAAATAGTTATGGATTCATCAAATAATATTGAGGACGCAATTTTAGATCATAGCCATCCTCCTCCCAAGTACCACGTTCATAATGGTGAATATATTAAATATCGATAGTTTTGTTTCATGTTTGAGAGAATCCGTGTTTGTAACTTAATAGAAAAGTATCTCATAGATACTATATATGTACCATTGGATAAGCTAGGAATCTAAAGGTAATTTGATTAACGGTAGTAAGGTAATTTTTCACTTTGCTATTTCTATAATTTTATTATTAAAATGTTTTAACTATTATATAAAATAAATACATTAACAGATACCTTGTCATTTGTATTTTTTCTATGGCTAAAAGACCCTTTGAATTGGCACTGTTTTATTTTATGTTTCTGTTCATTGTGTGTGTTAATTCTTTAGTTATTTCCTTCAGTCTGTACTTTTTCTGTTATCTGATGTGCGTCTTTTTTTGTGCGAATATATTGTTTTCCTTTAGGTATTTTTTTTACCTAAGGCCAATTTTTTGACAATATAGCTTTCATACTAATAAATAACGCTCGTTAATTAATATTGTTTTATCTATTAACAGGTGTCAAGTACATTAAATCGACAAGAGGCCATCCATTACTTCTCCATAAGAGCTACAGATATACGTTTGCTTCTGTGTCCCACTCGAAAGGCACCAGTCGATGGATATGCACGTCACACTTTCAGCATAATTGTAAAGCTAAAATTTGGTTGAATACAAAACAAAATATTGTAGAAGGACCAACTATATTAGAACACACTCATTCTCCACCTAAGCATCTTTCTGATACTGGAGAATTTACACCTATAAAGTTGTGAAACGTACATCTACCATGCAGAACAAAATGACAGGCGGAGGTGCCATAACGGAACATCTAAGAAAGGGCTGGGGACTAGGAACGTTACTGTCTTCGCCCCTATACGCCTTAATCGATTATAGATATCTTAAAGAACCCAAGATTTTCGTTAGTTTGGTTTTGGTCATGCCTACCGTACCTATTTGACCTAGAAGAAGGAGCCTGAACTTCCCTCGTTATGGCATCTCCGTTCATGTGTCCTTACTCCGTGACACGTACGGTGTTAATAATTTATTGATTTATGTAAGCATATATTTTATATACTCTATCTACGTGGACATTTATCCTTTATTTTAATGTATCGTTTAATTTATGAAGACGTATTTTTGTAATAAATATCTTAATTTTAACATACAATTTAAAAGAACATAGGTACTTTGTTTTCTTTGAGACAAAAAAATAGTTATCCTTTTTATTTCGAAATCAAAACTAAAAAAAAAATATTCATGATTGATGATGGCTTAGGCTTTAGTCTGATAAACACGAGCATTGTCATACAGCACCTCGCTTTTTTGTAGGTCCTACTGGGGAATATATCAGAATTGGAAAAGTTTTTTTTATGTAGGCGTTCTCTAAAGTGTGTGCCAACCATCCCGGACGGACGGCAATTGACTGATGAAAGCTCCGAGATTTTATTCTGTGACAATAAAATATACTAACATCTAAAACATAAATTCTGTGTATTTTTTTTGAACCACGTTACTTATATTTTCAAAAAAGCTTGCGTTCTAAAATATGCTACAGTTCCTAGACCAAAATAATTCTCTGGTAATGGCCTATGACTTTTGACAATCATTTTACTAGATCATGTCACGAGATTTTAAGATGGCGCTGCATTGCCGAGCGTATCATTAAGTAACTATTTAAGAAGGCTATGTTTTGTTACAGGTATCAGGTACATCACCTCGAAAAAGGGTAATAGATTGTTGTTATTTAATGATTATCCCCACTACCATCAGCGGAGTCAGTTAAAAGGTACCAACCACTGGCTTTGTACGTCTGCTAGCAGTAAATTGTGCAGAGGAAGAGTCATCGTCGACAGGGAAAATACCATTAAAACTTATAATGACCATAATCATCCTGCGCCCGTATATGTCATTTCTAAAGGAAAATATATAAAACTGACCTAATTTTGTTCAGTGACCTTTCAAGCATTTTTAGTCCTTTTGTGGTTTTTTGCAAAAATGTCATGTCAAAAAAATCATAAGCGGTATCCGGTTAGACTGGAAGCCGATATCAACATAATAGTTGGGAAAAGGTCCGTCATCAAATGATGATGCGGCCTTTAATAATTTTGTAGTTAATGTGTTAGCAATTTTAGCCTTGTGTTAACCTAGGATTTTGTCTATAAAATAACGATAAAGAATTAAATAACGTATTCATTTAAAAAAAAAACAATTGTTTTATTTAACTAAACGCAATTTCATACTGTTCTGCTATGTTCCTATGAGCTACTTGACAAAAAATGTGGGAAAGCGAATTGGTACATCAAATTAAAAAGACCATCTTCGATTAACGAGTAAGACATGTCATTATGTATCACGCGTATGTTTGGTTTTGATGTCTTTTCAAACCTTACGTTTATATTTAATAAGGTTTTTGTTCACCCAGGTATTAAATACATCAGCTCCAAAAAAGGAAATCAATTGTTATTATATGATGATTATCCTCACTACATACGACGAAGACAACAGAATGGTACCAGTCACTGGGTTTGCACGTCAAATAAAAGTAAAATGTGTAAAGGAAAAGTTTCTGTTCACAACGATATCGTTTTGTTTTATCATCCTCATAATCATCCTTCGCCTACATATTATATTTCTAGGGGAGTTTATATCAGAATTAGTTAATACGTTTTTTTCCGCACGGTTTTCCCGAGCTACACCGCTCGTTCCGTACGTTTAAATCGACATTTTTTTACCATTAGTTGTCAATTTTTTGTAATAAATTCAATTAATTAAATAATGTTATACCTATGAAATATTGTTTTCCGTTATTCCTCAGTTTCTGCAGTTACTTTTCGTCAATATATTATAATTGAAATATGTATAACTGTATTAATTCGTAGTAAGTGAATCGATCTCATCTATGTACCTAAGTTAAATAATAATTTTGTAATTATAAATAGTGTTAATGTTTGCATGCCGAATGGTCAAATGTGGCTGACCTTTATTATTTTAAGACCTTTGTATATACTTTGTATACCCATATTTGTCTCGAAAATGAGTATTTTAATTGCCCACTAGTTTCTAATTATTTCGTTCTGTGCGACTCGTTTACCCTACACCGTGTATGAAGTATTTACCACAGTGATATAAGAAGGTGACATGAAACGAATATGTAATGCTCTAGAATGCTCCAGAACTGCTTCCAGGTTTGAACTTAATCAGTCGGAGCTAAACTTAATGTTTTTTATTTTCAGGTTTCAAATACATTAAGTCATTAAGGGGTAATAAGTTGATACTACACAAAGATTATGCTTATTACTACCAGCGAAGTTCTCAGTCAAGGTCTATTGAACATTGGGTCTGTACCTCCAGCCGAAGCAAGAATTGTAAAGGAAAACTGGTACTGGATGAAAGTAAAAACATTGTATCTGCTAACTTTTACCATAATCATACACCGCCGAAGTTCCATATAGTCGGCGGAGTTCACTTTCGATTGTGAAGTAGGATTAAGGCAACTTATAGATCCTGTCCGGGATTGTTCGAAAGAGTTACCGCGGCCCTGGTAGATAAAGGGCTTACGAAAGAACATGAGAGGTTTAGGCAACTCATAGATAGTATAAATTCGTATAGTATACACGCTAATAATAGCATAATAAATGACTACTCTCTACATTAGTACACGGGTTTGAATGTCGTCAATTTCTTCCTTCCTACCTTCTTACTCCTTTCTACTATTCTTATAGCTTCTACAAAAATAAAAATATGGTATCTAATAAGGACTGTTTATATTTCGAATTATAGAAAATACTTAAAAAAAAAATGATTTTTTTTAGAGTTTCATTAATCAAAGTAACGATTTTATTGGATTTCAATTCTTAATCGTACGAATAGGCAGTATTGTAAGGGTGTTATTAGACCAATCGATCAATCGTCGATCGACGCCATCGATCAACGTCTATCGATGTCGATCGACTGGTCTAATAGCTTTACTTTACTGGTCTAATAGCGGGTGACGTGACGGCGGCGTCTACTAATCCATTGATCCATCGATCGATGCCGTCGTTCGACGATCGATCGACGTCGACCACGATGATCGTATACAAAGACAATGTGCATGTATATTTACACACAAGTATGCCGCAACCGCTTCCACGAGATCATTTATACTGCTTTTACTGAATTTATTCCCTTTTAGATTACAAATTCATAAAATCAGTGAGGGGTAACCAGATCATTCTGCATAGAGATTACACTTATTACTGTGCTAGACGCGTACGGAGTAAGGGCACGGTGCATTGGCTTTGCACATCGACGCGCAGTAAGGAATGCCGAGCGTCCATTATCCTGGACATCAATTCTAAGGCGATAATTGACACCAAGCACGACCACAACCATCCTCCCCCCACATACTCCGTACACAATGGAGAATATGTCAGAAGTTGGGAAAAAAATAAAAATTGATAATTTGTAATGTGCGATTTTTGTGTTCTAATGCCATAAAGGGACAATTTTTTTCTTTTTTTTGCAAAAGGGGTTAAATGTCTCATTTCCTCGTTTTTTTTTTTTTTTTAATTTATAACATTTTATTAGTTGTATTAGTTTATAAAAATAGTAACGTAATAAATAATCGAAAGAAATTAATAGCATTGTTTCTTTTCCAAACTGGATTTATGCCCCTGTGATACCCACCCATTTAATAAGTACGTATTCTTCAAAACAACGGTACTCGTATTACCTCGTGGTATGTCAGTGCACAGATAGTTGTACGCGAGACACAATTGATTTTCTATTGTTTTATAATTAATGACATAAAGCGGTTAAGCAGTTGTTAATATCTAAACAATTGTTACAGGTTACAGATACATCAAATCCGTGAAAGGCAAGCCCATGGTTCTGTACCATGGATATACTTACTGCCACCATAACAAGTTTGAGAAAAAAGGCACTGACCACTGGAAATGTTCATCGAGGCGAAGTAAAAAATGTCCAGCTAAGATAGTGATAGACAATCTTGGAGTTATAACCCATGGTAACCATAGCCACACACATTTGCCACCGACCTTCCATGTCCTAAACGGAGAGTACATCAGACAATATGATAAATTTAAAAGGATGAAGAAAACTTAAGTGTTTGACAACGTTGGAATTGTTGACCTATAGCAGTGGTTCTTAACCGGTGGTCCGCGGACCACTGGTGGTCCCTGGAGGCACTCCAAGTGGTCCGTGAAGCTTAGCTTCCGCGACGTTGCTATACCTTATCTAACTTATAATTTTTATCGACTTATAATTGGGAGCGGGGGTTTTAGCATGGACGTATATCGGGTGTGTCGTACCTAGTCCCCCCATTCTTGAAAATGTATGTTCGGGCTACATTTTACGTAATTTTGGTTTTGAGTCTTAAAAAATAATTAAAATTTCGCGCTCGCTTCGCTCGCGTATTTAGAAACTGTATGCAATTAATTTTGCATTTGTCAACAAACAAAAAGTTAAGTACGTTTGGGCTACATTTTACGTAGGTACTATTTGGCTGAAGTCTGATAAAAATTTCGCGCTCGCTTCGCTCGCGTATTCAGAAACTATATTTCCTTGTTTTGGCATTTCTCAACAAACAAAACGTTAAGTACGTTTAGGCAAAATTTTACGTAATTTTTGTTTTAAGTCCGATAAAAATTTCGCGCTCGCTTCGCTCGCGCATTTAGAAAATACATACATAGGCAACTTTTCCTTTATTTGCATTTGCTTACCTACACAACTGCCGACATGCGACCCAAAAATTCAGATTTTTTTTGATAAATAATAAAGAAATGAGTGCTAATTTCGGTAAACTGATGAGGTGGTCCCCGGCAAGACAAACTTTGTTAAAGTGGTCCCTCATGTCAAAAAGGTTAAGAACCACTGACCTATAGTAATAGGTTAACAGGATTTTATATATAAATCTATGATATGGATCATAGATTCCAGTACTGTTGCATAAATCGGCAATGCGTGGCATCGGCATGAGTCCAAAAACAGACACTAGACGTCTATAGCGGTCCTGTATGTATCAGACGTGAACAAAAAAAAACCTTCGATATTTTGGAAACTTGAAGCAAAGTAGCACACACTTATTATACTCACACATGAAAAAGCACTCAACTGATTGTATTTCTTTTTTGGCTTTACACAAAATCACTTGATTGATATCAAAATCACTTGATCCTACAAAACGCTAAAGTTTGTATGTATGATTGTATGTTTTTCTTTCATGCAAACCTTACTGCATGGAATTTGATGAAACTTGGCAGTAAAATGATACTATACTATACGATATTATACATCAGAATAACATATTGGCTACTCTCGGTGAAACCGCTGCGGAAGCTTGGCTTTCAAAATCTGTTATTTAATCAAATAAAAACTAAAACACAATAGGTTCTTATTCCAATGGGGCCCACCGGGTCCAAAACCTGCCGGGGCTGCGAGATTGTATCAAAGGGTGGCCCTGATACATGTAGGTTTTAAGAAGGAACATGGTGGGGTTTAGTCAATAGAAGTCGGACACTCCCTCACGCTGCACCCCTCAGCGGCAGAGGTCATTTGATGAATTCCCACGAATTAAAGTCCATTATTATTCTTGTAAATTGTTTTAAATATCTTCAGGTTGTATATAGGCAGGTTCGTGAAAGTGCTCTCTCACTGGGACACATATACGTCCAATTTCAGGTGGTTACTCCGAGTGACAGAACACCTTTAAGTATTTAAATTGTTGTATAGTGTTTATATTAGATTTTATTATCAAATTTCAGAACTAGCACAATAAATTTATAATCGTAGCATTTGTAAACTATAAGTTTTAATACATACTTAAATAAACTTACCTATAAGGTATTAATAAGTAACTGACTTATTTTACTGAAAAACAAATCTACAGTTCCTAAAATAATCTAGATTTTTACCTAAAATTATTTTAGTTAACCGGTTTTTACAGTTACATAAGATCTAGAAAGGGCATGCCTCTGAAACTTTACAATGGCTATACATCTGAGAACCAAACCTTAACGCAGTTAAACGTGTGGAGTGAACAGATAAGCGGGGCTATACTAGCGAAGGTCGTTATTACCACATCTAGGTTTAACTATACATTACATAAAAAGTACGTGTTACAACCTAAAACAATAATCTTTGCCGATTACGCCATCATGTTCAAAAAATGATGTGACTACAAGTAGCTAAGAATGTTATGGTTGTGAGATCTTATGAGTTTTATATTATCTTATAAGCCCTACTGTTACAGCCTTTTTATCGTTCCACTGCTGGGCTCGGGTCTCCTCTCACACAGAGAAGACCTAGGCTTAAATGATTCCTTTTAGGGCTTTTGATTTAATTTGTATTGAAAATATTTTATTTTTCAGGAATCCAATACATAACATCGCGAAAAGGCAAGCTGTTGATTCTGCACGAAAATTACACTTACTTCAATTCTAGTTCGTGTGGCAAAGGAATTGAAAGATGGCGGTGTTCAACTAGCGGATGTAAGGCGAAAATAGCAGTCAATAGTGCTGGCAGAATAGTAATGGCCGCTACGGAACATGATCACGCACCACCTAGATTTTATGTGTCCAACGGTAAATATATCAGGCTGTAATGAAAAGGATTTTTTTTTTGCAAATAAAATACTTTGTCTGTTTACTCTCTCTCTTTGTATCTATCCAAGTTTGTACAGTTTTCTGGTGTTTTTTGAATGATGAATTTTCAAAGTAAATTGATTAACCGTGATTAATCCTGACCATTGTCATGCTCCACCAAATTATTTTGTTCACAACGGAAAATACTTTCTTTCCCGATAATCGATGACCGGTAATCGATGGTGTTCATTTTTTGTTTTTCATTAAATATCAAAAGTTAAATACACTGTTCTATTTTTTTGTTTCATATTTTTACGCTGGTAATTAAACTTTTTTAGATTTGAAATTAACGATTTAATATTTCAAATATTACAATAAATAAATTAAAAGAAAACTTCTGAATACCCCCTGTCATCATATGCCTAGCTTTTTTCCATATGTGTTGGGGACGGCTTCCAGACTAAGCCGGATGCAGCTGAGTGCCAGTGTTTTACATAGAGTGACTACCTATCTGATCTCCTCCACCCAGTTACCCGGACAAACCGATAACGCTTAGTAAGACTGATTGTCGGACTTGCTGGCTTCTGTAAAGACTGCCAAAGGTGTATTACAGACAATAATGCTCCTATGAAATGATGATTTATGTTTTTTTTTCAGACTTTCAATACATAAAATCACAAAAGGGCAAGCGGTTGATTCTGTACGATGGTTACACCTTTAATTTCACCCACCATTCTTCGATAAAAAACACTGATTACTGGCAATGTTCAAAACGAACGTGCAAAGCGAAATTAGTAGTAAATTGTTATGGGAAAATTATCAGGACTATGGATCTGGAACATGATCATCCGCCTCCTAGGTTCTTTATTCGCGATGGACAATATATCAGATTATAATAACTTATAACGTATATACATTTTACTCACAAAAAGTTGTTTAGTTTAAGTTCTGTAATTATTCATTTGTTTTCCGATTCCACTGCCGTGTATCATGTAAGTATTATTGTAATGTGTGCGCATTATACATATACCGTTTATTTACAATATTTAACCGTCTTTTATTAAAATTCTAACAAACCACGACTATTTGGTATAAAATATAATAAGATATTCTGTTTTGTTTCAGATGTAACGTACATAGATTCAAGGAGGGGAAAGAAGTTACTTAAGTACCAGGAGTACACATATAACTTCACGTACCACAACGCTAAAATGAACACCAAGCTATGGAGATGTCCAGGGCGTACCCGCGGTTGTAAGGCGAAAATAATTGTAGATTGTCACGACAAAGTGGTTTCTGGTACATTGGAACATGACCACCCTCCACCGAAATATATTTGTGTTAATGGAATGTATATACTTTTGTAGGGACACATGTAAGTGTGTATGGTAGAGTGTGAGGTAGGCAAAAACGTGTGAGAGCGTGAGGTGTTCGAGGCACGGTCAGTTACTGCGCACTGGTCCGAGTGAAGGGTTCGATCTGGGCGTTTACCCGAAATATATCAGGTATCCGAACACCGTGTTTCTCTCAACCCCCTGGGCCCCACGACCAGAAGAGGTAGTACTCACTTAGGGATCCACCCAACAACCGATCCCTAAAATAGCATGGTTACAGTTAAACGTTACAGTTCTTATATGCCAAACGATGAAAAAAATGTGAACAAAAAGTTTTACTTGCCGATATCGGGTTGAAGAGGTAAGATAGGCAGTTGCTCCATGTGGTGCTTAAGTATGTTCCGTCGGACTGGACGTCAACCCCAACATAATTGCAAAAAGACCGGGCAGTAAATCATGATGTGTTTTGTTTCAGAGATAAAGTACATAGATTCACAGAGGGGAAAGAAGTTAATTATGTACAGACAGTACACATATAACTACGTGCGCCATAACGCTACAATGAACACCAAGCAATGGGTATGTCCAGGGCGGTCACGCGGTTGTAAGGCGAAAATAGTTGTAGATTGTCACGACAAACTTGTTTCCGGTACATTGGAGCATAACCACCCTCCACCGAAATATTATTGTGTTAATGGAATTTATATACTTGTGTACTCAGATCAAAGAACTAGGCAGATAGAACGTGCGGGAACAACAAAGTGAAGCCAGTTTTTTTTTATGTGTGCGCGGCAGATAAGTGGCGCCGTGTAGGGACACGTGCATCTGTGTGCGTTTACGGTTGCTAGATACTGAGAAATACTCCCATATTTTTGTTCAGTTAAATTGTTCTCAAATATTGTACGTAAACACAGTTAATTACAAGAAAAATATAATTTACTTATAATAAAAAAATAACAAGTTTGATTTAAATAAAACTCATTATCCCCTTTATTAAATACCTATGTATGCCTACAACTTTCAAAGGTTGCCCTCGATTTCTCAGGGTTTCCATCATCAGATCCTGACCTGATTACTATGGGACCAACTGGCAACTATTCCGCGTCGAACAAAAAAAAATCACGTAAATCGGTCTATAAACGTCGGCGCAATCGATGTACATAACTACATACATATTGAGAACCTCCTCCTTTTTGGGAAGTCGGTTAAATATATTCGTCATGAATTTCAATGCACCATCGATGTTTTTTTATGCACAATACACATTCCCCTAATTCAGGGTAATTTTCCCGTCATAGCTACTAGCAACACAGACGATTTACTGGTAAGGTTTTGTGTTTCAAGTGAGCCGAAAATATTTTATGGAAAATATATACGAAAACAATAATACACCATGTCATTAAAGTTGTCTCAAAAGGGCTTCAGCGTGTTGGCTTCGGCCCCACGTTCGCCTCCCAAAAATCCGGGACTCTATAGTCTTGTTTTCTTAGTTTTTGTGAACAACTTTTGCAGTGTTTAAACACAAGTTGGCATATTTTGAATTTTAAGGACAAATCACTAGTGACGTGTGAGCGAGCCGATGCGTAGCTCGGTACTGTCGCGAGTTTCTATTAGCTTTTCTTTTTGTATTTGCTTTGGTGGACACACTCGTGTTCTGAGCACTCTATCTGCCTATTTCTTTGATCTGAGCTTGTGAAATAATTTTATTATTGCATTTACTTTTTTGTAACTGTAAAATATCGGCGTCAGCTCGTCATTTTTAACGGGTTTTATAAATAATATTAAAATATGATAATTAAAATATGATGATGAATATACCTTTGTTTTGGTACCCAATATTTTATTTGCTCCATGTGGTGTTTAAGTATGTCCCGTCGGATTGAAAGTCGACCCCAACATAATTGCGAAAAGGCCATGCAGTAAATGATGATGTGTTTTGTTTCAGAGATAAAGTACTTAGATTCGAAGAGGGGAAAGAAGTTAATTATGTATAGACAGTACACATATAACTTCATGCACTACAACGCTACAATGAACACCAAGCAATGGGTATGTCCAGGGCGGTCACGCGGTTGTAAGGGGAAAATAGTTGTAAATTGTCACGACGAAGTTGTTTCCGGTACATTGGAACATAACCACCCTCCACCGAAATACTATCGTGTTAATGGAATTTATATGAGATAAAATAAATAAATAAATATAAGTGTGTAAATAATTTAATTATAGAATTTACTTTTTTGTAACTGTAAAATCTCGACGTAAGCTGGAGGGAGCGACTGTCGCAACCCAGTGCAGGGCACGACACCGTAGTGCCGGTAAGTCCTCTCTTTGAGGAGTGGCTCGGGAGGAGTCATGGCGCCCCCACGTACCGCATGACGCAGGTCCTCACGGGATACGGTTGTTTTGGGAGGTACCTGCATCCAATCGGTCGTGAGGAGGCGCCGGGAGGACAAGGTGGACCACACTATCCAGGTGTGCCCTTTGTGGGAAGGGCACCGCCGGGTCCTCGTCGAGGCTTTAGGCGGCGTCGATCTCTCGCGTCCGGCCCTGGTTCAGGCCATGGTCTGGGGTGAGAGGGAAACAAAACGTTTTACTTGCCGATATCGGGTTGAAGAGGTAAGATAAGAAGTTGCGCCGTGTGGTGCTTAAATATGTTCCGTCGGACTGTAAGTCGACTCCAACATAATTACAAAAACACCGGGCAGTAAATGATAATGTGTTTTGTTTCAGATGTAAAGTACATAAATTCAAAGAAAGGAAAGAAGTTAATTATGTACAAAGAGTACACATATAACTACTTGTACCATAACGCTAAAATGAACACTAAGCAATGGATATGTCCAGGGCGGAACCGCGGTTGTAAGGCGAAAATAATCGTAGATGGTCACGACAAAGTCGTTTCTGGCACATTGGAACATAACCACCCGCCACCAAAATATTATTGTGTTAACGGACTTTATATACAAGTGTAAATAATTTTTGTTCGGTTGTGAAACTTGGAAACTAACTAAGCAGGATATATAAGCAGGATATATAAGCAGGATATATAAGCAGACTGGAGGCTTTTGAGATGTGGAGCTGGAGGAGGATGGAGAGAATTAGCTGGACGAAAAGAGTTGCTAACGAGTAAGTACTTAACAGAATAGGAACTAAGAGACAACTATTGCAAAATATAGAGAACAGGAGAGGAAAAATGATGGGACACCTTAAACGTCACGATGATTTTATAAAAAAAAGATCCGGACGAATTGAGAACCTCCTCCTTTTTGGGAAGTCGGTTAAAAACATCGTGGAAGGGAAGGTCGAAGGAAAAAGAGGAGGGGTCGTCCAAGATATAGCTACATCAAGCAAATTAAAGATGTTGAATTGAAGGTTGTGACGTATAAGGAAGTTCAGGAGTTGGCACTAGATAGTCGTAAATGGAAGGAGCTGCACCGACAGGAGCTGGGATCTTAAATTAATGATGATGTAAATAATTTTATTATAGAATTAACTTTTTTGTAACTATGTTTTTTGTAAATCACGTCGTCATTTTCAACTGGTTTGATAAATATTAGGTACTTAGAGTAGGTATTTCAAGCGATAAAAGAATTGGAATGATATACTTTACAGAATATGTACCTTGCAAATATGTATCGAAGGCTGCATTTTCTATTAAAGCGATCAAAATTAATAAAATTGTTTTATGTATTTGATGACCTGTCAATTCTAAAAAGAAGCTTTCAGTTTATAAAACTCTATACAAAATATCATAAATAAAAATAAAAAAACTATAAAATTCAAAGTGACAATAGAATATATGGATACCCAAAGTAAAACAATAACATGAACCTAGCAGTCACTTTGTTTTATTAAGAATTAGTTTATTTATAATTCTCTTACCTATTAAAGAAGACAAACTTATGTATGTGTTTTTTTCAGAAGTCCAATACGTAAACTCGAAGAAGGGTAAACAGTTAATCCTGTACGGAGGTTACACATTTACCTTCAAATACCATTCTCCGGTCAAAAACACTGATTACTGGCAATGTACGAAACATACGTGTAAGGCGAAGTTAGTAGTAATTAGTAATGGAACAATTAAACCCGTGGATTTGAAACATGATCACCCGGCACCTAGGTACTTCGTACATGACGGAGAATATGTCCGAATGAATTGTTCTTGACATTTTAACTAATACATGTATTTGATGTACAAACAGTTTTTTTTTTTCAATTGCATGTTTAATTATTGAAGGGTAGAGACGTAGTAACTATTTAGTAATCTGTGGTAAAGATCAATCCTGGACTCACAAACTAGAGTATTTTTTTTTATATATATGTTATTGACTGATTCACTTAATTTATATCAGGGAGATACTCAACAAGAATATCCAATTTGGTACAGTCGACCGTAATATAGTTGGGGAAAGGTCAGGCAATTGATGATCATTTATGTTTCAGAAGTCAAGTACATCAATTCAAAGAAGGGAAAGAAGTTAATTATGTATAAAGATTACACATACAACTACGTGCATTATAGCGTTAAAATGGATACAAAACAATGGATTTGCCCACGCCGGAAGAGAGGTTGTAGGGCGAAATTAGTAGTGAATAGTCACGATAAACTCGTTTCTGGTGAATTAGAACATAACCACCCGCCACCAAAATATTACTGTGTTAATGGATTTTATGTACAATGCTAAACAGTTGTATTTGTTTTTATTTTCTTACTGTAAAAATCTTCTTAACCTAACTTCATAAACAAGTGTTTCTACTTAATAAAGTACATATATACAAAATATTGTACTTCAAGAGATATATTTTCTATTAAACTTTCTTTTCTATTAAACAAAGGCTCTTCTTTTACTGTAAAAATCTTTTCATAACCTAACTACATAAACGTGTGTTTCTTCTTCTTCCTCTTGCCCTGTTCCCAATTTTATTTGGGGTCGGCGCAATAAGTCATCCTCTTCCATTTTCCCCTGTCACTCGTCATACTGACACTCACTCTCTTCCTATTC
This sequence comes from Helicoverpa armigera, assembly GCF_030705265.1. NCBI lineage: Eukaryota > Metazoa > Arthropoda > Insecta > Lepidoptera > Noctuidae > Helicoverpa > Helicoverpa armigera. Next base: position 2,560,355 of record NC_087133.1, on the reverse strand, counting down.
ATGTCATCTTTCAGGCAATCCATCCATCTTTCTTAGGTCTTCCTCTCCATCCATCTACATTCATACATTTTATGCCTAATTAAACTTCCTTTTTACTTAAAAGAACTTTCTTTTTATTCCTTTTTCAGAGTTTCAGTACATAACATCGCCACGCGGCAATAGGTTAATTTTTAACATACAACACATATAAGTTCCAATATCATTCCGCTAGAAGAAGCACAGACTCCTGGTGGTGTTCCACTGGTAAATGCAGTGCCAAACTAATAGTAAATGGTGATGAAGAAATTGTAGTTTCCAATCTTAACCACGACCATCCGCCTCCTAAAATATATGTTAGTAACGGAACATATTGTAGACTAAATTCACTTAATAACATTTGAGTGTTTCAATAAAAAAGCTATTAAAAAAATGTCGCTTTATTTATCATTCTGCTATCAAAAACACTGATTCCTGGTGTATAAATAAAATAATATAAGTACTAGTTTCATTAATTTTGATGCCTAACATGTAACATTTTAATTTACCTACTTAATGATGACTATTTGTTTTATTTTTTCAGTCGTCCAATACGTAATATCAAAAAAGGGAACGCGGTTAATTCTTTACGAAGGTTACACCTACAATTTCAATTACCATTCTGCAATCAAAAACACCTTCTACTGGCAATGTTCAAAACATACGTGCAAGGCGAAATTAGTAATAAATTGTTTTGGGCAAATAATAAACGTTTTTAAGGACCATGATCATTATCCTCCTAAATTCGCTATTCGCGATGGACAATATATAAAACTGTAAATACTCTTTCTATTATAATCAATACATTTTATTCATGAACAGGTTTTTCAATATTTTACAAATACCTCATCTTCTGTCTGGCCTTTTCCCAACTATTTTGGAGTCGGCTGTCAGTCTAACCTAATACAGCTGAGTACCAGTGCTTCACAAGGAGCGACTGCCTATCTGACTAAGAAAAATACTAGTATCAAAGTACCTACTGTTTGTACCGTTTGGCAAAACATACCTTTAATTTTAAAATTATCTTCTAAAATACATATATGTTTTGTTTCAGTTTTAAAGTACATACGTTCAAACAGGGGAAGGCAGCTTGTTTTTTATAAGCATTACTCATATTACTTCATGCGACATAACATTACATTGAACACTAAGCTATGGAAGTGTCTGGGCCGCGTGCGTGGTTGTAAGGCGCAACTACTAGTAGATTGTCACGACCAAGTCATTTCTGGTGAATGTGAACATAACCACCCGCCACCATATTTGAATCACAGACCTTATCTGTAAACCTGAATAAATTATTCATAATTAATTATTAGCTTTACTTGCTCTGTATATCTTTCTCGGGGTAAGCTTGAAGAGTAAGTTAGTTCTTCTCCACGGGACCTCTTTGAAACCTTGTAATTAGCTTGACGATTCGAAAGAGCTCAATTTTGACTCCGACTTTGAACCATGTACATTATCAACTTTATATTTAATAACTGAACAAAAAAAAAACAAATATGTGTGACTATTTATGTGTCCTTCTTTCTTTATTTAGGGGCTATTAGGCGTATTTCTAACCTATAAAAATGTACTCTAGCAACAGGAATTTTTTTACTGAGGAAATAAAGAAAATTGTTTCATTCATGGCCTACATATTCTAGAAGTATGCATCATCTCCCGCTTGGCGTGAACAATTTTGATGCGGTTTTCAGCATGGTATTTGTCAGATTCAGGAGAACGTTTCAGGTATATTATTGAAGTCGTATTTTTCCAGATTTCAAATATATAACCTCAAGAAAGGGCAAGCGAATAATTCTACATAAAGAGTATACTTACGGGTTCAATTATCATTCTTCTGTAAGGGACACTGACCACTGGAGATGTACCTTTAAGTACTGTAAGGCAACGTTAGTAGTGTACTCTAAAGAGACAATTGTAGGTGAAAAATTTCTTCACCACCATTCGCCGCCCAAATATGTTGTATGTAACGGAGACTATGTTCGAATCAAATGATTATATTTTTCTTAATACATACCACGGAGAACAAAATGTATAGCGGAGGTGCCATAACGGAAAATCTTCTAAGAAAGTAGCCCGCCACAATGCGGGTGTGCTGGGGATGAGGAACGTTGCTCTCTTCGCCCTTTATAAGCCTGTCTGGTGACCGACCATTTTTGTAATACCAAAAATCGTTGACAGTTCACTCGTAACTGATTGTATAGATCATATACACCTTACCTACTTGATCTAGAAGAAAGCGCCTGACCTGACCTACCTACATTATGGTATCTCCGCTCATCTTTTCTTACTCATTGATACATGGAAATATGTGTTTAATTGATAAGATATAATGTAATATCTGAGAGCATATAAGGTATGGTTTGTGCTTATTAATTTTCAATATGTGTATTGTATAATGATACAGTTTATTATTTCGCAAAGAGATACAACCTATTGTTAAAAAAAAATGTGTTGTAATATAGCATGTTTTCTATTATTTTCTAAAATTTTGTTATATCTATGTCTGATAACAATTTTGGTTATTTGGCAACAAAAGTTATATAGATATGAAAGTAAAACCACGCACTTATCTTATTAAAATATTATTTCGCTTGTTTTATTTTTATATAGCATTTCCCAAAAGAGACAGAAAGTAATAATCAATTTATATAATAACTCTTTGTTAATAATTGAAACTTACGCATTTTTTTTTTCAGATTACAAATTCATAAATTCGTCAAGAAATAAGAAGTGTGTTCTGTACAAAGATTATACATACAACTTAAGCAGTCGTTCTTCTAAGAAAGAAACGAGCCTATGGACTTGCACTGGAAGGACCTATCAAAGTTGTAAGGCAAAGCTGTTGATACATTCTGATGGTAGAATTATATCTGGCATGACAGACACTCATACACATCCACCGCTCAAGTTCTTTGTCTGCAGTACTGGAAAATATATTAGAGTAAAATAATGTTTAGAAGGCCATTGAAGCACCCTAAAATCTGCCTAGCCTTTTCCGAACTATGTTGGGGTCGGCTTCCAGTCTAACCAGATGCAGCTGTGTATGTAGGAACCAGTGTTTAACAAGGAGCGACTGCCCTGTCTGACCTCCTCAACCCAGTTACCCACGCAACCCTTGGTTAGACTGGTGTCAGACTTATAACGACCACTTGTTGTAATGTAAATTTTGACTGTATGTTAGCATGTACTTCTTAACTTAAATTTATTATGGAGCGAAACTGTGTAGCTTATCCTAATCTCAAATCAATTAAATGTTTTCCTTTTAGAAGCACATAATTGTATCCTACGTGGATTGTTATGATTGTACTTTTTTGTTAATAAGTAGTAAAGTCATTAAGTAGTAACTTTGATGAACTTAATAAAAAATAATGATTTTCTTGTACCCACCATTTATTGTTTAATTTATAATTTTATATCGTGTTTAAAATCAAGTACTTTTTAAATAAATAATCCTGTAACCGATTATGCCCTTGGCGGTCGATTTTCATGTTATTTTTCTTCTTATCTTTGGCTTTCGAAAAGGTTAACTCCTTCTTTTCTGTCTGTTTATTAATATTTCATAAAAACTACATATATTTATATAGCCTGGCATGTAATACCTGTTTCCTAAATTATTCATATTCTTTTATAAAAATTTTCAGATTTAAGATATTGTTTATATGTTTCAGATTATATCGTGATTAAAACTGCACATGGGACGAAGCTGATTATGTATAAGGAGTACACTTACTGCCGAGCTCGTGTGGTCCAGTCCAGGAGTCTTGAACATTGGAGATGCACTTCTTGTGCACACAAGCACTGTAAAGCGAAAATAGTCCTGAGTTTAGACATGAAAATCCTTTCGGTTCACGACGACCATAATCATCCTCCACCAAAGTACTATTATCGTAATGGACAGTACATTAAAGTATATTAAAGCGTGTTTAGAGTCAAAGCGTCGTCCAAAGGTCATGTTTGATCTTTTAGCTTTTCAACTAATTCGTTTTTTGCTAAATTAACTTGGTGTTCAAAATTACTAGGAACGGTATTGTAAAAATTGACTTCCTATATTTTAGCAGTAATTGGATCGTATGTTTTCTTTGTGAGCCTATTTAATAAATAAAAGAATTTACTTAAAGATTTTATGTGATTCATGTTCAAATTATGTTGATCATATTAATTTTATCATAATAAATAGACAATGCTTTTAAGACGCTTATATTTTGTAATGAACCCCTTACTTATACCTTTTTTTTAATTGTTAATTATATGCAATCGGAAATTAGACTTTTCAGCTGGACACAAAGTCGGTGTTTACAAGTCCGTTGTCTGTGTTTATTTTTAGTAAAATTCGAAATTAGTAATAGGTACATATATAGATTCACCCGTGTCTTATGGCCTTCTCCTAATAGCCAAATATTAATCAAGGTAGCATTGTAATAGTGTAAGTATTCTTGAAATAATTCCGCTAGTAATTGAGTTATTTTTTCATACAGGCATACATAAAAACTCTTTGTAATAATTTATAGTGTAGATGTAGCTGCTATTTTTACTGCGCCTTTTATACGTTCGTTAATTGCACATGAAAACGAACTTGCAGACGACAGTGAAACAGAGATAATATCTACTCCAAAGTACAAAGGAGAGAGGTATAAGATAAAAACGCCTTCTTTAAAGAAGAGACGAGAAGGAGCAAGTCATATGCCTGTAGTGTCGGAAAAGTATGGTAGATGTCGCCAGTGTTGCAAGAAGAAGTCTCGCACTGTATGCAGTTCTTGCAAAATCTGTTTATGCTTCACTGTGCATAGGAATTGCTTTAGAGAGTTCCATGTTTGCTAAATTGTTTTTTTGTTTTTTGTTTTATGGCTTGATTTCATTTTGTTGCCATTGGTAGCTTATATTTGCAGAGGTTTTAAGGTAAGTTTGTTTTATTTTTTAAACGAGTGAAGGTTTTTTTTAATGTTGTTTATTGAAGTACAAATTTCTTTAGCGGCGTTGTGATGGGGGTAATAATGATAAAATTGATTTGAAACACCGTAAGAGGTTCAACGGACGATTCAGTTGTGTTCGTGCTTTAGGAGAGAGAGTTAAACCTTAAAATAGGAGCATAGCGTTAATATTAAAGTTTTTACTTATGCACTCCGGGAGTGCAACCTGTTTTTTTTTTAAGTTTACCTAATTAAAACTGTAATAAGATATCTAAATGAGAGATTATTTATGTTGTAAATTGTTAACAATAATAATTATAAATTGGCTGCCATAATATGCTGTTTTTTGCGCGATTTCTGATTTATCTGCAAAAACCAAACTTTTATCAATAAAAAAATATAGTTTTTTTTTCTTAATTAGGTATTTTAATTCAATGTTATAATCTTGTTGTATTTTGAAAATACGACGAGAGATGACGAGAGAGATGTCGAGTTTTTTTTAAATAAAAAAAAATCAAGAAGATTTATATAAAAAAATATTACAAAATGCGTATAGATTACCATATAAAAAAAAAAACATAAAAATGATGAGTTTGAATAAATATGTTGGTTTCGTTTCATATGCTTATTCATTTTACAATTAGCATATCGCTTATGCTTTTTTGCTTCAAAACACAATGAAATTCTTAAGCATAAGGTTAAGTAAATATTGATCATAAGTTTAAAATCTATAAGTACAGTAATTTTTGACTAATGTATGCTTTATTTCAGAAATTAAGATGATACCATCACAAACAGGCACACCGTTATTGCTCCTAAACGGCTACACATATTATCGTGAACCTCGCGACCAGAAGACTGGCGTTCGTTGGAGATGCTCTTCAATGAAGAGTAAAAGCTGTAAGGCATCGTTACTCATAGACTTTGAGAACGTGATTGTCAAACCGAGATGTTACCTTATCCATACACATAAGCCAACTATTTATTGTTCCTCTGGCAAATATTTTAGACTTCGTTGATATACTTAGCCTACACAGCAGACAGACTACTATCGCAGGGGTGACAGTTTCAAGCCGTCGACTGCCGGAATCAGTTGCAACTGCTCGAGCGGTTCGTGTTTGTGCGTCCATAGAACTCTGCAGTTCACTGTGCAGTCGACAGCTTGAAGCTGTCGACCCTGACTGCTTCAAGCGGTCCGTGTATTGCCGGCCTAAAAGTTTGTAATGCGCACGTACTCTAAGTTTGTAGGGCTGTGTTTTATGTACATTCCTATTTTTTCATTATTTATAAGATTGAATGTGGTTGTTAATTGTTATCAGAATTATCTAATTTGAAATTACTACGCCATTTAATAGATCATTTGTATTAAACAAAAAGAAGTTAAAAGACGTATTTTTCTGTTAGTAAATTCAATACCTTTACAAATACATAAAATATTTTGTTACCATATGCATTTCAGCACTAAGCAGTTTGATTATTAACCAGGCTAGATTTAAGATATTTTGCACTCTAAGTATCTTTTTTTTCAGAGATCAAGATGGTGATGTCTCAATCAGGAACCTCATTGCTTCGGTACAACAAGTACCACTACTGTCACTTGAGGGTATCTAAAGCTAAGATCCATCATTGGAGGTGCACTTCCCATAGCAGCAAGAACTGCAGGGCAAGAATAGCAACGAAGGAGAACAAGGAAATTGTCTCTGTTCTTGGTGAACACAGTCATCCACCTCCGTATTTTTTTCGAGTTGATGGCACTTACTATAAAGTTTAATGTATGATTGAACTGAACTAAATGTTTATAAGGGAAGGTTCATACGGACGGAACATGCGTCGCGTTTTACGGTAGCGTAACGCCAAAACAGACAACTATATGATAAAACATTTAATGGGTGTATACCTAACCGATGCGTTAGTGCGTCGATCACACATTTACGATACGCTCGACGCATTTTCCGTCAGATATAAACCTTCCCTAATAAGAAATTATTTATTTACTAGCTTCCGATCGCGGCTTCACCCGCGTGGTGTGTTAATAAAAGGTAGCCTATGTATTAATCCAGGGCATCCCCTATCTACATACCAAATTTCAACCAAATCGGTTCACCGTTTTTGAAAGAAAGAATAACAAACAAACATACATCCATACATTCTTAAAAACTTTCACATTTATAATATTAGTAGGACAAACGTACATCCATACATTCTCACAAACTTTTACATTTATAATATTATATTAGGATTAGCAATAGAATTTCAAATCGTTCCATAATTCCATATATCCATTATGGCATTCAATTTATGATTATAATTAATAATATTTAGAACAAAATAGACTGAAAAAATTTAAAAGGAGTGGAGGAAAACTTATAAATTAGCGATAGGTCACAAGAGAGAAAGTCCGTAAGATGTTCGACAGACTGTGTTGTGGCACATTTTTAATGTTTAATAATTATTATATAAATAGTTCTTGAATTTGGCACGGATGCAAATCAGCAGCTTGTATTGCTGAAAATAAAGGAAGACCAATTTCCGAAATAGTTTTGTGTTTGTTTTTGTTTTTTAGTATAAATGTAAGTAAGAATGTTTTGTTTTCCTACTAAGTTGTAAATATCTGAATAAATACACTTAACTGTAGATTATTTTTCTTTGTTTCAGAATATAGAATTGTGAAGACTCCTTGTGGGAGGCCTATTTTGCTGTACAACGGCTACCCTTTCGGAGCTTATCGTATCACGAAGAGAGGAACTAATCACTGGAGGTGCCCTGCTCATAACACAAAGAAATGCAGAGCTCGAGTAACACTAGATCATTATAAAAGAATAGTTTTTGTGTTCAGACAGCATACTCATGACCCACCAGAACATTTTATTCGTAATGGAGAATATGTCAAAGTTCATACGTAAATGTATACTTAATTAATGTAAAAAAATGCATTGTAAGTAAAATCCGCGTGAGATTGATAAACCATAAATATCAAGTAAATTACCTACTTATTCTCATTATCTGAAATCTCAATATTGTAAGATCGAAAAGTGGCTAATATTCTCAAATTAATACACGAACCTATTACTTATCGAAAGTGTTTGAAAACAAACGAACAACTCATTGGCGTTGCAATCTTACAAGGATAAAATTGCTGAAGGCTATCACGCAGTCGAATGGTGACAAAAAATATCTATCATATGTCCTTCCCCCGGGTCTATGCTACGTCCCCTCAACTTTACGTCATATGAAGTTTATACAGCATGAAACTTGACGACGAGAAACAAATATTAGTTATTTTAAATAACTACATTATGTAGTTCACCAATATTTCGGTTAAGGTAGGTAAATAAGTAAAAAAAAATACTAATTACGTTATACTGTTTCAGATTTCAAGCTGATACCTCTGCCGACTGGAAGCTACATCCTACGGATAGGTGACCACACTTACTCTGCGAATCGGGTGAACTTCTCCGGTCAATGCACTTGGTATTGCTCAAAGCGCATCAGTAAAAAGTGCCAAGTTCGTGTTAAAATGATCAACAGGCATGTTGTGGGCTTTATAGGAGAACACTCACATTTGCCCACGAACCATGGGCTTAAGAAAAGCATGATACCAACCAACTTTGAGCAGTTGTGAACTTTGTGGGGCAAGCTACAGATAGCTTTTATTATACGTCCGGTTGGCAATCAATTTTGGTGTAGTTACAAAATTGAGATTGAGACATGAGAAAAAAATGCTATGAGACAAAATTGTGATGAGTTGCTAAAGTGGAATGTTAGAAAGCATCTTACCACTATAAAATTTATTAAATAAATCCAAAATTGTACTTAGACCGAAGTTAACTTAATTATAGGTTATTATAAACTAAACGTTTGTGATTTTGTCAAAGTTAACAATTATTTATTGCTGATGTTATGAAGATAACAATTGATATTATTTTGTTTTTATCAAGCCAAAAAAATAATAAAAGATGTTTAATAAGATATACTTGGGTATAATATTTGTTATAGGTACACATAAAACGCCAATTTTGTTATTATGTACCTACCTATGAGGCATTTACTAGTTTATCTTAATATACCTCTATAAATGTAACCACGAGTCTTGAAATAGAAGTAAGTTTCATTTTGTATTACTTAATAAGAATTATTTAGTATCCTATTACTTTTTTTAATTTGTAAAATGATTTGACTAAAAATAATAGAAAATTTTGGTGGTTTTATTTTGTTTGTATTTTTTGTATTTTACAGCGAGGTACAGTATAATCACCTATAGGTTGTATTCGCGGCCGGTAAATTAAGCACGCCCGCAAAATTGAATTGCGGCTGCAAAATATTTGTATAATATACCTAAACTGTACTGAGAAACAAACTTAATTTGTATTTTTTTATTTTTAGAATTCGAATATATTCAATCAAGAAATGGCAAGCAATTGATATTATTTAAAAAGTTTACATATAGCCTGACAAAGGTATTTAAGAAGAAAGGCACGAGACATTGGCGATGTTCCACGCACAACAGCAAAGGGTGCAACGCCAGGATACTTGTGAACAGCCAAAATGTCATAGAATCTGCCTGCTACGAACATAGCCATCCACCTGTTAACTATATAAAACACAACGGAGTTTACATACGTGTGAATTAAGTGATACTTTTTAAGTTTTTTTATTATCTCTTTTATTACCCTCTTTGTGACCAAAATTTTTCACGAATTGGGTTTTGGGTTTTGATTTTCATTCCTAGTCGCTTTTTTTATTTTTGATAATGAAGGTGCCTCCTGGTTCGGTAGGTACGGCCACGGTCACTACCTGAACGTGCCCCGACGGGTAATAGCCATTAGGCTGATTCGGGGGTACCGCACGATTTCCCGCGAAGCAGCTGGCCTACTAGCCGGGCTGCCACGGTGGGATCCGGAGACGGGGGTCTTCTTGGGGGGGATACTGCGCCGGGGGGAAACTCTGTTGCCGCGACAAGTTGTCGCGCAGCGGGTGGATCTTCGGAGCGATCTCATGGTTGCTTGGAGGTAGCGACTATCGCAATCCAGTGCAGGGCGTCCACTCTTTGAAGAGTGGCTCGGGTGAAGTCACGGCGCCCCCACCTGCCGCTGTTTTGGGAGGTACCTGTATTGAATCGATCGTTAAGTGACGCCCGGGTGTCACCACTGCGGACAGCCCTGAGGACCACCTTGGACCACACAGTCCAGGTGTACCCTGCGTGGGAAGGGCATCGCCGCGTTCTCGTCGAGGCCTTAGGCGGCAGCGACCTCTCGCGTCCGGCCCTGGTTTACGCCATGGTCCGAGGTGAGATTGAAAGGGATGCCGTCGCCTCCTTCTGCGAAGAGGTCTCATGCTCGAGAACAAAACCTCACGGAAGCAAGATGCGGAAAAAACCTAGTTTTATATAACCACTTTTCTTACGCCTCGATTCGTCTGTAACGGTGAATATATTCACATCACTTAAATAGTAATTAAATTCATCACTTTAAGTCAGTTGTTTTATTTACTTAGCTGATATTCATATGCATAAGGCACGTTTGACAAGTTGGCGTTGCAAAACTATTCCATAACCATGATTTTAAAGTCGTTACCTTTGTTTTAGAATTCGAATATATTGAATCAAGACTTGGCAAGCAATTGATATTGTTTAAAAAGTATACATATAGCCTAACAAAGGTATTTAAGAAGAAAGGCACAAGTCACTGGCGATGTTCCACACACCACAGCAAAGGGTGTCACGCGAAGCTTCTTGTCAACAGACAAAATGTCATAGAATCTGCCTGCTACGAACATCCTCACTCACCTGTAAATTATATTAAACACAACGGAGTGTACATACGTGTGTAATTAAGAAAAAATACATCTAAGTAAAAAAAATAATGAAGAATTTTTTATTTGTAACCTACAGGTGTCTACACACCAAAGCCGCTGATGCCGGCGGCACAGCCCGGCGGCCCAACCCGCCGGCCGTATTTTGTACAATCATGCCGCCGGCTTTCATAGAGTATTTGACAATTACTAGAACACCACATGCCGCGGCAGTCGTGCCGCCGGGTCAGCGGCTTTGGTGTGTAGACCCCTTACCTTGAGACTAATCCCCGTTTTCACCAACAATCTCTTAACGTTTCCCTAACAAAGTGGCTCTTAGAATAAGGGCTCCCCCAGTAATAAAGGTTATAAGGGCCACTTAAACTTTGGTGAAAACGAAATTTGTATTAAGTGTTCCCTAAATGCTCTTAGGGGATCCCTAAATGTAGGTATTGGTTGGTGATACTTTGCATAAAAATTTTCACGAATATCGGGATTTGATTCTCACTTATGGTCGTTTTTTTATTTTTAATAAAAAGATGTCTCCACATAAATAAAACTAACGATAGATGAATGTTTTCACTTCTTTTTCAGAAGTTCAATACATAAAATCAAGATGCGGAAAAAACCTTGTTTTATACAATGACTTACGCGTTTGTGAGAAACTGTATGGCTAAGAACACGATACATTGGCGTTGTTCGTCTTTCACTAGTAAGAACTGCCGAGTCCGCCTGGCAGTCGCAGCGACAGGTGACAGACAAACGGTAGAGGTTAGGGGTAACCATACACATGAACCGCCTCGATTCATTGTCTGCAACGGTGAATATATTCGCATCACTTAAATAGAAATTAAACTTCTATGGCCTTACTACAAAAACTTTAAACCCTGTTTTACACTTGTCTAATAAAATTTTGGCTGCAAAATGAACCATATGTCAACGTCATAATTTGACATTTTTTGAGACAAGGCATAAACTGACGTTTAAAAGTTTTTGTGGTAAGACGGCTACACTTTAAGTCAATTGTTTTATTTACTTAGCTGATTTTCAACCGTGCCTTAACGTTTGGCAATTTGGGTTGCAAAATTCATCATCATCCTCTTACCCTTAACCCAATTTTATTTGGGGTCGGTGCAGCATGTTTTCTCCTTCCATACTTTTCTTTTCTATTGATAAATATTTTCGAACCTCAACATACTGCAATTTGTTTTTGCCTGACGCTAACCCTCTTTGGGAATGCTATTAAGGTGGTTTATCCGCCACCTTGCGGGTAGCAAAAAGTGCTGGTGGAATGCACTAGCCTTAGCCCACTAACGGCCAGTTTCTTCATCAAAAGTAAATGTCAAAGTAATGTCTAAAGTAAAAGTAACGGTCAAATTCGTTTTTCCAAGGCTAAAGTGACAGCAAAACTAATAGAAAAAACGAATTTGACCGTTACTTTTACTTTAGATATTACTTTTACTTTGGCTTTTACTTTTGATGAAGAAACTGGCTGTTAGTCGCCTCTTACGACTCCCACGGGAGATAGATGGGGAGGTCCCATTCTGATCCGGGACTGTCACGGATGGAATTTGGGTTGCAAAACTATTCCATAACAATGATTTTAAAGTCATCACATTTGTTGCAGAATTTGAATATATTCAATCAAGAAATGGCAAGCAATTGATATTGTTTCAAAAGTATACCTATACCTTGAAAAAAACATTTATGACGAAAGGCACAAGTCACTGGCGATGTTCCACACACAACAGCAAAGGGTGTAACGCGAAGATTATTGTCAACAGCCAAAATTTCGTAGTATCTGCCTGCTACGAGCATCCTCACCCACCTGTAAATTATATTAAACACAACGGAGTTTATATACGTGTGTAATTAAGAAAAAATACATCTAAGGGAATAACAGCCATGTGTATACAAAGTTGTTAATTTGTAAAAAGCAATATTAAACATTTTACGAGTCCCTACAATTTGCGTTTCTTAGATAGCAAGCCCTGGTGTCACAGTTCTCTCAAATCTGCGCACCACGGGCGCCGGGTGTCGCGAGACGACTCGCGGCCTCCGTAGGCGTGGGTCTGTGGGCGGTGAGTTCGGGTGGCTCATCGCTCATGTCTAGTTAATAGACAACGGACACGTGTCGGCGGCGCGCGTTGTTCCACGCGCTCCTCAAAGAGATGTCAGCAACCCCAGTGGGGCTCAGCAGGGCCAAGGTCTGCCGGGGCTGCGGGATTGTTCGAAAGAGTTACAGTTGTAGTACATAAAAGGCCTACGACGGAACACGACGGTTTTCAACCGACTTCAAAAAAAGGAGGAGGTTCTCAATTCGGCTGTATTTTTTTTTTATGTTTGTTACTCGATTTCTCAAAGACACCTGGACCGATTTCAAAAATTCTTTTTTTATTTGAAAGGGTATGCTTGTCATTTGGTCCCATCGTCATCAGGTCAGGATCTGATGATGGAAACCCTGAGAAATCGAGGGCAACCTTCGAAAGTTGTAGGCATACTTAGGGTAAAAACTTGACATTCAGGTGCATGTCTGAAAGCACTATTCAACAGTGAAGGTTTGAAGCTGACCTGATGATGGAGACCAGAGAGGGTCGAGGGAACTCGACAACTGAATACGTAAACTACCTCGTGTTTGGGCTTATATTATTTGTATTGACGAGACCTTTGCAACAGTGCAGGTTTGGAGCTGACCTGATGATGGAGACCAGAGAAGGTCGAGGGAATTCGACAACTGAATATGTAAAATACCTCGTTTTTGGGCTTATATTCTTTGTATTGATGAGAACTTTCCACATAAATGGATAGTGACAACTATTCGTATCACTGAAAAGTTGTAAATAAAAAACTTTTTTACAAAAAAATGCATCGGCCTAGAAGTCGGTGGCAAAATTAACTTAGTAACATCCATTAGACACCGACTTCTGGGCCGATGCACCTAAAATTCGTTTTTTTTTTTTTACTTTTTAGTGTTTTTGGAAGTCGGTTTAATTTTTTTGTAAAAAAGTTTTTTTTAGTCAGTAAGAGTCTGACACTCCCTCACCGCTGGTAACCCACAGCGGGAGGGGGTCATTTGATGATTTTTTACGTCGTTAAAAAAAAGGCGTAACCATACCCATGAACCGCCTCGATTCGTTGTCAGTAACGGTGGTTATATTCGCATCACTTAAATAGAAATTAAACTTCATCACTTAAAGTCAATTGTTTTATTTACTTAGCTGACTTTCATATGCCTAAGGCATGTTTGGCAATTTGGGTCGCAAAACTCATCATTATCCTCCTACCCTTATCCCAATTTTATTTGGGGTCGGTGCAGCATGTTTTCTCGTTCCATACTTTTCTTTTCTATTGATAATATTTTCGGACCTCAACATACTTACTGCAATTTGTTTTGGCATAAGTTTTGCAGCCGGCCGCCTGTCTGACGCTAACCCTCTTTGGGAATGCCATTGAGCTGGTTTTTTCGCCACCTTGCGGGTAGCCCAAAGTGCTGTTGGAATGCACTAGCCTTAGCCTACTTCGTCCCCTCACACGACACCCACGGAAGAGGGATGAGTGAGTGAGGGATGGTGAGGTCCCATTCTGATCCGGGACTGTCACGGATGGAATTTAGGTTGCAAAAACTATTCCATAACAATGATTTTAAAGTCATCACATTTGTTTCAGAATTCGAATATATTGAATCAAGACATGGCAAGAAATTGATATTGTTTCAAAAGTATACCTATAACTTGAATAGAACATTTAGGACGAAAGGCACAAGTCACTGGCGATGTTCCACACACAACAGCAAAGGATGTAAAGCGAAGATTATTATAAACAGCCAAAATGTCATAGAATCTGCCTGCTACGAACATCCTCATCCACCTGTAAATTATATAAAACACGACGGAGTTTACATACGTGTGTAATTAAGAAAAAATACGTCTTTAATACGTGTTAATTTGTAAAAAGCAATTTAACAGAACAACTTGTGCCAAAATACATAATACATGTATTTATGTGTAAATGTGAATACCATGTAGCATTTTAACTGTCATTTTATCCTCATTTGTCTTCTTTGCGATTCTACATGATCTTCGCATGCTGTTAACAGCAGCCCTCGTGTCACAATTCTCTCAAATCCGCCTGACGGCCTCTGACGTGAAAGAACACGATACATTGACGTTGCTGGTCTTTCCGCCTGGCAGTCGCAATGACAGGTGACAGCCAAACAGTAGAAGTTAGGGGTAACCATACACATGAACCGCCTCGATTCATTGTCTGCAAAGGCGAGTATGTTCACATCACTTAAATAGAAATTAAACTTCATAAATCAAAGTCAATTGTTTTATTTATTTATCTGATATTCATGTACTCAATGTATGTTTAGCAATTTGCCGTTGTATAACTATTCCATAACAATAATTTTAAAGAATAGAATAGAATAGAATAGAATAGAATAGAATAGAATAGAATAGAATAGAATAGAATAGAATAGAATAGAATAGAATAGAATAGAATAGAATAGAATAGAATAGAATAGAATAGAATAGAATAGAATAGAATAGAATAGAATAGGTCTTTATTTGCTTAGAATGTAGGTACATACAAAATAGGATGGTAAATAATACAATAGGATCCGTGTACATTCTGCCTTGTTGGCATGCAAATGCAATAATTATTATACAAAATTGTTTAAGGCAAATAGATTATTGAATTGTATCATCTAGGAAGTCTTGAACAGAATAATAACATTTATCTACAAGAAACTTTGTGAAGCATTTTTTAAATTTCATCAATGGCAGGGTTTTCATTTGATGAGGAATTTTATTAAAGATAACAGGAGCCATACAGATAACACTTTTTTTTAATAAGCTAGTTTTAAATTTACCTGTGTACAGTGAGTGCTGATATTGAGATCTTAATGATGTATTTCGTTTTCTAGATTCTGAAAGTGTTGTAAATAAATTTCGGTTCGCTATAACAAATAATGATAATTCTAGGATATAGAGTGATGGGAAAGTTAATAGTTTCTGAGACTTAAATATAGGCACACAACTGTCGGTAACTTTGAGACCAAATATAGCTCTCAAACAGCGCTTTTAAGCTTTAAAAATGCTTTCTCGTTCGCTACAATAGCCCAAAAATATTACACCAAATCTCAAGGTAGAAATTACAAGACCATGGTAGGCCACCAATATTGTTGACAAATTTACTTTTTTGGATAGGTTAAATAACATAAACGCGGCTGTACTTAAACGTTTACAGATATCTTCTGCTTGCGGCTTCCAAGTTAACTGGCTATCAATAAGAATTCCTAAAAATTTTGTGATATTCACTTTGTCGATATTTTGACCACTGTAGTTGATATCCATGTCACCTGCATATATTCGTTGGTGAAAATGCATAGTTTTAGTTTTTTGTAGATTGATAGCTAGGTTATTATTGTCAAGCCATTTTATTAAACTGCTGATTGAATTGTTGATATCAGTTACGTACGAGTCTTTATTGATACATGAAACTATTGAAGTGCTGTCGTCTGCAAATAAAACCATTGGATTAGATATATGACGTGGCAGGTCATTAATATATAATAAAAATAGTAAAGGACCGAGGACACTTCCCTGCGGGACTCCATATTTTATTTCTTTAAAAGACGATAAATATTTTAGTTCATTTCTAGATTTTAAACACAGGCTTGATATCTCTGTACATTGTCTGCGGCCTTTAAGGTACGTTTTTATTAGATTAAGAACATTACCACGAATACCGTATGCATGAAGTTTGGTTAAGAGAATATCGTGGAGAATAAAGACATCTCATTTGTTTCAGAATTCGAATATATTGAATCAAGAAATGGCAAGCAATTGATATTGTTTCAAAAGTATACCTATTGCTTGAATAGAACATTTAAGAAGAAAGGCACATATCACTGGCGATGTTCCACACACAACAGCAAAGGGTGTAAAGCGAAGATTATTATAAACAGCCAAAATGTCATAGAATCTGCCTGCTACGAACATCCTCATCCACCTGTAAATTATATAAAACACGACGGAGTTTACATACGTGTGTAATTAAGAAAAAATACGTCTTTAATATGTGTTAATTTGTAAAAAGCAATTTAACAGAACAACTTGTGCCAAAATACATATACATGTATTTATGTGTAAATGTGAATACCATGTAGCATTTTAACTGTCATTTTATCCTCATTTGTCTTCTTTGCGATTCTACATGATCTTCGCATGCTGTTGACAGCAAGCCCTCGTGTCACAGTTCTCTCAAATCCGCCTGACGGCCTCTGACGTGAAAGAACACGATTCATTGACGTTGCTGGTCTTTCCGCCTGGCAGTCGCAAGGTAACAGGTCATAGCCAAACAGTAGAAGTTAGGGGTAAACATACACATGAACGGCCTCGATTCATTGTCTGCAAGGGCGAGTATGTTCGCATCACTTAAATAGAAATTAATCTTCATCAATCAAAGTCAATTGTTTTATTTATTTATCTGATATTCATGTACCCAACGTATGTTTAGCAATTTGCCGTTGTATATGCCATAACAATAATTTTAAAAACATCACATTTGTTTTAGAATTCACATATATTCAATCAAGAAATGGCACGCAATTGATATTAATTAAAGAGTATACATATAGCCTGACAAAGGTATTTAAGAAGAAAGGGACAAGTCACTGGCGATGTTCCACACACCACAGCAAAGGGTGTTACGCGAATATACTTGTCAACAGTCAAAATGTCATAGAATCTGCCTGCTACTACCATAGTCATCCCCCTGAAAATTATTTTGAACACAACGAAGTTTACATGCGTATGTGTAATTAAGAAAAAAATAATAATAATAACGTAAAAAAACTGTATTGAACAGGAAAACTGTATGGAAAATAAATATTTTTTTACGAGTCGCTATAATTTTAGTTTCTGTGTTAATTACTTAAGCATTTGTCTTTGTTTGGCTGGTAGTAGGTTTTAAATATACATATATATTTTTAGCATTTTTTTTATTTGTAACCCTCCTTGTGATCTAAATATTTCACGAATATTTGGTTTTGATTTTCACTCGTGGTTGTTTTTTTATTTCTAATAATGAAGGTGCTTCCTGAGTCAGTACGGCCGCGGGTCGTACACTGCCTAAATATGCCCCAAAGGCTGATCAGGTCCTCTCAGGACACGGTTGTTTCGGGAGGTACATGTATACAATCGGTCGTGAGGTGTCACCTCTGTTCAGACAGCCCTGAGAACACGGTGGACCACACAGTCCAGGTGTACCCTGCGTGGGAAGGGCACCGCCGTGTCCTCGTCGCGGTAATTGGTGGCGGCGACCTCTCGCGTCCGGCCCTCGTTTAAGCCATGGTCCGGGGCGAGAAGGAATGGGATTCCGTCGCCTCCTTCTGCGAAGCAGTCATGCTCGAAAAGAAACCTTGCGGAGGCAAGATGTGGAAAAAACCTAATTTTAAATAACGACTTTTCTTACGCTTTGATTCGTTGTCTGTAACGGTGGATATATTCGCATCACTTAAATAGAAATTAAACTTCATCACTTTAAGTTACTTAGCTGATATTCATATGCTTAAGCCATGTTTGACAATTTTTCGTTGCAAAAATGTTCCATAACAATGATTTTAAAGTCATCACATTTGTTTCAGAATTTGAATATATTCAATCAAGATATGGCAAGCAATTGATATTGTTTAAAAAGTATACCTATAGCTTGAAAAGAACAAATAAGAGGTACGGCACAAAACATTGGCGATGTTCCACACACAACAGCAAAGGATGTAAAGCGAAGATTATTATCAACAGACATAATCTCATAGAATATGCCTGCTACGAACATCCTCATCCTACTGTAAATTATATAAAACACAACGGAGTTTACATACGTGTGTAATTGAGAAATAAAAACTATTCGTTGTCTGCAACGGTGAATATATTCACACCACTTAAATAGAAATTAAAGTGTATTGAAGATAAAATAAATAAACGATGGTATCATCTCTAGAAAACTGATATCTGCACAAAAGACGTGGTGGAAACCATAAGCATTTATTTTTGTGTTATTGGAAATCAATTGTTTTATTTACTTATTCAGCTGATAAACATTAAACAAAAAAATATATTTTTAGTAGAAAGTGTTCTGATTTTTACCCATTTCCCTTTATGGCGATAATTTTTACCGTTACGAAATAGTTGCATGCCAAGCAAAGTTTAAAAATATTTTTTTTTATTTCAGGAATAAAATACATAAAATCAAGATTCGGTAAAGACGTAGTTTTATACAAAGACTTTACTTACACGTTTGTGAGAAACTGTATGGCTAAGAACACGGTACATTGGCGTTGCTCGTCTTTCACTAGTAAGAACTGCCGAGTCCGCCTGGCAGTAGCAACGACAGGTGACAGCCAAACAGTACAAGTTAGGGGTAACCATACACATGAACCGCCTCGATTCATTGTCTGCAAGGGCGAGTATGTTCGTATCCATTGAATTTGGATTGAACTGGTTTTAGCGGTAAGGATGTGGAATATCGAAAGAAGAACACTATGAAATATACTCTAGAATTGTAATTTGAATAACTAGTTAGTGTTTAAGTGTAGTAGATACTAAGTAATGTAAATTCTTTCACAAAAAATAATTTGGAATAATGTTAGTAAATACTTTAAGTCTATAAACATATATTACGTACTAGCATTTAATGATATTGCCCTAAAATAATTTATCATAGATATAAGCCACAGTGCCACAGTGATACATGTCAAAACATCGTTGAATGCAAATTTGATGTACCTAGAATATGAAAGAATTTTGATGAAACTGGGCAGTAATGTAGCTTGTATATCAGTAGCTGATTACTTGTATGTAATTGCTTAAGCAATATTTCTTTGGAATCTTGACGCTGAAAACAAATAACATGAAAAATCTAAAAGAAGTTTTTATTTTATTTTATGTCAAAACACAACTACTAATTCTCAAATAACCGGTATTACTCAATAATATAATTAGAAAACAGCAAAATTATCTATAAAGATCATTAAAGAAAGTTTGTATTAATCATCTTTTATTTTTGTTTTATTTTCAGTTGATTTCGTGCTCTCATCGCGGGGTAACTATATGCTATGTTGTGGGGATCAAATGTTCTGGTCTAATACACCAGGCAAAACATTAGAAGGTCGAAGAATTGTATGGTACTGCTCTAAAAAGAAGAGTAGACAATGCCCCTGTAGTGTTAAGACATTTGACCGAAAAGTGTTAGGCATTTATGGTAAACACACTCATTAATAAAAAATACTGCTAGGAAGTCGTCAAATTATTCAAACTTGGCTGACAGACGTCCCTTGTTTCGTTTGTAATTTTTTTGTGATTATTATAAATGTATGTTTTTTTGCATGATTGTAATAACTAAATTAATTTATTTAATAAATATTTTAAATGCAGGCTTTGTTTATGATGATACAAACTTGATTATAAGGGTTGTGTAAGCAGCTCGTGCAGTCGCCCTCAGATATCAATTGTTTTCATGCAGTCGCGGCATGTGCGGTCGACTTTAGACGTAAGAGTTTACCGCAAGATTGTTATTATTGATGCTATTCTTGAACCAGCCACAAAGTTGAACATAGTGATTAAAAACCTAGAAGACGTGATAAAGACCTTCTATTTGTTGTTCAGTTATAATTGAGTTCGTTCTCTCATCACGAGAAAACTACATGCTACGTCTTCTTCTAATACACCAGGCAATACATTAGAAGGTCGGAAAATTGTATGGTACTGCTCTAAAAAGAAGAGTAGGTAATGGCCGCGTAGTGTTAAGTCATTTGATCGAGATTTCCTAGGCATTTATGGTAGTCATGACTAAAAATATTGCAGTATTTTTCCAGTAGTTAGTCTAACACACGACCCCTGTTCCGTATGTAATATTTTTTTATTTATTATAAATGTATGTTTTTTTTTGCATGATTCTAGTAAATTAATTTATTTAATAAATTTTTTAAATGTAGACTTTTGTTTACCTGATCGAGATCTTTTATTTATTTTTCAGTCATACATGAGTTCGTGCCCTCATCCCGAGGAAATTACTTGCTCCGTTATGGCAATCATATGTTCTGGTCGGCTAAGCCTGGGAATACATTAGAAGCTCGGAGACTTGTATGGTACTGCTCTAAAAGGAAGAGTAAACAATGCCCCTGCAGTGTTCGAACATTCGGCCGAGCTGTGTTAGGCAGTTATGGTGAACATACACATTAAGAAATAATGCATGAACGTTGAACATTTTTTTTATTCGAATATTACTAACTGACGACCTATGTTTCGTTTGTCAACGTTAACAAAATAAATAATCATAAAATGCTTTAGTTAGGGCATGCTTATACTAAATTATTTAAACTATTCAAACAATGAAGGCTTTTGTTTAAATAATCTGTAAAAAATATGTTTTTAGTTACCTATTGTCTAAATAAAGCATGTGAAATTATAAGATGTAAAGGCTTTTCATCTTAAACCTTGAAAGAATAACTGCTTGAAAATGCCATGAATAATTAACAAGGGAGTGGATTGGATGAAGCGTAGTTATATTGCTCTGACCCCAAATAATTTGGGGACGAGGTAGGATAAGAAGAGTATAACATGTAGAGTGTAGCGTAACACGACGCCGATGATTCGTGTGCAATAGTTTACTTTGTTATTTTGTATGTATGTATAGTACCTTAAGTTAAATATTATAGTATTGTATTTTTATTGTTACAACCTTATGTATTAGTGTATTAAGTATTTTTATATTTTTGTAATGTATTTTTTATGGGCATTAGTCGCCTGAATTAAAGGTATAAATAAAAAAATAAAAGTAACCCTACATCTTATTAAAAAAAAAACAATTTTTTTTAACAGACATAATTCAGTTCGTGCTCTCATCACGAGGAAACTACATGCTACGTTGTGGGCATCAAATGTTCTGGTCTAGAAAGCCTGGAAATACTTTAGAAGGTCAGAGAATTGTATGGTACTGCTCTAAAAAGAAGAGTAGACAATGCCCTTGTAGTGTTAAGACATTTGATCGAACTGTGTTAGGCATTTTTGGTGAACATACACATGACTAAAACAATTCGTATTGTCAATTTTTGTACCTCTATTGTGATAATAGTGCCATTAATGATAATATACGTATAAGTCTTCTGTAAGTGTGTTAGTCAATTAACTCCTCCTAAATGGCTTGACCGATTTGATTATACCTACTGTATATTTTGGCATAATTTGAAGCCACAACTCGATCTAGTAGGCAGCGCTGCTGTCGGTTTTCCGTCGAAGTTAAGCAGGACAGAAATTATAGATGTACCTAAATTGTTCCTTCACAAAATTTTACCATGATTTTTAAATACTTTTTCAGTTTTCTACATCACATCAAGAGGAAAGCAGGGGATGATCTATAATAACGAGAAGTATTATCAGCAAGTTGAGGGTTTCGGCATTAGATGGAGGTGCACTCAGAGAGGTTGCAAAGCGTACTACTATGAGAGAAATGGAATTATATTAAAAAAACAAGAGGTGCACTCCCATCCAGCAAGATATTCGGTAGTTTGAAAACCTATGGTCTTACTACAAAAAGTTAAACATCTATTGAACACTTGTTTAAAAAAGTGTAGCTGCAAAATGGACCTTATTTCAACTTCATAAGATGAATGTTTTAGACAAGTGTTCAACAGACGTTTAAAAGTTTTTGTGGTATGACGGCTAGTGTTTAATTTCTATGTGATTTATTTATTTATTAAAGGTTTACCAACAGCTTCTGAGTCGAATAAGCTTAGAGTACAGTTTTTGTTATGACTAGGATGTGATTGTGGTATTTGTACTCGGTATACATAAGCTACTCAATTGATCTGAAAAATTGTGTACTGTCCCGAATTTTTTTATCCTAAGTTGTTTTATTTGCCTAGGTTTTATTAGGTTTTTATGTAACGTTCAAAATAAGTTATGACGCCTATTTTAAATTAATTTTCCAAGCATGTACTTTTTATTGTTTTTTTTTCAATGCTGCTTGGTATCATTTATAACTGATATTTAGTAGGTACCTAATTATGCTTAAAGCAATGCAGAAAGATGGATTTTTCTTACAATACAAATATTTTTCAAGATGCCACAGTTTTATATAAATAATTGTTTTTAAAGTTATTTATAATTCAGATAATAATTTTAAAATAAAATATTATTATTTTAATGTCTTATTTCATTTATCTCACATAGCCTTTTTATATGAAAGTTCCTTAGTACCTACAGCCCTTTTTTTTAACGACGTCAAAAATCATTAAATGACCCCTGCCGCTGTGACTCTTACTGACTAAAAACCGTCGTGTTCCGTCGTAGGCCTTTTATGTACCAGGGCCGCGGTAACTCTTTCGAAGTATCCCGCAGCCCCGGCAGGAGTACCAACAGCCTTTAGTTGCTTTTTGCATTTGTGTTTTTATTGCAGGTCGAATGATTTACACAAGAAGGGGTCATAAGTTATTCCTACTAAACGGGTACACTTATAGTAGGAATTGTGTCGGTGAACACAAGATTAGATGGAGATGTTCCGTCCGAGCCTGTTCAGCCAGGGTCCATACTGTGGACGGTCGCGTGACCCTGGCTGTGGAAGACCACAACCATCCCGCGAGGGATATACAAAAACTGTTCTCGTTAGAAATTGTTAACTGTGAATAGAGTTTTATACCAAATTATTAACTTTATTTCATATAATATAAAAAGCTATGCATTCGTTTTGAATTAATAAATTATATGTTTATTTTTTTATACTTTGTTTTATTTTGTAGGCGAAACAGGCTAAAGGGCCTATTACACTTTACTAAATTTAGTAGCCTAATTAGGTTTGTATAATTAGGTTTCTAAATAATTTAGTGAAACCTACCTTCCTAAATGCGATTACATTTGACTGAATTTAGCAACTTTCTGCATCATTTAGACGACTGAATTTAGTCAAGTGTAATAAGCCCTTTAGTTGGCGAAACAGCCTAAAGGGCTTACTTATTACACTTTACTAAATTTAGTAGCCTAATTAGGTTTCTAAATCATTTAGTGAAACCTACCTTCCTAAATGCGATTACATTTGACTGAATTTAGTAACTGCATCATTTAGACGACTGAATTTAGTCAAGCGTAATAAGATCTTTACTAGCTGTTTACCGAGATTTCCCGCATTATAACAGAGTAACTTTGCGATCTTTGATAAAAGCTCCGTCGTTACATGAGCTATATAAATACTGCTTTTCTTTTCAAATCCTGCCCACAGTATTATCAAACGATTGGTTCAACTTTATAATGTAAGTTAAGAATAACACAGAATATCATATTATCTTTACAGCTAAATTCATCACTTCAAAAAGAGGTTCGAAATTGATAAAATACGAAGGATTTACGTACTATAGACATTCTGTAGACGGAAGAAGGGTGCGTTGGGCATGTTCTACGCATTACTCGCATTACTGGATGGGATGTAAGGCATCGCTGCACACCGTCGACGGAATAGTCGTATCTCAGAAGAATGATCACTGCCATCCTCCAAGCAGCTAAGTATGTTCATGACTGATAAAAATTCTTAGTTACAGCACTTTCAAACTGGCGGTTTTTTTACGTACAAAATCGAGCGTATATGCGCGACACATTCTAAGCTGATAACATCTGTCAATCGGTTTTAAACATCTTCTTTCGCACCTTTCGGTAGTTGTCAATTGTTTGCTGTACAAAGCGAGCAATGTCGCGTGGAAAATCCGCTAGTGTGAAAGTGTGTGCTAGGGTGTGGTTCTCGGAAGCTTTTGTAACCTTTAAGTAATTGATCTTAGTTGGGCTTGGAGAACATGTTTGGGGTGCACGACACCCCACGTGACTGTTGGTGTATTTTTTCTTATTTATACTCTAAAACGTTTTAACTGACCAAATAATAAGCTTCAGTGACTCGAATAACATAAAATACATTTTTTTGTTATTTATTGTTTTTTTTTTTTTTGCGCATTTATACCTACTCTAAAACACTGTAACTAGTCAAAATTCAGTTTTAGTGACTTGAATGATCTAAAACACAATCCTATGTTGTATTTTGAGATTATATTAATTTTTAGACCCTAAAATACCCCGAAGGATATTCCTGAAGGAAGTGGCGGTCGATTTAGTCAAAACTCATCACTTATCAAGAGCTAGGTTACCCAAATTACCTAGAATGCTGCAAAAAGGATTAAAACGGCATTATGAAAGTGAAAACCCAGAATCTGTTTCTGGAACAGGCCTATGCCGATCATCTTCATACAAAAGGTGTAACATATGTCCGAGATCAAAGGATAGGAAAACGAAGACTGTATGCTCTAAGTGCCGTAAACACGTGTGCAATGACCATATTATTGTAGTCTGCCAAAATTGTTACGTGGAAAACTAGAACTTATAAAGTTCCTAATATCTTTTTAAAGTTAATATTACTCCATAGTTCGTTGAGTATTTCTTTTCTTTCTTTATTCTTTCTTTATTGAACACCAATGGATTTGTACATTGCTTTTGTCTAGAACTAAGGTACAGAATTGGTAGTACAAATTACTTGTTAAACCCTGATTTCCAAACTAGGCAGACCTGTATTTTGGAAGTCAGTGTTCGACCGTATTTTTAACTTAAGAAAACAAAAGCTAAGGCTAGTAGATTAAAAGTAAAATTACAAGAAAACAGAAGGAGCATGTAACTATACATATACATGTTTGAAATACTGTTTGTGACAAATGCAAGCAATAAAAGATTTAAAGTGAGTGAGTGTTATGAGTGTTATGAAAAAGTTGTGTGTGTTTTTATGAATGTTAGTGTGGTGTGTTACTTATTGTTGGGTAATAATTTTTCAGTGTCTTCGTAATTCTGTTTTAGAAGCCATGTAGTGAGTCTTTTTTTAACCTCATGTTTATTTAATTTGATAATGTTTAAGATTTTATTAATTTTGTTATAAATAATAGAGCCAGAGATATAAAATTGTCGAGAGGCAAAAACAGTTTTGTGACGGGGGACTACACAGGCCCTGTGGGGTTTCCGTTTGGAAGCATCAGGCAGTGGCAACTTAGTATGTAGACGTAGGATAGCTCTGAGCACAAAGAGTTGCCTTACTGTGACAACAGAAGCCAGAGAGTAAAGTTCAAAAGTAGGAAACCTTAGAGGCTTGTAGTGCATAACTTTGAGCACAGCTCTTTGTGCTCTTTCGACCTTGATCAGTCTAGTCTTTGCCGCACATCCCCATGCTGTTACACAATAATTTAGAACAGATTGACATAGAGAAGAGTAGACCAGGTTTAGGGTTTCAGGATCGGCTGATTGTCTGAGGGTTTTAAAAAGATGGATTAATCGCCTTACTCTAGTAGTTAGAGCCTCTATTTGGGGATACCAATTTAGGTTTCGGTCAATATAAATACCAAGATATTTAATAAATTGTTTTTGAGTTATGGGAAGGCAGTTGCATTTATCATTGGGATTACGACAAGAATGGATAAATAGTTAATAATAATCAGACGGTGGTTGTGTGCTGTTTCGAATGGAAAAGGGAATGAAATAGGTTTTAGACTGATTGAGTGTTAGGAGATTCTGAGACAACCAGCTATTAATTATCGTCAGGTTTTGTTCTGCTTTAGATTTGATATCTGACCAATCCGAGCCATGTACCACTATGGCGGTATCATCCGCATAAGTAAAAATTTTGCAGTGAGGCAAGGAAATATTACATAGCTGGTTAATATACAGCAGAAAGAGGGTTGGTCCGATGATTGATCCCTGCGGAACGCCGTATTCTATGGGAATCTCAGCACTAGTGTGGCCGCTGATTGTAACGCTTTGTCGACGGTTAGAGAGGTAGTCACAGAAAATGTCGTAAGCAATCCCTCTAATACCGAGATTAGGGAGCTTATTCAGAAGTGTAGGCACATCGACGGTGTCGAAAGCCTTTTGAAGGTCTAAAAAGATGCCAAGACATTTTTGTTCCTGATCCAGCTTAGTGGTAATATGCGTAACAAGATCCACAACCGCGTCCTCCGTAGAGATGCCTGAGCGAAAACCATATTGTCGGTCTGATAGTACCTTATTTTTTATTAAAAAGTTTGTAAGCCGCTTATTGAGGAGCTTTTCAAGTATCTTAGACAGGGACGTTAAGACTGAGATGGGCCTATAATTAGTAACGTTGCCCTTATCACCGCTTTTGTGGATTGGGTGGAGTAATGCCTTTTTGAAGGCATTGGGAAAAACGCCTGTGTGAAACGCCGTATTGCAGATGTGGGTTAACACGGGGATAAGGACATGACGATTAGATTTTAGTACCGAACATGGAATTCCGTCCCATCCAATAGCTGAATCAGATCGCAGGCTCATGAGAATAGATTCCACTTCAGCATCATCTGCGTCAAGAAGCACCATTGAGTTCCTGGTCGGCATTTGATTGAAATATGTGGCAATATCATTGTCGGATGGACGTATTCTTGTGGCGAGGGTTTTGCCTATCTCGACGAAGTATTTATTTACTGAATTTAATGAGGATTGAATGTTGCCAGTTAACTTCAATAGTTCTAAGGGAGAGTTGCGAGGTTTTTCAGTGTGTGTGATTTTTTTAATGGTTCTCCACATAGCTTTTAAGTTATTCTTATTTTTAAGTAGTTCGTTTTTTTCATATATTCTTTTAAGTTTACGTAGAAGGGAATTACAAAAATTACGGTATATGTGGTTTTGACAATCTGGTTGTTAGGGGATTTCCTATGTTTAATATGAAGTCGATCTCTATTTCTTATGCAGCGAATTAAACCTGGGGTGATCCAGGGTTTTAAAATTCTGTTTTTGTTGGGGACCAAGGTTGATTTTGTGTGTTTAGCGGTAATGTTTGATAGGATTTTTGTTAATGTATCCGCTGCAACGTTCACGTCTTCAATGAAAAGAATATGCGAGAAGTCGGTATTGGAGATTTCTTTCTGAATACTCTCCATATCAATAATATTCTTAGAACGAGTATCATTGCGGGTAATATTTTTGAATTTAAGATTAAGAATTGTAGGCTTGTGGTCAGTAATATGTGATTCAATAACAAGTGTAGTGGAAATTAATTTTGTTTTTAGTAGTACGTGGTCATAGCACTTGTCTTCTCTAGTAAGAAAGGCATGAGTTGGGGACAAAGCATGTGTAGCATTTAGTATTAAGTAGTCATTTGAGAAAGCATCATTATTATGAGGTTTAATATCAATGTTGAGATCTCCAACAATTGAAATGTTATTGTATGATTTTAATGTAATTAAAAGGGTATTTAAACTGTCAAGAAATGAATCAAATTGTTCTCGCTTGGAGCAGGAAGGAGACCTATATATTGCTACTATTGCGGTCTTGTTATCAATGACACACGAAAGACAGTCTGCAAATTGTAAATTTGGTTCAGCTACGGTATGCGTGATGGAGGATTTAATATACATTATAACCCCCGCATTTTGATTTGGAGGCTCAGTTGTTGAGTATAAGGTGTACCCTTCCAAAGGTGGAATGTTAGGGTTTTTCTTTAGCCAACACTCTGTTAATACTATAATGTCACATGAGACATTAATTTGAGAGAGGAGAATTCTGAGTTGGTCAAAGTTTTTTCCTACGGAGCGAATGTTTAGTTGGAGAACTGTTAAAGAATTATCACCAGAATATTCTAAAAACAAACCGCATTGATCTGGTTCACATAAGTATGAATTCGAGCTGTCGAGTGTATCTAGCTCTGAGTTTAATTCAAGAACGGTAGCCATTTATATATGTACTAAAATATTCAGACAATAGTGGGCAAGGGGTAGAGAGATATTGGTTACTTATGTGGAATTTGTGTAAAGTTAATAATAAATGTGCAAAGTTGTAGATTTGGCTTCCGGCTATAGGAAGGATACGGGTAAGAACTGAGTTAAAATAAATACTAACACGCGCGAGTGAGAGTAAATTAAAAAGTTTATAAGCTATGTGAGTTACTGAATGGGTTGTGTATGGAGTAGTATGTATGTTTGAAATTTTAACAGTATATATAGTTACTAAAAAACATGGTAGAAAAATTATAAAAACTAAGATAACTGAAATAATATGATGGTAACATAAAGCACACATCGGTAGATTATTTTTCTTGAGAAGTCATTGTTGTTTTTGGAGATCTAGGAGGAATTGTTCAGATTGAACTATAATGTGTCTTGCGCCGTGTTCTTTGCGGAGGAAAACTTTGCCATTAGCGGTCCAACAGAACTCGTATTTATTTAACTTAGCAAATTCTCTTGCTAAGTAAAATAGCCTCTTGGCTGAACTCGGCAGATATTCTGCTACGTATATAGGTTGGGATTTCCCTGGACAGCCAATCAGGCTGGTGCTTAGACGATCTTCACGTGAGCGAGATTTGTTGTAACTTTTTGCAGAGGTAAGCATCTTCTCCTTATCTTGTACCGAGGTTAGTTCAACAACTATCGGTTTAATGTTTCCTTGTTTGCCTGGAATCCGATAGATGTCGCGTACACTGGTGATAGGGGCGCCAAGCACTTTGCCAAGGTTCTGCACAATCTGTGAGAGGTCAGTGGTGGACTCTCGCTCAGAGGAAGGTACGTTACGAATCTCTATAGAGGAGCCACGGGAGGTCTGCCGAAGGTCAGTGACTTGCTTTTCGAGTTCTTGAATGGTATGCAAGTATTCTTTCCTTTCTTTTTGAAGACATTCAATCTGCTTCTTCATATCCTCGTACTGCTGGTTCATGAATGTTAGGGATTTTTCTATCTCAAGATTTGATTTTTGAATAGAGAGATTTTGGATTTTTAACTCAGCTAAGTCAGTAGAGAGCTTCGACATATGAACACTTTGTTCATTTAGGACACGGTTTAGATTGGCTTCCTGCTCGTCCTTCCAGGCTTTTAATATTTCTTTTATATCTGCAGCAACGCCCGGTTGTTCGTCATCCGAAGAGTCAGTATGGCGATATCTTTTGCTGGCGCGATTTGTGATGTTGACATTATTTAAGCCCGTCAAAGAAGGAGATTGACTTATATTTGGTTCCGACTGAGCTTGATTCATAGACGATGGAGGCGTGCGAGTAACAGACATATTGAAAAATGTATAGTTCAAGCTAAATGCAAAGTAGTTACTAGCCAAAGTTAGAAGCCAAAGCGAAGCGCAGAAACAGCAGCGTTTGTAGTATCACACTTTCGTAGCCGGCGCAGGCGCATACATTGCTGTGTTATTGCTATTTCACTCTTAACCCGCTAGGGGAGCACCTTATAGTCCGATTGTGCAGGTGCGAAAGAGGCAGCAGTTTTGAATACCTTAATACCGGAGTATTTAAAATTATTGAGATTATCGTGTACAGTTATTAAGGCAGGCTATATTTTTTGTTTACTATTAAAAACAAAAACAAATACCCAGTCTTGGTTTTATAATCAACCTTTTTTTTTTGTAATTCTCTTCGCGCATACCTGTTTATAAAAAATAAATCGTACCTATTTCTTTCAGATTTAGAGCTGGTGCCATACTTCTTTCGAAGCAGTCGTGGAAGAAACTTGCTCATGATAGGGGGTATAACGTACAGAATCAATCGCAAATGTCCTGACAAGATAAGGTGGCGGTGTGCTACACACGAGCGTTTCCACTGCCCAGCGAGACTACATACCGTTGACAACTATGTCGTATATTACTTTAATTCACACAAAGTTAGCAAATAACACATCTTACCATCAGCCTTATTATCGCTCTCCACTCACACAGAGAAGGATCACCACGCTCGCTCAATGCGGGTTGATAACATACAAAGTTATAAGTTTAACAAACTATTAGGATATTGTTAAATAAATTGTGCATTACACAAAAAATATTTTGAGACCTTACTATGTATTAAGTTTACAATTGTTACCGAAAAACATTAGTTACTTATTGTTATGTTTAAGTTAGTTTATGTTTAAAGTCTGAAGGTGTGTTTAGACCAAACGAATAAAGAAGTGCTAAACAGAGAATTTGACTCTATCAAATTATTTTAATGAGAATAACGCATGTTTTGGAATTCTAAAGGTTAGTTTTGGAAGCGAGCTGTCGACTGCAACTGCTGACCGCACGTGCCCCGTATATAATTTGTATGTATTTACATGAAACCATTTTGGGTCGAAGCGGCAGCAGCACCTGCGGTCGGCAGTCACAGTTGGCAGGTCGCGTCCAAAACAAAAGAAAGAAGAAGACCTTTAAATATTTTGATAGGCAGGGAGATAATGAGAATGAAATCATTTGGATTGATCGCATCCTAATATGGTTGTGCTATGGCTGTGACATTGGCCAACCATGTATATTGCATGTTTTTATTGATAAGGATTGTTTCAATAAAAGACAAAATAAAAACCAAGTCTTTTCAATATTTCGGTAAAAATAAATAACTGCATAAGTGACAACAAAAGAAGGTGTAGTATATATCAACACTTTATTTTTGTAATAGTTTTGAGCAATATTTTTCTATTTTATTATTTGAATGACAACGTATATTGACACAGTTATTGTTTTCAGCCCTTAACCCAATTTTTCTGACCAATAACAAAGGATCGAGGATTCTCCTGATAGGACCTTACAGGTACCGCAGAAATGGTACAGGGGTCTCTTCAAAAATCCGGTGGAGGTGCACCAGCCACGCCAAATATGGGTGCAAGGCCGTCGTCCACACTGTCAATGATGAAATTGTGTATTTCTTCGACTTTCATACCACATGCTACAATAGCGATCTGTATCTACCTAATCAGTTTAATTCGCCATAATGGAATTAAGTATTATTGTGTTAACTCTTGTGAATCGAACTTTTGTAATAATAGAATAGAAGTACAGTAATGAATGTCCATACACTTGAAGGCACACTTATAAAAAACGTGATCCTCATTCTGAGGCAGTCGGATAAGTGCTTTTGTTATTTCATCCTCCATCCTCCGAGCCTTTTTCCCAACTATGTTGGGGTCGGCTTCCAGTCTTAAGCTAAAGCTTTTGTTATTTGAAATAGGTAATTGTGAAAAAATTATTTCTCCGAGAATAACCTCCCCACTCAGAGACATTTAATGGTTACTTAAGCCATTCCTTAGTGAAGGATGTGTATGACATTCCGTCACTAAGGAGTGACTTAAGTAAAGTCTCTGAGTGGGGAGGTAAGTAAAATAAAATAATAGTGCATAGTAACAATCATGTAGCTAAAAAAAATTAAATGAAGTAGAATATTTTATAGTAATGTACATAAATGTTAGATATTTGTATAATTTTGAATAGTACTTTTCTTTTCTAAATATTTTGATTAATTTACTTATCATAGGTATATCTCCCATTTGTTACATATATTTTACAACGAATACTTTGCTTTATTTTATTTGATTATGTATATGAATTTGATACAGACTAATTAATTTATCAGACACACACATAAAATGTTTTTATAATACGCGTTTTTTTTGTAAGTATATAGTTTTTAGCGATAGAGCTTTTTATATTTGTATAAATAAAGTATGGAGAGGTGTGAGCAGCTTGAATGTTACTACGAAAATTAAAAAGGTGTTTCACTTTCCCAAAACTCTCTTGTTTCTCTTTTCAAAACTCTGAAGTACACTTTAACCTACCATTAGTAATAAATACATAACACTATGTACTCCATTTGTAGGCACCTAACTAAAGGTAAACAATCTTAGTATGTACCTACTTACCTGCTTATAGATACATATTCTACAAATAAACCACTGCTTTAAATAATGATCCAATTGATTGTCTAATTGTTATTGTGTATTTACATAGATTTTTAAGCCGCATTTTTTTTTTAGAAAAAGTTATACCAAGATTGCTTGATCATCATCCTCCGAGCCTTTTTCCCAACTATGTTGGGGTCGGCTTCCAGTCCAGACTGCTTAATATTATACTTAATTCTTTTTTGCACACTCATATGTTTTATTTCTTTATTTAATACACACACAATACAGAGAGGTTATGTACCTACAATGGCGAGCTTGATCCAGAGTTGGGTTCTCTAACAAAAAACCTTAGAGCGATAGAGAGATTCTGCGTTTAGCTTCCCTCTAGTTAAAGTCGTTTACTTAGATTTAGGAAAAGCTGTTTTACACAATAATTATAAAAGAGGAACAGCAGGAATGAACTAAAATTCAAACTTCAAATTGAAAACACACATACACTGAAAATTTTTAAAGGTAAAATCATAAAGTTATTTTTGTTTATTTTAGATTCTATACCATCATTCATTCACATTTTATACACATCAGGTAGAATTCTCTAACGCAACAAGTTTTTTTTTTCAGAAATTCTTCTACTGCGGTCTCAAAAAGGGAAGCCTTTGATTGGTATGGGAAAATACACGTATTATATGAAAGCTTCACATAGGGACAAGATAAGATGGGTTTGTTCTACCCATCATAATCGAGGTTGTAGCGCCTCTATTTACACTATTCACGGGGAGGTGGTTAAAATGCTTAATGAACATATACACTAATTTTAATTTGTCATTTTTGCAACTGCCTGGATCTTAGCAAGGAAAAAGCCAGCCAGAAGAACCCAAGTTTTGTTTTTAAATTATTAAATGCCATATTATTACTTAATTTATTGATTACACTTTAGCCTTAAACTTTAATTTCATCGTAATAAATCTGTAATAATAAGGGAAGCTAGAAGCTTGAACAATTTACTTAAAACCTTTTTTCGGAAGTTTTCCGTAGCTACCTATATGTATTTTGTATAAGTATGTACTTATAATGAAAACAATGTAAGAAGCAACGAAGTAGCTATAAGCAAAGAACTGATTCTATTGTAAGTAATAAAGATATAGTTTTGATTAAACCATCATTAAACAATTTTTCATTTTATCGTTTGTTTTCTAATCATCATCAATTCAAGAGCCCAGCTCTTGTCGGTGCAGCTCCTTTCATTGAAGCACAAAAATGGATTTTAATTATTGTATCACTAGGCTGAATATGATAGACAATATTAAAAGAAGTCTGGCCTAGGTATTTCCAAATAGTTATAAAGATTTGCACGCACTATCTAAACATCATCTCAAAACTGTAAATTATGTATTTGTCTATTTAAAATTTCTAAAAGTACAGACAGCACATCAACGTACTTCAATAGATTTTGCATCTTATCACAATAGTAAAAGGTTAACTTTCGATTGATAAAATTTGACAGATTTTGGTAGGTTGACCTGCGTCTGTACCATTATAATAATTCATGTGTTATATTCACAGGTATGCCAGCCCAGTTTCAATACTCTTGCCACGGCAACAAGGTTTTAGTTCTCAACAACATAAAATACAGATTTAATGGTATGACGGCCAACAAAGTAAGATGGCGATGCGCAACGCACGAGAGATTTCGTTGTAAAGCGAGAGTGCACACCGTGGATGATATTATAGTCCATTATTCTGATTCACATTGTACAGAGTTAAACGAGTCTTATGACTTTAATGATTAAAAGTTAGAATCCAAAGTGGGCATTTATTTATACATAGACGTTTTGTCTCACGAAAGCGATTTGGCCATACATGCAAATCCAAGTGAGCATGCACAGTTTCTTTGTATGACTCGGCCACTACTGAGCGCTCCTGACCTTACACATACAAAGACAGTGCGCATGAACATTTACACACACACACGAATAGAGCCCCGCGTTAGATTAAACATCTGTAACACTTATTTTTACAGTTTTTAAAGCAATTATTTCTGTTGTTCTCAGGTCTGCCAGCGCAGTATGAATACTCTTGCAACGGTAACAAGCTTTTGGTCTACAACAAGAGAAAGTACAGGTTTGATGCTCCGACAGCCGACAAAGTAAGAAGGCCATTCGTAACACGCAGTTGGCTTCGTTATGAACCGTGGATACATACCATCGAGCATAATATTATAATGCATTATTGTGATTTCAATCCTCAGTATAACGAACCTTGTATCTTTAATTACGAAAGTTAAAGCTCAGAATCCAAAAAAGTGTATCCATACTAATACTATACTAATGTACGAACATACTTATGTACTAATATACTAATGTACTAATATACTAATACACTAATGTAGTAACATGCCAATGTACTAATATACTAATGTGTTAACATAGTAATGTACTAATTCATATTCATATTATTTATTTGCATTCCACAATGTATAAAGGAATATTATAATATACTTACATACTAATCTACTTATGTGCTAACATACTAATGCACTAATACACTAATGTAGGAACATGCCAGTATACTAATATACTTATGTATTAACATTATAATGTACTAATATCATAATATACTTACATACTTATCTACTAATGTGCTAACATACTAATGCACTAATACACTAATGTAGGAACATGCCAATGTACTAATATACTTATGTATAAACATTATAATGTACTAATAATAAAACCCGCCGGACATCTGAGGCGGATGACGGGGAGTAGCGACCCCGCGGGTATACCGAGTGCTCCAGGGAGAATATATTGTCCCCCAGCCGGAGTGAACAATGACGGGGGACAGGTCTCCCATCTCTAGCTTGCCTTCATTGGCCGTCCAGAGTGAGTGAGGGTTAGTAGCCCTGCTCGGGGGGTGGGTGCCTCGTGGTAAGTGGCGAGTGGGCCAACGATGCTGGACCCACAGGGAGCGCGTGATCTGAGTTTACAGTCCAGCGAGGTATCCTCACCCTTCAGCCGCTCATGTCGCTGTTGCTCTCTTGTTTCGATTTAGCGATTGATTCTCAGGGGCCCAGTAAGTGAGCTGGCGAGTCTCCACCTGCCATTTTTACGTGTATTTATACATTGTTATCGGCAGGTGCCATAGTTTCCGTAGTTTCCCTATTACTAGTCGTAGTAAAATCATTTTTGTGTCATTAATACAATGTAACACTAATCGTACGTACATACGAATAATACTAACATAATACACATACTAATCTATATTCTACAATTATTTAAAGAGCTGATGAGTTTATTTGTTTGTTTGCTTGAAAAATTATTTCAGTTCTAGATAGCCCATTTATCGAGGAAGGCTATAGGCTATATAGCACCACGCTAAGACTAAAAGGAGCGAAGCAGTAATGAATAATGTAATGTTATTTAAAATCGCAGGATTTTTGTTAAACGTTTATAGTTTCGCAAAAATGATGTATGACAGAATTGTTTTCCTTTAAAAGTTCTAAAAAAAAGTCAGGGCCAGTATGTTTTGTTTTTTTCATAAACATTATATTAATCCTTATCCAAATAAATACACTATACGTCGCAGTATTTGATTTACAACAGAATTGTCCTTACATCATTCGATTAAAATAGATATCTTAGTCGCTAGTCTATTATACTTATATGTTTTATCTTTTGAAAGCGATTTGGCCATACATGCGAATCTAATTGAGCATGCACAGTTTCTTTGTATGACTCGGCTACTCGGCCACTACGGAGCGCTCCTGAGCTTACACATGCAAAGACACACACACGAATAGATCCCCGCGTTAGATTATATATCTGTAACACTTACTTTTTACAGTTTTTAAATCAATTATTTCTGTTGTTCACAGGTCTGCCAGCGCAGTATGAATACTCTTGCAACGGTAACAAGCTTTTGGTCTACAACAAGAGAAAGTACAGGTTTGATGCTCCGACAGCCGACAAAGTAAGAAGGCCTTTCGTAACACGCAGTTGGTATCTTTATGAACCGTGGATACATACCATCGAACATAACATTATAATGCATTATTGTGATTTCAATCCTCAGTATAACGAGCCTTGTATCTTTAATTACGAAAGTTAAAGCTCAGAATCCAATAAAGTGTATCCATTCTAATACTATACTGATGTACGAACATACTTATGTACTCATATACTAATCTATAATATACCAATGTACTAATACTTATACTAATGTATTAACATGGTAATGTACTAATATTATAATATACTAACATACTAATCTACTAATGTAAGTCGTGGTGGCCTAGTGGGCTAAGAACCAACCTCTCGAGTATGAGGGCGCGGGTTCGATTCCAGGTCAGGCAAGTACCAATGCAACTTTTCTAAGTTTGTATGTACTTTCTAAGTATATCTTAGACACCAATGACTGTGTTTCGGATGGCACGTTAAACTGTAGGTCCCGGCTGTCATTGAACATCCTTGGCAGTCGTTACGGGTAGTCAGAAGCCAGTAAGTCTGACACCAATCTAACCAAAGGGTATTGGGTTGCCCAGGTAACTGGGTTGAGGAGGTCAGGCATTGCAGTCGCTTCTTGTAAAGCACTGGTACTCAGCTACATCTGGTTAGACTGGAAGCCGACCCCAACAAAGTTGGGAAAAAGGCTCGGAGGACGGACTAATCTACTAATGTGCTAACATACTAATGCACTAATACACTAATGTAGGAACATACCAATGTACTAATATACTAATGTATTAACATTATAATGTACTAATATTATAATATACTAACATACTAATGCACTAATACACTAATGTAGGAACATGCCAATGTACTAATATACTAATGTATTAACATTATAATGTACTAATATTATAATATACTAACATACTCATCTACTAATGTGCTAACATACTAATGCACTAATACACTAATGTAGGAACATACCAATGTACTAATAATAAAACCCGCAGGACATCTGAGGCGGATGACGGGGAGTAGCGACCCCGCGGGTATACCGAGTGCTCCAGGGAGAATATATTGTCCCCCAGCCGGAGTGAACCATGACGGGGGACAGGTCTCCCGTCTCTGGCTTGCCTTCATTGGCCGTCCAGAGTGAGTGAGGGTTAGTAGCCCTGCTCGGGGGGTGGGTGCCTCGTGGTAAGTGGCGAGTAGGCCAACGATGCTGGACCCACAGGGAGCGCGTAATCTGAGTTTACAGTCCAGCGAGGTATCCTCACCCTTCAGCCGCTTATGTCCCTGTTGCCCTCTTGTTGCAATTTAGCGACTGGTTCTCAGGGGCCCAGTAAGTGAGCTGGCGAGTCTCCACCTGCCATTTTTACGTGTATTTATACATTGTTATCAGCAGGTGCCATAGTGCCCGTAGTTTCTCTATTCCTAGTCGTAGTAGAATAATTTTTGTGTCATTAATACAATGTAACACTAATCGTACGTACATACTAATAATACTAACATAATATACTTATACACATACTTATCTAGTTCTACATATAATATTATTTAAAGAGCTGAAGAGTTTGTTTGTTTGTTTGCTTGAAAAAATATTT
The DNA here is from genome assembly GCF_030705265.1 of Helicoverpa armigera. Taxonomy (NCBI): domain Eukaryota; kingdom Metazoa; phylum Arthropoda; class Insecta; order Lepidoptera; family Noctuidae; genus Helicoverpa; species Helicoverpa armigera. The sequence goes on along the minus strand of NC_087133.1, from coordinate 2,522,410 downwards.
CAGTGCAAGATAGCCTATTTATCGAGGAAGGCTGTAGGCTATATAGCATCAGGCTAAGACTAGTACGAGCGGAGCAGTAATGAATAATGTAATGTATTTATAATCGGTGGATTTTTGTTAAACGGTTAAAGTTTCGGAAATGATGTATGACAGAGTTATTTCCCTTTAAAAGTTCAAAAAAAAAGTCAGGGACAGCATGTGTCTATCTTTAAGGGTTAGCTCACTATAATTTTTTTATGCTTATCTTTGTTCTCCTACAAATTCATTAATAGCGAAGTGTTTTCATAAACATTATATTAATCCTTATCCAAATAAATACATTATACGTCGCAGTATTTAATTTACAACAGAATTATCCTGACATCATTCGATTTAAATGGATATCTTAGGCACTAGTCTATTATACTTAAAATTTTTATCTTACGAAAGCGATTTGACCACACATGAAGTGAGCATGCAGAGTTTCCTTGTATGACGCTCTCGATCTTACGCATACCAAGACTGTGTGCATGAACATTTACACACACACAAGTACCTATAGGATCCGCGGTAACAGTTATTTTTACAGTGTTTAAAGCAATTATTTCTGTTGTTCTCAGATCTGCCAGCGCAGTATGAATACTCTTGCAACGGTAACAAGCTTTTGGTCTACAACAAGAGAAAGTACAGGTTTGATGCTCCGACAGCCGACAAAGTAAGAAGGCCTTTCGTAACACGCAGTTGGTATCGTTATGAACCGTGGATACATACCATCGAACATAATATTATAATGCATTATTGTGATTTCAATCCTATACAGTATAACGAACCTTGTATCTTTAATTACGAAAGTTAAAGCTCAGAATCCAAAAAAGTGTATCCATACTAATGTAGTAAGTAGTAATCTACTAAAATACTAATGCACTAATACACTAATGTAGGAACATGCCAATGTACTAATATACTAATGTATTAACATTATAATGTACTAATATTCTGATATACTAACATACTAATCTACTAATGTGCTAACATACTAATTCACTAATACACTAATGTAGGAACATGCCAATGTACTATTATACTAATGTACTAACATAGTAATGCACGATTATTCTCATATACTAATCTATTAATGTGGTAACATACTAATGTACTTATATACTAATATTCGTATATATACAAACACACTAATCTACTGAAATACGAATGCATTATGTAGGAATACTCTAATAATAAAACCCGCTGGACATCTGAGGCATTATCCAAATAAATATATTAAACTTCGCAGTATTTGATTTACAACAGAATTGTCCTGACATCATTCGATTTAAATGGATATCTTAGGCGCTAGTCTATTATACTTAGACTTTTTATCTTACGAAAGCGATTTGACCACACATGAAGTGATCATGCACAGTTTCCTTGTATGAAGCTCCTGACCTTACGCATACGAAGACTGTGTGCATGACCATTTACACACACACAAGAACCTATAAGACCCGCGGTAACAGTTATTTCTACAGTTTTTAACGTAATTTTTTTCTGTTGTTCTCAGGTATGCCAGCGCAGTATGAATACTCTTGCCACGGTAACAAAGTGTTAGTCCTTAACAACATTAAGTACAGGTGTGATGGTATGACAGCTAACAAAGTAAGATGGCGCTGCGCAACGCATGAGAGATTTCGATGCAAAGCGAGAGTTCATACAGTAGAAGATGTCATAGTGCATTATTCTGATTTACATTCTCAAGAATTTCAGGAGCCTCATAAATATAATCAGTAATAAGTGTGTATATCAGTAGTGCTTTTTATCTCTCCAGAAAATAATTCAAATTCTCAATACTCAATACTTTACTGCGTACCATAATTTACAGTTGTTGGTATAAGTACAGGTAATTTATGACACAATTGTGGACCGACAGGGTCCATAACTGTGACTTAAATTACGCTCCTAAAATAGTAGTAGGGCACAGCATATACAATAGTAGTAAAAATATCCCAGGTATGCCGCAAATAGATTAATTTGTTTGTCATATAAAGCATTCACAGGTTCAAATTCATGTTAGTTGTGTAATTAGCTCATAGCAACTAGTAATATACATACTATCTCAGTAACTACCTTATTTCATGCATTTGACAGAAATTACATGATAATACTTATACATATTCATGGTATTCTTTCATTGCATTAATCATGAAAAACATACAACTTTTTTTTCTTTCGTGACGTACATAATTTTAATAAGTTTTCCTTTTTATTTCAGCGTCATTCGTGCGGTCCAGGCGTGGAAGACGGCTGATCTCTATCGGAGGCTATACTTTCTGCAAGCAATATGCATCGGGGCTAAAATCTAGATGGGTGTGCTCAACACACAATCACAAAAAGTGTAGGGCAACTGTTCACATGATTGAGAATGAAGTTGTTAAAGTCAATAATGTTCATTCGCATGAGTAAGCAAGGATGTGAATAGATAATCGTACTTTTTTTTACTGAAGTGAAACCTTGATAAGCGCATGTGCACTTTTTATATTGGAAAAAATTAACTCGCGACTGATCACGTGACCCACAGATTTGTCCCGAGGCGAGGACGTGAAGTCCGTAAGACGATAGACGGACAATATTCCATTGTGTGCGTGTGTTCTGAGAGAGTGAAATAATTGTAATTAGTTTTGAAGTGTTAAATGAATTTAACTAATAAATTGTCATATGTATTCGAGAGCGCAATAAATGAATTTTGTATTGTTACATAAATTATAGTAATGCCTACTTTTGAACTGATAAATCAAAGCGTCGCTTTTTTTTATTTTGAAATAAATAAATGAATGCATGTATTTATATATAGGCCAAGTAGGCAGCCTATCACTTAGGGGTATTTGTAAAGCCAGGGATTTTATTTTCCTTTTTTTAAAGTCGATAGCGACAATAATTGTGCAATGTACTCTACATTTTATTTTTAGTCGGAAAAGTATTGTGTTTTATTAGAATTATATTTCAATTTAGATTTGCAATATAAAAAAAATGGTAACGTTACAGAAATACATATACGAGTAGTCAGGTACCTATCTATTATCTATGAATGAAAATGTATTAAAAAAAATATATAAAATCAACATCAAGTTTTGTATATTTTTTATCTATTCCGAAATAACATAAATAGAATGTGATTATATATTTTTTTGTTTTAATTACGAGGTCGCAGAAAACTTAAGCTGGTATCGAAACATAAAAATAGGTAGCTACGTATTTTAAATTAAATGAAATATCCTTTCTTTAACCCACTAACTGCCCGCATTGATATTTCTTCCTTGAATAGATTTTAAACGTAGCACAATAGTGGAAGGTTCGATTGCTTAAATTTGACACATTCGGGTAGGATGACCTGCTGCCTCTGGCGTCTGTACGTTTGGCTATACAAGTATGGCTCAAAATTATTCATGAAATAAATAAAACATCTGGGTATATATGATTCTAAGTTTATCTTGGACACCAATGACTGTGTTTCGGATTTCACGTTAAACTGTAGATCCCGGCTGTCATTGAACATCCTTGGCAGTCGTTACGGGTAGTCAGAAGCCAGTAAGTCTGACGCCAGTCTAACCGAGGGTTATAGGGTTGTCCGGGTAACTGGGTTGAGGAGGTCTGATAAAGCGCTGTTCTTGAAAAGCGCTGGTACTCAGCTGAATCCGGTTAGACTGGAGGCCGACCCCAACGTAGTTGGGAAAAGGCTCGGGAGATGATCTAGGTATATATGATTTTCAATAGGTAATAAAGGTGACATATTTTCCAGAATGTTTCGTGACCCTAACGAAGCGAGGTAATCGCATGATTTGGATTGGAAGATACAGCTTTTGTCTGAAAAAGTCTAAAGGAGTAAAGAGTATGTGGCGATGTTCCACCCATTGCAATAAAGGATGTAAGGCTAGACTTCACACTATAGAGCAAGAAATTGTTTATAATGGAAATGTTCATAATCATTAAGGACATTGGTTATTGTGCTGTTATTTTTGCTTTATTAAATACCTAATTGTAAAATAGTGCAGAAATGTTTTGATATTTAATAAGTCCTGTAATACTTAAAATGGACAAGTGATTGTCATTTTTTCCCCTAGCAACAGGTGAATAAACGGTAATTAGTCCGTAAATAACCTTAATGTAATGGACACACATTTTTTTTTTTCTCTCATAATCAAATAACACTGAAAATACAACACGATTGAATTTTGTGTTGCGTCACTTTTAAGTACAATTTTACATAGACGTGACGTCACAAACCCCCACTCCCAGTTACTACCTTATGTAGAGGTATAAGTGATTTTTTTATGTTTTATTCAAACAAAAAATACGTGTTCACTATTTTTAATTACGACTTTTGTCGTATGTTTCTTTTTTAATTCGTTTTTTTTTTATTCTAGCTTTTTTCTACTTAACTTTTGGTTTTATAAATTCTATTCCCTATTTATCTTATAAAAAAATGCAAAGGATAACTTTTATTATTTTGCAGTTTCCACTTCATTATCTAGAAAGGGTAAACCGATGATCAATTTCAATGGTTACAAATACTTTGAAAAATACCGCTACGGGCAGAAACATTTCTGGAAGTGCTCGACTCATCATAACAAGGGATGTAAGGCCACTCTTCTGGGCATTGGGAACGATATTGTAGACTTATGTAGGGATCATAACCACTAACATATTACATGTACATACATTACATATACAGAGTGTGTCCTGCCTAATCACATTGAATTAAATACGTTGATATATTAGTTAATATTGTCGATTAGCAAAAAGAAAAAAAAATAATACGTAAAAATAAAAATGTATTTTTCAAAGAAAGTAAATAAAAATGTGCGAGAATTAGAACACCATATAAGATTCAGTCTTTACAAACAACGAAAATTCTCCCTTGAAAACTTACAGCTGTCAACTGGAAATAATTCGATACTCCTAACTTTATCTCTGTTTTGATACTGCTACACATGATGTTGTAAATTATAAAAACGAAAAATCACTCCTGTGGCTAAACCACTGAATGGATTACGTCATTTTTTTACAATTCGCCATAGAACATCATAAAGTATATGTGATAGGATTTAATGTGATTAGGTACGACACACTCGATATATTGTTCTATTCAACGATGGCCTTTAAATGTTTTTTTTGTGATGTTACATTCATACCTATGTGTTTAATAAGTACAATACCATGTTATTGTATCAAGTATATATATTTTTTCTGATATAACTTAACCCTTTCCACGCACTACGATAAACCTAAGTATAGAATAAGAAAAGTAGTTTAATTTAAGATTTAAAACACCATTGGTCTTACTACAAAAAAGTTAAACAGACGTTCGTCACCTGTTTAAGAAAATATTTTCCCGTAAACACGTGTCGAACGCCTGTTTTTTGTAGTAAGACCATATCTACCTAACTATAGAATAACCTAAGTATAGAATAAGTTTAGACGCCTATGTGATTATTTTTGAACATATCACTAACTGCAATTTTGCTTTTCAGTGACATTCTCAACGTCTTTGCGTGGCAACCGTATTCTGAACTACGGGGGTTTCACATACTTCAAGAAGAGCACCCGCCGCGGCAAGGATCTGTGGAAATGTTCTACCCACCACAGCAAGCGGTGCACGGCCACTATCGTGTCATTTAATGATATTATCATAGCTGTCAAAGATGTGCATAATCACACAAGATGCACTTGTGACTGCGGTAGGAGTCGCCATTAAAATGGACATATCAGGGAATTCGACAAGAACATCATATTTAACTGACTAACTGGTACTCAGCTACTCTGGAAGCCGACCCCAACATATTTGGGACAAGACAAGGATGGTAACATATTGATATTTAAGTAATACATTTAATATGTCTATGTCTATGGATTTAACTCATATAACCAAAGTTATTTACTAGCTATTTCTCTTTGTTAGTATATTCACGATATATCAATAGTATGTACACGGTTTTGATCTCTTAATGTCAAATATTAATAGATGTTTATGCGTTTATAATAACACAAATAAAATAGTTTAAGTGACAGCAGAATTAGGCGGTGTTGTGAACTGCCTACATATTTGAAGTCTGAAGTAAAGTCATGACAAAAATTTATCCAGATACGTTGTTTTGCCATAAAATATTGAATTAAGACATATTATGACTCCAATGTCTTAATTCAATCTCTCGTGGCAAATCAAAGGATAGATAAGTTTATTGAAATCCACCTTTAGTCTTACTTATGTGGGTATGAAACTCCCATTGCCTAATTCTGGAGTTAAACAAAAAAAAACACACAAAAATCTGCATCATACATAGAGATAGTTTCTGAGATTTGAAGATATTATAGTATCTATTAGTAGATAATAAGTATTTGTTTATTGTCTAAATAAATAATCATATTATGAATATCGATGTCAGTAAAATTATAAATCATACATAGTTGTAAAACTTATGGACGTTGCAGGTGTATTAGGAAACTTTTTTTGGAAGATATTTTAAATTCAGCTGTCGGCTTAAATACAAGAACAAAAAACTTTTTTTAAGTAGCTACAGGCTTTATATTTTGAAATCCGATTTATGTGTGTATGAGGCCGGCAATACACGGACTGCTTGAAGCAGTCGGGGGCGCCAGCTTCAAGATGTCGACCGATAGTTATGATTGCCACACGATACATATGAGGGATGTTTCGGTGCGCAATCGCAATCACTGAAACACGAGAAATGAAGATTTATTCATTTAAAGTCGGGGTCATTTAAGGAAGTTTCATTAAAACATCTTCCAAATTAAGCATTACAATTAAATTGATGTGAATTTAAATATAACGTGTCATTTACATTATATTTATAGATTATATAGCTGGCAAGTTTTGTCCAAGTAGTTGTAAGAAAGCCATAATTGGTGAATAATTATTGCATTTTGATCTCATTAATATCTGTAGTTACGTATACGTATATAGAAATCATGATTAAATACTAATTATTATTACTTACTGTAGTTACTGTTCTCGTCAAATAACTTTGCCTGTTTGACGTCAGCCATGCCACGCATGCGCAATGATGTTTTGTGCTTAGTAGTACTGTTTAACAGTCACGAATTTCAACGCGGCAAAATTATTTGACAAGATCCGTTAATTTTTCTTATTAATTATAATAAATCGGTGTTTGTCAAGATATAGAAAATAGACCAAAATAAACGAAAAAAATATATAAAACACAAAAAAAAATGTGCACAAAAGGTTTTAGATTACCACACATACATACCATACATAGTAAATGTTTGCTTATCCAATAATTATCTCATATTTGCTATTCAAAATGTTCTATGTGTTTCAATTTCAATAAAATATTCATTCCATCAGTGCTTAGTTTCATAAATATAATTAGATATACCATTTATTTATAGTCTTAAAACGTATTTTTCATGCCATGTGAAAATATTAGTAGACCGTAGACGGAGTAGTAGAAATCCATTTTAGATTTGATCAATACTTCAAGCTATACTATAAAAAAAAATACAAAAAAACGTTTCACGTACATTAAAAGGCTACAAATGGACGAAAGAAATTAGAAAAAAATGTCTTAAGTTTAGAAGTGTAATTAATTTTATGTTTTTTGTTATTTTACAGTTACCTTCACTCAGTCATCAAGAGGCAATCCACTTATGCTGTTTGAGGGCTACACGTATTTCAAAAAGACTGTGTATGGGCCAAAGGCTATATGGAACTGTTCTACGCATCACAGCAAACGTTGTAAAGCTTCCATAATGACTTTAGATGGGAAAGTTATCGCCATCAATTATGAACATAATCATGAAAGGAAATCCTACAATTAGAAATACACTTTCTTCCCCTAAATGATCAGGTAACGTAGTGAAACCTTTCTTCAAGTAAATCTTTTTTTTATATAAATTTTTATGTAGGTATAATTGCTGAATACTATGATTATTAAAACCCAGCCCACCACCTATATTGACGTTTTTTAATCTGTAATATGAAATAAAACCTTTTATTTTGTCTAAGATCCTGATTAACAGGTTTTATTAAATACTAGCATTATTAATATAACTGGAAAAAAATATTTGTACAGTACAGTTAAAATTCAATTAGTGCTAAAACTGAAATTTAATGAGTTTTTATTTTTAGTTGTCTTCTCAACGTCACAAAGAGGGAGACCTTTAATTCACATGGGAGGCTACAAATATTATAAGAAAATTAATTATGGACAAAAGGCAAGGTGGTATTGTTCAACACACCACGATAGGGGTTGTAATGCTTCTTTATTGACTTTTGATGACCAAATCATCGACATCAAAGGTCAACATAACCATAGTGGGATGTGAATATTAAATATTTTATTTATTTATTTATTTATTCCTTTACATCAGGCAACTAAGGCCCATAGAAAATACAACATATAAATAGTTAACATTACAATACGTATAAACTAAAACATATGAAAAAAAAACAATGCATCGATACAAAATAATAAATGTAAACTAATACATAAATATATTGAGTGATTTTTTGTTTTATTCATAGAATAAGGCAGTGTCCTCAGGAGGCATAATGTTAGCAGGTGATTGAGTTTGCGGTGTATCGGTTTAGTACGCGCTTTCATATTTGAAATGGAGTGTTGAACTGTTCACACTTTGCTATATTGGACTCACTTTCCACAGTTTGTAGCTTTACGTGCATATACTGTCTCTGGTCTCAATTAGTCTCTCATAGTAAAAACAACAAGAAAATTGATCTGCCCTGACTCAAAGTTCGTTACTTTACGGCTCAGTCAGTGAGCTGCTAAAGGTTAGCCCACTGGCACAGCATCTGGTTACAAGCCACATCTCCGTAGCTATCTTGTTTGTAGCTTTCAAGAAAAAAATACCATACCTAAAATTTAATTAAAACAAAAAACTCACTAATTACATTCTCATTTTTAGTCCACATCCCTTTTTGGGTTAACGTAGTAAAAGGGTAAAACGAGACCCTATTTATTACCAAGACTTCACTGTCCGTCTGTCACCAGGCTTTACAGATCATGTGTTTCTGTGCGCTATTTACAACAAATACCTAATTAAATAATAGGGGTTCCCTATATATTAAATGTGTCTTTTTTTTTTTCTTTTCTTTTTAGTTATCTTCATAAGATCAAGGAGGGGCAGACCTTTACTACAAAATGGAGGCTACACATATTACAAAAAAAGTATTAGCGGATTAAAATCTACATGGTATTGTTCTACACATAACAACAATGGTTGCAGAGCTCATATAGTCACCGTTAATGACGAAATTCTTGCCATTAAAAATCAACATAACCATTGAAGGATGTGAATATTAATTATATATTTTTTTAAGTGAATGATTTATGATTCAATAAAATTACGTGTGATAAAATTATTCATTTATGTTTAAATAAGTTATGTACGTAGTAACAGATAAGCTCATATCAATTCAGTCAGAATTCTCTTTTTTTTAGTTACATTCATTCAATCAAAAAACGGTAAGCCTTTAATGCAAATGGGGGGCTACAGCTATTTCAAGAAGGTTACGTATGGAGCAAAAACAACATGGCGGTGCTCAACTCACCACAGCAAAGGTTGCAAAGCTTCTGTGTTGACTGTCAGCGACGAAATAGTGCTAATCAGAAGTCAGCATAACCATTAACGTTTACCCCCATATAATAAAATTAAATCAAAATCAAAAATTATATATGTTTAGGTTAATATTAGTAATTATATTTTAGTTAAGCTTCTTTTATTTTTTACACACTATCTGCATCTCTTCTTATTCTAACTCTCCCATAACGGGCCTGCTGGAAGAGATTTCTTATGAAATAAGCTGTGCCTAAGATGTGTGTGGTATTTGTTTTTATTTCAAAATGAAGATTGCATTAGATTAGTTAAAACTTAACTTTTAAGAACAGTGAAATATATTTTTCTTATCTAAATTGTTTATTTATTTCTGTATGTTTCACGGGGGTCGGGGGTATATATGTTCAACGAGGTTTGATACAGCTATGCAGGCCGCTCCATCTGTGGCAAGGTGTTCAAGTATTAATAAAACAATTACAAATAGTCATTATTTAAGTAGGAACTTGCTTACATATGCATACTAAAACTATTGCAGGTACCTATGTACTTCCAAAGGCTATGAAACCTTGCATATCCCATTTATTTCCCATTATAGTATTTCTAATTGTAATTTGTCTTTTTTTCTAACTTTTTATACACTTTATTTTTATATGTTTTTTTGTAAGACACTGTGTCACACGCGTGAATAAACGTATTTCATTTCATTTCACTTTTGTTTTTAATCCAGCGGAAAAGAGGATGTTATAAGTTTGACATATCAACTGATGCAAAGGCCAATTTCAGTTTGATTTTTAAATATATTTTTGTTTTTAGTTACCTACACCAAGTCAAGAATAAAGGGCAACCCTATTATGCACTTGGACGGTTATACGTATTTCAAGAAGACTAAAAACGGAGTAAAAGCCATATGGAATTGTTCTACTCACCACCACAGGCGTTGCAAAGCTTCTGTCACGACCATTGATGGTCACATCATTTCCATCAAAAGTCAACATAACCATGAGAGGAAATGGAATCAGACTCAGAGGGATTTATGAAATCTTTTAACTAAACTGGTTTCAACCACTTCACACATCCCCGGGACGCGGGTGAAACCACGAGAAACAGATAGTTTAAAACAAAGTATTTTAATCTATTAAAAATAATTTACTGTTATGTCACTTAGGAAAGAGTATGATTATTTAGTAAATAATGTAATCACAAAATATATAGACCACAGAACAAAGAAGTTTGTTTCATTCAATGGATCTTAGCTTTTGTAGCGTAGATATACTATTATTTCATACCACAATAATATGCTAATACCAAACGCTTGCAAACTAAAAAAAATTGTATTTTTTATAAACTCACCATCATATCCCCAGCCTTATCCCATAAACTACCACTAATTATTACTAATTTTAATTTAAGAAATCTACAAATATTTACTACAGCTAAGATATTTTTTTTTTGCAGAGCCGTGCGAGTTTACATATTCAAGTACTACCGGGAGGACAATGTTAAGGGTCGGTGGGTACCTGTTTACCCAGAAATCCAGCCGAGGGTTGAAGGTACGATGGGTTTGTTCCAGCCATTGCTTCAGGGGATGCAAAGCTCAAATCTATACAATGGAAAACAACGTGATCAAGATGAACAATTTTCACAATCATCCGAAAAAGAAACAGGAACTTTGAGTCTATAATGAAAAGTTTTTGTGATAACTCAAAGGTCTAAAACTCAAATTCACTTACAACATAAACGTTTTCTTAAAATAACTAATTATTACGTTTTTTTCGTTCAATTTGAAGGTAAACAGTTGTTTTAGGAAAACGATTGCTTATGTTGTCGATCAATTTGGGCCTTGGAGCGCTTGAAACCTGCGGTTTTTCTGCCCGGTTTTCAGGCATGGCAAAGCGTGCCTCGTACCTAAGCGTATTTGCGCTACAGAGACGCCCCGTACGAGATGACGCCTAAACAAGAGCGTAAACGTGTTGCATCAATCCACTAGTGTGGAAGCGCTCTTATGGATACACTCAGAAACATTTAATGGTTACTTAGCCGTTCCTTAGTGCAGAATTTCTATGAGAATCTGTCACTAGGGAGTGACTTAAGTAATCATTAAGTGCCTCTGAGTGGGGCGTTAGTCGTCCATTTTGTTGAAGACTTAGTTTTAGGTAGAATAATTAGTTAGCAAAATCTTAATTATACTTAACTTTGGGAACAAACAAATGATAAAGTATTATTATCGTCGGCAGCTCGAGTTCCAAAAGTGTAAAAAAGTATTAATATTAGGTACAAAATGTTTACCCTTATTTTAAGTTAAGAACTAAGTTTAAGTAGTATCTACTTAGAATTTATTAGGCATATAAATGAACTGACTATGGGCCACTTTCTCACACCATATTAAAAGAATACCCAAGCATGGAAAAATGTCCCATAGATTTTTCAGTTCATCATAAAGTCCCACTGATTGATAAGTTCAAAGTTAGTTTGATTACAATATAAAATAAACTGTTCAAAGTTTATGTTTAGCTTCAAAGCAGCATATTTAGTTAAATCATGGACAAAATTATAAATTATAAGGTTCTAGTCGTTATTAAACCAGTTATGGTTTTGTGATGAATTTATTTAAGTGTAGTAGGAGATAATTATAATAAGTGTACCTATTAGATCGATTTCATAAAGTTTGATCCAGACTAGTTTAAATATCTGTATATCAGCATCTATACTTATATTATAAAGCTGAAGAATTAGCGCGTGTCTCAGGGACTACTGGTCCGATTCGAAAAATTGTTTCAGTGATAGTTAGCCCATTTATCGAGGAGGAGGCTATAGGCTACTTTTTATCCGCATTGTGGAGAAGATCTCAGAGGACGTAGATAAAACCGCTGGCAGGATCTATTTTCAAATGAATATTTACTCCACTGTTATTTGTGAGCCTCTTATAATTTGTGCCATGCCCTCTATTCGAATAAGCTGGTCTTGCTTACAACTTATACATGCACTTCTTAAGTACATACCTTACTTTTATGTCTACAGATCTTCTTAATTTTATTTATTTCCATGATTTAGTTGTACTTCTACAACTAAATTTATATTGAATGTTTTAATTCTTTAGTGGTCTACTATTTGTAAGTAGGTATACAAAGCAAGAAACGTTAGTCAAGTCTAGTTTTAATATTATCTTAAACGTGTTATGTAAATATCGATGATGAAATGTAAAGATCGTGACATTATAAAAAAATACTACACACATTTGTTCATATTTTGTTATACGTTTTGATAATTTTGGTCCCACCGTTTAAAAACTAAAAACATTGTATCTTTGTTTACTTATTTAATCTTTTAATTACAGTAACCTTAATAAAGACGAAAAAAGGAAAGATAAACATAAAAGTGGGTGACTACAAATTCTACCTAAAACCGGGAAATTACAAGGCTGGCAAGGAAAGGTGGAGTTGCTCGCAAAATAGATACTGCAGGGCTTGCCTTCATATAGTAGATAATAATATTGTTGGCATTTATAACGAACATAATCATGAAAAGAAATAAAAGTTTGTGTAACAAATTTAATACTATCTTTTCTTAAAAATAAGATATAAATGTTGTATTTTATATACAAAAGTTGGTATATATATACCTAAGGACAGAATATGAAAACCTCTAATTAAAGGTGCGTTTTTAATTCTAGCTGCCGACCGCACTTACCGCGCCTGCATGTGTGGTCGGCAGTTGCAAACGTACCTTTATGAAATAGGTAATCATAATATAACTAAAAATATACATATTTAGGTCGTTTTCTATTAATCTTCTGATGTTTTTAATTTCAATTACAGTGACATTGATTGAAACAAAGAATAAAAAGCTGCATTTACAGGTGGACGGCTACGGCATTGATCTTCATACTAAATAAGTTGTTTTTTTTTTAGAAAAGGCTGTTTTTGTCCCTGGAAGGTATAACAAAATGATCTTGTATGGTGGCAATCATTTTATTAATATACAGGATAAGAGACTGAAAAACGCTTGTAAAGAGAGATGGGGCTGTTCCAAGCGGATGACGAAGAGTTGCAGAGCTAAACTAACTACTATCGGAGATACTATTGTTAAAATTGACGGTAGACATACTCATTAGAGGAATTTGTACTCTATTGTGATAGGAATAAAGTCGAAGCTGTAAGTACTGAAGTTGAAACATTATTGTTATTTACTTTTTCTTTTAAAATCTGTAAAAGTGTCAATGGTTTTCAATAAAAAAAATATATATTACAAAATAAAAGACTGACGGTAGGTTCTTATTACAAGCCTTTACTATCTATAATAAAAAAATTGTTCTATTAATAAATATTGTTTCGTCATCATCATCATCAGCCTATCGCAGTCCACTGCTGGACATAGGCCTCTCCAAGTGCACGCCACTGAGATCGATCGATTCAAATATTGTTTTTGTGATTGGATTACCTTTATCGTTGGCATAAGGAACTGTAAGTAAAGAGATTTTTTGCTTCGTTGAAAAAAAAAGTGGTGATACATCTGAAAGAAAATAGGGTTCTATATTTTTTTCACGTACCTACGTTAGTAATTTAATAATTAAAATGAGTTCTGTCCTACCCTGTATAGGTATGACATAATTATGTCCTGCAATTACCTATCTATTTCCCGGCCTTTGCAATAATGTACTATTTTTCTTAGGTACAAAAGCTGAGTTTGTTTTATCGCAAAAAGGCAATGTCAACATAGTTATAAACGAATACAAATTCTATAAGAAACAGGATTCTCGGCGATCTGATCGAGGAGTGAAGAGCCGATGGGTTTGCTCCAAAGGGCTGCGCGGTGGATGCAGGGCGAGGGTGGTAACTGTTGCCGATATTATCGTTTCATGTAATAATGTACATAATCATGACCAATAAATCAATTTAGTGTGTATGTGTGTGTTAATCTGTACATGTTACTCTCTCTGTTTAATGTTACAAATGGTAAAGTAACTCTGTCTCTGTCTAAAACGGGCGATTGTAATAAAAATTGCCAAAGATTCGCACGCATTGTGAGAAGCAAGTGAAACCGCTTCTGTAAGTTAGTAGTTTATTTTCATAGGTTCTTATTCTGTGACTATTAGTTACATTTATTGAGAACAGACTTAATCCGCATGCTGTATTGCATTTAGTGAAAGAAATGAAATCCTGTTCAAGTCTACTTTCTTGTAAAAGTTTTTCAGTTGGCTTATTTATTTTATTAATTATGTAACAGCCTTATCAAAGCTAACTAGTGACTATCAGAAGTAGCTCTAATTACCGGGAATTATAATTAACAATATAATATTTCAATGATCGGATTCCACGAAGGGCGCTCGGCTGTGTTCGTGTCCGCTCGGTATCTCTATCTCTGTCCCACAATATCATTGATTGGTCCATCGCTCCTACGTCACAATTTTCCTTGCGTCAGTCATTCGAAGGACATCAGACTGGCTGCACCTCTTCATGCATAGCGATGGCATACGATTTTTATATTGGTTTATCATGCTGTATATCGGATTGTGTTCTATTAAGCAGAAATAAGCGGTGAAGCGATGCGGTAAAGTGTGCTGTCGGTTATTAAGTAGGAATATAAATGATATTGTACCTATTTACTGCAATATAAAACATGTTTTTTTTTCGTCCGTCCTCTTCTGTATTTTGTTTTTATTTTCAATAACTAGGTGAGGTTTCTTGTGTTACCGTTTTGCATTCTACTTTGTTATAACTAAAAAAAGATGATTTGTATGTTAGCATAGTTAGAAAAATACAGTGTTTAACTGTGTAAAAAAATATTCCATTGTTACTTATAGCTTTATCGAGAAAACTTTTAGCCGAAAAGTCGGAAACAAGGTTAAAAATATTTCAATTATACAGGGTTACTGGTAAGTAGACCGCATCCTTTCAGGAGGTGATAGTACTGGTCAATACGTACAAATTTGACCCTGGGATACACTGGGCAAAAGTTAACCCGTTTCAAGATAATCGAATTTCAAGATCAGTCGTCTAGGTACACGTATAAATTTTCATTATTAGTCAAAAGTCTCGTTTTTGTGGATTTTTGTGTGTTTTTGGATAGAAGATGAATCATTTCATAATAACAAACCATAAAACTGTACAAATCACAGAGGAAATTATAGCGAACAGCAATTACTTTTTTAGTAGATATTTTCTCAAAAATATTACTCTTCATTTTTTTGTGCAGAATACTTAAAAAACATCTACATTTATCTAGCTATCCAAAAAGCCACAAAACACATAAAAATCCGCAAAAACGAGACTTTTAACTAGTAATAAAAATGTATACGTGTACCTAGACGACTTGTAAAGAAAAGATCTTATAATTCTATTATCTTGAAACGGGTTAACTTTTGCCCAGTGTATCGCAGGGTCCAAGGACAATGGGCGATTCCGGTCCAAATGTCCACCACGAACGAGACCTATATGGCTGGATAGCCCGTTAAATATAGAACATTTTTTGTTATGGAAGTAAAAAAAAATATAATGCCAGAAAAAAGTTATAGCAAAATCAAATAAAACATTTTATAGATTTTTTCAATTACTTTTCGTGATGTTCGATTTTCGAGAAGACACCACCAGTTACATCGAACTTTGTTAGATGCAGGCACCGCTGAGTATATTCAAGCACTTCTGGCGTCTCAATTGGTTAGTGATTCGTACATCCATCGGGCAAAAAAATATGGGCTGTTTATGGCGTATATATTTGTTTGTCTCATCATAATGTGTCTTACTCATCTTAGTTTTAGATAAATTGCGGAAATGGAAGTGGAATAAAATAAAAAATAATAGTTACAACATACAAAAACTACCGAAAATTAAGAATACATATTTGGCTTTAACTTTTTTTTGGCATTGTTTTTTTTTTTACTTTCTTAGTAAAAGTTACTCTAAATTAAGTGGACTATTTAATTATGTAGGTCTCGTTCGTGGTGGACATTTGGACCAAACTTCATACATTCTTGCCCAATCTCCTTTGTCCGTATTGACCAGTACTGTTGAGTCTACTTACCAGTAACCCTGTATTTGTTAAACTTTAAAAAACAAAAGCGTATTTTTTCAACTTTTCTACACAGAATGAAAGACCCGTGCTACTAAGTAAAAAATAAGGTAGTTTTTTTTTCAGTTTGAACTATGTCTAAACTAACCTATTTACCATTATTAACCTATTTCCAAAACTAGGTCATTCCCAATTCGGGATTTTTTTTACACCGGACTAAGCAAGACACTATATTTTCAGGTGGTGATGTATTACCATTTGCCATGGGAGAACTCTGCTCTCTTGTCTATGGTGATTCTGGACCTGTGCCCAAATCTGAACATCAACTCACTCTAAAACAAGGAGAGAAGGCTAAAATACGAAGATACTGTATCGGCTGTTATAGGACTAATAGAGCCACAATGGGAAGGATAAATGCTAAAAATAAGACTAGGCAAGTTTTCACCGTGTGTCAGGAATGTCCAAACATGCCACATTATTGTGTTACCTGCTTTAAGGAAGCTCATGAGAATGGGCAGGATTAAAATAATACGTGAAGGCTTTGCTGGAGGGATTTTGGTACTATACCAGTCTTTTTCTTTCGTGTCGATGTCATGTCCTATAGTGAGACTACACTTTGTCAGCCTAATATGCCGCCACATGCCGCGGATGCACTCATTAGGTCCTGTCGACTGTACCAGTTGCCGAAAGAACAATAGGCACAATGTGTACAGTTTGTGCTTTCCACTGTGTTTTTATTTCTATGGCTAGATCTTGATATTTGCTAAGCTTTTCGGATATTGTTGTTTGTATATTGTGAGAGTTTGGTATAGCTATGTCTATTAAATATTTATACTGTTTTATTGTATTTGTCGTGTGTAATGTCAGGTCTGTTATTGTGAATAGTCTTGTCACTTGTTATAGTTCGGTCCCAGTAGATCTTATAATTTGTATTTTCTAAAAATGTTTCCGGTTTATACTTATAGCAGGGTATTTCTTTAATTAATTTGTATTTATAGGCTAAATTCGGATGTACTGTTGCTGCAACTTGGTCATGGCGGTGCTTTATAGTCTGTCTGTACTAAAGCTTTACAGGCACCTGTAATGTTTCTGAAGTAATATTGCAGTGCCTGCATGTGTTTGTCTGTTAATTTGGGTCCTTCATTGTATGTTTCCTGTAGTTGCGTGTAGCTATGATTTGGTCCTGGATCATCATCATCAGCTTATCGCAGTCCACTGCTGGACATAGGCCTCTCCAAGTGCACGCTACTGAGATCGATGGCTGGATGGCTAGCATAAATACCTGTTTCCCTCGGTCTCGGGAAACAGGTCGCCTCGCCTGAGCCATTCGTTCGACTGCACTTTGTCGACGTGTGGCTGGCTCAGGAAAGCTCGATGTCTCCCGTGAAGAGTTTTAGCAGACCTACCGAGACTTTTTATTGTGTGGTTGTAAGTGTTTCAGTGGCTTGTGTGTTTCTGTCGTTTAAGTTTAGGGGTGTCAGATTTCTGTCAATTTCTGTTATGTGTTTGTGTTGTGGTGAGTGTTCAGTTTTGTGGTGAAAGTATGTTCTCAGTGTCGATATCTGTTTGTTGTGTAGGTTATGTATGTATGTCTATTAGGCCTCTTCCTCTTTATTTTCGTGGTAGTGTGAGTCGTTGTATGCATGATTTGGGGAATTACCAATTTTAAGAATTTTATGCTGTTAGAAAGGCGTAAGATAGTGTGAGTGGGTGTGTCTCTATCTAGCCTTTTCCTCGTGCAAACGTCTGAACTGATTTGAATGAAACTTGAATAGGAATATAACGCCAGATAATAAATACTCAAGAATAATATAGATATAAGC